>NC_068549.1:16402089-17087089 GCF_026212275.2 Microplitis demolitor | reverse complement strand
AGCTGGAATTACCGCGGCTGCTGGCACCAGACTTGCCCTCCAATGGATCCTCATTAAAGGATTTAAAGTGTATTCATTCCGATTACGGGGCCTCGGATGAGTCCCGTATCGTTATTTTTCGTCACTACCTCCCCGTGCCGGGAGTGGGTAATTTGCGCGCCTGCTGCCTTCCTTGGATGTGGTAGCCGTTTCTCAGGCTCCCTCTCCGGAATCGAACCCTGATTCCCCGTTACCCGTTACAACCATGGTAGGCGCAGAACCTACCATCGACAGTTGATAAGGCAGACATTTGAAAGATTCGTCGTCGGTACTAGACCATACGATCAGCAGAAAGTTATTCAGAGTCACCAAAAGTAACGATGGACAAGCCACCGATTGGTTTTGATCTAATAAAAGCGTTCCTTCCATCTCTGGTCGGAACTCTGGTTTGCATGTATTAGCTCTAGAATTACCACAGTTATCCAAGTAAATGTGGGTACGATCTAAGGAACCATAACTGATTTAATGAGCCATTCGCGGTTTCACCTTAATACGGCATGTACTGAGACATGCATGGCTTAATCTTTGAGACAAGCATATGACTACTGGCAGGATCAACCAGGGAGCTTCGTTATATGTTTTTATTTTTTAAAACATCAGAATAACTCCTTCTCTTTCACTTTATACATACATAATAGCATTTTAAAAATCCTATCTGTTGTTAAAGTGGTGCTGTTTTTATAAGCATTTGCTTATTACAACACTTTAAAATTTTTGAATATACATTATTTATTCACAATATTGAATAATAATTTTATTTTTCAAACATCCTCTCGTTGTTGCAAATTTTACTCTCGCTAGATATTTTATCATCAAAGCGACTTGGTTTATTATATACACGTAAACGTGATATTTTATTCTTGCTCGGAAACAAGTAAGTCGATACTCAGTTTTTAATTTGTACACTAAATTTTAGTTATACATAATAGTATATAAACGCCGTAGCGATTTACCACATAAAGAGTCATTCAGTCATAGACATCGACCCGTGGTACTGTTGCGTTGAGATTGTATATCTAGCCGTAGCCAGTATCCGTCAGTGCTTACTCGAACCGCTTCAACTGACTACTCTTTCATACTAGTACGAGCCGGCGACTAAAAAAGCTACAGTTGCGCGATTACTGCCAGCCGCGTCAACGGCGGCGGATACAACGGTAGCTCCCTGTATCTAAATTACCTGTTGCCACTTGCACAATTTTTTCAATATAAAATTATTTATTTTAATACACACAATATTATTATTAATTTTTTTTTTTTTTTTTTTTCAATATAATTTAATTGTTTCGATAAAAATTTTAAATTATTTATATTTTTTTTTTTTTTTTTTTTAATTGAATATAAAATAATTTAATACATGATAATAATAAAAAATATATTATCAGTTATATAAAATAACTAATTTTTGTCATTTATTACATAAAAATTAAAAATAGATAAATTTAATAAATTATTTTTTCTCTTAACATATCTCTATTATTTCGATATAAATATTTATTTAATGATTTTCTTTTTTTTTTTTAAATTAACTATATAATGATTTTAAAATTGTTTAATATATTATAATAATAATGAAAAAAATATTATCAGTTATATAAATACATGTTGGTACTTAGAATAGTTTTCAATATAAAAATTTTTTTTTTATTTTAATATATATAGATATTATTATTATTATTATTATTATTATTATTATTATTATCGTATACAGTTGATGCATTGATTATTATTTATTAATTTATTCTAATTTATATACATTTTATTATTATTATTATTTTATTTTTAACAAAATTTTATTGTTTTGATAAAAATGTTTATCTACTTATTTATTTTTATTGAACATAAATTAATTTTAAAATATATTATAACGATTGAAATATAATTCTTATTATTTATTCATTAAAAATATAAATAAATAATTTTAATAAATTATTTTTTATTATAAGTGTCGTTTACATTTGATATATTGATAGTATTCAATTTATACAATTTCACATGCAAACCATCACAAAACATTGTTTGGAAAATATTAAAACAAATAATATTTTATTAATTTATTTTGTTCTATAAATAAAAAAAAAAATTATTTTAATTATTTCCGGTATTAGAAAACTTTCTTATTATATTTATTTAAATATTTTTTTTTAAACATATTTATATTTTAATTGACTTTATATTCAATTACTTAATCTGATAAAAAAAAACTTTATTGATACATAAAGAGAAAATAATAATAATAATAATAATAATAATAATAATAATAATAATAATAATAATAATATTTTTTCTATACCCAATTTCAGTTAACTACATGATCCAAGTGATAAAATTGTCTCTATCTAGATCAATTCTTATATTATTATTATTTAATTTTATTTTTTTCGAAAAAAAATTAGAAAAGAAAATACCTTAATTTGATCAAATTTACACATAAATCTTTACATTCTACACTCGACTATTCGTGTAAGGTTTTTATTATTTTACTATGACATCTACAACAGACATTGGTTCGCACCGTTTTCAACATTTTAACAATTCTTATTCATTTTAAATTAAAAATTGAATTTGTATAATATATAATTATTATTTCTCTATCAATCTTTCATTTAATTTATTTTCAATTATATAGAATCCAAATATATTTTTTTTAATATATTAACTATAATCAATTAATATAATAATTCAAATTATATTATAATGAACATAAACATTGTAAAAAAAATAAATTAATTATTTTAAATTTACAGTTATTTCATTGTTATTATTTATTGTATTTCTTTGTAACAAAATTTGCCTTAAGAGTTTTAACTCAAGACCAATGCATTTTTATAATTATTATATTAAATCTTAAAATTCATTAATTAATAATGAAATGGAAAAATAAATATCAGTATTATTACTATATTAACAAAACTTCAAATGAATTTGTAAACTGCAGTGATACTTAAACTACACTTTGATTGCTTTATGTCCAATAAACCGAGCTCAATTATATTATATTTAACTTTAATCAATTTTTGTCACTACATCAGCTACTAGATTTTTTTATTTTTTTCAAATAAATAAAAATTATTTTATTTACATTTTAGTTTACTTTCAATTATTTTACTCAATTATATCACAGCTTTTTTAATTCTTACTTTTCTTTGATATCTTATTTTTTTTCTCTCACTAATTTTATGTATTCCTTAACATTTTTAAAAACTATTGATAGTATTATTTTTTTTTTTTTTTTTTTTTTCCTTTACTTATCTTAAATATTTACAAATATGTAGCAAAATTTAACTGCCACATATTGAATATTAATATGTAATATTAAAAATTTAATTACTAATGAAACTATTAATTTTCTAATTACATATTATTTTACTGTTCATATCTTTAAATTCTCATAATTTATATTTTATTGAATGATAAATTTAATTTAGTATTACGATATTTATAAATCCTCTCATGACTCGGTAATCTGTGATAGTACTTGTGTTGTGCATTGAATATCATTAACTTAGGCAATTGCTTAACGACCAATATACCATTATTTATTATTCATAGAGTACTATCTTCTATTCCAAACAATATATTATAATTATACTAAACACTAGATTTTTTACTTATAATTTTTTTTGTTTTTAATGATTTTAAACTTTTAAACTAATTAAAAATTTTTATTCATCTATCATATTTCAATTTTTTAAAATAAAAATACAAATATTAATAATGATAATGGACATGAAATTCGATCATAATTACTTCAAAATTTTCTTACATCTTGATGCTTTACTAAAATCATGTTATATACTCACGAGTCAACGGCGGGAGTAAACTTACTATACGCTACGGGCTTCACTACTAACGCTTTGCCTCGACGAACCCAATAATCAACCAACATAGTGTAATTTTTTTATGAATACTTTTTGGTTATTTTTAATTATTATATACATATTAAACTAATTACATATCATATTCTTTATTAATAATCATAAATTACAATCTATTTTTATTCATTATACATATTTTATTAGTAAAACTAATTTAATTAATCATTCATTTATTGCTTATATTTTTTTTAATGAAATTTGCAGCAATATAAAAGATTTATTTTGCATTCACACATATATTAAATATTTAAATATCTGGAAATTAAAATGTCCTCTTTTTATTCAATAGAAACGTAACTTTAGTATTCTCCGTGGACCTTCTTCATTTGCCTTTTCTTTTACCGCTGTTATTATTTCTAGTTAAAATTGATGATGAAAACAATAATTCTGGTAAAGTTTGAGCTCTTAATATTAAAATTAAAAAGTTCCTCTTCATGATTTTTGATTTCCCGTTTAAATAACATAGGAATAAAAAAAAAAAAATTTAAGTTTAGAATTTTATACCTCGGCAAACGCTCATAAAAAAAAAAAAAAAAAAAGTCTTATCATTTTTTTATAAATCCATCTGTTCAAAAGTTATTCGATTTATCATAAAATGTCATTGAATCATTTTTATAGAAAATTTTATTTTCTACAAATTATCTTAAATATAATTTTTTTAAATTCTGCATAACTTTTTAGTTATTTCTATTTTAATGTCAAGCTCTTCAAAAAAGTAGTATTCTGATTGATTTCAAATTTAACTACAATTATTCAACAATTTTTTTTTACAAGTATTTTTATTCATGCACAAGTGAACGACAGGAGTATGTTTATACTGTACTCAATTGCTCATCACTATACTTGCGTTTTGCTTCGACCAATCAATAATCATTACTCAACATAGTCTAACTTTTGTACAAATACTTTTCCTTTATTTTTATTATGTTTTCACATTTCATTATCTATATTAAACTATTTCTTATTATTATTTAATTAAATTTTAATATTTATATCTTTATTGTTCACTTTTAAAAAAAATTTTTTTTTTTTTTTAAATTATAAATATTACATATTTTTTTTGTGTCCAATAAATATAAACCACCAAATATTACCATAAAAATTTTCATAAAGCAAGTCAAAAAAATATTAACATAAATAAAAATTATTTTTTTAAACACCAGAAATATTTATTTTGTACACAATTACAAAATTAAAATCAATCTTAAAATTTATATAAGTATATATATGTATATAAATATAAATAATGCACACATTATTGAAGCATTATATTTCATTAAAGTTATAATAAGTATTCACTTTTCATTATATAGTAAAGTCATTTTATTTTTTAATCATTGTATTTGTTGAAATGTTTATTTATAATAAAGATAATATTACTAGCTATACAAAAAACTTCGTAATTAGACTAATTCATCGATTTCTATCTATACATATATATATATATATCCAATCAGAAAAAAAAACTTCCTTGATCTGCTCAAATTGAAAAATTCAATAGTAATCAATAATTCACAACGTTTTCAGATTCGATTCTTATTTATTTTATTTTTATGTCTTATCAATCAATAAAAGTTTGAATGAATATAATAATAAAAAGGACCTGAGATACCACAAAATTAATTATAATATATTTTCACTTAGTTTATTGTTATTATTTGTTGGGTTTATTTATAACACAATTTATCTCGAAGTGATTCAAGACTCACATAGATGTTCTCAATTATTGTACATACTTTTATTTTTCTAATCATTTATATTTTTAATGTACATTTATATCTTTGAATTCCTATAGTTTACATAACTCTAAGGAATTAGTAAACTGCAGTAGTACTTGAGCTAGGCTTTTTGAATGCAGTTAGCTTACGCAGTTGCTTATTATCATCCAATAAACGGTGCTTAATAATATTTTTCTACTTTATTATAAATAAACTAATAATCTTTGAACTTTAATAAATTTTTAATTATATAAATCTTTTTTTTTTTTTTTTACTATTACAATTTTTATTATTATTATTATTGAAATAAGTAATTACTGTAATCCTTCTTTTTTTCCCCGAATTTTTTATATTCTTCAAATAAAATATATTGATAGTATTTTATTTATTTTTTATTTCGGTTCTTATCTTCAATATTCACAGTTAAATTCAACTGATCTTATAGTATACGAAGCATTGTATTGATAGTACACTGTAACAAACCCATATTCAGAAACCAACATTGTCATTATTATTATCACTATTTTATTTTTTAACTAAGTATAAATACTGAATAATTATAACGTGTATGACATAATTAATTAAAAATTTTGTTAAAATCGGTAAACCGCGGTAGTATACCAACTGCACTCTATGCTCAATACCTACTAATAGTTTGCCTCAACTACATAACAATCATCATCCAACATAGTCTTAATTTTTATCATCACATTTTTATTAATTTTATTCCTCATAATTACTATTTACAAATTAATAAACTATATTTATAATATAATCTTTATATTTAATCATATTTTACTACTTAATTTCATTATTATTCTTTTTATTAAAATAATTAATTATTTCTCCATTGTTCATATTTTTTTATATAAATTAAAATTTTTAAAGCTCTAAAATTGATAAATCTGTTTTTCCATGTTAAAAACAAGAAACCAAAAAATTCTCTTAAATATTTCTCTTTTCAAATTCGCTATCATTCTATTTTTTAACTAATACATTTGTTTTTTTTTTTTTTTTTTTTTTTAAATCTTTTTTTTTTTTAAATCTTTTTTCAAATTTAAATTCTTTCATAATGACGATATACAATCATTTTCTAACCATCTTCTCATCTATTTATATTAACTTTTTTTTATCAGTAAATACTATAATATAGATATAAACTCGTCTCAGTGAGCGATTGAAATCAGGAAAATATTCAATATATACATCACCCAAAGTAAAAGTAAAAAAATTAGAAATATTCGAGATACACTCTCCTGCTTGGATCATTTTTCAGTCATAGAAATAAATATTTTTTAACTTTTATATTGTTCAAGTATATATTATAAATTATTATTGTTTTTTTATTATCAAACAATAAAATCAAAAATAGAAATATTATGTGACGTAAAAGTTGCCTTGGTGATAATTTCAACAATTTATTTATTTCCACCAAGACCATTGTTTTTCATGATATAAAAGGTGGTTAACTAAAAGACAGTTAAATTATAATTATAAATATTTGATATTTTTTTCAGGCTTATTGATAGTTTGTCAGCACAATATTCATATATTTTTTATCACTGAAGTATGAACATGGCGTTAAATTACTTGCTATTATAAATACTGAGAGCTTAAAAAAAATTTTCTGATGTTCTGATAATGATAGCAAACCAATCACAGGGTAGAAACAAAGAAATAATTCTAAAATTATCTGATATTTCCTGGTTTTGCAGTTAAGTTATTTAACATTTTATTCTGATTTACGAATATTCTATTCGTATAATTAATATATTAAAAATATATAAGTTAAAATATTCAATAGGATATTTTATTATTAAAATAAATTCAAAATTCACTAATCACTGAAATTAAAGGGTATTAAAAAAATTATAAATTTTTAAGTATTATCGAGTGTCTAGTTTTCTGATCTGGTCTTTGAATTTATTTGTTATGCATAGTTCCGTAGTAATAAAAAATTAATCATAATAATTAAAAAAAAATTTATTGAAGCCCGTAGATTGTTTTTAAGACTAGCAAAAATTTGGATTTTTTTTTTTTTTTAATGATTTTCTTAGAATTACTCCAAACCGTTCATCATAAAAAAATGTTTTATTTTTATTTTCGAAATTCTCTGATATTTCCCAATATTCACGGTTTGTGGCCACCCTGAGTTACTATTCGACTCTTTATGTGAAAATTTTATTACACTCTACTATGACAATTTCAACGTACATTGGCTCAAAGCGTTTTCAACAAAAACGGTTCATCTCAAAAATAAATATTTTAACGATTCTATTTCATTTTATTTTTATTTCTTATCAATTTATAAGATTTCATACAGAATATTAAAATTTTATTAAAAATTGAATAAGTATAATATATTATTATTATTTTTTCATCAAGCTTCCATATTATACGCATTTTCAATTATTGTACATAAATAATTCTTTTGTCTACATATAATAATTACATTATTATCATTAACGAACTTTTTTATCAAATTAATTTTCATCTATGTCTTTATAACAATAATAAAAAATCTCCCATTTTACAAACCAACGAAAAAAAAAAAAAATATGATATATTTCATTTTCATTATTTCCTGCGTTTCTCTATTACAAAATTTATCTTGAGAGTTGAATTACGACTAATGCATATTTATATTTACATATTTATTTAAATGCTTATATCTAATGGTTTTACTAATCAATAATCAAATAATAAATTAAATTTATTAATATATATAGAACCGCAATTGCTGTTAGTATACAAGTTATGATATTGTCCATATACTGTAGCTATTTACAAACCGACATAGTCGACCATTTCGAAAGAAACGAAAGTTCTTTCAAATTTCAAAGTGTAAAAAAATCACTTGATAATTGTGACTTGATGCTAAATATTACCATTAATTTTATACTTTATTCAATTTACTTTTATCTGAAAATTAAATACATACTTTACAGCATACATTCTATTGTACTCTTAGTATCTATTTTTTTTTTTTTTTTTTTTTTCTCAATCAAAATCCAATGACTGGGGAGTATACCTACTGTACTCACTATATATGTGTCCATCCAAACGATTTGCCTCAACTAAGTAAGAATCATTATTCAACATAGTTTTAATTCTTTTACTAGTTTTATTCCTGTAATTTAATATATATAAATTAATAAACTCTAAATTTATAATATAGTCCTTTTTTAAAATCATATTCTACTAATTGATATAATTATTTTATTTTAATTAATTATTAAATTACATTTTAATACATTTATTTTTATTTTTCTATCAAACTTCCGTTAAATTTATTGTCAGATTATAAAATCCAAATATTTTCTTTTTAAATATATTTACTATATTCAAGTAATACAGCAGTTTAAATTATATTATAATGAACATAAACATTTAAAAAAAAAATTAATTATGTTTAATTTACAATTATTTCATTCTCATTATTTTGTACATATTTTTTTGTCATATCTTTATTGCTTATGTTTTTCAATATAATAGTTTCAATGTGCACGAGTCAAATTTTTTATAATTTTTTCACTGAGGCTTTGCCTTGGTGACGCCAATTTTTATAAGTCAATTAAATCTTATATTGAGTTTCTACATGTATCAATGTTTTTTCAATAAATTTAAATTTTGAAGCCTCTATATTTAAAAAAATCTAGTTTTCTTTCTTGAAATCAAGTAACCAACGAATTCTTTTAAATTTTTTTTTTTTTTTTTTTTTTTTTTTTAATTCGCTATTTACTAATTTAGATTCGTTTATGATTAAAAAAAATTTTTAATATGCAACTGGATTTGTTTCAAATGATTCTAATCTATCTGATTGGAAACCACTATACTTATCACTAGTAAAATTTGTAATTATTATAATGATCCTGTATTAGCAAAACAGATTTTAAAAAAAGTTAATAACTAAAATTATTTTAAGTTATTACTTAATAAATTTAAAAACTTTGCTGATTATATCGTTTTTCTATTCGTTATAAATCTCTGAGAAAAAAAAATATCCTATATAGGCTTCATTAAAACTTAAAATAACAGACATCAAAGTTTGCTGATCAAAGTATCCAAAATTTTGTTAAAATCGGATGCTTTACTAAACTTGTGTTATACTCACAGCTCAACCGTGGTAGTATATCTACTGCACTCTATATGCCCAGTTCCTGTACTAACGGTTTGCCCCAACTACGTATTAATCATCATCCAACATAATTTTAATTTTTATCATTCCAATTTTATTATTTTTACTTCTCTAAATTATTATATATATAGTAATAAACTGTTTTTATAATATAGTTCTCATTTGTAATTTTACTTTACTACTTAATTTGATGATTATTCTTTCTATTAATGATCAAATAACTTGATCAGTTTATCTATTTCTACTAATTATTCCTCCGTTGCTCATGTTTTTTATATAAATTGAAATTGTTAAAGCTCTGAAATTGATAAATCTAGTTAGTTTGTTAAAAACAAGAAACAAAAAATTCTCTCAAAAACATTTCTCATTTCAAATTCACTATCATTCTATTTTTAAGCTAAACCATTTGTTTTTTATCTTTTTTGAAATTCAGACTCTTTTATGATTACAAAGTACGTTTTATATGCCACAATTTGTTTCAAATCATGTTAAAATAAAATTAATTACTTTATAATAAATACAGTTTATTTCATTGAATTTTTGCTTTAAAAAAAAAAAAATAATAATAATCCAATCTAATCTAATTGAATATTATGACATTTATCATTTGTAAAATTTGGAAGAATTTTTTATGATAGTGAGCCTATATTACCGGAATAGAATTTAAATAAAACTAGTATGTAAAAGATTTTAATCTTATTACTTTTATTAAAATAACAGATATAATAATTTACTGAATCTAGTCTCAAAAAAAATTTTTTTCTCTCTTTATATTTTCATATAATTAAAAACTATAAATAAAATCTCAATACAATGTAGGTTATAATGTATATAATTTTGTTTCAATTTTTAGTATTAGCTATTACTTTTAATAGTAAATTATTTTCTAAACATCATCTTGTCTATTGATATCAATTTCTTTTATTTTATTTGCGGAAACATTTGTAGTAAAGAGAATATTTCCAACAATCAAAAAATATGGGTAATATATATTCATCATCCGATGAGTATTCTTACAAAATTTTTAAGAAGTCAAGTTAACTTTCATTAATTCATCGATTTTTATTTGTATCGATATATACATATATTTATTTTTTTTTTCATAGTTTATGCATATTATTAGATATGTTTACAGCAAAAATTCTTATATTAACTTTAGTATACTCAGTTAAATATGCTTAAAATTTATTATAACTAACTCATGATAATTTTTTTTTATTGCTCTCTCACAGAAAATACTAAAATATAATTGCGCAGCTTTAAACAGAATTAACTCTGCTATTCGTTATTTCATCATTTACAGTTCTTAAAATAATCTTCACGACGATTTGCATAATCATAATTTATTTGATCAATATCGCGCGTTAATAAATAACTCATATGTATTTTAACTTTTTCCACTATCTGATGTTCCTCCAATTACATAATTTCTATTGCGTTCTAAATGAACTTGACAACTTGTACCACTGCCAAAATCTAATAATTGTTAAATGCCAAAGCCATTCTAGCTTTATCAGTAATCTTAAAAAAAATTATATATACTTTGAATTCATTCATTTTTTTAACAACTAATAATAATTCTATAGAATTAATAAAACTACTAATGTATCTCCCAAAGTCATTTCTATATCTGTACAATAATTATTTACTAGGTAAGGAATTCATAAATGTTGTCATACATGTATTTATAATCATGATGTAACGAATAACAATAAAAGTTATAAAATACCAGTCAACTCTCTAATATAATTCTTGATTTGTATTCAATGAATAACAAAAATATCCGTAAACAATTTTATTATTATATATTTTAACAAGTCAAAGAGGGTAATAAAAAAATATGATGTAAGCTTTTCATCTATTAAAACATAAAAAAAAAATATATCCATATATTTTTAACAATAAAAATGAAAGTGAATATAAATTTAATTTAAAATTTTTAATTGTTCTTACTTTTTTTTTTGCTACTATTCTATACTAACGTACATTAAAAAAAAAAAAAAAAAAAAAAACAATGACGAAAAAAATCAATTTTATATTTTTCAAAAAACATTGAAAATAGATAATAAAAGTTGAAAATTTTTTTTTTTTTGCTGTACTCAAATTACTTAAAACTACTATTTTAAAATATTAATACACATATTTATTTTATTATGTTTTATTATTGTTACAGTACAGTGGATAATAGATAGAAAAATTAAGACACGGATGTTATATTTCATTTTCATCTCTTATATAATGAAATCGCATAAGCTAATTCCTGACTGCCCAGTCAATTGTATTCCCACAGCTACTACCATATCATTCAATTGTAAATCAATCGCACACGTCGAATTATAATTGATCTTGTGTTCAGGTACTTTTGCTATAAAATTGAAGAACCTCCATAACTTACCTATAAATAATAATTGAATATTAGAATACAAATCAATATTAAATAATAAAGTAATACTTACAGTAGTCCTCAATACAACGATTAATTTTTATTTTCATATTTTTTATTTTTAAAAAATAAAAAAAAACATACAATCTTAAAGTAATTCTGGACTGAAGTTTATATATCAATCAAAATTAGATTTACAATTTAAATAAAAAATTGAAATAAATATTTCGTTTTTCCCTCGATTTAGATATTCCGCAAAACAATTTATAACCAGATTTTCTTAGCTATTCAAATTCAAATTAAATATGGTTTGATATTTTCATATTTTTTCGGCGCAAAATCTTTCTCTGACAATAGGGTATAATATAATACCATAATAGCATAATATATCAGTAGTACTAATAATAGACAAAAGCCTCTAAAAGAAAAAAAAATTGTCACATTGAATACAAAAATAATTGATTAGTATAAAATTAAAAAATAAAAATATTTTATCAAATTTACAAATGGCCATTCAATGATCTGAAGTTAGTTTGACAATCAACAATTTTCGGTTTTTTTATTCCAACAATTCAATTACAAAAAGAAAAAATCTGGAAAAAGTTTGACCCTGTGGGCCAGCCCTGTAACTTCCTACGAGCTTCTTGAGCTCGAAAACATTGTTGTTGTCAATACATGTTCAAGCTCTCAATTCAGGACAAAAATTTAAATATTTATCCAAATACATTTCAGTTAACGATATAATAATACCCAGTATAAATACATGGCCTTAAATTGACATCATATATATGGTCGTGTTCACTGGGTATATTTTAAAAATCTATACTTTTTTGTTTGTTTATACAATCTTGCATGCCAAACTTTCTTAAATCAATATTTGCTGCATTTTCAAAAGTTGAACAAAAGAATCACAACTTTCCAAAATATTTTATGAGTGTGATGTAACAGACACGAGACAAATTTCAAATTACAAATAAACGAATTAAATAATTAAAAATATGAAATAAAAAAATGCACGCAAGGTAAGAGACTCAGTACCCGATCAGGGAACTAGTACCCGATCACTCATGTATTTATATATCTATATTTACTAAATTTCACTAAATATAGATATACAAATACATGAAGTGATCGGGTACTAGTTCCCTGATCGGGTATTAGAACTTTTACCTTACTCACCCTTATTAAAAGAAGCGATTCAAAACGATTTGCAATTTTAAATGCCCATAAAAAAGACGATTCACAAATATTCAGAGTATTCAAAAGCATTAAAAAGTATCTAAAATTTTTTTTTTCTAATCGTTTTAAATCGCTTTTTTTCAATAAAGGCATTTCTAAATTCTATAAATGCACATTTTTCAAATTTTATTCAATTTTTATTTAATTCACTTATATCAAAATTTTTTAAATTGACATTAATTGTCAGCTACATTCACACTCATAAATATTTTCACCTCTATTGTAAGCATGATTCAATTGTTAAATCAATGTACGACTAATCTCAGAGAGTTTGAAAACGTAAGCAGATTTGTTTATAAACATTTCAAGCTCAAAAACAGCGAGCAGCTTTTAGGCTAGCCTGCAAAGTTACCAAATTTTTTTCAGACTTCATCATTCATGTGGACTTGATTTACATAAAAATAAAAAAAAACTGGCCAATGATTGCTGCCACCGCTGCTTCCACTGTCGACCCAGAAAATAATAATTCTTTCCTTTTATTAGTTAAAAATATTTTATAGTATTATTAATTAATTATTATAAATACGGCAAAAATCCGACAACTCTTTTGCCTAGTCAATAGAGCAAGTGGGGAGCAATTTTTTGAGTAAAAAAAAAATTGTATAAAGTGTATTATTTTTTGAATTATAACAATTTTAATTTTCCAAGTTAACAATTTTAAAAAAAATTAATTATTAATTAACTATTAATTATACACCTGGAGCAATTGTGGATTCTGGAAGAGCATTTGAGGAGCAATTAATTGGCATATAGTTTTTAATAAAAAAAAAAAAAAAATTCTACGCTAACTTCCTTCCGGTACTAAGTTCGATAATTTTTTAAGCATGGTGTAATATCAACACTATAATACCTTTAGAGTGTTACCGACTTTAACTAAAGAAGGAAACTATTATAACTTTTTTTTTAGTCTAAAAAATTAAAAGTATAAATATATTTTGCACGTTTGAACGGAAAGCATTTACCGAATACATAAATAGTTCAACAAAAATGTCGAATAAACTGATAAAAAGTATTAACAGGATGTCAAAATTATTTCAACCAATAAAAGCTTTTCCAAAAGAAGCAATAATTAAACATGATGGCAAATCAAAAAGCTATAGAGTTCGTTTTATTATTAAATATTTATATACCTTTAACCTATAAATTACAATTTCTTTAATAAAAATAATTATTTATAGCTGTTATTAGATATGGGAGTGATTCGACAAGCCAATCCTGGAATGTATACTCTACTTCCACTAGGATATCGTGTGCTCGATAAATTAATTGCAATTGTTGATAATGAAATGACAAACATTGGAGCACAAAAGATGCTTCTACCTCATTTAACTAGCGCTAAATTATGGAAGAAAACTGGTAGATTGAGTGAAATGGGACCTGAACTTATTAAACTAAAAGATAGACACTGCGATACATTAATTTTAAGTCCTGTAAGTCATTGAAATTAATCATAATTATTCTTGATAATTCATCGGTATTTCATATTTAAATTTCCCGCAAAAATTCAACAATCAAGATGATAAATTTTCTGTTATTTATAAAAAAAGATGTGTGAATGTAGAAGACATCAGAAAAATTTTAAATTATTAATAAATAGAGTAAATAATTAATAAAATAAAATTTAAAAAAAAAGTGCATTTAAAAAATTTTTAAATTACTAAGTGCATTTTTTAAAAATTTTATTTTATTAATTATTTACTCTATTTATTTATAGTTTAAAATTTTTCTGATGTCTGTTACATTGACACTCATAAAAAACTTAATTTTGTCTTAGACTTATGAAGAAGCAATCACGAGTTTGATAGTAAAAGTAGGATCGATTCAAAAAAGTCAATTGCCACTTTTACTTTATCAAATTTCAACAAAGTGGAGGGACGAAATGAAACCACGATTAGGTTTATTTCGTAGTCGAGAATTTGTGATGAAAGATTTATATTCATTTGATTTGACAATAGAAAATGCTAAAGAAACTTATGAATCTGTTAATCAAGCTTATAACAACATTTTATCACACATTGGAGTTCCTTACACTGTTGTTCTGGGTGATCCGGGATTGATGGGTGGTAATTTATCACATGAATATCATTATTTTTCGGATATAGGCGAAGATACAATTTTATCATGTAATTCCTGTGGAATTAATGTTAATGCTACCATGAGTAATAAATCTAGTTGTGATAATTGCGGCAAACAATTTACTGAACACATGGGAGTTGAGGTAAAAAAAAATTTTAATTAATATAAAAATTAAATAAAATTAACAATTATAATTAATTATAGATTGCACATACATTTTTACTTGGAAATAAATATACCAAAGCATTTCAAGCATCGTGTCATGTTCAAGATTCACAAGTTTATTTTGAAATGGGCTGTTATGGTTTAGGATTAACTCGATTAATAACAGCAGCTGTTGAAATTCTTTCAACTCATGAATGTCTCAGGTGGCCTAAATGTATTGCACCTTTTACGGTCTGTATTATACCGCCAAAAGAAAAAAGTAAAGAATCTCCAGCGTTCCATTATACAGACAAAATTGTTGATATACTGGATAAGAAAAACATTGATTTTATTATCGATGATAGAATAAATTTAACTATTGGTAGGCGATTATTGGATGCCAAGAAAACAGGATACCCTTATTTAATTGTTATTGGTAAAAATTCCATACAACCAAATCCTTTGTTTGAGATTCATGATTTAAATAATTCACAGGAATCAAATATAAGTTTAGATCAATTACTAGACTTTTTTAATAATGTAAATGTTGATGATGAAAAAATAAAACAAGCTATTGTGTAATTAAGATATAAAAAAGTAATAAGTATATTTACAAGTTTTAACATAATGTAAATAGTATCAAATATTTAAGTAGAAAATATTGAAATAATTAAGAAATTTTTTGGAGTAAATCTAACATTGCCTAAACCATCTGACTAAATTATCAATTGATGAATATTTCTTTGTAATTCATTTCATGAATTGAATTTTTTTTATTATATTTCAATCAGATTCTTTAAGCAAGCTTTTGTTTCAATTATTTTAACATATTAATAGATCCCAAAAAGTGATTGATAATGTCATGGTAAAAATCTTATTGATTTGTATCAATTATTTTTTAATTTTAACATTTACGCGGTGATACGCATTACAAAGAAGCCCGCGTAAGTTCCAAATATTTTCGAAATTTTCTGGCTGAACATTATAAGAAGCATCGACTGCTTTCACCCAAACTTCAACCTCACTTTTAGTAGCATCGATAGGAATTTCAGCTGCCCAAAGAGTCCACGACCAATGACGATCTTCTTTAGCATTTTCATCATCTATCATATGATCCGCTACATACCAAGTTTTTCCTTGATCTACTGTCAAGTCAATGCGAATAATCTTTTTACCACCCCCAGACCAAGCGTATCCTTAAATTCGTAAAATTATTTTTTTTTAACTTAAATTAATTAACTAATTAAAATTTTTATTTCGTGTACCTTTTAGGGGCATTTTTCCATCTTTTAATTCAACAATTTCTCCTGGAGTAGGTGTACAAATTGCAGAAGTTACAGGCATGTCTAAAATGGCTGGTGATTTAGAAAAATCTACAGTATCCCAATCAACGCTAGGTGAAAACCCCTTATAATCACCTCGTTGAAATTGAGACCAACTTTCTTCATTAGAAATAATTATTTTTCCCAACCATTTAACGTTTCTAGCTCCAACAACACCAGGAACAATTACACGAATAGGATAGCCATGATCTCTAGGTATTGGTTGACCATTCATTTCATAAGCCAACAAAACATCAGCTCTAGGATTTAATGCTCTACTAATTGGAATGCTTCCACCATAAGGAGTTCCTGATGGATCTAAATCATATCCTTCAAATTGCACGTGTTTCCAGTTATCTTCATTTATTTTAAGATCTGCTAGAACATCACATAGTCTTGCACCAGTCCATGATGCATTACCTACTGCTCCTACACCCCAACTCAAACCTTTTAGAGGTTTTACCTGTAATGCAAATTATCTATTTTATTTTTAGTTTGAATCCATAATAGTAAAAAAAAAAAAAAAAAATAATTACAGCATTCATTTCAGAGCGTCTATTTCCTCCACACATTACTGCTGATGTTACCGTATACTTGGGATATTTTTTAATAGCTTCAAAATCTAAAATTTTTTTTGTATCATCCTCAATTGCAATCTCTAGCTCATAATCTGTAATATCAATTTCAGGTACTGGCAAATGATTGCGAACATAAAAAAAATCTCTAGAATTTTGTAAAATATCATAAATAATTTTTTTTCCGATTGAATCGGATAAAAATAAAGTTAATTAACGTACAATGGTGTTAAAAAATTTTCATAGAGCAAAGGAGCTGGAGTTTCACCACAAAATGGTTTCGCCCCATTTACTTTTAATACTTTATGACGTTTAGGATCATTTGCATAAGGATCTGCTATTACTTCAGTTTGTTTATTATCTTTACTAACATCTAAATTGCCTATTCGCATCGATTCTAATAGCTCATAAATTTCTGGTGTATTGTGATTAGCAAATATCACCCAAAAAGGTTCGATTGATCCTCCAGCTGCCATCATTATTTTCTCTGGACCACCAGGATGTTTTGTTACAAAATTTGTTATATCATAAACACCCTCTTTATAGTAAACCCATATTCCATCTCTTTTATTATCATGTTTTCCAACTTCTTCGACTGTGTACATTTTCAAATGATTTTTTCTAACTCCTGGGCTTTCATTTAAATTTTTTAACTCTATAGCTTGACTTTTAGTTGTCCAAAAATAATAAGAAACACCAATAACTGATGAAATTAATCCTACTTTCCAAGCATATTGTAAGTAATTTTTTCTATCAGTACTAAAATAACTTTTTTGGTTTTTATCTGATGTGTATCCATGATTTGTTGCATAATAATTGCTAATTATTTTTAATATTTTTTTATTACTGAAAAAATTGCAAATAATTCATAAGTGTGGAATAAGTAAAAATTGTTTTATAACACTTGTTTGTCATACTTATTTTGTTGCAGATAATTTTTATGAATGTTGTAAATTATTTTCACCCTCCAACACATATTGATTTATTTTTTACTTATTTATTTAAAACGTATAATTATTCTGCATATTTTTTTTTATTTTATATCCAACCGGTGAATACAAGTAAATATATTACTTGACTATATTGTAGGTATACTTTATGCATAAATTTGTGTTTGCGTTTGTATACATATATATGTATATATATATATATATATATATATATGGTTCAATCAGATGTTTATATCCGTATAAGTCTCAAACTATTTTAAGGTTATTTTAAATACGTCAAGTATTTACCCACAAATAATTATTTTATTATTCATTATTAAACTATTAAATTCATACTTTATGTAAGCAATATTAATATCATAATATAAATATAATGATTATTGATGTAACAATTTAGTTTTTAAAAAATTAAATACCAAAACGTAATATTATTTATTTATATGAATAAAAAATGCTAAATAGTTAATATAAAATAAAAATAAAAAGCAAATATTAATTATGGCAATGAGAAAAAGAAGTGGATCTGGTTCAAAACGCCAGCATAAAGGTAAATTAATTCCAATTTATGAAAGTTTATTCAAAGGAGAAGATTTGACATCAGGACATCCAAATTTTTGGAATGAAGTCTTTCTAATTAAACCAATAGTATGTTTTATGAATATTTCTATTTACTATGTCTGTATATGTAGCAGATAATTATCTATTTTTTAAATTTTATAATGAATAAAACGTAAGTAGAGTAAAAAATAAAAAATGCATATTTAAATAAACGCAAAATTCGTACGTGGATTTTTTTAAATTTTATTATTTCAATTAATTACTCTGATTAAAAATGCTCATTGAAAAGTATTGAAAATTATTTTAATTCTTTTCAATCCATAGAAAAATTTTGAAAAATATTAAATGAAATTGAAATTTCGATCATTTGAATACTTTCTAATTCTTATAATGGAATTCAAAAGCATTGAAAAGAATTCAATTTTTCATCATTTCAATAGCTTCCAATACGGAACTATTTTAGTATTGAGAAAGATTCAGAAAAATTAAAGATACTCAATTTATTTCAATTTTTTCAATCCTACACGTGACCTGAAATGTGAAACTATTTTGCTATTGAAAAAGATTTAGAAAGATTCGAAAATTGGAATTCATTTAAATTTATTTTAATTCAAGTCATAACTCGAAATATGGAACTATTTTAGTATTGAGAAAGATTAAGCAAAATTGAAAATTCTCAATTTCTTTCAATTCTTTTCAATCCTACACTCGATCCAAAATACGGAACTATTTTGGTATTGAGAAGGATTCACAAAGATTGGAAAATGTGAATTCATTTTAATTTATTTCAATTCATGTCATAATTAAAAATATGAAATTATTTTGTTATTGAAGAGGATTCAGAAAGATTAAAAATATCAATTGATTCGAATCTTTTTCAATTCTTTGGAAGTTTAGAAATTCTTATATTATTTTTAGATTCAATATAATTGGAAAGTATTAATTTTATGTCCAGATGAAAATCTTGTGGTACAAGAAGTATTCAAAAGTATTCAATTCTCATCTTTTTCAATACTTTTCAATGAGTTTTTTTAATCAGAATAATTTATTTATTACAAATTTATAAATTGTTTTATGTCTGCTACATTCATACTTATTTATTTATATGATAATTAATACATATTATTATTAAAAATGATTGATTTTATTTTTTTAAAGGTATCTCATATAGAGAGTGAAATTTTAAAAATGACAGTAGAACAGTTATTAATTAGCAAAAATAATTTAAATGCATTGGTTTGTCATTGTATTGATACATTAATAGACGAGCATCCTTTTCGTGTGGTGTATGCTTTACAAACATTAGCTGCAGTAATACAATCGATTTATAAAAAAGCTAGTCAAAATGATTGTGATTTCAATTTTATTGACATATTAATTGGTTTGAATGAAACTGAACAACGAATGACAACATTAATGCAACATTGCAATACATTTTTACGTGGCGAATATCCTGATAGTTTAAAAGCGCTTTGTCTTAAGCTTTTATTAATTATTGTAACAGGAATGGATAATCTCAATCAAAATAGTTTGCTTGAGTATGTAATGGTAAACGGAGTTTTTGAATCATTAATTCAATTATTAAGAGACACATCCGCAAGAAATCGTCATGGGCATGATGCCGTACTGCTTTTAACTCTTTTAGTTAATTACAGAAAGTACGAAAGTACAAACTCTTATATTGTTAAATTATCAATACTTGATGATGAATTGGCATTAAATGGATATAGTCAAGTTATATCTGGTTCTTTAATGGAATTTTGTCGACTGTTTGTTCAACAAAAAGCTGAAGTACAGGCTTCTTGGCTATCATCATTGACCAATATGGTTGGTAGTATGTTTGTGGGTGAAGAAGAAGCTAAAACTCAACAAGTACGAGCGAATAATGCATTGCTATTAGCTCTTTATGAAGCAACGCATCTTAATAGAAATTTTGTAACGACCTTAGCATTTACAAAAAGTGATACCAGTGCTCCGCCATCACCCAATAACACATTAGGACCTAATGCAGTTGCTCCTGGATCACAACCGCCTGATATTATAGCACAGCCATTTAATTTACTTGCTATATTTTTGCAATATTGTTCAATTGTCATGCAAGCAATAAAAACTGAAGCCATTTTAAATAATGTTAAATTATGTTTTCTTATATTAAGTTGTATTGCCGAAGATCAGTATGCTAATAACTTAATGCACGATGCCAATCTTGCATTCAGAGTTCAACTTCATCGTGTACCGATGTATCATCGTAAAATTCACGATAAAGTAGCTCCAACTCAGCCACTTGCTGCTACACTTTTGGATCTTCTTGTTGAATTTATTACATCGCACATGATGAAAAAATTTCCCTTAGAATTGTATCATCAGTGTATAGGTGTACTACAAAGATTATTATGCTATCAAAAAAGATGCGGAGTAAGACTTGGATATCAATGGAAAGATCTATGGACAGCATTGTTTAATCTCCTGAAATTTTTAACTACTCATGAAGCACATCTTGTGAAAAAAATGAATATTTTCCCATTAGCAATACAAGTAAATATTGTTTTTTTTTTGCTTCACATTCAATCCGATATCAAAAAAATTTTTTAATATATGATAATTTTTTTTTGTTCTTATAGATTGTCAATATTTTAAACCTTTTTATTACTTATGGTGACACTTTTTTATCATTACCTAGTAGTTATGATGAATTATTTTATGAAATAATTAGAATGAGGCTTATTTTTACCAATTTAAATGCTATGGGTAAGTTACTTAAAGATTTTATAGCTTGTTTTGTTTTTTATTAATATTTAACATAGTTTTATGTGATTATTTCAGCTCTTCGATATTCAACAACTGAATCATATGAGTATAAAGAACATGCATTAAAACTAATGAATAGTCTTGTTAATATGCGAGATATCGTAAATCATTTTCCACCAAAAATATCTGCTTGGTTGGCAAGTGAAAGCCTCTCAACACCAACTGAACAACAAATTCTTGCTATTATTATACAAAACTATGATACACTTGCTTTAAAATTACAAGATAATTTAGATCAATATGAAAGATACTCAGAAAAACCAAATCACACGACATTTTTTGAAGAAATGGTAAGTCATTAAATGATAGTGAAATTAGCCGACGTCTAATAGTTTTTGGATTTTTTAAAAAACGATAAATTACGAAAAAAAAATATTTCAAAAAATTGCACTCATAGTCTTTTAAATTTTTTACATGTGCATATTTTTAGTTTTTTTTTTCTTCAAATTTAATTGTTCAAAAAAAAAATCAAAAAATTTCTGCTAACTTCAGGATCATAGTCATTAATACTTTTTTGTTTATCTTTTTACGGATTTAATAATACTTAAAATTATTTAATAGGTAACTGGAGTTATTATTGATACACGCGCTTCAATAAATTTAAATGCGCTAGATACTCAAGCAATTCTTCAAGAACTTTCAAATATATCGTAACGCTTAAATAAATTTATCATTATGGCGATCTTAATTTATTTTAAGCTAAAAAAAAAATTATATATATAATGAAACATAACCATTTAATTTAATAGAATTATATTTTTAAAAAAATTATCATAAAAATAATATAATAAACATGTATTGTGTTTTTTGATAAAATAGTCAACATATGTACAATGAATTGACCCAAGTGTGATGCTTAATAAAATTTTTAAAAAATATCTCATGTTATATTAAAAGATACATACAAAGTTTTTCTATGATATTTTAATAATTAACTTAAGGGCATTCTTAAACAATACCCCCCACTTTTTAAAAAATTGAAACTTTAATTGCAAAAAGGACAATGTAAAAGTAATTCCGCCGAGATATAGAATTTTATAAAAATTACTTATAGTTAATATAAATTTGGAATTAAACAAAGTTTGTTAAATAAATTTCAGTAAAATCTTCAAGTCAATTTTTTAATTCGAATTTTTAAATCTTGTAGGCTAAAATTTATTTAATAAATTTCGCTTAACTCCCAATTGAATCAACTGTAATTAATTTTTTTTTAAATTTTATATGGCCTTTTTTTAATCAAGGTTTCAATTTTTTTTTTAATTAATTAATTAAATTTTGATATGCTTATGACAATTGAAAATCATTGACAATTTTTAAAAAGTCGGGGGTACTGTCTAAGAACGGCCTTAATTTCAAGTTATGTTAATTTTTTTGACGCAATACTTGCAACTCCAACTTTTGACTGATTGCTTCTTCCCAATTTACTACTTATCCAATCACCAATTTTAATAATTTCATTTAAATTAATATCTGTATTAAATCCTTGTTCATTAAGTAAATAAAGTAGATCTTCAGTAGCAACATTTCCTGAAGCACCAGCAGCATAAGGACATCCTCCAAGTCCAGCTACTGATGAATCAAAAACTCTTATCCCATATTCAAGACTTGTATAAATGTTTACTAAAGCTTGTCCATAAGTATCATGACAATGAACGGCAAATTCTTTTAAATTACCCATAATTGAAAGATGTTTTATTTCATTTAATACAGTTATTATTTTTTTAGGAGTACCTATTCCAATAGTATCACCAAGTGATATTTCATAACAACCAAGTTCTAACATTTTTTCAGCAATATTTGCAACAGCAGATGCTTTAATATTTCCTTCATATGGACATCCCGCAATACATGAAATATAACCACGTACTTTAAGTTTATGTTTTTGTGCTTCAATAATTACTTCTTTAAATCGATTAATACTTTCATCAATTGAACAATTTATATTTTTATGAGAAAAAGATTCAGAAGCTGCACCAAAAATTGCAATCTCTTGTACATCAACTTCAAGAGCACGTTTTAATCCTTCTAAATTTGGAATTAGAACTGGATAGCTAACGCCAACTTCTTTATATATATTTTTAAATACTGTTGCATTATCCTGCATCTGTGGTATCCATTTAGGTGACACAAAACTTGTTACTTCGATAGTTTTTAATCCACTTTTTGATAATCTATTTATTAATTCGACTTTAATTGAACTAGATAATATTTTTTTTTCATTCTGTAAACCATCTCTTGGACCTACTTCAACAATTTTGACATAGTTACTAAATTTTCTTATACGATTTGATGTATTACAAATATTTCTTGATAACATTTTAAAATCTGTAAAAAAGTAAGAAATTTATGATAGTATAGCTAGCGGACATCTGACAGTTTTTAAAACTTTTGAATTAATAAATTGAAATATTTATAAAATAGAAATAAAAAAACCCGTGTAAGAAAAATTCGTTCCAAAAAGATTCCAAAAAAGTTCCGCATGTGGAACTTCTAAACATGAGACAGATTAGAACTTCGAATAGAACTTTTTTCGATCGGTAGCAATTTTAATGTTAAAAAAAATGTTTTTATGAAAAATTGAAAGCCAAAAGTGGACGTTGTTGAACCTTTTTTTTTAATTCTATAAAAAATTTAAAAGTAGTGATTTTTGAACGATTTTGGCGATGTTTTTAAAACGTCTTTATTCTACAAAAGTTTAAAAAATAGTGATTTTGAAATGTTTTCAGAACGTCTTTTTTAGTCTATAAAAAAGTCAAAAGTAGTAATTTTTGAACAATTATGGGATATTTTTTGAACGTCTTTTTTAGCTCCAGAAAAAGGTCAAATTGTGGTGATTCTAGAACTTTTTTGGAATATCCATAAAAAATTCCAAAAAATTTCCAAGAACGTCCTTTTTTGAATTTAAACTTGCTCATAAAAACTTTTTTTTTACCATCAAAATAACTAACGTTCCAAAAAAGTTCCATTTGAAGTTCTAATCTGTCTCATGTTTAGCAGTTTTACATGCGAAACGTTTTTGGAATCTCTTTGGAACGAATTTTTTTTACACGGGAATGCATGTTTAGAGAATTCAAAATTTAGTCAATGCATTTTTGTTAATTTTATTATTTTAATTATTCAATTTTTTGTTATATATTTGAAAAATTATCGTATGTCTACTACATTTACACTCATGAGAAATTCTAATTTAAATTTTAAAAAATTTTTAGTTTCATTTCTAGCCATCAGAGAGAGACTTAGTAAGGAGAAATAATAATAATAATAATGTGAAAATATATACGAAAATATATATAAATCAATATAACGTAAAACAAATTTATATATAAAGTTGTATTTTGTGTATTTCTATAACAAGAAAGTTTATTTAAATAATTAAATTACCTTATTTTAAATTAAAAAAAAAAAACTTAATTAATTTGTATAAAATGTTTCCGGCATATGCGCATTTATCAGCTTACGATAGACACAAAAAAATAATAAATGATTATTTTTTATTAAAAGGAGGTTCTGCACTAAACCTTAAACGAGACACGTATGTTGATCAAATAAGACGTCACATTTTTATATTTTTTTTTTCATATTTTATACGAATAATGTAGATAATTATAATTTATTAATTGCATAACATTTTGTTTATCAGTTGAGAATATTAAAACAGTTCTTCTTATCTTGTTAGTCAGAAGGAAAAAATAAAGATAAAAAAATTAATAAATATAGTATATAATCTTAATTTAAACAGCTCTTGATGTTTCGGAGTGTTTTTCGAGGTCCCGGGATAAAACTGATTACGATGTCATCAAGGAGAATCACAGATTTCTTTGGGATGAAGAACAGGATACTCCAGACACTTGGGAAGCCCGACTTGCCAAAAAATATTACGATAAATTATTTAAGGAGTATTGTATTTGTGACCTGACTTATTATAAATATAACAAGGTTTGTTAGATTTTTTTTATACTGATTCATAATAACTATAATAATTTTTGAATTTGATACAGGTGGCTTTAAGATGGAGAACAGAACAAGAAGTTGTTATTGGAAAAGGTCAATTTGAATGTGGAAGTAAAAAATGTCAGACTAAAGAACAATTAAAGTCTTGGGAAGTTAATTTTGGTTATGAAGAAAGAGGAGAAAAGAAGAATGCTTTAGTTAAATTACGTATGTTTTTGAAAATAAATTTTATTCAATTGTTTAAAATAATGTTACTTTGAATACTTATCTAAATTTTTTTACGTTTGTAGGATTATGTCCAGAGTGTTCAGTGAAACTCAACTATCGTTTCCAAAAGAAAGAAGTTCATAAAAAGAAGAAAGAATTAAAACGTTTAGGTACAGCACCGCGTAAATTAGAAACTCAGTCAAATGCATCCAGCTCAACAGAAAATCCAGAAATTACTGTCAAAATAGAACCTGAAGAAGATGACAATAAAGAAAGTTCTGGTAATAATGCATCGGAAATTTGGAAGGGTAATGTCTCTGAAAGTGTTGAAAAATCACGTGAAGAAGAATTTGAAGAATATCTTGCTGATCTTTTATTATAATTGATTTCTTTTAAATGTAAATCTAATCGAATACTTTTGTATCGAAAAATTTATAGAAATAATTAAAAGTATTTTAAAGAAAAATTGTTTATTCTCAATCAATAATTAAATAATGTAGTAAACACAATATAAGTTTGTTGAATTTCTGTCACACTTTACTAGATTTAATGGATTACCACTTAGCGCTAGTGAAATTAGTTTCTAATTTAAAATCAATTTCTGTGGAGGATCTTTCTCATCATTTTTAGCGATTGTATAAAAATTATTATGTACTAGTTGATTCTGCGTAATAATTTTCATCTGAGTAATGTCTTTATGATTGATTGCTTAATAATTTATCTATTGTTTGTCTTTAAATTAATAAGATTAATTTTTTATGATTAATGTTTATATATAATGCCGATTGGCGTAAATTAAATAAAATCCGCAGCCTGTCTAGTCAAAGGGTAATTGCGGAATTGACCTATAAAGTTATCAACAGTCAAATAAATCTCCCTGAAATATTTAAACTGTTTGGTCCTATAGACCTAGTTTTAGAAAAATCAACTATAAATTACGCTTATGGTTCGCTTAATAGAATATCAAAACTAGTCAATCACCATTGATTTAGGATTTTATAGGATTCGTTTAAATGATTCTAATCTAAAAATACCATTAAAACATAGGCTGGTAACCGGACTAGTAATGCCTGTATATGACTATTGCAACTGTGCACTCACGAACTTAACAGTGGACCTCGAGAGATCATTGTTAGTTTCATTAAATAACTGCGTACGCTTTGTATTGCAAATTAAAAGAGATGAGCATATATCGTGGCATCGACATCAACTAGGATGGCTAACACTTCATAATCGTAGGCTACAGCTTGTCTCGTGCGAATTTTATAAAGCTCTATGTCTTATGCGACTAGGTCTTTTTGGGCATCAATTAGTCCCTAGGCCAAACGCTGCATCTCGTCGAGATTTCACCAAGACGGATACTCTTCTAGTTCCATTTGCTCGAACAACAACAACTTACCAGAAGTAATTTTTGATAACGGGTTGAAATTTTTGGAACCCGATTCCAATCGAAGTTACGATACCAGTAACTTTTAGATGAATTTCAAAGTACATGCTATTTGTATTTAATGGTTCTAGATAATCAGTAAAGCATTGAGAGATTAAACTATTGTATTTGTTAGAATGAGTGAGTAAGCGTCTGAAAATTATATTGTATTCTTTTGAGTTCATTTTAACTGTTGTCACTAATAATAATAAAATAATATGTATATTTGATCTCAAGGAACAGCAGCTCCATGATCGTAAATAAATAAACTAAACCATTGTTCAGACAATAACTTTTTTGGCAATACAATTGCCTCATTCTCAGCTAATAATATTAGAGTACTATTGAAATGTTAAGTATTAAATCTTTTTGTAGATTATTTATGCTTACTTTGAATTGTTTTATATTACTTTTATCTACTTACTTATCTTTTTTATGATTGTGTAATCGTTAGTGTATAGCCGATGGTCGTTGAATAAATAAATAATAAGTTTGCTATTAACATTAAAATTAAATTAGATGAAAATATTAATGGGAAAAATTTTCAATGATATGTACACAAGATTGCACTTTTTTAATATAATATTATATAAGAACATCACGATACAATTCAACTATAAATTTATGATTATTCCAAGTGTTATTACAATAATACGGTACATAAATATTTTTCCTAATTACTAGCATTAACTTTACCATATTCGTATGATTGACATATTCAAATATAATTTTACTCTTACGAATATTATATTCAAGAAAACTATATTGCAAACATTTTTTATTCTAAATGATTATTGAGTTGAAAAAATCTTGTATCTAAAATTATCTTCATTAGGGCTTACTAATTATCAAATTATGTAGATGTAAATTAGTAAAACTAATTAATGTATGTATATACATGTTAATTTACAATTTTATTCTGCTAACAATTTCGAAAAATACGTATAATTTCGATAAACCTAAAAAATGCTCAAGCTTATTTATAAAATTTGAGCAATAATAATTTTAATAATTTATTTTCTATATTGATAAAAAAAGTTCGGCTTATATATACGTATATAATATTTTAAATTAAAGTAAAAAAAAATCAAACAAATTTATTAATTTCTTCTATACACTTATGTAGTTTTTAAATTTCATTTATTTACATAAAATAATAATATGTATTATATAATAAAAGTAAATTTCGAGCATGAATTAGTAAACAAACATAGAATAACATTGGCTGAATTTTTTTTTATAACATTATCGTCAATTTAAACATTTTTAAAGTAGGGAAGATTTATTTTTTTAACAGATTAGACTGAAATAGTGAGCTTCTTAAACATAGAATAAAATGGTTTAATGATTGTTATTACGATAGCTATGATTAGGCACCTTTTTAATCTCTTTTTTTTTTTTTTTTACTAGTAAAAACACTAAAGTTCGATGTATTTTAAATAATCTTAGTTAACAACAAGATATTTACAATAAGTGTTTAATAACTGGTGTCAAAATAGTCAATTAATTTTAATTGAAATTTTTAATTAACGGAAAAGCTGAATAGATATATATTTAAACGCATTATTTTGTTTTTAAATTATAGCAACGAATCAACCTTAACGATTGAACTATTAATTGTTTAAGATTATTTAAACTAACTTAAACTTGATTTTAGCTATCTCAGTCTCTGATTGTGCTTCTACATAAGTTTTGTTTGAGATTTCTACAGCTCAAACACGTAGATGGTTCCTAAAATTATGAACTTTTTTTTTTTTAATTTCGTATTAATTACTATCAATTTTTTTTGACGATCTGGATGGATTTTGTTTTTGTGAGTCACTATCCTCATCGCTGCAATCTTCATCATGTGTATGTGTAACATTACGCGGAGTTTCTGGTCTTGCATGTGGAATCGCACCATTATTTTCAGTTTCTAATGATTTCTAAAAATATAGAATTCAATAAATTTAGTAATTCATTTTTAAACTGAACTCATGAAAAAAATTTTATGATCATAACTTTTATACTTACAGTCATAATATTGTTCTGCTCTTCATCTTCGTCAGTGAGTTTAAAAGTTCGTGATCTACTAATCATTGGAGTTTCCATTACAAAACGTTGCTCATGAGCTACAGTGCTTTCATGTGGCATCTAATAATGCCGCAAAAAAAAAAAAATATTAATGAATAATTTTAATGTGGAAAGAGTGAAATTATAATAAATAAAATAAAATAAACTTACCAGCATTGCTGGCGCACGAAACATGTATGAAAATGGATAATAAATAAGATTAAGAA
Source organism: Microplitis demolitor (assembly GCF_026212275.2). Classification (NCBI taxonomy): domain Eukaryota; kingdom Metazoa; phylum Arthropoda; class Insecta; order Hymenoptera; family Braconidae; genus Microplitis; species Microplitis demolitor. Next base: position 17,057,401 of record NC_068549.1, on the reverse strand, counting down.
AAGTTGCTGCATAAAGGTCGGCATATCTTACAACTTGACTGCTGAAAAATGTTTGTCTACTTCCACTTCTGAATAATGAGCCCATCATTCCATAAGCCAAATCCATTTTATGCGTTACGTCTCTAATAGAAGCTCGTAGTTTCGATATATCAGGCTTTTCATTAGTACTACTGTCTAAATTTCTACGATAATATAAAATTTAAACAAAAAATATTTAAAATTGATTATTTAAGGATAAAAGAAAAAAAAACAAGAATGAAGAAAAAATAAAAAAAATATAAATAATACATACTTGTACATTTCTCCAAGCATAACATCAAGATTTTGTAATTCAGCGAATAATTGACATTTATCTGTCCAAACGTGTAGCTCTTGAACTAATTCAGGAACAATAAGAAAAGTTCTCCAGCCACGTATTTTTTTACTTTTTAAAATATCACCAAAAATATGATCTCCGATGTAAAGAACATCTTTTCCTTTAGCTCCAATCATCTCAGTAAAAACATCACATGATCCACCAGAATAAACTTCACCTAATATGTATGAGACAAAAAATTTATGAATTATGGATTAGATTATAAGACCTTGTGGAATTCAAAATAGATTTCTAGTGCTTGTATAATTGATGATGTTACGTTAAAAATGCTGATTACCTGTATGAAGTGGTCCTTTATGTGTTCCCAACTTTAACGCGCCTGTTTTTGTATTAACTTGACGTAAAATAGTGCCTTCACCGAAAAATAATGGTTTGTTTGCGTCAACTACAATGGTATCAAAATAAGTTTTCCAATCTCTATGCGGTTCATGAGGCTATAAAATATTTTTAAAAGTTTTAATTACTTTTTACTGCAAAAGACATTTTTTTATAATAAATTGTTTCATACCCTAGCACCATGCGGGAAGTCAAATAGATAAGTCATAATTTTATTGGTAAAATTATAGTCACTATTGGTCAGAAGAAAAACTTTAGCCCCACTTTCACGTATCCTAGTTAAAAACATTGGCAATCTTTCGTCTTTTTTAACGTATTCATCAAGATTTTCAATTGTTTTTGACTTAAGATCACCTTGAATGTGAATCCAATCAACAGCATTTCTTACATCTTGAAAAATACTCTTAAAACTCATTGTAAGTTCACCTTCTTTTACACCTGTTTTTTCACGTGAAAATTGAGGTGAATTTGTAAAAAAGTCTATCAAACATGCCAGTAAATAAGTTTCTGGTAAATTAAATAATGTATTTAAAACGTAGACACGTGATTCGTCGAGTTGAAGAAATTTATTTGGATATAATTCGTATACTTGAGAGCTAAATATTTATAAAATATTTTGAATTATTATTTTTTTTTTTTTACCTATTTTAACAAAAAAATAAATATATTAAAATATGCAGTAGATTACTAACTGTTTGAGAAACTCGAAACCATGAACACAGACAAGAATATTTCCATAAGCATCAACTTTCAAAAGGTTGCCGTAGAGTGTATCAAACCATAATCCTCGAACTGGAAAACTCGGATCATATTCAAATGCACGTATCTCTTGTGGATAACCCAATGAAATTAAACGTTCTTTGAGTAAATCAAAACCCAATTGTTCATATTGTGGTGATTTATATTCTGCTAAAGTATAATCCATATCAAATCCATAGAATTTAATATTCTCCAAGTGAAGACTTCGATTGACGAAAATTCTGTGATAGAAAAAAAAATAAAATTGTGATCATTAGAATTAACTAAAAAAAATTGATTTTGTATGCTAAATAATAGGCTTTCAAATCTATTTTTCATTTCTTTTGGTTTATAATTTTATGTATATATACACTAGGGTGGTCATTAAAAATTAAATTTTCTTAGGTGCCCCATAAAAAGCTTTTTTTTAGTGAAAAAATACGTGGAGAATTTGGTTTAAAGGAAAAAATCATAAGAACAATTTTGTAGAAAATTAAATTCCGGACAAAAAAGCTCACAATCATTTTTTTTAATAAAATGTGTATTTACGGAGATATTTTTAAAAACTTTTTTAAATCTTATCAGTTGAGATTTTAAGGATTACGAATGTTAAAAATAACGTTTTCTCTTAAATATAAACAACACTGTAACTCGTAACATATCAATCATTAATGCTTGTTATAGTTTCTATATAGAAAAATGTCATTTTCAAAATTTGTAATCCTTATAACGCTCAATTTATAAGATCTAAAAAAGTTTTTTTTAAATATCATCATAAATTCACATTTTATAAAAAAAATGAATATGACATTTTTTGTCAAGAATTTAATTTCCTACAAAATTATTTTTATGATTTTTTTCTTTTAATCTGCATATTTTATGAGATATTTAAAAAAACCGCGATTGTATCGAAATAAACTTTGGTCATCCTGAGGCACGTGTTCTTTTTACTTAGAAGAAGCTTTTTATGGGGCGCCTGAGAAAATTTAATTTTTGACGACCACCCTAATATACACATATATGATTAGTTGTAGATAGTAATCAATCATAAAATAAAATATAATACGTAAATTTTCCACCTATAGATAAAGATAAATTATATATTATAGATCATTAAAAAAAATTTATGTTCTCAAATTTATTTAAAATAAAATAAAAAAAAAAAAATGTGCGCTATTTAAAAATTAAATTACAAAGTGTCAAATCACTTACTCATTAGGAGCTGAACGTTTAAAGATCATATCCTGAACTTTCATAATTTATTTATTTATTTAATGATAAAAACATAAATAAATAAAAAATAATCTTATATTATGACGGAAAAAACACTTATTATAATTAATTAACTCAATACTTTATCGATTTCACAAGTGCCATAAACTACGAACTTGTTATTGTCACTAAAATGTTTCATAAATATTATCGCGGATACTTTCAACATGTATTTTTTTTATTACGTCTTATTACATATGATGAAATAATTATTAAAAACAATACAAAGCTATAAAGTTGTAAATAAAATGATTGAAATTAACAAACATAAAATTATTATTCTTATTGTTGTTGTTATTATTATTATAATGTAAAATAAAGTTTACTATAAACGGTAGAAGTCTTTAGCTTATACGACTGAATTGCTTCGTGTGTACGACTGGTCTCAATAAATATAATGAAAGCTATCCTAGATTAATATAACGTTACGTGGGGAGTGATGAGTTATACGTGCAAACGAATCGCAGGAAATCATCATCAATTCTATGAGAGGGAGAACAAGTTTGAACTGCTGTCTTAATGTTGAAAAATTCTTTTGATGAATATATGTATTATACTTTATTACTTATTTGTTATAATCTCAACGAAATTTGGATGTGACTCATTGAATAAAGATAATTTATCACAATGGATAAATGTTACTATTTATTGAAATTAATAAAACAGTTGTTTCATTGAAATTATTCTCTTTCATGTAAAAAATTTAGGATCGAATTGTACACAAAATAAATCAAGTATTAATTCTTGAATTGGCAATAATTCTAAGCCTTTTCTAGCAACCTTGTAAGATATTTCTGGTTTAGAAATATATGAAGTTTAATGATAGACACACGAAATTCTTGTGAAAACCAATTAAATCGTGTAAGGTCAGGAGAATTTACATTGCGCTCACGTGATAAGTATCTCACTTAAAGTGTTTAATTATATTTTATTTTTAAACTTTATTAAGTTTATAAAAAAAGAGCAAATATTTCGAATGCTTTAAAAAATTAGCTGTGTCAACAGTGTATTAAATTTATAGTATAGTAAACATTATCAATAATTATAAAATCCATCTTATTATGAATTTCATTAAATGCATAATTTAAATTCAAATATTATTGTAATGAATTAATGTATAAATAAGCAATTTCATAATAAATAAACATAAAGATTTAATGGATAAGTAATTTTAATTATTAAATATTTAATAAATAATACTTTCGTAATAAAATATTGTTTATTGCATTATAATTTTATGCAAAATTCATTAAAATTTGATAAATTACTAAGAAAAAAATATATTTAAAAGTCGTGTGCAATCGTTGGCAGTTTTTGTGTTGGCTTTTAGCCAATCTAATAAAAATCTGGAGAATTATAAGTTCCTAATTCCATATTCTTAACCTTGAGAACAGTTTTTAAAAATCTAGGTATCCAACTGACGTCTAGTGTGTATAAAAATTGATTTTCTTCAGAAATTTTTAATCGCAGACGAATTTGCAAGCATTTGTGAAATTAAGTTAATTTGTAAGCAGTAAAGTAATTACTTTTTTAAGATTTTAAATAAAAAAAACTTTTTTTTAATTATTTAATTTGTAAAATTATTATAAATTTTTTATTTTTGCAATTCACAATGATTAAAAAATGCATTAAAAAAAAATGCACCTTTTAAATTTAACATTTTCGTTATGATAATATCAGGTGAAAAAAACACTTGGCATAATATATTATAAAAACAATCGATATGCTAAAAAGAAACTAAGTCAGTGATAAAATTTTATAATAATTAAAACTTTCATAAAATCTAAGAACAAATTTAAAATAAATGAATAAAACTAACTTTTACTGTTTCCGTTTTTTTATTACCTGTGACCAAGTTCTCGTTTATAAGGAATACGGGCCCCATCTACCCAACTGACAAAGTCTTGTTCACCTCTTTCATTGTTATTGAATCTTTCATCACTGGCAAGTAAATTGTCCAAAACACTGAGACCGAACTTTACTTTTGTACCGCCACTCATATTTTCTGTTACTTTATAGTCTAATTTAGATATGAATCAATTCTATCCTTTGATAATTTCAGATGATACCGAAATAATGAATCAATTATCTAATTGATTAAAATATAATAAAGCTATTGAGGCTTTTAACACAATTGTTATTCATCAAGTGAAGTTAATATTCATTGACAAATTTTTTATCAGCGTAAAATATATCATTTATCTCCACCGATTTATAATTCAATAAACCAACAATAAATACTTTCACCGTTTAATAATAAATAAATTATGGAATAAATAAATTTTATTATATAAAATAATATTTATCAAACTGTAGTGTTGCCTGTAGAAATATTATATCAATCATCTCTTTGGCACGTCGCCACTGGAATGATGATATTTTTTTTGGTGACACTAAAGATAAATAAATTTCAAAACTTGTATTTGCAGTATAGAGTTGCGTATTAATACAGCAACAAACTGAAGCAAAAAGATAAGACATAACCACTGAAAGGTCATCATCCGTATTAATTTTATCATTAAAAAATATTTTAATGTAGTCTGATGCAAGTGTATGAAGTAGAACAAAGTATATTTTCCAAACGTGTTTTTAAACTCTTACTGACCTCGAAATATAAATTTTTGTACGTAAATTTAAAATGCGTTTCAACAAAATATTTTAACTATTATTTGAATCATTCACTTTAAATGAGTGTGAATGTAGCAGACATCGGACAAATTTAAAATTATTAATAAATAGAGTAAATAATTAATAAAATAAAATTTAAAAATAATGCGGATTTAAAAAATTTTGAAATTAAGTGCATTGTTTATAAATATTATTTTTTTAATTATTTACTCTATTTATTTATAATTTTAAAATTGTCTGATGTCTGCTACACTCACACTCATAAATTTAAATTAATAAATAAATAAATAGAAAAAAAAAATATTACAATATAACTTTTATATCGATACTTATTTATTCCATATTAATTACTAAAACAATTTAATTAAAATAATAAACATGAGAAAAAATATTTTATGAGTAATGTAATAATGATTAATATATTATCAAAATATTGATGTAGTAATTGTTATTATTCAGTTACTTGATACTGCAGATAACTCATGCGGATCAGTTTCACAACATAATTATAAAAATAAAAAAAAATATATAATTATAAAAAAATAAATACGATAACAAACACAAATGAAATAATCAGAATAATGTAGTTGATTTGAATAAGAATATTTATATATTCTTAGATTCATCAGTTTATTTTTGAAAAGAAGATAAGACAAAAACAACCAAGAAAATATCACAACAGTCTTATACTTCAGTTAAGGTCATTTGTTATCTATTAGCATGTCTTTATAATCGTTTCTATTCATCAATTTTTTTTTTTAGTATTATTAAAAAAAAATACATTCGCATTGTGACTATTTTTAACATATTGTTTTAATAAAAATTTGATACTTTTGAAATAATTATTCTATAAACAAAATTTATAAAAATTCAATTTTGGATTGAATATGAGTATAGATTTTTATATTAAAAACACTTTGACATTACTTTCATTAAATTTTATCTTGCAGGAAACATCCGATAATTTTTTTTATTTTTTAATAAACAGTAAATATTAATAGAAAACATTTTTAATCCATATGGAAGTGTTCCGAGAATCGTTGAGCATAATAATTTATACAATAATGTAAATTAGCAAACATTGATAAAATTTATTTTTTAAATCAACTAATGAAATACTTACATATGGAAAAATTTTTTTAAACTGCATGTCAATAATTTTAAAAAATTGTTTTATAATGATACTTAAGTTTGCCGACGCCTAATAGTTTTTGGATTTTCTTTTAAAACGATAAATTATAAAAAAAATAGTTTTAAAAATTGTACTAACAAATATTTAAGTTTTCTACATGTGCATATTTTTAGTTGTTTTTTTTTTTTTTTGTAATTAATTTGTTAGAATAAACAAACTGAAAATTGTTAATTGTCTCTTAACTTCAAGATCGTGTTTTATAAATTTTATTCTACTCATAAATAATTTGTTTATAAAAATAAAAAAAGTGTCTGACGTCTGCTACTTGCAGCATCATCATATTATCAGATGATTTTTTTCTCATAAAATGTAACATTTTTTTATAAAAATAAAAAAAAATTTGGAAGTCTACTATTTTCATGAAATAACGTAAATGAATTTTTTTGCTAAATAAAATATAATTTTTATAAAAATCATAAATAAATTTATATTTTTACAAACCTTTGGCTAGCTTGTCGATACCACTTTTTGTATCCACTAGGATCTTCATGGTGTGAAGAGCCGTCATCTGCATGTGAGTTACAATTCTCCAGGTCCATTATTAACTAAAAAATGAATAAAAAAAAAAAAAAAAAAAAATGTCACTGACGATTTCTAAATTATTTACTTCTTATTATAGTAGTTAAAAATATTTAACATGCCAGTATTGTAATTTTGTAAGAAAAAATATACAACAAATTTCACTTAACCACATTTAGATAAAAAATACAACGTTACTATGATTTATTATCAATATTTTTAGTTATCATAATCATTAAAAAAAAATGTAGTAAAAATCACTTATTCATACCTATTTAATTGAAATCAGTAAATATAAAATTTTTCAATAGTAATATTTAAACCGCTTATTTGACTTCTTATCACAAACTTTTAGAATAGAAAAACGCTGATAAAAAGAAGGTGAGTGTATGAAAAAAAATAAAAACTAAATTGAGAATTGTCAATTGTCATCGGAACAATTAGAAATGTAATAAAGTGACTCCGCAGTTAGCAGAGAAATTTTTAGACCACAACGCCATCTACGGAGAAAGTTAAAATATTTCATTTCAAATATTTTCCCACGGAAAGAAAATTTTGTTTGAATCAAATCAAAAATGTAAACGCTTGAAAATTATTACTCGGTAATTTTTTATTTTGATAATATTTATTTATCATTTTTTACTTATATACATTGAACATATCATTAATAGTAATAAAATTTGATATTTCCTAACTATTTACTTATGAAAATTATAAATTAAATGAAATTAACAAGATAATTTTTTGTTTTAGTTGCTACAAAAATATATGGATCTTTTTCGGCTTCGGCAATATTCATTGAAATAATGGGCTCATCATTAGATATTCTTATACTTTTTGTCTTAATAGTATTAAAATTAAGATGCAGGAGGAAATCAGCAGTCGGAGCATGAATTACATGAATTACGCCTAAGAATAATTAAAATTAAATATTAATTAATTTCATAAAAGCAATCGAATTAGATTATTTATTTAAATGATTATATAATGAAAACCTGAATCTAAACCAAGAAATAAAAGATGTCCATGAGTAATTATTGATGTTACGCAACCATCAAGATATGAAAATATATCGTATATTTTGTAATCATAAGAAAAACTAATGAATAAGTATTTTTCTGAAATATTAATAAAAACAACCGGCAATTTAAAAAAATAAATTATAATAATAAGAAAATACTTACCAATGACAAAAAGTATCGCATTATAATATGTTACATAAAATTTACATGATAAACAAAAATCATCAGGAATTAAATGTGTCCTTAATACTCTCTCGGATTTACTTGATAATCCATAAGCCATATCTTGTCGAAGAAATAATTTTAATTCACTATTGTTTTTATAAGATAATAATAACGGCTATAAAAAATGATTAAAAATTATAAATGTTATATATATTTTAATATTATGAAATTAAAAAAATTTACTCGTGCATTCCGCAAATAAATTCCAATTGCTGTAGCATCTCCTAGATCAAATCGTAAATGTGTATTACAGATTATACCGTCTAATGACCACTTATGTTCTAAAATGATTTCATCATTTTGTGAATAACAATTATACATCGAACCAACACTAAAAAATACAGTTAAACTATGAAATTTATTAATTTTAAATTACATATAAATAGCTTCTCATAATCCAGTATATGTAATTAATCTGTGTCGGGTGTGGTGCATCCTTAAAGAGAATTTCTCTACAACTATAAAATCTCACAAAGTTTTTCCCTACACGAATCGACTCTACAGATAAATTTTTACATCGTAACAACTCAACAGAAGATTATTTTCACATCATTCCATCTCTGCATGAGAACATCTCTCATATTAAAAATCTATGCAGCGATCATTTTTACATAGCGCTAAGTTTAAACAGTAGAATTTTCGTTTTGACATTTTATTAATAAAGTAGGTTAATTATATAAAATAACGAATGAATGAAAGTGAAATTAAATTATTTAAATATTACAAAAGTGATGATTCACCCCACCACAAATTTAGAAAATCTAGTGGTTGCTGCTTTTAAACTGGTGGTCTTGTGTTAACTTTTCGTATCAATTTCGATCTTTTTTCTGTACTTAAACTTGATTTCCACTTTGGCTTATGTACAACAACAGGTGCTGTATCTTCACTCATTTTAAATCATTTTTTAATAGAACCAAGGTTGTCTTATTCCACAATTAATATTTTATTAAAAATAAAAACATAAAGACAATAAAGAATATTAATTAAATAATAATGGATACAGAAAATTAATACAAGCCCACCAGTTTAAAAGCAGCAATCGCTAGATTTTATAAATTTGTGATGGGGTAAATCATTACTTTTGTGATATTTTAATAATTTAATTTAATTTTCATTCATTCTTTTTTTTTATATAATTAACCTACTTTATAAATAAAATGTCAAAACGAAAATTCTACTGTTTAAACTTAGCGCTATGTAAAAATGATCGCTGCATAGATTTTTAATATGAGAGATGTTCTCATGCAGAGATGGAACGATGTGAAAATGATCTTCTGTTGAGTTGTTACGATGTAAAAATTTATCTGTAGAGTCGATTCGTGTAGGGAAAAACTTTGTGAGATTTTATAATGTAGAAAAATTCTTTGTAGGAATGAACCACACTCATCTGTGTCCCGTCAGCGTAATGCTAAGTATTTTCCGTGGATGTTCACATTGAAACTTCAGTACATTTATAATATCTGTTATCTATGTTGCTCTAGGGGGTGTACGGGGTCTAACAAGGGTCAATAGCTAGAAATCTATGGTACTATTCTCGTATACAAGAGTTTGACCGGGTAGTTTGTATTAATCGTGTGGAAACTGGTCATAAACATGGAAACACATGCCATAAGTACCATAGTTAAAAATAATTACCAGATTGATTGTGCTGATGAAATAGAAGATTTTAATTCTGCCTTTGAGCTAACATTCCAAAATTTAAGCGAATTATTCTTAGACTTTGAAACAGCAAGTATTTCTTGTTGATCTAGAAAAAAATTAGAAGAATTAAATATTTTTTTATGGAAGAAAATAATTTGTTATCAAAAGTATTAATTCATTTTCATGATTATATTAATACCATTATACCAAAATTCAACTTGATCTAAAGGTTCACCATGGATCGCTACGAAAAATGGTTCATTTACATTAAAAATATTGTAAAAATATATAGATCCTGAATTGGTTCCAATTGCTACATTATCATCTGTAAAAAAAAAAATCAACTGATGAAATTAGTAGCCGCAAAGAAAAAAATCTATATTTGTTCTTCTTACTTGAAGTTGCAGTACAAGTTACAACAGATGAATTCTCTGAAAAGTCGATTTTCATTAATACAGGTTCAGCATTTAAAATCATAATCCACTTGGAAAAAGAATAGTAAGTTCCTCTCCAGATATCTTCATCAATTATAACTGGATAATCATCTAAACAATGTGATGGAAATGCTTTTATCATAATGTCATGGACATGGCTACGACCAATTTCATGTATGCATGTTCGTTTCCAATTAAAATTTTTAATTATTTTTTCAATAATATAATACCAAGTTGAACAAACTTCTTGAAGAACAACGAGAGCTGATGGATCACTAACCTTTTTTAAAATTATTTCCCAAATCTCAACAGGAAACATCTTGAATCTAAATTTAATATATATATATATATATATATATATATATATATATATATATATATATATATATTTAACTAAATGTTAATCACTTATATATGTATATAAATTGTACTTACATAATTGTTCTTTCTTTCGTTCGTAATATTTATATATATTCTGAAAAATTACTTCATACTTCAAAATTATTTATAATATTATTGAAATCGTTTTTTTTTAATTATTGCTAATCATTTCTATTGGATGAAAATTTAAAATAATTCTTCAAAATAATTAATAAATTTACTTACTTTTATGTAATAGTTATCATTTAAATTGTGTCAACTTACTTTGTTGGTGAAAAATGATAAACAAAAATACTATTTGGTGCTAAGGATGATTGATAAAATGATAAAAGAATCCCAAAGGTAGATACGTTAATAAAAAAAAATCTTAACATGTTGATTGAGCAACATTGAACGAATTTAAATGTAGACATAATTTAGAGTGGTAGTGAATATATATTTTTTTATTTGTTTATTGACAATTAAACTGCTGTCATTTTTTTTGCAATAATGTTTAATAGCATACATTTTTTCTTTTGAAAAATATGTATTTTAAACTATTTTGAAATAATAAAATTTTTTAAAATTAACATTAAAAATACATAATTTATTAAGCATCATAATGAAATTAAAATGATTCCAGATATTTTAATTAAAATTAGTTTCTAGTGAGAATGATTGAATAGAAAATAAAACTTGAAATTTTAATTATAGTTAATGAGGTTAATCTAGTCTTCAACTTACAAACACAATTAGCAATTGTTGCCTTATTAACCAGACAGATTAGTATCAGTTGAAAAGCTTTAATTTATAATGTAGATTTATATACATTCCGAAAAAAAAAATTTTTTTAATATATTTACTTGAAAATTCTATAGCTTTTCATTATTACTCCGTAAATTTTCTGCTCAAGATTAATTTTTGTATGACAATGAAACCAGCAGACAATTAACAGTTTTTTTTCTTTTAAAAAGCGCATTTAAAAAATTAAAAAATTAACAAGTGCATTTTTTAAAAATTTTATTTTGTCAACTATTTACTCCATTTATTTATAATTTAAAATTTGTCTGATGTCTGCTACATTCACACTCATAAATAATGAGTGCGAATGGAGCAGACATCAGACAAATTTAAAATTATAAACAAGTAGAGTAAATACTTTAAAAAAAAATATTTATAAAAAAAGCACTTATTAATTTCAATGTTTTTTAAATGTGCATTTTTTTAAATTTTATTTTATTTATTGTTAACTCTGTTTATTAATAATTTTAAATTTGTCTGATGTCTGCTACATTCACACTCACCATTATTTTCGGTATCATTCTTTACTTGACGCTCTTTTTTAATAATAGTTTTGTAATTTTACTTTTATTGAGCCACGTTAAGTATTAATAATAAGATAATAACTAATTAGAACAGTGACTTACTTCACATATGTTATTTATTTATTTTTTCACCTACTGTATAAATAAAAATAAAATAATAAAACAACTATTTCCAAAATCTCCATTCTTTTAAATAAATATTCCAATTGTTTAAAATAGAAAAAATAACTTTTTACAATAAATTATTTTTACTGATTCATTTTATTAATTCTCATTCAAGTTTTGTAAGTGTATCAATACTTGTTATAATACTTTTAATGGGTAAACACGTTAAGAAACATTACTGCAATCAAATATTTCTGACAATTAATTTTATATAATTACGTATATATACATTTAAAATTATAAAAATATTTGTAAATATTTAGCTATAAAAACACTTTTAAATAGATTCAAAAATCACTTTCGAATTAATGAACGCCATAAACATTTTTATTACTATCCACGTTGAAAAAACACAAAAAAAATTTTTATTCTTAAAAACACATTTTCATTTGATTCACTTGTTTGTTATTTTTTATTTAATTCATCAATAATAGTGATATGGATGCATTTGATGATAGTGAAGAATTTTATCACAATAAAATCACATTTCTTATGCAAACACTAGAGGTCAGATACTTTTAGTTCAAGAATCACATATTTTGAAAATACGCGCGATTTTTCATGTGTGGTATTTATAATTTAAAACATAAATATAAATTACGTGAATAAATACAGTTGTATTTTCTCTATTGTTTTAAATTAATATTTTTAAGTAGCATCAAAAGAAAATATTTAATAATTGTGTTACTAAAACAATAAATTACAAAAGAATTCAAATGTCAAAAATAATAAACGTCAAAAAGTAAGCAAATCAACCAAAAGACAAAAGTGTAAAAAGTTTACAGAGGCTGCAATTTAAAACGAAAAAAGAAAGAAAAAAACGTCAATATGATTAATCTGAAGTTTGTTGATGTCACAAATTAAAATAAATGATAGCTATCAGTATAACTATAAATACTTCATGACTAATATAATATAAATTCCGGCTAATGTATGGTAATTGACTGATTAGCGGAAATTATAATTTTAAATGCGGCAAAATAAATTTTAAATTTAATATTTAAATTTTAATAAAATATTTAACCAACTACAGAACTATCTATTACACTCTTCATACCATGCATTAAAAAAAAATAATAAAATGTGTATGTAAACATATAGAAAAAGGATCCTGCACCTGTCGGATTATTGAGGGACGAATAAACGGACGATTAGAATTGGCTGTTGGCGTGTGTTGAGATTTTTCATCGATGATAGCGACCGAGGAGTAAGTCCGTGGCGCCGTATATTGTGTTGTCCGGCGTTGATGGTTGTTCTTGGCCTCTGGAACGTATGAGCACCAAGGTAATACGCGAAATTTAGTTATACCACGAATAACAAACGTCGATCCTTTCATTTTGTAATATATAATAACCACGTATTTATTGTTGATATTTAATTATATACCGAGTTTAAAAAAACAAAAAAAAATCAAAAGAAACAAAAGCGATAAGAGTAGAGAGCTAGTGTAGTGAGTTTATGATAATAAAAACAGCCAAGTGGTATAATAGATCGAATTTTTATTTTATGTATATGGATGTAAAAGAGACGAGAGCGCAAGAGAGACCAACACAATAATACAACACGTTAGTAAGACTATAGATAAAAGAAATGAATAATAACGTAAAGTAAACTTTTATCTGTTCAGGAAGCTAAGATTATTTTTTTGTTTTTTATTTAACCAACTATTTGTTTTTACGCCCCTCAACAGTGTCGAAGCAATTACGTTCATTCGCGGTTCGTGTGTATTGCGTAAAATTAATCTCATTAGGTGACCTCGAGTATCACATAACCTAAAGACAGTGCGACAAGGTACAGTGTTGAATTGAATCAAAAGAGTGAGAAAAAAAGAATTAAATATATATATATATATATATATATATATATGTATTTCTAAATTGAATTAAAATGATAAATAAAAAATAATTCCCGCGTTTATAATTATTTTATTTCCGGTATGTTAGAAATCGTTTTCAATAACATGACAATTGACTATTTGTTGTGCGACAAAATTATCTAAAATTTTTAAATGTTTTGACAAAAGGAAAAAATATTAAATTCATGATTCAATATAAATATATATGATAAGGCCCAACCCATTTTCATTGTTAATATTCTGCCAATTTATTTTTTCTACCGACATATAATTTTATTTAAAATAATGAATGTGAATATAGCTGACAATTGTCAATTTTTTAAATTCTAGAATAAATAAATAAAATGTACGTAGAGTAAAAAATAAAAAATGCAAAATCAGTACATGCATTTATTTTTAAATTCATTTATTTATTTCAAATTTGTAAATTGTCTAACGTCTCCCTGATTAAGCGACTGAATTCGACCGAATTAAAAATTTTAATTCTGCTCAATTCTGTTATATTCTATTAAATTTGGTAAGACAGAATTTATAAGAATTCAAGAATTATTTTTGAATTAAACAGAATAAAACCGATTTCACATTTTTGAATTCGTTTCAATTTGGATTAATTCTGGTTTTCCTGCCGAATCAGACAGAATTCTTTTTTAAGGTAGGTAACGAATTAACAGAATTTATCTGAATTGTATAGATTTAAAAATTCAATTTTGTTTAATTCGATCTAATTCAGTTGTTTAATCAGGGCTGCTACATTCACTCTCATTTAAAATAAGCATTTTTTAAATATTATAATGTTTAAAAATAAGTTATAAAAATAAAAAATTTTATAACGAAACACAACTTTTAACACAATTTATATTTATTTATGTCATAATTTATTTAATTTTAAGATTTTATTATGCACATTTTGTGATACATTTATTTATTTTGTCATACTTTATTACACTTTATTTTTGCAATTTCATGTACTTTATTTTCTTATGTTTTTAATAAATATTTATTATTCACATGCAAATGAGTTTTATTTAATTTATTTATTATAATTTACACCAAATGCACATTATAATAATAATTAATAACTTTTTATATTAATATTTTAATAAAAACCTGTTATTAGCTTGAAAATTAAAAAAAAAATAAAGGACCATGTTCATCATCAAATTATTATAATATTTTCAATCTTTATTGAAAATATGGTATATTGAAACAAGAACTGATTAAAAAATAATTTAAGTAATACAAAAAAATATATATATATAAGTATTTAAAAGAATGAACAATCAAGCATTTAGTTTGGCTGAGAAATTAATACCATCAACGTACGTACAACAAGGCTTAAATGCCAAAAAAACGCGGGAAAATCTCATAAGAAGTTTTATCGAACACGTTAGTATAAAATTTTTTAAATAAATGCTTTATTACTTTTTTTAAGTGAAGGAATTGATAATTTTAAAATATTAAACAGCGGAAATGGCCAGAAGAAGGATGGGATGATCCGACAATAGAAGCATTTCTTTCGGATCTATCACAAATGGACAGTAATAATTTCCCATTAAACTGCAGTGTTGGTGAACGAGAATCACGTATTGTATCAAGTATCGTAGCAAGACGTCATTTTCGTATGGGACATGGAATCGGTCGATCGGGTGATCTGGAAGAAGTACAACCAAAAGCTGCAGGAAGTAGTCTAATGTATAAATTGTCAAATGCACTAGTATTAGAAGTTATGCGATATATGGGTAAGATTAAATCTATTATTTATTTATGTCATATAATTTATACATACATTCATACATATTAGGGTTTAAGATGTTTTCAGAAGTTTCTCCAAAAATCAGCTCGATAAAAAATTTTCAAGAGGTCGCTCACGAATTTTAAAAATATAAAAAATGATCGATATTCGAATTTTTCGTTCTAAATTTCTTCTTTATCGTGGCAGATATAGTTTATATATGTAACATTTGACTATGCTGAAAATTTAAGCCCAAAATTTAAATATTTAAACGTCACTCAAGAATTTTGAATGTTTCCGAGTGCTGTCTTTTGAACGTTTTCGAGCAACCCTTGAATATTAATAATAAAGCTTCTCGATTTTATCACCATCAATTTGCATCACAATGAATGGAAATATAACCCGAGAAATATAAATAATAAGTTATTTACATACTTTTTTATTTTTTTTTTTTCAACTTTTTGGTTTTTTCGATTATTTAAAATTTACCAAATTTTATTATTTAAGACTCTTCTGCATATTTTCGGTTATGCAAAAGTTATATTTTAGTGAAATGACAATAATTAAGTTATAAAAAAATATAAAAACTAATTCAAAGTATTAGTTACATATTATCAGTTAATATTCAAAATTCTTGAGCACCGTTTAAATATTCAAATTTTGGGCTGAAATTTTCAGCATAGTCGTGATTTTACAAATATAAACTATTGGTGCCACGAAAAAGAAAAAACGTAGAAACAAAAAATCCGAATTTCAATCATTTTTAATATTTTCAAAATTCGTGAGCGACCTCTTGAAAATTTATTATCAATCTAATTTTTAGAGAGGCTTCTTAAAACATTTTATACCAACGAATTTTCATAAGAGATTCGAAAGAAAAGAATAGTCGATTTTTTTGGGTCACCCTAATACATATATATTTTTTTAAAATAAATTATTTATTGTAGGTGTTAAAAGTATTGCTGGATGTTTTTTATCACCAATGGCAACGGGCATGAGCTTGGTACTATGTATGTTAACTTTAAAACTCGACAGACCACGAGCCAAGTACGTTCTCTGGCCTCGAATTGATCAAAAATCAAGTTTCAAATCAATAATAACAGCTGGGTTAGAACCAATTGTAATTGAGATGCAAATTGTTGGAGATGAATTAAAAACTGATATGCAAAGATTAGAATCACAGATGGCTGCACTTGGTGAAAGCATTGCTTGTGTTCTTTCAACTACCAGCTGTTTTGCACCACGTTCTTGTGATTCAGTTGATCTCATTGCTGCGTTATGTACACAATATAATATTCCTCATCTAGTTAACAATGCATATGGGTAACTATCATAGATATTATCGCTAATATTTTATTATAAATTTCATAATTATCTATTTCTTTAACTAGACTACAAAGCACTAGATGTATGCATCTAATTCAAGAAGCATCGAGGAAAGGTCGAGTTGATGCTTTCGTTCAAAGTACAGACAAAAATTTTCTCGTTCCTGTTGGTGGTGCTATTATCGGTTCGTTTGATAAAAATCTTCTGGATCGAATTTCAAAGATGTATCCTGGTCGCGCGAATGCTAGCTCTACAATGGATGTTATGATAACATTGTTGAGTCTCGGTATGACTGGATACAAACAGTTGATAGCACAGAGAAAAGAAATGTATGCTTATTTAAAAGAAGAACTTGGAAAAGTTGCTACAAGACATGGTGAAAGATTATTAGATACTAAAGGCAACCCTATTTCTATGGGAATGACTTTGCAGTGTCTTAGCCATCAGCATGATCATAAACAAGTAACAATGTTGGGATCTATGCTATTTCTTAGGAATGTAAGTGGTGCCAGAGTAATCACTACTACTGACATTAAAAATATTGTTTCACATAAATTTGAAGGTTTGTAAATGTTTAGTTATATTTTATTTTAAAAATTTAATTTAACAAAAAAAAAAAAATCTAGGTTGGGGAGCGCACAATAGCAATTATCCCATACCATATTTAACAGCAGCGGCAGCATTAGGAATGAAACGAAGTGATGTAGATGCATTTATACAAAGATTGGATAAAGCTTTGACTAAAGTACGACGACGATCAGCTCCAGTAACTCCAACTGCATCACTCGCTGGTTCAAGCATTAATGGTGATACTGGTAATCCTGGTGGTCCAGGTGAATCAAGTACGGCGTCTACCAGCCGTGCTAGCAGTAAAGATTCTTTGCGTAAATGAACCGTAATCAACGCAACTGGCCAGTCGAATCAGCATATTAATATCAATTTATAAGCATCATTGTTTACAAATAGTATCTATAAAATCAACTAACGTAAAATCTTGTTGAAATTAAAAATGATAAGTAAAAAGATTTTATGAAAATGATACATATGCTGATATGTCTGCTCAATTGCGTTGAGATATGCATTAATAAAATTAAGTGAAAAAATGAAAAATGTGAATTAAAGTTATTGCAATAAGCAAATTGCTGTAAGAAAAAAAGCGCTGGACGCATTTTTTTCTTTATACTCAACCAAAGATCAATCACATCTATACGAATTTATTATTTAAATTTATAAAATAATTTTATTATTAAGTTTCTTTTTCTGCCGTTATTCTATCTTTTAAAAATTTTGTTTCTATTGTAATTTTAATATATGATTGAAATGTATAACTGATTATAAATTTTAAGAACAGAACTATTATCGATAAGAACTAAATTTATGCAAACTGAAAAACAAAATATAAAAAATAACTAAACAATTGAATGAATATACGATAAAAAAATAGTGAGAATGATTTAAATATTAAGGTAGACATAAAAAAAAACTATTTAAACACCATTACTTTGTTCATACGATATAAATATTTAAACACATACTCCAAATTATAGACTTCGTGGTATCGATAATTATTAAAACAATATGGCTTTATTATAAATAATAATTAGTATAATTTTTTTTTAACTTGATTAAATTTTCATTAAATGCTTGATGATAAACAATATAGAAAGAAGAATTAAAAAGAAATATGTAGAAACGAATAATAAGAATTCTCAGTATTAAATACAGAAGTAAATAATTGCGCATCGCAACTAGATTTGATGGAGTGAATTATATAAAAAAGAAAAAAAAATAATGGAGCTAAGTAATTGCATGAATTTAGGGGGTAAATAAAATATAAAAAGAAATGTTACAGCTCACAAAATGAAGGCCTGGAGCCTCAACGAGACTTTAGAAATGTTATAATCGATAAAATGTAGATATTAGTTAGTGACTTTGATATTAATTTAGCTTTACACGTTGATAGTTAATTGCGTTAATCATGCATAAAAATTTTACATTTAAAGTTGAGCTTATTTAATGTATAATTATTATCTGTTATCTTAATATATTATATTCTTTTTAAAACATTTTATTTTATTGTTATAAAATAATATTTATAGATTCAAATTTATTTATAGAAGTGGCTTGAAATTAAAGATAAATAAAATAAACTATAATAAATGTTTGCAATTATTTCATTGAATAATTAAATGTATTGGCAAACAGAGTTTATGATGCCTATAAGACAATTAATAATAATTATATACAATAAATTAATAAAGAAATTAATTATTGACTAAATACCATATACTCCTGTGTAAATAAAATATATATTAAATTATTAACTTTTCATTTCAAATAATCGACAATATTCTGGAGTTTTTTTGTTTCAACATATATCTTTTTTGCGATAAATAAATATAAACGAAATAAAAACTTGATCGTTGCTTTTTACAGTAATTTTACTATAACGGAGTATTGTATATAATAAATGGCATAATGACATTTACGGAAAGTGAATCATTGTACTGACTTGATCTCGAGAATCCTTCAATACGCCTATTCTTTACGTAACTGGCCTGAGAATACGTAAAGTATAATAAATAAAAAAAATTAATGAATTAATAATCCATACGAAACATTCCATTAAATTAAAATACAAGAAAATAACCACACAAATTTTCTTGAACGAGAAAATTAATAATAATAAAATTTAAAAAAAAAAGGAAAAAATAATAAAAAATCTTTATATCAATATACCTATTATAGTATAATAAAATAATAAAAAATTTGAAGCTATAAATTATGTAAACGAATTTCGAAAATTCGAGTGAAAATTTAATAGAAATAAATAAAAATAGAAATTAATGTACACATAAATGTAGTTTTAAATTATTTCATACGATTATTATCTATATTATTAAGGAAAATTTTGTTTCCGGCATATCTTTATGATAGAAAGGTCTTGACTTGAATTTGTGCCTTTTCATACCTTAGACTATTTTTTATTGCCAAGTATTGAGATAAATTGATTTATCTATATCATTTGGATTACATTTAAATTATACGTAAAAAAAATACTATGGTATTTCTTTTCTTTAAATAAATTAATATATATTTTAATTATTCTCTCACGGAATATGACTGAATGTCGCTGAATATATAGCTAAATTATTTATATCGCGTCACTAATTTCGAAATGACATATTTTTATATTCCCTTTTGGTTTTAGGAAGCTTCTCAAAGCCAAAAGAGCCTACACAGAAAAAAAAGGATTCATTGATGCAAAAAATCTTTACCTAAAGGAAATTTTCACTTACCCCAAGAAATTTTTTGCATTGTGACTTGAAAACAAAAATTTATTTAAAACTAGAAAAAATTACTTGGCGCAAGAAATTATTTCTTGCCCAAAAAATCTTTTCTCGCCCCACGAGAATTTTTGTATTCAATTCATAATGCATGCATAAAATTTCTTAGTGCAAATAAAAATTTTTTGCAGCAAGAAATTTTTTTTTCTGTGTATTTCATAAATTTAGTAGTGATATTTGAGCAGTCACGCAGTGACTGCAGGTTGCTCGTTATTATTAATAATTATTTTTTTTTTATGTACTGTTTAATTTTAGTTTTAAGAAAATTTATTTTACAGATTTTTTAAACAAAATTATAGATAACACAAAGATATCTAAATAATTCATGATCCTGAAGTTAGCTGACAATTAAAAAATTTTGAATTTTATTTTCAACACTTTAATTAAGAAAAAAAAAAACTAAAAAAATGCACATGTAGAAAATTAAAAAACCTATAGGTGCAATTTTTCAAAATATTTTTTTTTTTTTTTTAATTTATCGTTTTTAAAAAAATTCAAAAATTATTAGATGGCTGGTAATTTCAGTTTCGTAAATAATTCCCGGGTAAATTTCAATTTGTAAACTGACAAGCACTGCCATCTAGTGAATAAAATCAAAATCATTGAATTTTACTCAATAAAAAGAAAAGTTTATATTTATAAATATCAATTTACGTCCCAGCTGTCAAAACTTGTGTGTTGTTGATTATAGAAAACAATTTTTAATTATTTTATTAATGTTAAAAAATAAAATTTTATAAAAAGAAAAATACTTTTTACTATAGTATTTTTAACAGAGAATTTTTAAATTGATTGACAATAATGGACTTGGCCAAATCATTGTTCAATGTTAGAGATCATGAAGGTTACGTTGGAAAAGAAGATCACAACGTAAGTATTGGATTGGTTCCGAAAAAAATTGAGTATTTTTTATTTATTTATTCATTTATTTATTTACGCCATTCGGCAATTATACATTATTGAAACAATAGGTAAAAAATATATAATAACCTAAGATTACGAGTGTGAATGTAGCAGACATCAGACAAATTTAAAATTATAAATAAATAGGGTAAATAATTAAAAAAATAATATTTATAAAAAATGCACTTAGTAATTTCAAAATTTTTTAAATGCGCATTTTTTAAAATTTTATTTTATTAATTATTTACTCGATTTATTAATAATTTAGAATTTTTCTAATGTCTGCTACATTCACACTCATACTGAAATTACTTATCAAAGAAACAGATAATATTAAAGGGATGATAAAAAATTTATAAGAGAAAAATAACAATAAAAAATAACAAATATCACTTATATATAAATAATGTCCAACCGCTTTGCGACTAAAGAAATGACAGTTGATTACATTATTAAATTTCTAGCCACACTTAAATTTATTTGTCAAAACACAAAAAATGTCAATCTCAGATGCAAATTCATTGACTAACTTTGATATTCTGTATAACGGAGCTCGCGTGGAGTAGTATTTTATTTTAATTCTTTTTACTATACTTTGAATGATTCTAGATACTGAAAATAAATGACGACTGATAATTTTTTTGTTTCTATAAATAAATTACATAATGTTACAGAAAAATTTTCCAAAATCCTTCCAATACCTTTAGAATTCTTTTATTATTGGCATTAGATTTATTGTCTGCTGTTTTCTTCATCATTATATTTTATCTTTTTGTTACGATGTTACCAGAAAAAACTTGAAACACTCGGATCTGAAGATGAATGTGATGCAGATTTCAATGACTCAAGTGAAGATCTTTTATCTCCAGTACCAGGAGGTCCATTTTCTGCTCTAACACCGTCCATGTGGCCTCAAGATATATTAGCAAAGCTCAGTCAACCTGATGATCCAAATTCTCAGCCTGATTACAGGTTCGACGAGTTTGGATTTCGTGTAGAAGAAGAAGATGGTCCAGAACAGAGTTCTAAAAAACTTTTAGGTGTACCATTTGTTGAAGATCCACAACACAGACAACAATGGTTGACATTAATGGAATTTAATCGTACACAAGAAATATCAGATACTCTATGGCATCGTACAGATCAACGTTTACCCAGAACAGATAAACTTCGAGAAATGGTAAGACGTGGTGTTCCACATTCACTTCGTCCAAGAATTTGGATGCGAATATCAGGAGCTTTACATAAAAAAATATCCTCAGATATAACTTACAAAGATATTGTCAAGGCATCAAGTAGTGATGCATTAATGACTAGTAAACAAATTGAAAAAGATTTATTGAGAACTATGCCAGCGAATGCCTGTTTTAGTAATTTACATAGTACAGGAATACCAAGACTGAGACGTGTAATGCGAGGATTGGCTTGGTTATATCCAGACATCGGGTATTGTCAAGGTACAGGAACGATGGCAGCTTCTTTGTTACTGCTATTAGAAGAAGAAGATGCTTTTTGGATGATGGCTACTATTGTTGAAGATTTATTACCAGCTTCTTATTATTCATCGACATTACTGGGTGTTCAAGCCGATCAAAAAGTTCTAAGGACACTTATAGCTAATTATTTACCTGATATTGACAATGTTTTAGTTCAACATGACATAGAATTAAGCTTAATTTCTCTTCATTGGTTTCTTACACTTTTTGCATCTGTTGTACACATGAAAATTTTACTCAGAATATGGGACTTATTTTTATTTGACGGCTCAATAGTTTTATTCCAGGTGACATTTGGTATGTTAAAAATTCGTGAGTCAGAATTAAAATTACTTGAAAATTCAGCTCAAATATTCAACGCACTCTCTGATATACCTGGAGATATTGATGATGTAGATCAATTATTTGAAGTTGCATTGGAAGTCAGTGGATCGTTAACAGATGTACTTATTGAGACACATAGACGACGACATTTAGCGTATTTAATGGCTGATCAAGGTGGTTTAGTTGGAAATCCTGATGCAGTACCAAATTTACCAAAACAACATCTCAATAAACGTCAAATGAAACGTAATAAATCAGCATTACAAGCTTTTTTATTTGGTAATGATGACAATGAAGAGGATGCTAAATCAAAAAATATAAGACAAACAGAAATTCTTGTTGATTTGAGAGAAACCATTCTCCAATTAGCAAGACATTTTATTAATGTTGATCCTAAATTAAATAATGTATCATTAATTGCTGATTATACGATGGATAGTCATGCGAGAGATCATGATAATTACGTTAATGTATCGCGTACACGTAATAGACGAGCAAAAGCGTTATTGGATTTTGAAAGACATGATGATGATGAATTGGGATTTCGCAAGAATGATATTATAACAATAATTAGTCAGAAAGATGAGCATTGTTGGGTAGGTGAGTTAAATGGACTACGAGGTTGGTTCCCGGCTAAATTTGTTGAATTACTTGATGAAAGAAGCAAACAGTATACATGTGCTGGTGATGATGCTGTCAGTGAAGCAGTTACTGATCTCGTAAGAGGTAGTCTATGTCCGGCTATTAAAGCTTTTCTCGAACATGGAATGCGCCGGCCATCTTTTCTTGGTGGTTCTTGTCATCCTTGGTTATTTATTGAAGAAGCTTCAACACGAGAAGTCGAAAAAGATTTCAATTCTGTTTACAGTAGGCTTGTTCTTTGTAAAACATATAGGCTTGATGAGGATGGTAAAGTTCTCACACCTGAAGAGGTATTTTATTTTTCATGTGTTATATTTCAGGGTGGCCACAAGGGAATGATTTCACAATTCCTTGATATTTTCTGGTTTTCCAGTAAAGTTTTTCACATTTTTCCCTGATTTAGAAATTTTATTCGGATCATTTAGATATTCAAAGTTTTTATTATATTTTCATTTTCAATAATTAAATTTGATAAAAATCAATTAATATAGCCTACTTTTGATTATTCAATGTGAAAAATGTGTAAGTTAAAATATTTAAAAAGAAATTTTATGATTGAAATAAATATTACAAAAATAAATTGTACCATAATTGTAATATATATATATATATATATATATATATATATATATATATATATATATATATTATAATTGTAACATAAATGTTACAAAAATAAAGGGATACTAAAAAGAAAAATGCAAATTTTTTAGTAATTTTCAACAGGTTGTAACTCGAAGAAAAATGGTCCTACGACAAAAACAAAAAGTCAAACTATAGCTTCAAGTGTCTAGTTTCCTGATCTGGGTCTTTAAATTTTTTTATTATGGACGATTTTGGAACAATCAAAAATCAATTATAATCATCGAAAAAAATTTATTGAAGTTCGAAGACCGTTTTTAAGACGAGCAAAAATTTGGTAAATTTCTTTTTCGATAGTTTTTTTAGGATTACTCTGGAACCGCACATAATAAAAAAAATTTTAAGACCAGATCAGAAAACTAGACACTTGAAACTACAATTTACCTTTTTTGTTTTTGTTGTACAACCATTTTTCTTTGAGTTGCAACTTGTTGAAAATAACTAAAAAATTTGAAATTTTTTTAATAGCTCTCAATTTTTGTAGCTAGTGTATTATTGAAAAATTTTTAATTTTGAACTGTCATAATTTAATTCCCGGATACTTTTCAAAAATTCCCTGACATTTTCATGATATTTCCCGGTTGCATTAAATTCCCTAATAATTCCCGGTTTGTGGCCACCCTGTATTAATATTTAAGTATTAATGTTTTTGATATTTAAATAATATTATTTTTTATTAGTTACTTTATCGTTGCGTTCAAGCTGTTAATTTAACGCATGATAATGCTCATGCACAAATGGATGTTAAATTGCGCTCTCTAATTTGTTTGGGATTAAATGAACAAGTTTTGCATTTATGGCTTGAAGTTTTATGTTCTTGTGTTGAGGTTGTACAAAAATGGTAAGATATAAATAGAATAAAACGGATAAAACTTTTTTTTATTCAATTATAATTATCGATTATGAATAATAAATATTTTTTTATATATAGGTATCAACCATCAAGTTTTATGAACAGTCCAGGATGGGTCCAAATAAAATGTGAATTAAGAATTCTCAGTCAATTTGCATTTAATTTAAATCCCGATTGGGAACTACCCCGAAAAAAAGAACAATCACAACCACTAAAAGATGGTGTCCGAGATATGCTTGTTAAACATCATCTTTTTAGTTGGGATCTGTGAGTTATTATAATGAATTAATTATTTAATTAATTCATTATTTTTTTTATCTAAAGTTTAAGAAATTTTTTAATTTATTTAAATCCTATATTATTTATTATTCGTAATTATTATATTATTTTAAATCTATAATTATAAACAAAAAGAACGAAGAATTATGAAAAGTATTTATTGAATAAATCAAATAGATATTTGAGTACCTGCAACAGCACACGTATCCATAATAACGATAATAATATAATCCAAAATGGATTTGTTAATTAATATTCTTTATTTAATAAACCAAAGATAGAACAGATAATTTTATCGGATAAATATTTTATTAGATACTTTTATCCGTCCTTTTATTACATTTCTCCATAGTAAATATTAATAATTTATGTAACCAGAAGTGCACTCCCCATGAGTTAAACACGGCGAATAAAATTGATTGGATTGTTTTGGTGAAAAAAATATTAAAAATTTAATTCTATTATTGGCAAAGCACGTGAACGAAAATGGGGTCAAATTTATTAAAAATGGTGGCCTACAGAATTTTTTCATGCATTCTAATAGACTGAAAACATCAAACGATCAAATTAAATTTCTTTTAAATTACTTAAGGGATCATTCTGGTTTAGGCAGTAAAAAAAAAAATGTTATCTTCATTAATTTGTTTGGAAAGAAATTGTTATAAAAATTCATCAAAAGTTTATTTAGGTTGACTAATCTGTATTATTAAGAGAATAAGGAAAATTTTGTTTCAGTTACATCTGATAAAATAAGTTAATGTTATTAAATTTGGTATCGTTACAAAGATCTTGACTAGGATTTGTTCCTTTTCATGGTTCAAACTCTTTTTTATTGTCAAGTATTGAGACAAATTTATCTATATCATTCGAATTACGTTTAAATTACGCGGGAAAAAAGACGGTCGTATTTTTTTTTTAAATAAATTAATATTTTAGTTATTCTGTCACTGAATATCACTGGATATATATAACTATTACACATATAATTAAGAGAAAATAAGAAAAATTAAGTCTAAGCAATTTCTTCTATGATAATAAAAATTAAACAGACTTAATTAGGTATCAGTGAAAAGAAATATATTAGATGACTCATAAAAAAAAATTGACCGGGTGTAGATTTTTTTTCAAGATTCCCATGATTATACAATCATCGAAATCAATAAGTTTGCGAGTTAATGATCAGATTTGTCTCATTAAATTTTAATGATAATAAAAATAAATAAAAGTTTCTAGAGTTAATTATAAAGTATAGATTTTAATAAACATTTAAATTCAAATCATAGATTACAATTTTTGTAGTAATACTCTGGCAGTCATGCGTGACTGCTGGTTGCTTGTACATGTTTAAAGTACATAGAAATTTATCTGTATTCTATTTTTTCACTCTTCTAATACCTTAAAATGGTGGGTGAAGGTAACTCCGAAAAAAAATTAGTGTGCTGGCGGCGGTGATATTTCGATAATGGCTCATCTAAAATGAAAAAATAAAAATTATTTACATTCAGTAGACGTATAGCTCTCGTCTGAACTACGGTCAAATTAAAATTTTGATTTTAACTATTTTGGCCCAAAACCAATAAAAGAAATTTTCTCTGTCCTTAAAGAGTGTCTTAGTCATTGTAAATAAACTTTTATAAATATTTAAAACAATTTCTTTCTAAACAAATTAATGAAAATAGCCTTTTTTTGACCGCCTAAACCAGAATAATCCCTGAAGATTTATTTTCCTTAAATATATGAATAAATGTAATTACTATTGAACTACATGTTTTAATTTGAGTATTCACGTTATTTTATCAATTTATTTTAGTGATAATTTAATGAAAATACAAAATTGCTCATTATAAAAGTAAATTTATAAAAGCATACGCATGACGAGGCGTTTTGGTGTACAATAATGATGTTATTAAAAGTATATAAATAACAAAAAAATTAGACTATACATTTAAAAACCTATTAATTACAAATTAAATGTTGAATATATTCAGAATTTTTATCATATTAAATAAAATGTATTACTGTGTAAAAAAAATCAGTGTATATAATAATATATTGTATTATTAATTTTATTTATCTTCATCTTACCATAGATAAAGTGGAAAACAATAATGTGAATAAAAAATTTTTTCATAAATCAATTTTTGTTTTTTTACTTGTCACTGCAAATTACAAATTATTTATAATTTTTGTTTTAATAATTGCAATGAATTAAGAAAAAAATCGTGTTCATTTAACGAAACTACAAATTTGTCATCGATTGAATCATTTAAAAATTTTCTTTTAATATAAATAAAATGTAAATCCATAACATTAGTACCAGTAAGTCCAGTTTTTAATAAATTACTGCCTTTTTGAAATCGTGAATAAAAATTATAGGAATCATTATTTTGCAAAACATTATAAATATCAATATTTTTCAACTCTTCTATTATCAAATCTTTTGTTTTTTCGTCTTCTATTTCATTTTTTAATTTATTATTTACTAATTCTTGTAATTTAATTAATGTAGCATTTATTTCAGCATAACCGAATGCACCAGTAGCGTCCGTAGGACCATCTTGCCCATCTGTACTGGCACTAAGAAATATAACATCAAATGAATTTAATTCCGGACTATTAGTAATAGTTTTAAACCAGTCTTGAGAAAATCTTAGGGCAAGTTCTTGATTCCTTCCACCTTTTCCTGACCCAGTTATCAGCACAGAGGGTTCTCCACCAGCGATTAAAATTAATTCTTTATCTCCCATTACTTTAACAGCTTGATAAATTTCATTTGCTTTATTCTTCAATAATAATAAATCGGGATCATTATACATTAACTCATTAAATTCTTCAAACGAAATGGATTTAATCAAAGTTTTACATATTAAACTACACAGATTAGTATAAGTTTTGCTAATTGATGTAACTAATCCTTGAATATTATTAAATAAGATAATGGAATTAAAACCTTTACGCAAACATTCTAACTTTGCATTTTCAATAGCCAGTGAATTATTACCAATAATTATGTTTTTTACATGATTATTATAATTCTGATTATATTGGTCAAGATTTAATTCATACGACTCTTTGGACAAAAGAACGTGTTTTAAATTTATGCTTAACTGATTTAAAAGATTATATTTTATTAATATTTTTTCAATATTTCCTAGTGGTATTAAATTATAAACTGTTGGTCCACTGGCAATTAATTCTATTGGATTATCAATAATATCTGATAATATTAATCCAATTACAAAAGCAGGATAAGCCATAAATGCTAAACCACCAGCTTTAACCATCGATAATTTTTGCCTAATTAAATTAACTTCTTTTATATCAGCCCCTGAATTAAATAATTTTCTGCAAATATTGAGCTTTTCTTCAAGAATTACAGGTGGTTTGGGCATTGATAGTAAAGCAGAACCACCTCCTGACACTAAAACTATTAAAGTATCATTTTCAGTTAATGATTTAACCATTTGAATTATATTGCGGGTTACTGATAGAGTATCATTATCTGGCTCATTATTGATACTGTTTTCTTCATAATTTATTAAACTAGTCAATTTTGGTTGTATTTCTGATTCCTCAGTATTCTTTGATCCTCTTGGTATGCTAACGATTCCTTTTATTAAACGATTACCAAGTAATTTTTCTAGGGCTATTGCCATACTCATCACAGCTTTACCAAAACCTACGATGTAAACTTTGTCTGTGATTGCAATTGTTTCATTGTCTATTAATAAATTATTATTGTTTATTTTAATTTTATTATCAATGATTTTGTTCGGCTTAACAGATTCTAAGGCAGCATAATAAATTTCTTTCAAATTTTCTTTAATTTGATACAAACACTTTGGATTTTGTGACATTATTTTAGTAGATAATAATTGTCTGTTTAAACTAGATATTAAAAAAAAAAATTATTTTTTATAAAAAATGTAATTTTTTTGTTTTAAATTTTAAATTTACCTTTTTAACATAATTTCTTTTAATCATCTGATAATAATACTTTGAATTAAAAACTTTTACTTTAATTACATAATATACTTAATTTTTTTTGTATTGATAAGAGTTTAAAAAATATATAGATATATATGATGCATAAATATTTTGAGGTTAATAGAACTTTTTTTATTCAATTATAACAAAAAAAAAGTTTGTATTGTGTATTAAATTTTTTGTTTCGTTTTTCAAAAATGGCAAGAGGAAATGGGTGTGCATGTAGCTGACAATAAATGGCAATTTTTTTAATTTTAGAATAAATGAATAAAATGTGACTAGAGTAAAAATAAAAGAAATGAGTATTTAGACAAATGAAAAATTTGTACGCGCATTTTATTAATTTCATTATTTATTTCAAATTTATAAATTTTCTCATGTCTGTTACACTTATACTCATCAATAGGAAAATTGTTATGAGTAAATATATGAAAATGACAAATTGGACTTGGACACTTAGGAAATAGATATAATGTCCTAAATATTATATAATTATTATTTTAAAAATTGTTAAAATAAAATTTTTAAATATAGAAAAGTCTGCAATTCGAGTTATAACCATTTGAAAAGGAAAAAAGAGGAAACACAGAATCAAAAGATACAATGGTAACTCTTCTCTGAAAAAAATTCAATTGAAAGCAGAAAGCTGCATTTTAGATGGTAGGTGTAGGGTAGAACTACCAGTTCTAGATACACTAGGACTATTCGATTCAAATGAGTGTGAATGTAGCAGACATCAGACGAATTTAAAATTATTAATAAATCGAGTAAATAATTAATAAAATGAAATTTTAAAAAATGCGCATTTAAAAAATTTAAAAATTAATAAGTATAATTTTTATAAATATTATTTTTTAAATTATTTACCCCATTTATTTAGGGGAGACCGAGGCACAACAGCCTTCCTCAAAAAATTGGTAGAATTTTTTTTTTCATTTCGGTCAAATCATCATACTTTTGATTTTTTGAATATATTTTAGGTTGATCTGCAATATCTGGGGCATAATAGATTATTACCTGAAAAAAAATTTGCTAAAGAAAAACTTTTTTTTTTTTCTAAACTAAAATGAATTTTAAAAATTTATTGATTAAAGTTCTTTTAGGCCAATAGATTATATTGTGGTTAAAATAAAAAAATACAAATTTTAATAAAACTGGTTACAGTAGAGTCTCTATAACTTTTTGGTTCTATAACTTTGACTTCCCTTAATTTCTCCTCCAACAGCAGGGGAAGTGTTCTCCCATTATCACTCAACTGTACATGCGCAAAGGTAAAGAGCGGTTCTGCGTATAGGCGTTGCGCATAAACTGAACATTCTAATCCTAAATTTGTGTACGTAAATAAACATTTAAGTTAAATAAGCTTTAATATTGTGAAAATCATTAAAAAAGAAAAACAAACTTATTACGTGATGGAAAATGAGTTTAACTGGAAAATTGATTTTCTATTCAAGAAGTTTAACAACAATAAAATTGACATATTAATTTTGGAAAAAACCTAACCTTTAAAATTTAAAAATTCGTGGGTCGTTTCGACTGACTCACTGTTTTTAAGCCACGCCTTCTAGTAAAAAGAAGGGGTACTTCTACAAGTTTAATTCCTAGAATTTTGGATTCGTCTCAGTCAAAATTAGAGAGACTCCACTATATATCGGCTAAATAAATTTTTTTTTTTAATAAATTTGAAATCTATGGGTTTATAAAGGTACGGAAATGGTATATTTGTGCTTAAAATCTTTTTTTTCAATCAAGAAAAAACAAAAATTGTTTTTAAGCTTTTTTTGGAGGGGGACCGTCGTGCCCCAGAACAAAAAATTTCTTATTGGGTTTTGGTAAAACCTTAATGGATTTGCTTAAGAAAAGACCAAATAAGGTTGACTTATAGATAAAAAGCCATAAAAAATAATTACCAGCTTAAGAAGGCCGTCGTGCCGCGGTCTCCCCAATAATTTTAAATTTGTCTGATGACTGCTACATTCACACTCGTTCGATTCAAATCCATAAATTCGGATCAGCTTTCAAATATTTAATTTTTATTTAATGATGAGCTTAGTTTTTTTAAAGTAGTAGTACAGTAATGCTCTAGATACTCTAAGTACCTGTTTTGTTTTATATAGTTTTTAAAAACAACACATTTTCTTATCTTATTCAAAGATACTTTAATTATATTAATGGTAAAAATCGTTTTTATATTCTTCATACATCAAAATAAAGTATAAAGTCTCGTAAATGGTGTGGTGTCTGAAAAAAGTTATGTTTTCTACCCTATTTCATCATAATAAAACACATTTTAAAGTATGGGAGTGCCGATGGATTAGAGAGGGGAGATAAAAAATAAAAACTATTAAAAAAATACGTTTTTTATTTATAATTAAAAAACAAAAAATAGTGATAAAAAAATGAGGTCGATTCATCAGGTCTTATTCGAGCTATTTTTAAACAGTATTTTCAAACCGCAGACTAGTGGGCAGTAATGATAAAATTTTTTTATAGGACTTTTTTTTTACATACAACTTAATAAAAGCAGCAGGTTTATTTATTAGGGTTGCCTTAATATTACTGTGCTTTCCATAACTTTTTAGTGCGATATAAAAATAACAGAGACGATTTAAGGTCAGTGAATCGCATGACGATATGACGATAATAGCTCTGATTAAGAAAGATGATTTGAAATGGTATACAATGTTAAGTGTCCATAAAAGGCATGGTTGAAAATTATTTGAGCATTTTGAATTATTTAAAATCATTTTTCTTAATCAGGGAGAGCTCATCCAACCGCTTCGCGTTTGAGGCACAATATAAAAAAAAAAAAATCTTTTGAGCAAAATTGAAGTTCGTCAAACGATAAACACCAAAAAAGTCTTATATTGCTTATCTTCTTTTTTCAATAGATCGTGGGACTAGTGTAAAGTTGCAGGATCAACGAGTCATGTTAAGAAATCTTGAAATATATGTTCGAAACGAGTATCTAAATCTAAAATGTCTATCTGTCTATAAGTAAAGTAGATATATGCCGACATTATCTTATGCTCACATATCGTGTATATCTCAATAGAAATTTTTTTTTCCGCTGTGTATGATGGCATAAATTATCATTTTTAAAGTAACAATTAACTTATAATTCTTTCCCTTTTTTTTGCCGAATTGGCCTGGGTTCGATTCTCAGTTTAGATTATCCGATTATTTTTCTTAATTTATTCATGAACTATTCATTAAGAAGACCCTTTTCTTGTCCTTCTCGATTCCCTTTCTATCCTAGTTTTCCGGAAAAAATGTGAAACGCGGTACGTATTTATTCGCGTACGTTGTTTTCCATTCCTCACATTATTTGATATTGTTCAAAATAATGTAATTTATAGTTAAAAATCATTTTTCCTTAATCGATGGAAAAGGAAAAATAATAGAAAACTATTTATTAAATTATCTTGTTTTAAGATGTTTGTCGAACTTAATTGTAGTTTGTATTGATTTTACGGCAAATATATATTGGAGATAATAAAAAGACATAAAAAACTTGTTGTGTTTACAATTTTACTAACTACAAATTTTGTCTTTAATATTATTCTATGTTCCGTTTTGTTTTTTTATTGTAAGTAGAAAACTAATTATTTAATAAATTAAAATTTTTCCTCTCTTCCCATGAGTCATTAACAACCCCATGCTTTACAGTATGTTTCATTATCGTGAAATACCATTAATAAACCATTAATTCATATATGAAATACCTACCATTTAAACTGCAGGTCTTTATCTTTTAATTAAGTTTTTCTAGATTATTCGTAGGGAAGTATGTTTCTATATTTATATAGTAATGAATTAATTAATATATAATTATCAAGTGTTCAATTGAAATGAAAGCAGTCTTTGTTTCTTTTCTTAACTTTTTTAACTTCCCGCTAAGAAAATCGACGATTTCCAAAAATTTCGGGAAGTTATTGTTTTCACCCCGATTTTCGAAAATCGAGTTTTCATTAGATGTCGACGTTTTGAGGTCCTAGGAAGCTATTCTGACTATTTTCAGAATGATGTCCGAGTGTGTGTGTGTGTGTGTGTGTGTGTGTGTGTGTGTGTTGTGTTGTGTTGTGTGTGTGTGTGTAAGCTCTTTGTAACTTTTGAACTAATGAATCGATTTGGATGGTTGAGGTGGGAATCGAAAGAGCTTGTTGGCCATCAACTTTTCTGAAAATTTCAGATTATTTGATCGAATAGACTCGAAAATATTTGCGAATTACGAAAAAAAAAAAAAAAAAATTTTTTTAGTTTTTTATTGATTTCTCAAAAACGACTTATACGATCGACTTCAAAATCTAATCAGCTTTAGTACTCAATAAAACGCGTCGATTGCCACCTCAAACATCAGAATCGGATAATTTGTTCGAGAGTTATCGCGGGAGAAAGAAATGGTGAAAAACGGTTTTTTCTAAATGTTAATAAAACGCGCCGATTGCCACGTCAACTATCAAAATCAATTGATTAGTTCAAAAGATATCAACGTTGAAAAGTTAAAAAAATATCATTTTGTTATTTTTTCCGGATAAATTATAATATAACTTACTAAAATGTGCCTGATTTCATACCAACTCATCTTTTTTATGGTTTCTTTTGATCATATAATGTCATCGAACTTGGTTTTCAGTTTAAATCATATTATCAACAAAAAAATCGATAAAACGTAGTTTTTAATATTTTTATCGGATATTTCATATTTTATTATTTTTTACACGAGTCAAAACTTATTTAAATCTTGATTTTGATTCCTGACATTGATTTCTGCCTCAATACACTTATTTTACTGAACATAATCAGGAACTAAATTTTAAAAACCGCTTCATTGATGATTTTCGATTCTTAAATTTTCAAACTTCAGCATAACAGGTAACTTGTTAGAGCTTGAAAAGATCGTAAAAAAACAATTGCATGTGATAGCATTTTCGAGCTCGAAGAGCTCGAAAATATATCTACACTAAGGTTTTCGAGCTCTTTGAGGTCGAAAACAGCGGGAAGTTTAGGGGCTAGCCCGCAGGGTCAACCGACGCCCAGATTTTTTTTGTTGTATTTAGCCGTTTCAAGTGAAAAAATAGAATAATAAAGTGTTAATTCGTTAGTACTTCGAAACTTTACAAGTCAATTTGCAAGATGTAAGCAAAAACTTATTTTAAAGTTCTAAAAAACAATTAATAAAAAGCTTATTGAAGACAAATCTATTATAACGTCGTTAATAAACTTATTTTTACTTTTTAGTATTATTTATCTGTAATTCATAACTATTATAACGATTTACCAGTTTTACTAATTACTATTTGTTGAAGCCAGTAGTTAAAGAGTATTAAAAATTAATTTTCGATATATATATATATATATATATATATGTATATATATATGTTAAGGTGATTTATATCCGGCGAAGTTGTTTTTTTTACACTTACCAAGCAAAATATTGTTGTATATGTTGAAACGAAAATTTCCTCAAAATTTCAGCCCATAATGTAAATTCTAAGTACTTTCCAATTTTCAAATTTAAAAAACATATGGAATCTGACTATTTTTTTTTTCAATTCTATAATACTCAGCCGTATTGCCAGTTATCGGGTCAGACTTAAATTAAAAACTTTAATAATTCTTATCATTCACATTTAATCTCCAAAAGTGTCAACCAATAATTCTTATTATTTTTACTAAATATTTTCACTTAAAAACAAAAATAATATGTTGTAATAATTTTTATTTAAAATTAAAACATTAATTAACATCATCAGTTGGTTATTTTTATCAGTATTTTTTTTTTTGGAAATCGTTATTTCTTTAAACTTTTTTAGTGACAGATTTGAATTTTTTACCGTCGTGAGATTAATTTTATTTATGTATTTTAGTTGCAGAGTTATACTATTTCCATACGACCGTAAGTGTTATACATCAGTTTAATCAACAAAGATTAGACAACAAAAATTTCATTTAATTGAATTGATAAAAACAATATCAATATAGTATGGTACCCGCGGGTAATAAGGCCTCAGTGACAGAAATGATATTTAAAATAACCGCCTCCGCTAAAGGCTACTCTAGTAGAAGGGTCTTACATAGAGATGTTAGGACAAATTTATAGAGTCCCAATACCACGTTCCCTATCTTTTATATTTCATCATCCGTCATATGCTGTCATAGTGCAGAAGAAATTATAAAAAACAATCTAGTCTTCTGACTCTTAAGAAGGATACTGATAGTGTCAAGTGCTGTTGAGCAAAGCAATCTAGTCTTCTGACTCTTAAAAAGTATTGTTGCTAAATTTAAGTGATGATTCATCTCTAATACCAATTTTATTAAGTATAGTCAAACTATTCCAGCTTGTTTAACCCGTAGGCCTTGTTACCCTACCGTAGTAAAATAAGGCTTATTCGTATGGTTTTTGTAAAAGTATAAATTTTTGTTTGTTTATGGTAAAAATTACCATTACTTCATTACGTTTTATGGCTAATGTATTGAAATAAAGATTAATGATACATTTCGATAATTAAATGCATTATTTTCGATTCTATTTAAAATTTCCCTTAGCTAGGCTTTATTACCCGCCTGTACCTTATATCTAGCGAGTACTGTTGTCTTATACAAGTATAGATATTTAAAAAGAATTTGGTTATAATGAAACCACAATAAGGAGGAACGGTATGAAAAAATTTAAATAATTTATGATAAAATCGTTGGGTATACGAATCACAGTCTAGAGATTATAAGCGAAGAGGAACTAAATAATTCACATAATTATTCATTGAAATCATAAGTTATCAAATACTTAATTAACTAGTTTTTGAAGTTCTGATATCATTTCAGCCATAGTAATAGTAGGTGACGAAGAATTTTCATATAAAGTTTCAGTTGTACGAAATGATTTTGATATGTGGCATTACATAGAATTTCAATATCAAGACTTACTAGTATTTTATTCACTATAAATAAAGTTCAGCTGCTAGGTTCCAATGTATTGTCGATATGAGATCCACCAAGAATACAAATATTCGAACGACGAAAGTTGAAATAATATTTATCTGAGTGTGAAAAAAACTCCGACGTTTGTGTTGGTTTTAAATTTTAATAAGATAGGGTATACAAAATAAATAACTCATTTTATGTGTATATCATGTCTATTAATTTTGTACAAGTATTATACAAATTATTTTTACAGAATTCGAATAAGCATCCATGATTTTATGTTTCGAATAATCTTAATACTATATTTTTTATTTATGCCTCATCTTTTTTCTTTAATTTATAATTTAAATAAAATTATTAAAAAATTTATTTGCATTTAAATTACAATTTTAAACAGTCATTTTTATAGTTTTTATTTTATACTCACGATTGTTATCATGAGTTTTTGTTCTCTTTAATTTTCTCAATTAATATCAATTATTTTCTCAGTACGTGCAATTTTATTTACTCATGAAATGTTATTTTTTTTTTTGCAATACTAATTAATAGTACAAAA
Organism: Microplitis demolitor; assembly: GCF_026212275.2. Lineage (NCBI taxonomy): Eukaryota > Metazoa > Arthropoda > Insecta > Hymenoptera > Braconidae > Microplitis > Microplitis demolitor. Next base: position 17,020,302 of record NC_068549.1, on the reverse strand, counting down.
AAAATATTTCATTTAAAAAATGTCACTTTGATTCAAAAGAAAAAAAAATACAGAAAACATATTCGTATTTGTATGAGTATATGAGTATGTGTGTGCCGTACAAAGCTAATAATAATGTAATTAAATTGTATTTTATTTATTACAATTAATTAAATAAATAAGAGAAAAATGTATACAGCGTAACGTATATAAGAATACACTAAGTCGACTGGCAGTTTGACATTAATTTAAAGAAAATGTAATAAATACATTATTAATATTTATATATATTTATATATATAAATTATTTTAAAAAATCACATTGTTGTACAAAAATGTTTACAGTTACATTTTTTTTTTAATTATATTGAGTAAAATAATTAAAATATTCTACTTTAATACTATGCAAAATGCAATTGTCATTTTATTTTGTCAATTTAATTAATACCTATCTGATTATTTACATCACTTAACAGACAATAAAAAGCGTGAAAATTAAATGAGTACTATTTTGTACCATGAATTCTCGAATACAAAATAAATAAATATTGTATTATCGAGTTGCTGGCCGACATTGAAAATAAAAAAAAATTAAATTATTTAATTGTGGATAAGAAAAAAATAATACAAATATTTTCTGGCACATTCGTGTAGTAAATATGAGTCTTTTATACTGTTAATGTTTTTTTGTTCATTATTGTAAAACATAATACAATTTAAAACTTTATAAACAGTTATAATCAATAATTAACTGTTATTTTAAAAGTTAAATAATTTAATTAAGTAATTCAATCTTATAAGCTAATTAAGTTTATCAATAAAATACTAAGTAACTAAATAATATTGACTGCACAACTTTCTTTTTACTTTATATTATTTCAATTTAATAACAAACAATTTGGCTGTTAAAACTTTATTATTTTTTCTTTCATATTTAAAAATTTTTTTTTAAGTATTTTTTATACTTTAATTGTTTAACTTTTTTTATTTTTCTTAAAAATAATATAAATATTGTTTCTTTTTAATATTTCGTATAGCAATTACTTCGAATGAGAAGTACATTCGTATATTTATAGATATAGTTCAGATGAAAGATGCGTTGAGATTTAAATGAATGATTTTATTATTGTTACCATTATTAGTAAATATTATTATTATCGTTATTATGATTATTGTAATTATAATTATTATTTATTATAATAGTTTTAATACTTTTTCTTCAAGCATTCAAAAATTGTGTATGTATTATAATGCATGAGTAAATATTTTTAAAAATATTGGCTGGGGGTAAGCCGATAGTATGCATTTTGGTTTGCGAGAGATAAATTCTTTATGAATTATTACGTGTAGTAATGGATTTTTTTTTTTTTTTTTAATCTACGCACATCTTACATCTGAAGGTATCTGAAGATAATAAATTAATTTCAAAGTACTATAATAAGTTGACAAGATTGGTTTTATTCTAATAATAATTCAATCACAAGAACTTTATTTTTTTTTTGTTATTAAGTACCGAATGCCAAGATTGTAATCCAAATTCGAAGCTTTTATACGTTATCCAATCATAAAAATTGTTTATATATAATAAGAAAGTCTAGGCAAGGTTGCGCTATACGTTTGTTTTTTTGTCATTTCATTTGTTTGTTTATCTTGACAAAGTCTACAAATTTTTAAATTTGTTATTTTTGGCGCAGGGACATTGCAAGGGTTTAGTTAAATATCTAAGGCTGGTGTTTATACATGGGGCATATCTTACAATTATAAAATTATTTCCCTAAGTACCGAACTTCGGTTTGATAATGGACAAGTCCTCACTGATGTATTGTCGGCTCTTACAATGACGTGTCTCGTTTTTGCAGGAAACAACTATTGAAAAAGAACAAAAAAAAAATTATAAGTTTAAAATTTTATTCTTTGTTATTAAGTAAAAGTAAATCAGAGTAAATTATAGAGATAAATATATAATATAATTTATAAAGCTTACTTTGTTAACGAGCGGCTTTGGAGAACGCCATTCGACGCGAGCCACTCGACATAGTTTCTACGTATTATTGTAGAGTTGATGATGGCTCTGGTGGTGTGCCGGGTGATGGGCTTGATTGGAATGCGTGTGCTGTAACGAGTGTTGGTGGGGATATTGGTGCGGGTGCTGATGGGAATGCTGATGTGCTGGTGTATGCCTCGCACTATACCTCACACTGCCAGCAAGTGAACTGCCACCTCTTCCATGAGTACCAATAATACTTTGTGAGTCTGAAAGATCTTCTTCTTCAGCACCAAGACTACGAAATCGTACGAACCCATCTTCAGCGACAAGCATTGTTGATCCAGATGCTGGTGGTTGTTCATTTAAATTACCTTGAATAGGAGTATGTCTACCTCTTGTCTCAGAACTTCTGAGAGTTTGTGTTCCATTGCCATGCCGGCTCAATGAACTTCTTCCTTCATGAGGAAAGTGTCCCATAGTACCTGATTTACGAATGGAATGTCGTTCGAATGTGCCAGAAATATTCAGGTGCTCAGGAAGAGTATTCAATGGGAAACTATCATCGTATACCTGTTTTCCAGTTCTCATCGTGTAGTTTTGAATAGCTTGATTGGTACTGCAAATTGCTGGATACAACGCGTCATCCATATTCTCTGTGGATGTTGAGCTGCCACAGGGAAATAAAGCAAAACCTGAGTGAGCTGAATGCTGCTGTAATTGCTTCTCTCGTAATGGATACTGAGAGAGACTTGCAACCCAAGCAAGTAATCCACAAATAGATAGTTCAAGAAGTCGAACGGAGAATTCCCAGCCCCACCAAAGCCAAGGGTACGGTAGTTCACGTTCTTGAACACCAAATATACCGTAAAGTTGAACAAATCCCATTAATATGAATAGCAATGCTGTGGCAATCGTTGTGGTTATTGCTGTACCAAGTACTATTATAGCTGGATCACCTGCTACATGAGGACCCACTGATTTATTGTTCGTCAGATTTATCTGAAACCGCACCACTCGGTATACATACATGTAGCATAGACCAAGAGTTACACATACGACGATATAAATGCACTGACAAATCAGGGGAAAAATTCTCATTCCGCCTTGATAACCGAGTACATGAGTTGACACGTGAAGAGAAATACACAAAACAATATGAACTGTTGAGCAGAGTGCTAAAGCCATTGGTGATAGGAATTTATTGTTTAGTGATGGTGCTTCGGAACATTTTGCCAAGTAGATGACTAGCGTAGCAAATGCTGTTGATAGTAGAGGTGCTGGTAGATACATCAACACTTCAGACAGTGGCTCAGAAAATGATTTATCGAGATTGTAGGCATCGTAAAAAAGATGAAAACATCTTAATGTACAGACAGTCGTCAATAGTAGGTGAACTGTCAAAAAATATGACTGAGTAAGAAGATTTGTAGCCTCATTGAATCGAAATATTTTGTAGATTGAATAAAGCGCCATTAATGTAAACATTATTGCAGCAACGTAAACATGAAGAGACCAAACAATTTTCCAGGTTGACTCCAGGGGATGTGTATCCACTTGTGGTACATTGTGATCACTGTGGACTGGTACTTTTGACGGTGCTGGCGGTTGCGGTTGTGGGAATGGCAGTCTTTCAGCACCAGCGATTTCAATTTGATCCGCTTTGACATCTTCATCATCACTTTTGTGTGGATCTTCTTGTCGCCTAGTATTTGGTAAATTTAATATCGTTGGGTAACTTACAGCTCTAATTGATCCTGTGGTTGTTCTTATAGTTGTAGTAGTTGTCGTTGATCTTTGAGTTGTCGATGCAGCTGGTATATTTATTTGAGGTGTTTTTGTTGACAGTGGTTTAAGTAAAATTTCCGGAATATCCTGTTTCCTACCATTACTACCCGAAAGTATCCTAGAAATACTAGATGATTGGAGAGTAGGAAGATAATCATTACTGTTATTTTTTCTTTCAATTTCGTGGGCGGGTTCTTCTATTTTTTGTTCTTTACTCGGTGTATTTAAAGCTTTATTTCTCGAAGGTAGTTTCTCTGGTTGTTGGACGGAACTTTGAACTAAGTCGGGTGGCCTTATGGGTATTCTCTCATGCGCTGGCGTTAAACTGGGAGGGGGAATTGGCCTTCTTACGCCTGAATGCGATTCAGAGTTTGTTCCCCGAAGAGTTGGCTTATCAGCAAAGGGGTTAAGATACTCTGGGGGTAAAGGAGGTGTAAAAGGGGCTCTCGAGGGTGGCGCATAAGATGGTAATTCTCTAAATGCTGGTGGTACAGTAACTCGAGGAACTGGATATCGAAATGATGATAGCAATGGATTTGCCGTTGTTGTCAATGGCGATGGTACTGTTGACAATGTTGAACTATCTGATATTTGAGCTTCATATGTTGGTAAACTACGTTTTGTTGTTATTGAATTGTGCGTGCCTTTTTTAAATATCGCAGCAATATTTTTATCTAGCGGCGTGAGATCCGAATTATATACATGACTGTTGAAATCACCTTCTCTCGATCCATGTGTGAGCTTCGTACTGAAGAGAAATAACACGATCAATCGTGTAATCATTCTCCTTGACGTCTTCATACACGTCTTCATTATTTTTTTTTTCTTTACCATGGAAAATCACTCGCTAGTCTCATTACAATATTTTTACAATTTATTTTTTTACTATAGTGATAATGACTATTATTATTTTTATTTTATTTATTTCTAGTTTAGAACGACGAATTAACTTAAGGACACTTAACGGGAGAGAGATAATATTTATTTACTTTTGCTTCTTGTTTTAAGTATTTTTTTTTATTTTTTCCGTTGCGTCGATCGATAAATTCGCCTCGGAAATATTGGCAAAGTAAAAATGTCTTTACAACGCAAAGAAACTTAGTTGCCAAAACAGTATCGCTTTGGCTTCGAACTTTCTTGAAACTTGCACTGGTCCGTATACTCGTTTCTTCTGCGTACTACACTTTACATCGCTTTTTTTTGTTTTTTGTTATCCTTTTTTATCGTGCAACAATGCAGTACAAGCACACACAGTTTATTACCAACCCGGAAAGCTCGTTTTTTACTTTGTTTTTGTATAACGATTGGTAGTAAATAATAATTATAATATTTTAAACAAAATATTATTATTATATTTGTTTGTGTAAGAATAATAATAAAGTTTATCACTGAATTTATCACTATTGCCGAATGTAATACTACAGATACTACAGTTGACTTAATAATGATGACAAACGTAAAGTTAAATTATCTTAAAGCCAATTCAACTTTTTGTTTAACGTTAGTTAGACTGTGTTCAGTGAGTTACAGATGAGGTTGATTTCGTGACCACTTATATCTCTTTATTCAGCTTCTATTACTTCTTAAGTGTGTTTGAGTGGAATTGAAGATTGAATCCAAACAAACTTGATACTCTTAAAGATCTTTCCATGCAAACTTCCTCATTAATTCATATGATATCATTTCTGTTAGTTTGTTTTAAGCAACTTGTACTTCTTGTATTAATCAACGATGTTTGATTTCCACAAGTTGATGATCATCCAGAACTCCTGATTCCTATAAAAAAAAAAAAATAAAATAAAATAAAATAAATAAAATGGAATAAAAATGAAAAATAAAACCAATATTTCAATCTAATTGTTTCAGTAGTCAGGAAGTTGTCAACATTTTTCATTGTTCGTATACATTATCAAGATAATATTTCATAACCGGAAGTAGGTCAGATATACGATTGCGATAGTAGACTAACGAAAAGATTTACTTTTGAATATACACATGGATTTGCTTAAATTTGCATCTAAATAAGACTAAAAAAAGTTATCCACCAGAGTGACAGAATGTTTAATGGGGATTAAACAGATTACTCGAGTATACACGGGTGTAGAGTGGCGTTTGTGGTTCTTTTAGGATTAAAAACAAAGATGTACGGACAGGCGATGATAAACGTTGTTATATATGGTAGCAAGTGATTTTAAATATCGTATTAAATGCTTAAGTTCATTTTTATCATTTTTTGTCTTCATCAATTTCGATCATGATTTTATTAAATACTATTTTTTTTTTTATATTAATTAATTGTTGATTACTTACTTGATAAATATTTTTTAATTAAAACTTTTAATCGAAGAATCCGTTCCATTGTTCAAATAGGTTTCATTTAATATTTTAAAATCGATGAGAACACAATGAATCCGTTGTTGAGAGTTAAATAATAAAGTGTCGTTAGTTTTTTCTCGATGTTAACGATTACATTCTGACGAGGACCATCTTCAGTATCGATCTTCAGAGCGAGATGAAAAGTGTCGATGTTAGTACAGTTTCACAGATTGATAACTGGTTCAAAAGTCTTACGTAAACATTCTGCATCAAATGATTTCGAACCCATGTTCGTTAAAACTGAAATTAACAAATAAATATAATTAGTTAAATTTTTATATAATTCATTAGAAAACATTCATTTCTTAATGAATAAAATCAATATTAAACAATAAATATATGACAAAAAAGAGTATTAGAAACAAATTTATAAAACTATCATTATTATTTTTATTTTTTTAATGACTAATAACTCCCTCTTAAAATTATCAATAAAAACAAAGATATATACTCATTTAGTAATTAAATTAATTTTATTAAGGTAGTATTTAATCTTTGAGTAACACTTGGTAAATTGGCGTGACCTTTCTCAATAAAAAAGATAAATGTAGACAGATAATTATAAGGCACTTCATTAGTAAGAAGCTTTTTACTAACAATACGACTCTGAAGTTAAGTCTATTTATATGACTTGTTAAATAATATGAGTAGTTAAATGCTTTATAAATTAATAAAAAGATTGCTTATTTCAATTAATTAATTAATTAATTAATTAATATTAATGAGACAGGGTGGCTGCAGAGAAATGATTTCAAAATTCCCTGATATTTCCCGGTTTTTCAGTAAAGTTTTTCACATTTTTCCCTGATTTAGAAATTTTATTCGGATCATTTAGATATCCAAAGTTTTTATTATATTTTCATTTTCAATAATTAAATTTGATAAAAATCAATTAATATAGCCTACTTTTGATTATTCAATGTGAAAAATGTGTAAGTTAAAATATTTAAAAAGAAATTATAAATACACCGGTTACAAAAATTAAGGGATATTAAAAAAATTTCAAATTTTTTAGTAATTTTCAACAGTTTTTAACTCGAAGGTAAATGGTCGTACAATAAAAACAAAAAGTCAAACTGTAGCTTCAAGTGTCTAGTTTTCTGATCTGAGTCTTTAAAATTTTTTATTATGCACGGTTCCGGAGCAATCAAAAATCAATCATAATTATCGAAAAAAATTTATTGAAGCTCGAAGACCGTTTTTAAGACGAGCAAAGATTTGGTATATTTCATTTTCGATAGTTTTTTTAGGATTACTTCAGAACCGCACGTAATAAAAAAATTTGAAGACCAGATTAGAAAACTAGGCACTTGAAGCTACAATTTGCCTTTTTTGTTTTTGTCATATGACCATTTTCTTTTGAGTTGCAACTTGTTGAAAATCACTTCAAAATTTGAAATTTTTTTAATATCCCTTAATTTTTATAACTAGTGTTTAGTTGAAAATTTTTTAAATTTTGAACGGTTACAATTTAATTCCTGGATACTTTTCGAAATTCCCTGACAATTCCATGATATTTCCCGGTTGCATTAAATTCCCTGATAATTCCCGGTTTTCCCGGTTCGTGGCCACCCTGCGAGAATAATTTATCTGGGAAAATTCTCAGATTCTATTTGTTCAGATGATAACTAATAAAATGTAAAATATGTTGATCTGTAGTTAAGATCTTATGCAATCCTATTAGACAACATTCTCAACTCTTTAACAAACAATTCTTTTATATGCTTGTTTGTATTACATAGAATTAATAATCTTATGTCAATGTCATGTGAAACAAATGATTAATATAAAACTCTTAAAATGAAGAATAGTTGTACTTTTTAAATATAGGTTTATCAATTTATCAATTAGTGTCAGATAGAATTGTACAAGTCTATGAATTAGAATATTAGTTGGACATCCTTTTAGCTGATTTATCGATTTTCATGGGATACCACCCGTGGTGTGTACGGGTTAACGATTCTCACTGGGGCTTCTGATGGAAAACGGAAGAGAGATTGGCGCCCAGCAATAAATAGAAATTTCCCTCGTGGCAGATCATTCAGACATGAAATGAGATACTATACTAGTTTTATTTTTTTATTTAAGTAAAATCACAGATATGTTGACAATAATCACACCTTAATTATTATAACATTTATGATATATATATTTTTTATTGAAAATGATTTCAATAAATTATTTTCATTCATCTTTTATATCAGACATATAATAAATGAAATTATATAAAGAAGTTTTTTTTTAATCATCAATTATAAAAGGATCCCGTATTCTCCGGTACGATTTCTCATATTTTTATTTTTCATCATTTGGGTATTGGGTGATAAGAAAACGATTGGAGATCTTTCTAATAAAATCACGTATTTCGTATTTATTTTATACAGAAGATACGTGATTCTATCAGAAAACCCTTATATTGGTTTAGGACCAAAAACCAACTTTTGCTGCTGATTTACATAAATCTTCACGTGTTGGAACCTTCGATATCTGAAACATTGAAATTCTAACCATTTCAATAGAGTTGTTAACGAAATGTATCATCTACAATTTTTTTTTATATATATACACTATATTTATAGGTCGTTTGTCGTTCTCACTTTTTTCTCGATTTCCCAATAAGAAAAAAAGATTTTTCGTTTCTAACTCATACGCACATTTCGGATTTTTTTTTTTTTTGGTTTTTGTTTTATGTCCTAACTACAGCCAACGTTTGGGGTGTGTTCTATTGGTTATACGAATTCATTTTATTTTTATGTGTATGTTGATTTTTTTACGGCTTTTTTTTCCGTTTTTCCATAAGAGTAAAAAGTAATTTTATGAATAAAATATACTTATTTGTAACACTTTTTTTTTATCGATAATTCTTATCAGTTTTTTTAAACTAGACATTTAAATCTATAAAAAAAAAAAAAAAGAAATATATTTTTTATGAGAGAAAATGTATAGACGAGACAATGAAAAGAATAAAAAATTCCGATTGACCGTTTGTTTCTCTTGAATTTTTAATTACACATAAAACTGTTAATCCTGAGATAGAAAAATTAAACTGATCAATAAAAAATTTCAAACAACGTACGCGGTTATATTAAGGTATACGATTACTTCTTAGATGACTTGAAATGGATGGGAGTTTGTGAGTAATAACGACTTTACCGTTATTCTTCTTAAATTATTACACGACGTTAATGGTAGTTCCTTGAGTGGTTATACGTGCAGTATATTCTTTAAAAAAATAAATAAATAAAATAAATAAAAAATACTAAACAGCTGTTATTAGTTACATAAATAAACCACAAAATAAATTCAAGGGAAATAATCCTCGTGGTCAAATAATTTTCTTTATCATTTAAACTTTGCAATTAATTTACTGATTACTAACAGAAAAATTAAACAATTATTTTATTTTGTTTTTCTACTTTAATTTTGTTTTACAAAGTTTTTTTTTAACCACAGTGCACTTTGATTAAAGAGTTTTTACAAAAGTTTTGTGGATTTAACTAAACTGCGCTGAAAGTTAAAAAATAAAAATAGAGGAGAAAAATAAATAGAAAAATAGGGGAGTGAAAACCATAGCAACATTAAAAAGAAGCCTTAATACAGCAGAATCACCTTACTACACTTAGTGTACAGTTTATTGACAAAAAGTAATTATAGTACTATCAGAAAGAGGACTTATAATAGCAGTTGTTTGGATTGTTACATTACACTTTTAGACATTTAAGATAGTACTGTTGGTTTTATAAATACTTAATTCAAATTTAATTTATTTAATAAAATTCGGCATATTAGAACACAGAAAAAAAGAATTTCTTGGCTCAAGAATTTTTTTCTCGTCTTAAAATTTTTTTCTCGCCAAATTTTCTTAAAACAAGAAAAAATTTTTTGCGCCAAAAAATCCTTTTTCTGTGTGGATAATTCTAAAGATAAGATTAAATTACATTTTCGAAGAGCTTTCGAAAACCAATAAATTCGATAAAACCTGTGATTTATTATTAGACTCAATGTTAAATTCATGAAAATTAAAATTTTACTGGTTCTCTGTACCTCTTCAAAAATTTAAATGGATCGTCTTCTTATCATTATCTACTAATATGTCAAATTTCATTAATATACATGCTGAGCAGTAATTATATAATCGACAGAACTATTTTAACTTACTTATAAAAAATTTCAGGAGAAATTATATTTGCTGAGCAGTAAGAATTGAAAATTTGCTATGCATTTTTGATTCTCATAAAGTCTGGGTAATTGTTTAGAATCGGGGATAAAAAATCTTGTCAAATATTGATTTTTTTTAATTTTTTGATGGTTAGAAATATATGGAGAAATTGTTTTTGTTTGAAATCATATATGGTGTTATATTAAAGCTGGACCATGTAAGCCACCTAACGGAAATTGAAATAAACACATGAAAAAATTACTATAGCCATAGTAAAGTTTACAATGGCTGTAATTTGCGATATGATCGTTGTCAATTTTACGATGGTTATAGTAATTTCTGCAGTATGTTTATTTCAATTTCTGCAGGTGACCAACATTCACTGATAGAAGTATTTATTTGATATTAATAAATGCATATATTTGAAACAGTTTTTCAGCCTTATTTGGCTGAAATGAGAATTTGTTTGCCTTAAATATAGATTTATTAATAGTTAATAATCTCATATTTGCATGAACATCGCTGCGATTTTTGACTACAACCACTTTCTGTTTATAATACCTTTTAGTATACTGTCTAGTGTAACAAATTCAAAATATAATCAACTAAATATTGTTTTATAAATTAAAAAAATGCTGAATATTTTTTAAATTAATTACTGTGCGTATGATTTTCTTTAAAAAAATAAACTTAAATAGTACTATAAATTATTTGTCACAACCCTACTTAATTAGCTTCATGTGTCATTTCCTATTCAAATAAGCCATTTATTAACTATTAAGAAATATTTATTTGATTAAGCTTTCGAATAAATCATTTATTAATTATTAATAAATCTTATTTGATTCCGCGATTCTAAATAATAACCAAAATTCATAATTAGTACTTTGATATGTTTTGCTAAAGATTATATATTTATTTTGTTATTAATATACTTTGCTGGTTTTTACGAATTAATCAACAATTAAGTTGTCAAGAAATTATTTCTTTGATTTATCATTAAAAAAGTAGAAATAGTACAGTGTCAACAACAGATGAATAAATTTTGATTATGATACTTAATTAAATAATTAAACTTATATTTTAATCTAAATGATTATATTTACATAGAAAAGACAATTAGGTAGCACGAAAATTTAACATGGATTATGTGTGTGTATCTAACTTTTAGCTTAATATGCCAAGTATCAACCCTCTTTTCATCCTAGATGTTGCCTGAGGCAAGTCAACTTCCCGTTTCTCATTCCAATCAAGCGCAGCTGGCGTAGGCTCAAAGTCCCTTAAGGCTCTAGGCACGTCGACATACGACATACGGAAAGAAACGCTCGATTGAACGTTGAAATAGTGTGTGCTGCTGCTGTTTCTTGTATATAACCAACACCCCATATTGAAGAGAATTAATCCCCTTGGTAAGACGATCCTCCGGCTATCTTTGCTGGCTTCTTTTTTTCATTTATATTTTTTTCTTTAACTACTGTACTTTTTTACTTTCATGTGTCGAAGAAACGTTCAAAACACCGAAGTGATCCTGAGGGGGTTGAGGGTTTATTGCGCACCGGCTATGTCTTTTTTCATTGACCTGAAGACGACCTGTGGTTGAAAAATTCATGTGACACCCTGGGGATCGATCTTGTGGCTTCGATTGGTCTGTTAGTATGTTAGCCAGAAAACGTGACGCACGTTCAAAGGATTGACTTTATACTTTGCTCATTGAATTTTACTTTACTCTTTATATATTTTTTGAGAACTTTTATTATCTCTACTTTGACAACTTTAAGAGTTTAGCTAAAGTCGTTCGATCTTATCTTTTCTTATGATATATAAATTTTTTTTTATACGAGAAACTAAAAGATTTATGATATATATATGAAACAATGTATTGAGAATTATTCTAAATTATTTTACAAGCTTTATTTGATAATATAATATTATTTTAATAGATTAATGGAGTTACTAATGAAGGTGTAAGTCGAAAATTCGCCTAATTTTCTGCTTAAACACTAGTGATGACGTTAATATTTAATGATATTTTGTAGACACACTTATCATAGTTAATTGTGATGACACATCCATATGTCATCGCCTACGCTTTTGAATTTGTGAGGTCCCTATATGCGTGTACGAGTGTATAAACTCCTACACTCACTATACACAATGAAATTGCTTGCAAGCTATCTTTTACCTTGATCAAACCTGCGTGATTAGCTGGATACTGACTTCTTAGTCAGAAACTACTGAATTATTATTTCATATTAAATCAAACTTATCAAATTTAAAACAATATAAAAGAGAAAGATTGTAGCATACTAATATTTTATTGGCTCATTAATTTTTTCGTTACGAATCATAAATAGTTAAGAGATGAAAAAGTTTTTATTAATTAGAAGTATCATTTAAAAATCATTAGTGATTTATATAAAGATAATTTTTCTCGAGTACTACACTGTTAAACATCACCGGGGTAAGTCCAAGCGGTCTAGGTGTTAAAATCGGCGGTGTTGAATTTCAACACCGAAAGCGGTGTGAAAATAACGCCACTGCTGGTGTAAATATTCTGTACCGGTGTTAAAATAGTGCCGTCGCCGGTGTAGATATTTTTTACCGGTGTTAAAATATTTTACTTTGTGAATATTTTTACTTTCTCGAACACTATACTTGTTAATAAATGATATTTTTTATTAATTTTCATAAAGAACTGACTTTTTTTTGTGTTTTATAATCTTTAAAGTTAATACTCTTCGCGAACGCAGTTTACCCCGCTTTTACACCAGTATTTTAACACCGGGCGGAATTAAAATAAGTCTACTTTTAACACCGCTATTTTTACAGTGTAGTACAATAATAGCTTTTAAATTAATAACAGTTTAATTCTCTTTTAATGTAGCAAAGTTTGATAAGATATTGTCTAAAAAAAAAAAAATAATGTATTTTGAAATTAATCGTTTATTTAATTGAATTACTTTCTACGAGTGATATTCATATCTTGTTACATGTTGACACCAATGATAGTCATATAAATTATATTGTCGTTTCTGGCTTTAAAATATACTGGGCTTGCAGGTCTGATCTTTATCGTGTACCTGGTCGACAAGTTCAGTTGTATTATTTTAATCTTCATCTGCTAGAAAGTGTCACGAATACGAATAAGAACCGACATGTAGTCAAAAATAAATGTCATTTTATTAAATAATTCTATTGTTTTATTTTTTTGTTATCGTAAATTACTCAAAGTTTAATAGAGTTTGTTTAATCAATCTTAAAGGTTAAAGCAGCGATGTTGAAATGATAAATTTGTCATTAACCAAAAAAGTAAAACTTTTTACATTAACAAAACTTTTTATTAATTAAAAATAAATATAAAATTAATGATTCTATAAAAATGATAAATAGTTTTTTCAACGATATTGATTATTTGACGTAACGACTTTGTGTTGAAAAAATGTATAATAAAAAACAAACGCGTATAGGAAATAAAAAAAAGTGTATTTGAAATGTTCAGATTTGAATTGGAAAGAAGTAAAGAATTGAAAAAGCTACAAACAGACGATGTAGAGAGCTCTTGAAGTTTTGTACACCATACGAGAGATATTGTATTAAATTCTGAATTTTTATTCCGCGACTAACTTTATTTTTAACTCAAGCAAGATAAATCAAACTGCTAGTTGTATAAACAGACTATACACTATTTTGACCATGTTATCAAGTCTAAGAGGCGAAGTTATAAAAGAAACCGCACAAGATAAAGAAGTTGCTAAGGATGTAATTAAAGGTCACAGAAAATTATTCCATTCATTTTTTGGTTTATTTGAAATACTGTTGAAATTATCTGATATTTTTATAATTTATAGTCGAAAATAAATTCTTACTTTATTTTTTTTTAAGCTATTAAATAAAAAGAATCAGATCGAAAAAGAAATGAAATAACAGATTGAAAAGAAAACATTTCAGAACGATAACCTGACAATTTTACGGATGTCTGGTTTGAAATGAAGCTATGTCATTTGTCTATTGGAGTATTTAGTTAAACACAGAAATCATTTCATAGGTCGATTTGCAAATCAATAGTTGTAAAAGAATTTGTGTGTATGCTGTTTGATAAAATTGGTTAGCAGTCACGATCAGAAATATTAAACCTGAAATTAGAGAAACTTTGGGTAGACGCTTATAGCATTTGTTGTTTGGGACCACTTTTATTCCGAAATCTCTTTCTCTCTCTTTCTTTCTTTCTTTGTGTTATGATTGATGATCAACGCCAACAACTTGTTCTAATAATTCCAGACACAAACTCAGGTTCTTTGCTAAAACGAAATTAACTATATAGAGATGAGATTGAAAAAAGTTTGAAAGAGTAGACTAGGAATTACAGAAACTAAAATGTGTCTATAGACTCTACCACTCTATATTTTAGACCTATTTGTAAATTTCATTGATGTTTAGAAACTTTTGGTAATTTGAATTTATTTTATCGGATAGAAATAATTATCAACACAAAATTGATTAGCAATGTGTGAATATATTAAGATAAATGGGACAGTATATGTACAAACTTGGGATCTGATACATAGTATCTAAATGTAGTTTATAATAGTTTTCTGAAAAAATATCTATTGAAAGCATCTAAAACTGTTCTTAAACAACAACAACGCGCAATTCAAATTCCAAATACAACTGCAAGGAATATCACATGACGAGATGTCTTGAAATAAGGAACCCGAGGAAGATTTGAATACGCTAATAAGTAAATTATTTATTAATTACTTTAAAACAAATAATATTACTCCATAACTACTTTAATAACTTCAAAATAAGTATGTAGGTCTAATATAGATTTGTGTATACGTCCACTGAGAGAAAAAACTGGTACGTGTTAATTGATTTATGACAAGAGACAGTTTAGAATTAATGATCCATACATACATAGGTTTTTTCATAATTTATACATTTTGATACCAGAATTTTGAGCATACTAGCTAATTAAGAACGCTATCCACACGCTTTTTTTTAACCTAAAAAAATCATACTGTTTCAAAAATAAATAACTTGAAAAAATGTTTTTAATCAAATAATCAACTGGCATCTGATTGAAAGTGTTAAGGAAAATGACACAATTATCGTGATAATCAATTTCTTAGTACTATAGATTATGTAAATAAGGGTTTTATTGCCCTCGGTTCTTTTTTCCATTATATTTATTATTATTACTATCGAGAGCGAAAATTGCAAATGATTCACAGGTTATATAGAAGTACATTTCAACATATTTTAAATTTGAAAAAAAATTGTTCTGGTTAATAACTTTGAATGTTTTTAATGAATTTGATGTCATTAAAATTTTTCATTTTTGTATTTATTATGCTATGATTAGTTACGAATAATTTTAAGTATCAAATTATTATATATATAATAATAATTCTGAATATAATTTTCGATGAAAATAAGACGAATTTATAAGTTTTTTGATGGTAAATTTATACATCAAAGAAATTAATATTTGGTTGACTTTGAACTATTAATTAAGGAAATGGACGTTGTTGTGTTATAGGAGCAGGTTTATTTGCCATAAATTGGAACTTTTTTAATAAAGTATTTTAGATGAAATTTTAAAAAGTTTACTCATAGTATAAGAATAAAGAATACTAAAAGTATACATATATATTTTATCAATGATGTTCTTATTCTCTAATCGACATCGCAATTACATAAGATATATAATTAATTCACTCGACTGAATTCGTGCAAATTTGTCGTAGACATTCAATTTAATTGTTCTCTATTTGATAGAATTTAAGGAGAAAAGCAGTAGAAGAAATAATTTCGATTATATATAGAGCTGCTGGAGGAAATCCGAGTACAAAATTGAGCTATAAAAATTATATTTCAGTGACTGCGGTTACAGTGAATATATTATCATTTAAAATTAGGGATTTTTGGAAACATAGAAGTCTGGTGACAACCTTTTGCTATGCCCATAAAAATAATTTTATCTTGATTGTTTTATCCTACAATACGGCAATTAAGGGGTGTTGTAATGCAACCGAGGTTATACTGCATGCGCATTAACGTTCCGAGCTGAAGGCATTCAATTACAATGCCGTATTCAATTAAAGCACCTCTCATGAGAGAACAAAACAAACGAACCGACGTACCCCGTTCGCACTTTCAACTTTGCCTTGTCAAACCACTCAATGTATATTTACTTTGACAATTGCCTCATTCATGCACCAATGATCTAAAAATATATATAGAGTAAGCATCGTTAACCATTTCTAGAGGTTTTTTTTTTTTTATTATTTTCTACAATTTCGATCAATTCTTTCCACTGTACTCTTATTTAAATAAAATTACCAAATCGTTTCAGTCACAGCCATCACAGACATAGTGGAATCTGTAGAACCAATCGTATATTAAATTCACGATAGACATTTGCTTGCACTAACTCGGAAGTATTCTGGAAAATTTAGAGTCCATTACATTTGAATGCCACTATAATGTCAGGATATAAAAGTAAAAAAAAAAAACAATCAACATTCAGATGAACGTTAAAGTGTTAGTTGAATGACATGAACCTTGTTCTATTCAATGTTACTGACGTAGTGTTTTAATTACGAAAATCTATCCTACAGTTTAGGTCGACTTGTATATTGGATACCCTGCACACCTCGAATGCAAAGTTGCAAGTGTCATGGGTATGCTCTAGTTGGATAGTCTATATTGCTTGCTCAATGAATTTTTATTAATGGGCGTACTTAAATTGCATTATTCCGTGCATATTTCTAAATAAATTGATTAAAAGTACATATTTTTAGGAAGTGAAAATTCTGTTCAACAAGACAAAACAATGTAGTGTTGCATCAATTCAATTTGTTTTCCATTTATGAAAAAAAAAAAAAAAAAAAAAAAAAAAAAAAAAAAAAAAAGGATCTCAGCTTCGAACAATGATTTTTTTTTTATATGATGACAAATGAAAATGTGATTATTCAAAATGAACTTTTAAATTTTTTAATGATAATTGGAAAACACTTAAGGTCAGAAAAATATTGAGGTAATCTACAATTTTTGTAAAAATAACTCTAACAGTCACTTTTTAGAAATTTCAGTTGAACGTTACTATTTTCGAATTACCATTCATGTATGATTCGTAAATTACATTTTAAACTTGAATCAATTTACTTGATCAATATTATTAAAAATATAAGAATTTTTTTTTTAATGCATTACCATGGTAATAAGTAACTTTTTTTTCGATGTAACAAGAAAGTATGATTTGAAGTATTAAAGTTCACACAAGTTCATAACTTTCTCAGTATCTGCACTTTGCCCAACTCTTCTCTAGATAACTGTAAATTATTAAAAATTTTTAAAATATACAAAATAATTTTCTCAACAAATGATAATGTTTCAGCTGCTAAGGAATAATTTGAAAATTTGTTGAGAGAATACAGAGCATACCGTAACATTTTACATTTTTAAATTTTACGCTATACTCCATCATTTAAAATTTTTGTTCTGCGAGTAATCGCGTAAGGATAACAGTTCACCATTCTCACGCGATCTATAGCTACTACCATACATAATTGAATAAGATTCTTCTACGTCTGAACATCACTTAATTTAAATTCAAATTAAAACCATAAACATTTTGATTTTTTAAGTTGTTCTTATAGATTTATTTTTAATAAACAAGATTTTGAAAACAGTTCATGTGAGAATTCTATGAGATGTTTTGTGTTGGAATTAAATATTCAACTAATTTAAATATATTTATTTATAATGAACAGAGAAAAGACATAGATAGTCAAAATTGAAAATATACATTTAAGTATTTAAAAAAAATTAATCTACGTAGTTTAGTTAAAATTTTGACTTTAATATGATATATATATATATATATATATATATATATATTTTTTTTTTTATTAATAATTCAACAGATTTGTAATGACCAATTTTTATTTTTATTATCTAAAGTATTTTCAGATCATATGTATACATTATATATAAATCAAAGTAATAAGGATGAAGATATAGCTAACAATATAAGAAATATCGCTCGTCATATGCTTTTTTATTTCTTATACAATTCGACGAATGGATTCTTAATGAACGATGAGGTTGAACTATTCCCATCCTTTTACCTTCAGGCAAAGAATGTATTTCTCCTTAGTCATGATGCTTTGCTTACATCCACCAGTCATAAAAATCATGGATCAATTTATATATATGTATGTTTTTTTTTATATCAGAAATAATATAAAACAAAATTTATTTCTTAATTATTGGATGTTGAAGCAATTGTAAAAAAATAAATTTTGAGTTGTTAAAATTATATTATTTAGTAATCTTTTTAAAATAATAAATTCATAACGAGATTGCAGTATAGTATTGAGTATTACACAGAATTAACAGATATGGAAGTTATCTGTCTTATTAATTCAAAATTATTTATGAATGATTGTTCTTTCTGATCATTACAGTTTTTCAAGTCATAGAAGGTTGAAACGTTCAAACATTTCACTTAACGTCATGTCATGACTCATCGTTGAATGATTCGTACAGGTTTACAAAAGAAGTGTGTGTGGGTATGTTGGACATATTTTTATATGCTCAAGAATATCACAAAGAGCTTCTAATTAAATTCATGTTGAAGTCCTGCCTTAAATTTTGACTTCGTCATCTCAACGGAAAAGTTTTCTTGATGTGTCTCGTTCATCCAATTATACTCTATATTATATTATATATTTTTATTTATCATCAAACTTTAATACACCAAAAGCATGAATACATTAGTACAACAGTAGAAGCTTAAAAATAGCCGTTAAAATAAACGTAAATAAATTTCATAATAACTATAACAATATTATATATGATTCAGAATACTTTTTGTTCGATAATCGAAGTGTTTGTCTATGAGAGTTCAACTTTATTTGACTACAAAATGTTTTCGAAAGGCATTGATCGTTTCATTATAATAATAAAACTTGAATGGCGAAGCTAAAGCCATTTCAGCACGAATCCGAAATAGAGTTTCCTTTGCCTCTTGAGACAAAGTGGCTTTTATCATTTTCCGATCTCGAAATCAGTTGGCACGCAATGTCTATATCATCTTTTGTAACAACGGCCTGATCTATTTTTTATCTTTATTATCAAAGATTGCCAAAAAAGGTTATTTTAAGTAAAGGAATCTTTAAAATATTTTTTTGGGTGTAACTATTCTCTACAGCTGGAGCTCTAAAATAATTCTTACTCATGCGAGTTTTAAATAACCACACGAATGTAATTAGAAAAATAAGGAAGATTAAGATAGATCACCGAAGCAAGACGACTCCCCTTTAGCAGTTCGAAAAAAATTTCACAAATTCACCGACTTGAAGAATAAATTATATATATTTTGTTTCTTTTTATTAGATAATCATAATTCAATTTTAATGAAGCTAGATAAAATAAACATGACTTTTTCTGTAATCAGTTTTTATTTTTATGATTTCGTATTGTTTTATTTACTTTTAGTGTGAAATAATTTATATTTACAACTTAAAATATCATTAGCTGACAATGAAAAGAACAATGGACTTTACTAAAAGTGTAAGTACTAGGTAGAAAATTATAGCCGTCGCAGAGGACATTTAGTTAGAAGACACTATATAATTTAGTTAATTAAGTCAGCGGTAAGCATACTAAAGTTTCACGATAGTTACCAAACTCAAATTTGACCTGTCTTGTTTAAATCAATACGTTTTAGTACAGCATTATTTTAACTATTATTAATAATTCAATCCAGTTTCAATGATGAATAATTGAAGTAAATCAAACACTTGCGGATGTATTAATACTAATTAATAAATTATTGAATATAAATATTCTAAGCCCCGTAATTACTAGCGACAAATAAGTTGGGAGAACAGACAATCACATAATTTTTCAATGTGAGAGTATTGTTGGTTTTAATGTTAATATAAAGGGAATAAATTTTCATAATTTATTATGTTAATAATAATGATAATTTTTAGGTAAAAGTGATAGATTTATTTTACTTTTATGCACATTTATTTTCCAACTATGAATTGCACTAACGTTCAACAGATTTTTGCAAAAGGTATTTGGTAATACTCAAAAATTAACTGGCTTTGCTTGTCAACACTTAGGTGACAGCTAAATAACTATCCGTGACTGATTTCAGTCACAATATTCATGCTTCATCGATCATTCTGACATCAATGGCATCAACCACGAGGGATTAGACATGCCGAAAAGAGTAGGTAAGAGTGAGTTTCTCTTTGGATTCATCTCTTATATGTATATATTTTCATCATTTCTTGTCATGATTATTAATGAAGAAAATATTTTCGTAAAAAATTCTTCAACAATCTTAACTAAAAATAAAGTATTTTATATAATGAATTATTTCACTTAAATACGATAAAATCATTTTATCCTTCTTGTCTTATAAAACTTTTTTAATAATAAAAAGTTAACTTTATTTTAGGCTTCCATTATATAAGCATATATAATACCAAGTTAAAATCTAGTGATGTTCTTTAACACAAAGAAATTTCTCAACGAACCGAACGAAGCAATCAGTGTTAATGAAATCTTGTACTAGTAAAGACTGGGAGAAAAGGCAGAGTCTACTTCATCAGGAATAATCAACGGGAATGTTACAAACCAACAAAAATCCCGAATGTAGTATGAGTAAGAGTCTCATTCTTCTATTCTTAGAAAGCTCATCGTCTCTTTCTGCTTTCGTTTGTAACTTTTCTGTGTGTTTTTCAAGTCATCAGTTGAGTACTGAAATCTGTAGTGATGGAAGTGTACTCTGATAACATATTCGAATTGAACAGTACTAAATTAATTTAAATTTGTTTTTCAAGAAATCTATAACCGTTAGTGGTATTGATAGATACTAATTGCTGCATGGAGAAATAAGTATAGAGGAAGTAAGTAAAGAAGAAGTTGAATCGTACGAGAAGATCAGAACAAAGGAAACGAAGAACAGAAAAATGGCAGTTGTAGCACAGAAAATTATAGTAGAAAGTTTCCGCACCTGTATTCGCACGTTACTTCAGAATTCTGATTTTGTTCAGGTCAGAAGGTTTCTTAAGACAATTTGAATTTTTAAATTTTATCAAACTATTAGATGGGACATTGAGTACATTTGAACAAAGAATGGTAATCATCTCGAAGTTTTCTTATAATTTCCAATTAAGTTTCAGAAAAGTTTAAAAGAGAATTTTAAGTTTTGATAAAATTCATATTATTTATAATAGACATTTCTGATTCCTATTAAATTATGAACCTGAAGATCCGAACGTTTTTCGCGCAACGAAAACAAAAATTAGAAATTGAAATATCTATTAGATGACGAGATTTCTAAAATGTTTCGCATGTAACTTCTGATATATCAGCCGAAAATATAAGGCTACCCCCAACCTCCGAAACTACCCCTTAAGAAATCAAATCGCATAAATGTCATTAATTTTCGTTGCGCAAAAAACATTCCGATCTTCCGGTACATACTCTCAAATCTGAAACAGTATATGTACATTACTTTTCCGTGGTTTTCACTGTTTCAGATTTAAAGAGTACTAAATTGATGATTTTCAGAAAAAGGAAAACTCTTTCTTTTTTTGAAAATAGTTCTAAAGTTTCTAAATTTCTGCTAAGAAATTGTTTTGACTTTTTTCAGGATGATATTAAAAAAATCGGTGCAGGCGTGCGCGCGTGTATGTATGAGTGCATGTGTGCGTAAACGTACGCATATGTCAATATTCTATAAATTTTGAATGAATAGATTGATTTCGATTTTTTATATACATTTAAACTCCGTGAATTCGAGTACAGCGGGAAGTGTAAGGATTAATTGCTTTCCAGTTTTTTTTTTTTAAGATGATGAAGAATTATTGGATTATTCGAAAATCAACTTTTTTATACTAATATTTTTATCACATAACTTACAATAGTTTAAAATGACTTTACTATGTTGAACTTTTTTACTAAAACGTATATTTCAAGTAATGTATTTTTATATTAATGTTTCATAATCACAATGAACGTGTCAAGTCACTCGAGGGTAGAAAATGAAAAAAAAAAATCCAAAAATATTTCTCAGGAGTTATAAAGCATTAAAAAAATACATCTTTTATTATTTTATTCAAATGGTGTCATATCTGAACAATTTTTTTGAAAATTTTACGATAATAATGCATTGTATATCTGTTATATAATTTCTAGAGAGCTATAATATAATAAAAAAAACACTAAATTTTAAATCAAATTTCCAACTTCACTGGTAAAAAATTATTTATTTTTAGTTTTATTTTGTTTACTCGGGAACTAATTAAGGTAGAGGTTCAAAATAAATGTTTGTTTTCTATTGAGCTTCACAAAACTTAAATCTCAAGCTTTCAAAGCAGCTTTCAGTTACGTCACGGCTTTACTAAATACAAGCAGTTAAAAGGGCAAATAAAATATTGATCATTTTACGTGTAACTTTAAATTTCGATTGCTGTTTTACAACTTACAAAAGTAAATTTGCAAAAGCAATAAAATCAATACACAGTTTAAGTACGTACTGTGTAACTTTCTGGCTTAAAGTGGAATAAAAATCAGTTGAATATTTCATTTGTTTTAGTTTGGTAGCTGCTAGGAGAATCGTTCTCTTTTAGCTTCAAAAATCAATTCATTGAGTAATTCTGGCTTTGTTCACATGGAAAATTTTATTTTACATGAAATTACTCGTAGACTTTACCTCCACGGATTTTCTTGCTATTATTTTTCATCAAATGATTCATTAAACATCACTTATTATTCTACAGTGTAATAAACGAATTCTTGCAAAAATTATTCGAAAAAATTTACAAATAAATAGAAAGTACTTGGATTTAAAATTAAAGGCTAAAATTCGAAGGGAATTTTTTTTCAAGATGTACAACAATATTTTACTCGATGAAAAAAACAAACTTCAGAGGAAATGAATCACCCTAATGTTTATATACGTACTATTTCTTGTGAAAATTTATAATTTCCATAGCAGAAAGTTAAAAATTATATTAACCCATTTACGGTTGATCTTAAGTCCCTAATCTTAATTTGAATCATACGTCTTCGTTTTTAAGTGAGAGAGCACTAGCCTACTTAGTAGAGAAGGGGCGGAAAAAATAGTAGAAGGGAGCACATGCATGCATTACTATGATTGAACCGTTACTCATACCCTAGTGGCAATATTTATCAATTCCGGAGCAGATATTGAGCAAGTCAAGGATATACAGCGAAATAAGTTATCTATATGGGGCATTCCACGCCAAATCGGAAGGTTTTAAAAATTTTAATTTTTAATTTCCGTCATTTTTTTATACTTTTTAGTACTCATCAAAAAACTCATCCTCCTAAATTTTGAGATTTTTTTTATCATTGGTTCAAAAGATATGAAATTTTCAAAACCGCTCTTTTCATAGTGTTTTGCTTATAATTTTTTGAAAATTTGTTTAAATAAAAAAACTCAAAGAATAAAAAAATTTCGTTATTCCATGTACTTTTAGAAAAAAAATACAAATAATTTTTTAGAAAAATTTTTCTGCATTATTTTTGAGTTTTAAAACTTTAAAGTCGTTTTCTGAAAATCATGCATACTTTGATTTTCCTGAAAATTCGTGTCAACAAATTACTATTTATTCCACAACATTTCCGATGGTTCCGATCGTGGGACCTCCACGGCTACTATTTTTTTTTCGATTATTGAAAACTAAAAAAAATTTTTTTTAGCTCTAAAATATCATATAATTATTCGACAAAGCGACGGAGCTATATTAACTAAGGAGTACTCTAGTTCATAAAACAAACTTAATGTAAAATTAAAAAAAAAACACGGAAATAATTAAAAACGTTTGTAATACAGTTTCGTAAAAAATTATTTGTATTTTTTTTCTAAAAGTACATGGAATAACGAAATTTTTTTATTCTTTGAGTTTTTTTATTGAAACAAATTTTCAAAAAGTTATAAGCAAAACACCATGAAAAGAGCGGTTTTTTTTTGAAAATTTCATATCTTTTGAACCAATGATAAAAAAAATCTCAAAATTTAGGAGGATGAGTTTTTAGATGAGTACTAAAAAGTATAAAAAAATGACGGAAATTAAAAATTAAAATTCTTAAAACCGTCCGATTTGGCGTGGAATGTCCCATATATACTGTGATTTCAAGATCTTGACAAAGATAGCTACTAGAGTACAGCCTTACTAAGAACTGTAATTGGTTTTATCCCCAAACAGCTCACACCAAGACTCCAAATTGGCAAAGGGTTAAGCGATGATACTCGCGAAATTTTACATATTTTTGTCATGTGTTTCTATCATCATTAAACCCATATATAATATTTTTCATGCTAGTTTTAGACTTAATTATCGAGTTTACATAGTTGGTATGTAAACCAATGAAAGATAATGAGTGGAAAGCCTGAGTTATTGTTGTTATAGATCGTTAAATAATATTGAATAGGTACTAGTTAAATCAAATAAAGTAGTTCATGCTTCTCACTGGATTTGTCTTCTAATTTAATTTGAGTATAAACCAGTGAACTTCATACTATGTATGGATTTATAACATAACCTACATCACTCTTCACTGGATATTTGATTATAACAAACAATCTAGTTTTATTATTAGATTCAATTTTTTGTTCTGTTTATTTATATTTGCACTGAAAAAAAAGTATTTTTGCTGCTGGGATATTTTTTTTTCTGACATTGATATACTGATATCACAATGTCATGAATAGCAAACGTTACTTCATAGAATAATACGTACTGTTGGCTAAAACAAAATTCGGTTTTACTGTACTGAGAATAAAATAGTTAAACTAAAATGACCTTAATATCACTTTATTACATATACGCAGAAAATTTTCAGTGAAAATTAGCCAAAATGTTTGATACTGTCAAGTCATCTAGAAAACTTCTAAATTTGAACCATGCATATTGTAAAATATAGTATGTACTCGATAGCATGTATATGTGCTATTTCTACTAACAAACATAGTTAAATTTACTTACTGGCTAGTCCTCACAGTACTAAACTTTTTGGCTAAGTTTTGCTAAACATTTCTCTGCGGGTATATAACATGAGTATAGTATTGTTGTAGTTAATTAAATTTTAAGAAGTTGACAGTATTGTAATCTTTAAGTTGAATAAGTATGACATAATCACTTTTGTATTATGTATTTAATAAAAATAATAAAATACGAACAAAACGTCTTATTTAATTTGATAGTATGATAATATTAAAAATCAAGCTATTCTCTAAAAAAAAATTAGTGAAAATCACTATTTAGCAATGAATAGTCACTTGATGTCCGTAAGAAGTATATATCGACGTTTTAATTAGCAAATTGTCTAATTCCATTCCAGAAAATCCTCCATTTATGCGAAGAAAAGGAAGTTAAAAATTTTTCTTCATCTAAAAATCAATTCCATATCTAGATGTGTATAGTATTTTTGTCAAGGTTACTCAAATGATATTTTCTCTGACTATTAGTATCTGAAAATTGCACAGAATCACCTACGAAAAATAACCAGTTAGACAATTTGAATTAATAGTGAATAGTCACTATTTTCACTACTTAAAATTTAACATACAGTTCATATCTGTGTTAACCTAACATTAAGTTTAAACCTAAAGATATTTCTTAATTATAACCAATTAAAATCGGTATTATTGCGGGAAAAATTATACCATTTTTTTTTTTATAGAAAAATTAAGTATTCTTACTATTGAAGAACTCACTAATTAATATTTTAGTTTCTATTAGGAGCAAAAATATCTCTTTTTTCAGTATGCCTATTCAACAGAAAGAAATTGAATTACTAACGTATACATTCTCTACAAGTTATATTTATTTTTAATTTATTAAAATTTTTATTAATTAAGCTTATTAACACGTTATGGTTGATTGGCTTACAATTTAAGTAGCATCAAAGATGAATGTACCTTTTGATATGTGTACATCAATTGGCTAATATTTCTGAAAATAGTTTGTTAGATTTTCCGATACTATATAGAATTATGAAGCACTAGAGTTTACTTTAATTCAATAACTCTATTAGTCGAGACAGCATAATGTAATTTTATTTGCTGAATAAATTTGCACCAATTGAGTGTGTTAAAATACATCGGTATAGTTCTGTATTGTATGCATACATTTATGTAATTGAATCGCCATGAAAAAGGAAGAAGGGAAAAAGTGTAAAGAGAATAAAAAAAAACGAATTAATCTAGTTTTACTTTAATTATTAAAAACCTCTAACAGTGAATATTTTATATCACTAACCACTGATATTAAATAAAGTTTTACGATAATGAGCCAATCTGAAACCGAAATTATATTATCTTCATACTATATTTTTTTAAATAATTAACTAAAATTGACTTTAATAATAACATGTTTGAATATTTTAAACAACAAAGAGCAAATATGTATTAATACCATACTGTAATTGGTCTAATTCGATGTTATTTAGTAAACAAATTAACGGTCTGAAATCTACAATTAGTCGGAAAATTTTTATACGCGATTTCGATGGTTTTTGGTAGGTTATTTATGTTGAATATTATTTTTCTAAAATATGACAGAATCGTATTACCAACGTATATATTTTTTCGTTGATTTCATTTGAATTAAGACAATACGTCGATGTAAGGGGAAGGGGGTGGGGTAGGTAAAACGGGGTACCCCCAAAATTTTATAAAAAAAAAAATTTATTTTTTAAGTGTTTTTTAAACATTCCAAAATCACTTTTTTAAACATAATTGAGTATTATTTTGAATATTTTTTGCTGAACTTTTTCAAAAATCGAGTTTCAGTCAAAAAATGTTGGTGGCTTTTGATTTATGATAAAAACCAATAAAAAAGTTTTTTTCTTCTTTTGCATCCAACAATTGTGTAAAATGTAATGTTTCTTTATGTAAATTGCTCACAAAAAAATTTGATTTGATCAATGTTATTTAATATGCAGAAATTCTATTTTTTCGATTTTTTTAAGGGATATCGCATTTTTCGCGCCAAAGTGCAAATTTTTTTGTTTCAACGGCAACTGAAATTTTTGTTAATTTACACTGAGAAAAAAAAATACTTTTGTTAAGAACATTTACTTGATACAAGATCATATATTCTTGATAATTTTCAGGAATATATAATTTTGTCTCAAGAATTCGTAGAATTGAAGGAAATAATTTTTATTTAATTCAAGTAAAGCTATTCTTTTGTTTACTCATAATATAATATCGAATTCATATAATAACAAAAACAAATTTGATGCTTTTTTCTCAAGAAATTGATAATTAATAATAATAAAATAAATATTTTGAACGGATTTCTTGAACCAAGAAATTCTTGTTTCGAAAATAGTACTTTTTTTTCTCAGTGTACTTTGCATATCATTACAAACAAAAATATTCGGCGTATTTGAGTCCTCGAAATCATAGTATTTCTATGAGTATCCCGCTTTGCCCCCCCCCCCATATGATACTTTATCCATATTTATTGTATTCTACGATATTTCTATGAATCGAAACGCCAATTGGCATTGAATATGAATAATAATATATATCTTTTTAATTATTTAATATTTGTATAAAGCAAATAAAAAACTCTTTACTGAAAATTTTATTTATAAGGCAAAAAAAAAGTCATTATCTTTGATGTTCATGCATATTCGATATCTTGATATTATAATAATTGTTAGCTAATATTATTGTAAGATCGCGATCACCGTTATACAAAAGGTCACTCCTAAATTTTCTTAAATTATGACAGTAATTGTTGATTATGATTGACATTGGGGCCCGGATCTTTTGAAAACAGAAGGACGAGGGTCTTTCCAATAAAGTTTTCACGCTTGAGGCCTTAGAGCCGTAAAATTTTTGTCTTCTCACAGTGAATATAGCTATCAATCCAGCACACCATTATGTAAATTAAAATTTAAAATGTTAATTAGAACTTTGTACAAGAGATATAACATTTGTCAGTCATTGTGACTAAGCGACAATGGATGAAATCCTAACTGGCACATATGGGTCGTCGTAAGCAAGCTTCGTCGCAATGCACCTAAAGTCTCTATTTGTTAATACAACTAAGCATTGTTTGAAATAACGCTGCCTGTCGTCTCTAAGCTGTGAAATGTGGTTCGCCATGATTTGACGTCTAACTAGATTAGTAAAAGCACCCAGAAGTTTAGCACTTTATGCAGAAAAGTTTACTAGAGTACACTTTCTCCATTGCGTACTTTCTCTACTTTATAATTAAAATTAATAAACTTTATATTGCTAAGTAATACAATAATGATTTTATAAATATTCAGAAAATCGAGTAATGCATTAAAGTACATAACTTAATATTGCGTGAGAGCATGGTGATATAAAGTTATGTTGTTGTATTATTATATTGTTATACCTTCAGATTTAAAAATAAATATTGATTTTTTAGAATGTGACTATAGGTGTAAGTTGCTGTTCAATTGCATTGTGTAGTTTGCTTCGAAAATGATAATTCGTTCTCAATTAAATATCAATATAACCTAAATGTATAAAGTTAACAAGATATTCCTGGTGTTTGATTTGTTACCCAGCTACACAGTTATAATATTAACGGAATCTGTTTGATTCTCTAACATTTCTCATTAAATTTAATTAACTGAAATTAAATTCCTGCTGCTTAACGCTACTGTCATATTGTCTTTAATCAAAATACAAATTTTAAGGTATGTTTATGGTACTAAAATGCCTTAAATTAATGATGAGTACTAAATGACAGATGTATAAAAGAGGATTTAAACTAAAAAAAAAAAAACATAATTTCTATAAAAATATTTGAAACTTCCAACGAGCTGTAATGTCAATGGATTTATTCGATAAACAAGCAAAGTTAGAAATTATCACTGCTATTTACCATCTTCTTATAACCCACCCTAAAACTTTAATTTTAAAGTTCAATTTTTAGACGGTCGACGTTTGCACCAGGGATTTGGACTGACGTCGAATGATTGGACTTTAGGGAATGGGGTGTCAGATGAAAAAAGTGTTGAACAGCCGTATAGACCACGAATATACATCCCTTTTTTGTTCGCTTTTTCTTTTTATATGGATGTCTGGTTTCGCCCCGATGTGGTTCAGCGTGATTTACAATATATAGTATGCACGGTTTAACAAACATATGATGTTTCTTCGTTAGTTTGAACATCTGTGACTCACACTCTTTTATTTTTACATCTCGTATTGAAGAAGATAGTTAGAAATTTGTCTGATGAAAAATGACGATATAAATTCAATGTTTCAATTTTATTTTACATATTTTTTAAAAGATTTATATACTTGAAAATAAAACTAGAAAGTTTCTATTTCAATGTTTTTATCTTTTTGAATTGTACTGAAAAATGTCAAAATAAAATTTTCCGAAACATGTTTTACCAGATAAATCATTGAAAAAGTTTAGATTTTTGTTTGTCATTTGCATTTTTTCCATTTGCAATATTTGACAAACGATTTCTTCAATAACGAAGAAGCTTTCATTTACAAAGGAAAAAATTCCAATTCTACTTTAACTACGTTCGTTATTTGTCTTTGTTTTTTTTTTTTTTTTATCGAAATCCCGTCAGACTTGTTCGTAGCAGTTTTGTACCATATATCGAAATACAATATTACATTGCTTCAGCGTGAATATTTGGGTTATATGATAAAAGCTCGAACTTTTCTTTTGTAGAAGTGATCACGAATTGAATGATACCGCAAACGACAAGATGTAATATTGAAAAACAAATGTAAAAATGATTACTCTGTTAATAGAGATGTTAAAGACAGAAAATTACAGACGATTCTTCTCGTATAAAACTGAAAGTTTTAATCAATTTTTGGAAATTGTTATTTCTGCAGATGCCCGCGTTTGAAGTCTAATTAATCACTCCGATCGTTTGATTTCAAAATTCAATCAGATATCGTAGCTTTCATAACCTCTTCTAATTACTACAAAAAATTTGAATCGGCTAATTTGATTAGAAGACATCATAGACTGAAATAAATTACTTTTTATCTCAATGATCGTCATAAAAAAAATGAAATTTCAAATTTTAAAAGTTTTAAAATAAAACTTTAAAAATAGTGTTTGTGAACTAGAAAAACTTAGAAATATAGTTCTAAAATTTTGAGCGAAAAAATTTTGTGTTAAATTTGGTCTAAATGGACTTGTGTTGTTATAAAATAAATTCATGTTAAAATTAACATTTTGAAGCAACCTAAAAAATTTTGTCGGCTGTAATTATTTAACAGAAGATTTTTACTGCGACTGTCTTCGAGTGTCAAAAAGTCGTAGATAGTGGTAAGTTACAGATCTGGTCCACAGAGTTATACTCGATAGTTATATTTTAAAAGTATTTATTTAAACAGATTTATTTTCAGAACAGGAAGTAAAAAAGAAAATAACTACATGGTAATAATTCTTTAATAAACGAAATGGATAAACGCTAAAATTTGCTTTTTTCATCAATGAGTATTACACTTATGTTCTATCTCTTTCGTGTTAGTGATACTAGGGAATCCCAATGGATATTGCTACCCTATACTGATACCATTCAAAATTACGGATATATATAGTATCAAAAAGCTAGAGAAACGATAATAGTACAATCTGACGCTGATACAATTTTTCTTGTTTCATATCTTTACTTAATCATTTTCACAAAATAATCCATCATATATATCTTTTTTAATATAGATTTAGTATCATTGATATGGGCAAAAAAAGATTTAGGCTGACCATGTAGGGACTTTCGTAATAAGGGAAAAATAAATTAAATGAAATTAATAACTTTTTTACATGATCGAGGAAGACGTATAATTCAAGTTTTTGTTTTTCAATCAATAACTTTTTAGTAATTATGAAACTATCCCATGTTTTTATCACTTACAAGGCATGTTCATTTCTAACAGAAATCGTATGCTTTTATGATAATATATTTTCCACCATTAATTTAGTTTTTCTGATCTATATAATAGTTGTTATATAAGTAGATTTGAAAGAGAGCCAAAAAATTGGATCATGATAAAAAAAATATTATGAATTTTCTTCTAAAGTAATTTTGTTTATCCAAATGCGACAGTTTTACAGTAATTTTTATATCAGTAGTAAACTTTATCTAGTTCTTGAATCACGGTTTAGATGCATTGTAAGAGCGTAAATATATATAGTATGTAATTTTTGTTTCTTTAAAATGTGATAAAAATGATTTACGGTGGAAATATGAGTATAAAGTTTCTAACAATGACCAGACGATAAAGCTCACTAGAAAACTATCAGTGTCTAAACTGCGCATCGTCCACGCAATCGATACTTGGTTGTATCCCGAATATCTGGCATCCCGTTCATGTCTTCTTCCAGCCCACGTAGATTTCTCGTAAATTTACTGGCACCTTTACTCCTCCCTTTGGGCTGTCTGTTCAATATTAACTCCTAGCACGAGTTTGGACGCGAGGTCGACTTGATAAAAAAAAAAAAAAAAAAAAAAAACTTGCAGGCTGGGATATTACCCGGGAGTCCTAGCGAATGCACTTGGGGAGAGTTACCCCGTAATCGATACCGCGCGGACTCCACCCCAGTTCTCTCTATCTCTCTGTGATGACATTGCGCCAAAAGAGAGACCGAGAAATATAAAAAATATGCAAGATCATGAATTTCCTTGAAAAATTTTTTTTGCGTATTATCTTTATTCAAATTGAGAAGAATATCTCATATTATAGAGAGATTTGAACAATATTTTGTTCGACAAGATTTTTTTTTCAAAAGTTATGCATTAATCCACTAAGTGAGCCTGGATTTATCTAACTTAACTACATTGATTATAAGTTTGATGAATTAAGTCAATGAACTGAGTTAAAATAAAGGTAGACTACATAGTCAATATTTTCAGTAAATCCTTAAACAGTTTTAGGGTATATATCATAAGATAGTCTTTAGTTCTAAAGTCTCCAATACGTTCAATAAGAGGAGCAACTTCAAAATATTTCGGATTTTTCAGGTAAGTTCTTATCATTTTAACAGTATTGTATTTTATGTTCAATAAATTCAAATTTTTAGTAATATGACTATGTCTGTAAAACTGTTTATTTAAGAGCAAATAATGAAAAATATTGCAGAAAGCAGTTCTCGAAGAGTAAAAAAGGATTCATCAAAATCAACACATATTGTGTGTAAAACAAATTTTTTAACACTTAATATATTAGTATAACATACACGTATATGACAAAAGTAACAAATTTTCCAAGAATTCTTTTGTGATGGTCAACATTATTTTTAAGATATTTTGTGTGCTGATTTGACAGTAACATATAAAAAGTGTTACACTGAGAGAAAAAACTGGTTTTCAGAACTATGAAAAACATAGTTAAATGAAGCCTCCACTATTACCCTCAATTCAGATAACTAATATATAGTTGTAAAATGAACGATGATATCATAGTTGTTTTAACTGTTTTATAGTTCAATGAACAATGATAATAGCGAAAGTAACTAAGTAAAAAATGCTATTCTTATTACAAAAAAATAATCAAAAAAAATCCTTAATTATATTCGTCGACGACTTAAATGATGCTAAATTAATGAAATTATAATCGTACAATTGCTGAAACATTTGTGACTCTGCTGAAGTATAAGTTCTGAGAAAAATATTAAATAGTTAGCACAACAAAACAAATGCTTAGTTAAAACTACTACTTTCAAATAGTTTCAGGCACTATGATATTGTGCAAGAAACTAGAAATATTAGTTAAGATGACTATTTTTTCATTCCCATCCCTTTCTAGTTACCACAACCATGCACTTTTCTCTCTGCTTACTTTTAAATAAAATAACCTTTTGGTGTGTTAAAAAATCAATCGATTGTGACAGTTCAAGCAAGGGAAATACCGTGTGTTATATTGACACACAAAAGTATTAAAAATTCGACTCTCAGGATTTTAACCCACGCTTTTTTTTACACTTTGATGATTCGTTTTTTACTGTGCTATTAATAACCTCTATTATCAGAATCGAATCTTATTAATATTTTTAAGATTTAAAAAGTTTTTGATCGTGGATAATTTGAGATCTTCGATGCAATAATTGAATTGTTACCGAAAAATTTTGTCGTCTTTTGAGTACTGATTCTAATACATGAAACAGCAACATTATAATTATAACTTTTTACTGATTACTTTGTGATATGTGACTGTACATAAATATATATTCAAAGAGAATTAAAATTTTGAAAAATTTAATTTGTCTTCTTACTATTTACAAAGTTTTTGAATGCATAACCTTTATATGTTCTACCCGAAAAATAAAAAATATAATACCGTCATCCTATTCCAATTGATCGTCTTGCATAGTTTTTCTCGATATTATTTAGATATATTGTTTTTTGAGGTGACAAAGAATTGATTTTATTTTGCTTACAGTATACTTTTACCAAAAACTAATTAAAGTTATTAAACAAATTTAATTTTTTTTATTATCTCTTGAAAAATTGTAAATTTAAAAAAATTAGGAAGCTATCAATTTATCCGATTTTCGAAATTTGAGTTCTCATCAGAAATTTCGAGATCTCAGAAAGCATTTCTAACTATTTTAATCGATTATGATATAGTCCTTCACTAGTATGTATTTTTTAGATTTCAACTCTCCATGACTTACTTACGAATCATTATTTTTTTACATTTTTTATTCTATCATCAACCTGTCAAAACAAACAAACGGTAAAAAAATTTAAGATCAACCGTAAGAGAAGTAGTTTCATTGGCCAAAATAGGATCAAAGCCTCACATTTAGGTATGCCTTTACCAAAACCAATAGAGATTATTGAAAAACTTTATAATTTATTCACAATTTTATAATTTATATTAATAAATGCCATTGACTGCAATTAAATTATTCCATCAAATTTTGATTCGCGATGTTTTCCACTTCAAGTTACTCGTCAATTTTTTTTTCTCAAGTTAAGTTAATTGATGGTACCTTAAAACATCATAATCAAAGACGTATATTTATGTCTTGAAGTTTTTTTTTAATTTACCCGTGACCTCCTGTTTTAAATCAAAATAATTTTATTTTTAATTAAGATTAAGTTACTTTATTAGTTCTTTTTACAAAAGTTGACTTCATTTCCATAAATATTAAAAGTTGCTTGAAGTTTTAATTACATAACACTTCTTTCATTTTTGAGAATTATGTTTTTCTTTAGTTTTTGAGTTAAATTTATTTTAGACACAGTCAATATTTTTCGAAAGAAATTATATTATACTTGAATAAACAGACGTTCATTTTAAATATCACTTTAATTTTTTACGAATTTTTTTCTTAAAATTTTGAAATATTCAAAATCATGAAACATCTGCTCAACTTCTGCTTCGTTAGAATGAGTCAAAAATATTAATCCCAATTTTTTTAAAAATCATTTTTATATACACGTGTTTATCCCATAAAAATATTTTTATACGATCATTCGTATTATCCCATGGTAAAATAGGCCTTGAACTAAAAACGAACATGATAAATTAATCGATAGAAAAAAATTTATAAAAATCTCAACCGCTAAAGGTCATTGATGACTCAATTGAACTACTGGAGTCAGCAGAATTCTAAGTCACGATGGAAGCACGTTCTCTCTGGTACTTAAATGTATCTGTTTCTTAGTCTTAAATCCTCGAGCCTTGACTTGTTTCTAAGGTAAATCGAAAGAAATCTTTAAATATGAATTTTCCAGTCATATTATAATAAAATGCACACGATCAATAAGAAAGAAGGAAAACGTGTTGAAGCAACCTATCGTATTAAGTATGACTCAAGTCCAGAATCTATTTACCAGCTATCGCGGCATGGATGAATCGAGCTAAAGGAATCTCGTTCCTCTCACAAGCGTTTATCTTTCACTTTCGTGAGCTTTATTCTTTCGGCTCAAGTTTCTACAATCGAGTATTATTACCGTCAAGCAAGGAGTTATCGTCGTAACAAGAGAATACAAAAATAATAAAAACAAAATCATAAAATATTCTTTACGTTTTATATTTATCCAGCGTCAATTTTTCTAATTATATATATATTTTTAGTACCCCATTCCTAATCGTTTTTTAATATTTTTAAATTTTGAAAAATAATAATTATAATACATCTTTTATAATTAAGCTTCTCAACTATATTTATACACATCATTGTTTGAGATTTATTAAAAAAAAATAATAATAATTATTTTATTCATTCTTTGAACTCTTTGTAAATTAGTGAGAGCTGTACAGTTCCCTAAAGTGTAGAACTATGGTTATTCAAAGGCTATCTGCTTCTTTTGTAGTTGCAGTTTTTATAATTTTTTACTTTATTTTTCCTCTCTCACTTTGAAGTATCATTTTTTTAAAGTTATATTTTTTATTATTTATTTTTTTTGTATTTGTTCTTATAGTAAAATTTTATAATCTCAAAGAGAAGATTTTTCTGATTTTAGATCAGCTTAGCCATATAAAAAATATTTTAGCAAGAGCAGTCTACAAAAAGTTCAACATCGATCAACACCAAATAGTTTTAACCTACAAACACTTGCTTCGTGATTTTATTTATTTATTTTTTATCTATTTTTAAGTATTTTTAGTGTTAGCTTTTTTCGCTTCTCGGAAAACTATAAAAAGTATTCATTTTAAATACATAGAGCGTTTTTACTAAAGTTTACTATGCTATGCTCCCTTACCTACGACATACATATATATTAAGATCAGCCATAACGGTGAATAGATAATTTATTTTGTCACCTCAAAAGAATTGCCGGCATCTCTTACTCGTCCAACCACAGTCATATACTAGCATTGCTACAGTAATTTCTCTTTTTAAAAAAGAGGTCAATCTACGATCACGATGCAAATCCACACAGGCATGATAAAACGTAGAATTTCTGTTATAGACAGCGGTTTGCAAAGCACGAACTTTATTCCTAATTAATAAAGGCTTCATTGCGAAATTATTCTTCTGTAAATTCATTTGACAAAGACTATTGGATTACTAGAATGCATAACTACTATAGCCGGTAAATTCTATTTTTACTGTGAACGTATCAGGTATGTATAAAAGCAACATGAATGCAAAATTTTACCGATAGAAAATATTAACGGTTTATACCATACAATTTTAAATCCAGACAACTAATTTGTATAAAAACGTTATTTCAAATATTTTTTACATTTGTTTCAAGCTAATATTGATAGTGTTCAGATTGAATATTTGAATTATTTGAATTAATTGTACAGAGTAAAATTTTACACTGAAAGCTAAATGAAGTTAAATAATGCTTAGGTCATTAAAAATTATTGTAATTTGGTCTTATGCCATCACTGTCATTGGTACTCAAGTAAGTCAACATATCGAACGCAATCGTAACACGAATCAAGTACAAATAGATGAGTGGTTACCGAGTGATCTAGTATCAATGGTGGACTTGCCGCCCACTATTTGTGTTTCCTCGTATGTTCCGTTTGTCCGATCAGTTTGAGAAATGCTCTTTGATTTCTGTTTATTGATCACAACCTTGAATCATTGGACTCAACTAACGTTAATGTCGTTAATATTTATTCAAAGATCAATGCGAATTCATCAAATTCTGAAAATAATACCGGCTGTTCTGTGGAGCTTCTGGAACTTGGTTTTTGTACCCCAAGGGAAGTTGTAGATCAATCGCCAGTGAGGGATAGAGTACCGGCGGGTGTGTCAACAAAGGAGGTCAATCTTCGATCGCCTAGTAAATTGTTACAAGCAGTTACACGTATATACGACATCGCTAGATGTTTTGAGATTTGCGACAAGGTAATATTTCAAATGGCCTGAATCGTTTTAACGTTTCTCATTAGCCAATAAAATTCATTTAACTATCTAAGTTTTGTTATTTAGTGAATGTATAACAATCCTGTAAATATTTGTTAGAAATTGTTATATAATATTCATTGTTTTCACTGCAATCTTTAGAATTTTTCGACACGGTGAAAAAATGGTTATTTTTCCCATATCGGCAAAAGAAATTTCCGAATGTTGAGAAAAGAAATATTCCTATGTTACATGGTAAAAATTCTTATGTTTACACAGATATCATTCCAATAGAGAAAAAAAAGGATATCTTTACTTATTTTTTTGGTCCAAGAATTTTTTTTTGCAATCCAGTAGAAAAACCGAAATATCCTTGGTTTAATAATAGGTTTAAACATATATTTACACTGAGAGAAAAGTGCATGGTTGTGGTAACTTGAAAGGCATGGGAATGAAAAAATAGTCATCTTAACTAATACTTCTAGTTTCTTGAACTATATCATAGTGCCTGAAACTATCTGAAAGTAGTAGTTTTAACTAAGCATTTGTTTTGTTGTGCTAACTATTTCATATTTTTCTCAGAACTTATAACTCAGCAGAGTCAAAAATGTTTTAGCAATTGTCCGATTATAATTTCATTAATTTAGCATCATTTAAGTCGTCGACGAATATAATTAAGGATTTTTTTTTATTATTTTTTTGTAATAAGAATAGCATTTTTGACTTAGTTACGTTCGCTATTATCATTGTTCATTGAACGATAAAACAGTTAAAACAACTATGATATCATCGTACATTTTACAACTATATATTAGTTATCTGAACTGAAGGTAATAGTGGAGGCTTCATTGAACTATGTTTTTCATAGTTCAGAAAACTAGTTTTTTCTCTCAGTGGACGTAAAAGCAAAAAAAAAAATTAAAAATTTTACTTTTAATTTTATTTACATAAGAACTTTCGATAGGCAACATATGAACAATTCTTAAAATAGCATAGAAATTATCATTATATTCAGAAAGTAATAATTTCTATGTTAGTAAACGAATTTTTTCCAGGTTATAATAGGGATCATTCTATAGTAAAAATCCCTGCTAACATAAAAAAAATTTGTTCACAAAATATAAGTATTTTTTCGATTTTTACATGTGGATTATCCCCATGTTAACACACGGATTTTTCTCAACATAGAAACTTTTTCTGTAAATAAAAATAAAATAGCTATTTTTATTTTTGTGTACTCATAGAAATTGTCATTTCCAAATAATTTTTTTTTTTTTTTTTTTCATACTCGTATAACATTTTATAGAATCATAAAGTCTCACTAATTTTTTTAGGAATTCAAACAAAAGTTAACTCATAAAATAGAATTAATTTAACGTAGGATATCTTTTTCCAATTAAAACCACTTTTTGTATTAATCTTTAACATTTATATAAGAAAAGAAAATTTTGCGTTAAATTACGATTAAAGTATACAAAGTTACTGCTAAACTAGCATTAATTTTATATGAAGTAAATATAATATCTAATGCTATAACCCTTGTGTTCACAGAAACGGTTGCTGACTTTCACAAAAGTTAATTTACGTGCAAGTAAATCGTTATTTTATCATATAGTTTTACAAATGTATTAGCGATTATGATATCATTTGAATGTATGTTGTAGTCAAATAATGCGTTTTATAAAATCGGACTTTATTGAATTGTACAGATTTTATTATAATTAAATATATTTCATACCACATATTTTATAACTATAATATAATATTCAGTGTTTCTATATATAGCTTATTGTAAAAGTGGAACGACACGGAATAGAATAGCATCTTGCACGATCGGATTGCTTGCGAAAGGTCTCGATATGCATTTATAGCAGCATCTTTTTGAATATCGTTGTGCTCTCTTTGTATATCGTGCTTCATGTGAAAAAGGGGAACGATGATACTTGAAGGAACTGGAGTAGATCGCAAATTTTTCATTTTACCATTTCGGTAAAACGTTTTCTCCATTTATATAAAATTTCATTTTATTATATATATATATTTTTTTAATATATTCTAATGTTCATAGATTAAAAAGAAATTTTTTTATTTTTTTGGTTAAAAGAATTTAACGAAGTAAGGATTTTATTCTCTTTGAACAAAGAAATTATTTAACCTGCATAAAAGTTTTTTAAAAGTGTTTATCTTGTACTATTGAATTTTTAAATTTGTACAGAGCACTCTTTGATTGAGTATATATATATATATATATATATATATATATATATATATAGCATTATCTTTTTCTTCTCTTTTCGTTTCTACTATATCTATATAGAACAGATTCTTTTAGATCGCGACTAAATTTACTAGAGTTTTTAATTTTCTCTATGTTATACTCCAATGCATGTAGCGGAACTTTTTTTTCATGAGTAATTATAAAAATTAATGGAAACTTCTAAAAGAAATTTTTTCGAAATCTAAATATATATTAAGTAGTCAGTTTTTTAAAATTTCTACTCGTACCTTAATTATACAATCGCACACTACAAATCACGTTTAAATTAATAATATAAATTCGCGTTAATATCCGGTTTATAGCTATTCAATGATTTATAATATATAGCACGTTACGGTTTACGAAAAGCGATGGGACAGTTATTTAATTCAATATTACAAATATTGTAATACTGTAGTATTTCATCAAAAGCATCAGAATATAATATAACGTGCTTTCACAAGATCAATAAAATACATTCAATTTATTTTATGACTCTTTATTGATTATCTTTTCATTAAAAAATTACATAAAATTGAATCACATATTTTTGAATCCGTGTGATAAACATATCCTTTAAGCTTTTTCAATAAAACACTTTTTTCTTTTAGATCTTTTATATTTTTTCTAGGTTTGTTTTTAGTAACACGAGCTTGGTGGCTGGATGAATAAATTTTCTTTTGAAAATATGAAATTCTACCCTGATCAAAGTAAGAGCTGTGAAGTTTGAGATATAAATACAATGAAACGAACGACAGAAATAAAGGAATCAAATAAATATGAATAACTTCCCTTTTTAATTAAAAAAAAAATATGTGTGATGTTTCTAAAGTTTTATCATAGTGTTTTCATTTTTTAACGACAAAAATCCAACTAAAAATAGTAAATAAAATTCATGAAATATAGAAATCAATATCTTAAAATCGATAATAGATTGTATTATAATCAACGATTTAATATTCAAGGGAAAAAAGTATTGAAATTTATGATTATTCAACAACACGATATACTTAAAACTTTAAGGCTTGAAGTTTGAAGTTTGCTGTACAAGCAATATTCTTGTGACCAAAGGCATTTTCTCAACTGATGCAAGAATGTCGTAATCAAAATTCTCTACAGAGATACTTGCTAAATTCTTCGTAGTCAAGTGTTTCTAACACCATCAATAGTTATGTACAACCAGAATTCACACATATACTTAACCTTTTATTATTTGCGTCACATCATTCATTACAATATTATAATTATTTATATTTAAATCTGTTATTAATTTTTATTATAATAAAAACTTTACACGGAAAAAATGATGCTCGAAATTTTAATAGATTGTAGTTTATTTTTGACTTAAAATTAGTTTATTTGTATACTAATATCAAACCAAAATCATTATATATTACAAAATGGCTATTATTTATATTAAAATTTGATACACATAGAAGAGCAAAATTTGTAATTTCGTATATAAAAATTAGTATAAAAAAGAATCGATAAATTGGTATCTACAGTTATATATATCTATTTAAATAAACATAGAAAAATTAAAAAAATTTTCCATTTGTTCGATTTATGTATATAATAAGCTAATTTATAATAACGAATAAATAACATTTTATATTAATTATTAGTCAATGGGATAGAATTTATAAAATAAAAGTTAAAAGTTTTCGTTATTTTTATGAACAAAAAATCAGTATCTAGTATACTAATTTTTCATTTTATTATTTACAACTTATTCGATTTATGTATATTGTAAATTAATTTATAATGATGAATAAATGATATTTAAAGCTAATAACTGATCAGTGCTATCGAATTTATAAAATAAAATTTTTTAACTTTTTCAACTTTTCGGCTGGAAAACTTAGTATCTACACTGAAAAAAATAATCGGTAAAGGTTACCGAGTTTTTTCGGTAGCAGATACCGATTTTCAATCCGTAATCTCTACTGATTTTAATCGGTAATCATTACCGAAGAATCGGTAATCTTTACCGATTTACATTTACCGAAAAAATAGTTTCTTGACCTAGAAAAAATAAGAAATTTATTGGTAATTACTTAACAAGCATGTTATTTTACAGAATAAAGAAAAAAACTGTTATATCAAATACTTGGAGCTAATTATACATAACTTACATTTCCCGTA
Organism: Microplitis demolitor; assembly: GCF_026212275.2. NCBI lineage: Eukaryota > Metazoa > Arthropoda > Insecta > Hymenoptera > Braconidae > Microplitis > Microplitis demolitor. Next base: position 16,978,765 of record NC_068549.1, on the reverse strand, counting down.
TATTTTTGTAAACATTGTTTTTGTCGATTGCGACAGCTGATTATATTTTTGGGAAAACAAAAAAAAACGAACAGTTACAAATTTAAATTAGTAATTGTTAGCTGTTTGGCTTAAAAGAAGTCATTTTTATTTATTAAAGTAAAAAGTCATATCACTTTTCATAGCCAGAAATATTCACAAAGTATGGTTGTCATTACTAAAATTTATGATAATAATGATACATTATTTGGTAAAATTGTGGACATGGTCAATGTTAATGATCAAATACTTTTTCTCATGTATTCACTGAAAACAATGTATTTCGATAATCATTATCACGCATTTCGTGTCACCGTCAATGATAAAATGGATTTAGTTAAGAATATAAGTTCCATGTCGAATTTGGTACCTTGTACGTTAATCAAAAAAAAATAATTTATATTTTGTAGCCATTCGGCACTTAGTTTAATATTCTGTTGATTATAATCAAAATTTTAATTACCTTGGGATGAAATTAAAACTTGTTGACATGTCATTTATACTTTAGTTGTAGGCCCCAAAAATTTTTTTTTCGGTAATTTTAATATCAGTAGAAATTACCGATTTTTTGGTAACGGTTACTGATTAAAATCAGTAGAGATTACTGATTGGAAATCGATAGCTGTTACCGAAAAAAAAATCGGTAACCGTTACCGATTATTTTTTTCAGTGTAAGATACCAATTCTTAATTTGACTAATCATTACTTTTTAATAGATGTATGCCATAAGTTAACTAATTTTCACTAATAAGTCGCGTATTTAAATACCTAAAAGTAATAATATCTACTTGATTTTTGAAATAATTGGTAGCAGTTTTTAGGAATCTACAAAAATTAGTTAACTACTTTGCATTAAGTACATAATAGTACTAATTATTGATTACAGATTCCACTTTTTACTATTATTTATTAATTTTTAATATTCTGTTTTTCCCGTGTAGAAAGTTACGCTATTTTTTAAAAAAACATGCAATGTTTTAATTATCAGTTATTTTTATACTCAATAAATTATATTTGACTCGTATTTATATTTAGTCGAAAAATATTAGTTTTAAAAATTGAATTTAAATTAATCATTTCGACTCGAATTAATTGCTTCCAATTTAATTACTGTCTTAAAATAAACCAGTAAAATTATTTCCAGTTGGTGGATATTCATTGCACCAAATATATCTCCAAGATTGAAACACAGGTATACTTGGAACTATATTCTTCAATGAATATTTACTAATTGTCAGTACTTTCTACTGATTCATTTTAAGGAAGTAGATAGGAAGTCTTTTTGTGATTGTATAGTGAATAACTAAATTTATATAATCTTTTGAAAGCAATTGCAAAACGGAAAAAAATATGGTAATTCCAATCAAAAACGTTTAAATTGAATTTCGTATATATTCAATTAAAAAAATGCTTGGAGTTTGTTCAATGTAAATAATAGAAAAAGGCTATTCGGCAGTTGAAGTGGAAGCAGATTTCTCATTATTTACTTATTATTTTTCAAGCTTTCCGACAAAACTTAATTTAAAAACAAGTTTTTCAAAACATTTTTTATGAATTGCAGATCTATTAAAATATGTAAAGAAATAATCCAAATGGCAAGTTGAGTAACAGAAATTGAAGTTAATAACAAAAGCTTTGTAATATCTTTAATGATAATGCGCTATAAGTTTTTATTTCAAAGTTGTTTATTATTCAGCAGATGATTTTTTCCTAAATTTGGAAAATTTCAAACACCTAGAACTTTTAAATAAATTGACCAATTTGCCTTATTTTTTAATTCAATCAAGCCATTGAACCAAAGAATATGTGTCCCAAGTTTTGTTCAAATCCTTTTGAAATTGTGGCAACAAGGCTCAATAATTCATAACAAATCATATAGTTGCTTTTACAATGCGATAATTAATGAAGGATATACATTTTTAAATGAAGTCACAACAGTGTAATTTGAAGCTTAGTTTATTAACTGCAACACGCCATTAATGAAATTGAATCGTAATGCATCATTCAGAAGATATTAAAAGTAAAAACCGCAAAAAACTTTTTTACGATATTTTTTGGAAATTTCAAAGCCATCAAACTATTCAAAAAAAACTATCGAAATGGTTAGTTAAATGAAGAAAATTTAAATTAATTGCATGTGCTTCAAGATTCATTCTACAGAAATGAGCTGATAGCTTTTGGTTCAAAAGTTATATGAAGATTAATTGACACGAGATGATTTTTACTTAAATTTCATTAATTTTAAGCATCTACAATTTTCAAACCAGATTGGGCTTATCGTTGAACTTGACCTGGATTTTCGACCAAAAAATAAGCATGCCAAGTTTCATTAAGATCAATTTAGCATTGTAGATGCTATCGATGCCACAAGGTGCGTTATATTCCATATATATACACGTATATATATAAACCTTCGAACTAATGGTATTTTTGGAACCTATTACTCGACTAATTATCATAGGTGTTGGCAACGTTCTTAGAAAAATTCACCATGAAGACGAATGTAATAGCCAGATTTTAATGAATCTACTACAAAAGGCGGTCATTTTTCTTTTTAATGATATGTATACGTTTGTTATACTTCAAGAGTTCTTTAATTACTGTTTAAAGATAACTTTTTTTAGAAGTGCAAATTAAAATAGTAAGCGAAGTCAATTTGAAATGAAGGCCAGATAATCATAGTCATATAGGCTATTAAATATCTATTTGAGTTATTTTATATGCATTAAAGCTATCATTATGTCACAATTTACCTTTGCTGTATTACGCCTTCTTCCTTTGTATGTAACGATTCATTTCCTCAATCTGAAATACAAAGAAAAAAATAAATTACATTTTAAGGAATGGTAACGTCATCATGTTAAAAAATATAAATGACAATGGAAACTTTTAAAAATTTTATCAAAATTATTCGGAAGACACGGAAATAATATAAGTTTAGATTAATAATATATACTAAAAAAAAACTTTAGGATTTTTACTATTAACTTAAATTATATCAAAAATTTTATGCTCCATGTGTCCAGTAGCGATAAATTAGTAAATATTTCGCATTTTCAACCAATGAAGGAAATGAATAAGACGAGCTTGCTGTCACCGGTTAACTTATTAGCAGCTAAGTTACAAGAGAAAGGAAAATAAAAAGAAAAAAAAAATACGACAAAACGAGATCAAGTGAGACGCTATACTAGTATCAACTGAAATTCCAGATGCTTATTTCCAGAGCGTCTGTGTCGCTTTTGTTATATCTTCTTTTTGTCGGAAATCGCGCTAATTTTATCGTTTAGTATCTTTTGTTTTTTTCTTCTTTGAAATATTTTAAAGTTAAAGGGACAACGGAATAACTTAATGCTTTTAATGATACTTTTTTTCTAATTACTTAAAAAGTTCTTATATTTTAGAGCCAATTGTTTTCATATTGTTATGCTGTATAAATTCTGTATTATTTTTACGAAGAAGTCAATCATAACTTGATCAGAACAAAACTGAAATGAAAAAACTCGAAAACAAAAGTCAAAAAGAACTCATCAGAGCTACCTATTTTCGGTGAGTTATCAGAATAGTTGTGGTTTTTTGTTGTCTCCTTTGAAGCTGAGCCAATCTTGGGGGATCGTATCACTGATTTTGTACGAACTCCCTTCTTTTGTTCTATGCTGGTTTCCACCCTTCACCTTTTGTCGACAAGTCATGTCGTCACGCGAAGTATCGCTATCGCTCAATACCCGCTTTGTACGCGTGCGAACACAAAATAAAACAGTTGAGAAGAGAGACGTAAAGCTCGGACAACTCATTCACATATATAATAATAACACAGATACAATGAATTTCATTTTTGGTCTTTATTTTTTTATCATTATTATCTCATGCGTTTATATGGAAGCCATAATTAAAATCAAAAATTGTTGACGTAGCATTAGTCATTTTTTTTAGTGAATGCCTATATAAAAGCATCATTCGAGTGTAACTAATTTTATTAAACAAAAGATGCAATGCAAAGACTGCTTGTCTGTTTTAATTATTCAAAATATATGGATATAAATTCATAAAATTGTGTTCTCGCATAATATAATGGAAGCGTTTACTTAATATGACTTGTTAATTATGATTTACATAATACAAAGACTGGAAAAAGCAGTCAATTTCTACAAAACAGCTTTACAGACATTTAATATTTTGAGATTTATATTTTTTTATTTCTCAGGTTATTTTTATACCAACTCAGAAAATTAAATACTTAAAAGAATAAAAAAAGTTATTAACTTCAGTAAATTTTTTTAAACGATATCATTATTTCAACGACCAAATAATCATTTCTAATGATTTTCAAGTGAACGTAATTTTGTAGATGTGGGTGTGTAAAGTTTTTTTGTATTATACACGGAGAGAAAATTATGGTAACTGTTCCTAGTACGTTTATGAAATATTATCCCATACCGTTATGGTAATGATTACTTGGGATTATGGGATATAGACCCATACTTTCTGGGAAAAGTTTCCATAAGTATGGGAACAATCCCTATCATTATGGTAACGGTGTCCATATCGCATGTGAAATAATCATGGTAATGATTACCATACTCATAGGAATAGTTCCCACAAGCAAATAGTAACCGATCCTATAACCACATTGTAATAATTCCTAAGTGTCTATGGGAATAAGCCCTATATATTATGGTAACTATTCCTATAATATTATTGTAAACATAACCATCATATTATGGTAATGGTTACATGGTAAAGATTACCATGATTCCATAGGAACTATTCCGATACCATATGGGAATTATACCCATAATTATAGGAATGATTACTATAATATATATGGGTGCCGTTTCTATAATCAACATTTCAAAAAAACCGGTTACCATGCAGTATGGGAACCATTTCAATAATATATTGTAACTGTTACCATAATTTTCTCTCCGTGTACCTTCGTTCAAATGAATCGATTTGAAATAATTCTTGAAGAGCTCGAAAATGTAATATAAGTACTATAAAGAGTATTTTTTAGCTCGAAAAACTTTTAACAGACAACCGTTTCATGTTCGTCTCTTTAATGCTCTAAAATACAATTTGGATTCCGTTATGTATAAAAAAGTTTGATGTATAATATACGCCGTAAAATTTTGAATCAACACAATAAAGTGCTTCTAGCGCTGAATAGAATATATGATTGGGAATGTTAAAACAGATTAAATGATTAATTGAAATGGAATATTTTTTCTTTACCACTGAGGGTAGAATTGAACTTATGATGTGAGTATAGGTTTATATAATAGATCGTATTACAACAGAGTATCAATTAAAATGCGTTTACAGTAATGGAGATTAGAAATTACTTAAATTCAAAGTTAGATGTACTTTGGACGGCTCCGGAGTCCAGCCGATTGATTCCACAATAGACCGTAAATGTCGCTTATTGAAGTTCAATAGACCATGGTTGAACGCATCTAATCAAGCCGAAATAGAGTCTCGCGAGGTTCATACCGTTTCTCTCAATTACAGACAGAGAATGCGCAGCAACTCATTGACGTTTGACGTCATTGTAATATACTACATATATATTTTAGCTGTTACAATATATGTAGGGTACCAACTGAAATATAACGAGTACTAACTCGGTTGTATATTTGTATAGCTCTTTGGGTGTTGAAACCTAGCCAAATTGTACATGTACCATATATACCTTTAGTCCCTTTTGTTCTTACAAACTTTGTGGCAATTCCAACAATCGAACGTAAAACTCATTTTTTACATCTGAACCTTGCCAATTTACGTTTCTTTTTTTTTTTTATTTTTTGTTTGGTTTATTTCACTCCTTTCTGTATTAAATTCTGTTTAGAAATTATTGAGTTCATTTCTGAAAGACAGTCATGCTATAAACGATTCAATTTTATTTTTTATATTTTGATATGAGACATGGCAATAATTATTCAAACTGCAAATGAAAATAAAATCAGATGAACCTGTGAAACATTTTTTATTTTCATAAAATTTTAATTTTAATTTTTATATATATATATATACATATATATAAATGGTCGTCATATAATTTCGGATCAGTGAACTCGGACATTAACTTGGCGTCTCGTTGTCGAGTTGGCAAAATATTTCATGGCATATAGCAAGCCATTGAAAAATATGCAAAGCGCGTATACGTTACACCTTATAGGCATGTAAAGTACAAAAATGCGGATTTTCAACGGTGAGAAAATGTATACGTGACGTATCGGTTTGAGAGACTGTTGAATGCTGTTGAATCTCAACGTCTTTATTTTTCTTTCTTGATATCTTAAATTCTCTTTCTTTTCGTATATATTCTTGCTGTCTTTTTAGATCTACTAGTCACCTAAGGCGCAATCTTATCACCAATATATGCAATACATATATATACATATATATATATATATACATATAGAATCGTCAAAGGTTTTTTTCTTTCATTACTTCTTCTCAAAGAAAAATAAATCTTGTGATTTCTAGTTATGAAAAATTTTCAACATACATTTCATATATCTTGGAACTTTTTTTTAAAAAAACGTATATCAGGATTATGGTTTTTTTTTTCGTTGTTTAGATTTTCACCAATACTATTAGAGCATCAAATAGAATTTTGCGATAGACTCATTTATAATTTCACGGTTTTCGGGTTTTGCATCAATAAATTTTACTAAAAAAAAACTTTTAAACCATCAAAGCATGGATGTAAATTGCTATAAAAACTAATATTAAATAATGAAAAAAAATATTCATATGATATATATGCTTTTTTTTTTTACACGGATCATATATTTTTATCTTAATCTTCTTTTAATAAAGAAAAAAAAAGTGGAAAGCTAAAAATAAATTCAGTGATGTTTTTGATGAAAATGCGTGCATTGGGCATTAATCAAAAAGCTCAAGGAAGTCCTGGAGACTTCAATAATTCGTTGTCGATTTCCTACCGCCGAACGGATGTGGTTTCCGGAAGGCAAGATGGCGGTTGGGCAAATGGAATTCGTTATCGTTGTGCGATCTCCCGGTAGAGTAACCGATTAATCATTATTTGGTGGATGCTACTAATAGTTCTCTTGCCTCGATTATAATAGGTTTATGATAATTTGATAATTATTTTTAAAAAATATTTTATTATAGGGCAATAAGATAAAAAATTTTTTATAAAAAGATACTTTTATATTATAGTCTTTAAAACTTTATATTTACTAATAATAATGCAAAAATTATACGCTTTTTATTTCTTTTACTTAATAACATATTTAAGAAAAATCCTCGCTCTCAAAATAAAAAACAAAAAAGCGATAGGGTATATGTAGTTTTTTTTAGTCTACTTTTAGTATAAAGTAGATGTTTTTTCTTCTTCTTGGCAGCCGTGGCTATTTTAGAAACAACTAACAGATTTATTGTACCCAGAAAGTTAACTCTCTCGTTTCTTTGATAAACTTTGTAGCATAGATTTTAAAATGATCTTTTTTATACTTACATGCATAAAAATGCTTCTGCATTAAATAAATATCGCCAAGCGAAATTCGTTTAATCAGCAAGAAAAAAGAAAAAGCTGATGATATGCACTATATTTAATGTACTGGTATGCAAAATCTGGTGTAAGCAAATATGCATAGGAAAAAATTAAAAAAAAGACTTGTATATAATACTATTTACTAGCTTATGAGAAAATGTTATCGTTTGCGACTATTTTTAGATAAATTTATTGTTTATTAAAAATTTTTCTTTTCTTCATAAAAACTAATTCAAATTGAAAAAAATAGAAAGCTTCGAGAAATTACGATCGTCTGTTCAATTTTAGAATTGGCTATTTATATCGATAAATCGAAATTAAAGTATGGGTATGGTGGAGATATTTAAATTTTAATTTTAATCAAATTATAGGGCCGGGAGGGGCAAAACGGATTATTTAAAAATTTTTTTTAATGATTTTCGAAGTAAATAGAAAAAATTTTCAGTTACCGTTGACAAAAAGTTTGTTACTTTTGTGGGTAAAATGGGGTACCCCCTAAAAAAGGTAAAAAACAAAAAAATTTCTGGATTTTAAATGAATTTGGTTAAATTAAATTTTTTTGTAAGTAATTTACATGAAGAAAAATTATATTTTACATATAAAACTGAAAAAGAATAACTTCAATTTACTTACGTAATAAAAAAACCCATGGAATATGAAGTATAAAAAGCGATAGTAGTAACTGATGAATGTGTCTACATTTACTGATCAGTCATTTAACCAAGGAATTTAGTTGATAATCAATAGACGATCGCGTGAGCTTATTATTGAAGAATGAATGGCTGGATGATCACTTGAAAACTACAGTCTAAAACCTTATAGGTCTGTGTAGCTGCCATCAGCGAAGCATTCGTAAGCAAGAATGATTTATAGTGCAGACCTCAGTGAGCCTGGAGGGGACTATCTACCTTCTATGCAGTATACCAGTTTTGGTTCTTGTTCACATCAAACCAGGCTGCTTATTTAATTTACCTTTACATCTCTTTTTTTTTTATTTCTATTTCTCTAAGCACTTGTAAATACCACTTTAACAACACTAGACTCTAAGGTCTTATCTAGCCTTTTGTTGTCTTACTATGGTTTTTTTTATTTGTTCACTTGGAGGCCTTCAAATTTCAACTAGTCCATTATCAAAATGATTATTAATGGATTTTTGTCTACGTTGTAGAAAATTTTCGGAGTAAACGGGGAATGAATTTGCAAAATAAATTGACAAAATTTAGTTCAAGTTTACCTTGTTCTTTGAATAAAGTTTAATGAAAAAATTTTCTTTCATTTCATATCTTATTAGTTTTCTCAAAATAAAATCTGCTTTTCGGATTGTTATATTCTATATTTTTTTTTTGACAAGCCTCTGAAGAAACTTTTACAGAAACAATTCAAAGCCTTAAGGTAACATCATGTAAATCCTGAGGAAATTAAGTTTTTCTCATATCGTACATCCACTTTCGCGTTAAAACAGTTGATCATTTTTCAAACTGACATTTCTCTGCTATCTTATAAATATTCATTTCTGAGTCGATTATAAAATGAAATTTTTCTTTCTAACGTAATTTGATTTGTAAAGAATATAAAGAATCTAAGCGAAATAGTGTACTCAAGAGTTGTAACACTTATTTTAATAAAAAAAAAAGTAATACATAATGAAATGTGCCAACAGCTTACGTTAGGTTGCATTAAAATAAAATGGGAGGTTTATTATGAGAATTACATGATCCTTACATGGATTTGAAATTTTCATTGCGTACAATATATTACGCAAAGTCTCTCTGCATTCTGTGTTAGCATATAGGATTTCCGTTGGTGTCCTTTCGTACAAACTATAGCTATGAAAATCAATTCCTTCACGCAGTCAATAATGCTTTAGTGATAGGTTTTCACGTATTTACGTGCATAGTTTTCTCATTGTATTTTCTCCACAATACTGCTATGCACTATGATGATGCTCCTGGCGTCTGGAAACTTTGAAATTGCATCCTGCTTGTGATTCTCTAAACTATTTGTGCTTAAAATCAAAGTGTGATGTGCTCTAATGAAGTTCCTGCGTAGTTCGCAGATAATTTAAATATACACAAAGTTTAAGAATATTTTCATGGATCAAATATTACATAAATTATAAAAAAAAATTTTTACGAATTTTCCTGATGATATATGTTAACAATGTCATTGTTATTTTTCTATATTTTCTTTATGTTATCGAATTACTAAATTTAATTTATACAAAATACTCTTAATTGTTTCTGTAAGAAAACAGAAGATATAAATTTTATTACTTAGTGAAAATAGATTGTAAATATTAACAGTTTATCAGCATGAAAAATAACAAATTTGCTCGAAAAACTGTTAAAATAATTGTTATAGTACTCGAGCATCGTTAAATGTTTCTCATTATAATTATAAAGTTTTTATAATATTACTATTATAGAACGGATTTAGAATAGAATTATTAAAACTATTGCTTATTATTTGACAACAAAACAAAACTACAAAAAAAAAAATAAATAAATAAATACTTTAAATAATATGGAGAAAAATTAGATAGTGACGTAAAACCAATCGAGTACCATTGGAAGCACTATTGGATGAAGTCGTTACTTTCAATAAACTGACGTTTAAATTCGCGACTAGACGTATATATATATATATATATATATATATATATATATATATATAAAATTTTCAATGTATTTTTTTATATTATTCATTGGGATTTATATATATATATATATTTTTTCTTGTTTTGTCATTGGGTTGATTTATTGATTTGCGGTTTTCTGTCAATCAGGTGGAGTTTCAAAACTCGATAGTTAAAATTTTCTGGTGAAGAAAAAAGGTTTTAAATGTATTCGTGACTATAATAAATCAGGAAGTAAAAATACAGGAATAGATGTTAATTTATAGTCTATTGATTCGCTTATATCCACTTTACGTGATTGTAGTGTGATACCTACACGACCAATAGAAAAAAATTTAATAAAACTTAAATAAAAAGTACTTTTATATTAAATTAAAGTTAACATAGAATAAATTCATTACATTCTATAGTATATGTAATTATAGAAAAGTTTCAACCCCAGTTATACTACTGCTATACTTAGAAATTATATTTTATTAAAATTTTATAAGTTACACCTACACAATTATTGCATTCTTCTCCTCTAAAAGAATTCAAAAGTTATTTTTGATCCGATCTACAAAAATTTGAGTTCTTATTATTTTCAACACAACATCGAAACAGAAAAAAAGAAATAGCTGCCAATGACGTCTTCTAGTTGTTGGGAAACTAATTGATCTAAAAAATCTGTTCCAAGCAAATTTTATTTTATCGATTCAAAAAAACTGAAATTTCTTTCTCAAAGATCCAACTCTGTAATCAGAAGTTCAGCCCTAGTTGACAATGAGACCCGTATTTTCAGTACAAAGTATACATTTTTTTTACACCAAGTATATATTTATTTAACTCAAAGTTCTAAATATTTTAACTTGACTGATAAATTATATTGAAACAGAAATATAATCGTTGAGATAATCATTAGATTATCAGCTCAACCAAATTTCATTGGATCCAGTTTGTGTTACGATTTTCTCTAATAATTTAGTTATATAACTCGATAACTTTTTTCTTTAATGAATTTTATAAGACGTTGAAATAATTAAATTACTTGGTTTATTCCAACATTGATAAATTTACTCAACTTGAAATAATGTTAGACCAACCACTGAAGTTTTGTAGAGTGAATATCGGAATAGATTAAAATCATAGACAGTAGTTCAGATGTCACAACTACGCCGTCATCAAAGAAATAACCCTTAATTTCAAACACAGCGTGACTCTCAGAGAATCTATTCATTTTGCTCGCTGTATCAAAATGCCAACCGTCTTCCATATCAACCAACGACGGCTTTGTTCGCAGGGCAAACTTTTTTCTCAATAGCGTGAATTAATGTAAGTATGTACACCAGTGTATTTATATGAATAATCATTATCTCCAGACCAAATTAGTCGATCTGACGCATCATTTTTGCAGCAATTGAAAACAATTAAATTAACTCTAAAATATTATGAAGTCTTACGAAGTTTAATTTTTTACAAACAAGTCTTCAAGACAAAAAAATAATTTTGAGAGAAGTGACGGAAAGCGGGACTTAATTATTTGGTGGTTGTTTTTTTATGTAGCAAATGCCCTTTTTTACTTTTACCATTAATAATATTAATTTACGTTAATTACTTTCAATAGTATAGTGTGTGGCGAGGGATGAAATGAAGCGGCTTCAGATATGAGTTGATGCGGTTGATCTCGTGAGCCGCGTGGCGTCGAATATACCACTCGTCTGAAGTCTTGTTCATTATGAGGCACACGCTAGGCTTTTTTATAATTGCTTTACATTGCGCCTTCGAGTTTCAATGTTTTAGATCAATCGTTACAAGAAAATTCAAAATCGACAGTTTCTGTCCAAATTCGAAGTTAATGGGGTTGCGTAAAACGACATGTCGTCAGTTTTAAGTTTTCAGTAAACAAATATGATTTTAGTAGAATGAAAATGAAGTTAGAAATGAATACAGGAAAAAAAGTGTCTTTATTCTTAGAAAAGAATTTGACTATTTTAAACCCACTAATTTATATGAATCTGAAATTAGTTTGTTTTGACTAAATAAACAGACACTGAAACTACTATAGTTTCAACGCAGGCAATAAAAAACAGTAAGTAATTCATGTTATGACTACGAAATGATAATTAAACTTGATATTTAACAGTTCTCATTATTCAAAACTCATTAAATGGTATTTGTTAAAAAAAAAATTATTTATTTATGACAAATATATTTGAAAATTTGAACCAAATATTTGCTGTATACAAAAAAAAAAAAAAAACTAAGCAAATTAAAAATAATAGCAACGATTAAAAAGAAGGCTCATACAATACTTCTATTGTCTCACTAATTCCCAATTATATTTCACCCTTTATGGGGTTACTCAACGTAAATAGTTGAGTATAAAATTCCCTGTATAACATTTGTGTGATATATATATATGTATATGCTCGTTTGAAAAGAATGAATCGATAATGAAAACAAAGGATCTCCTCTTAAGATTTACCCCTATACACTTACGCGAATTTTACGAGGCTCGTCAACTATGCAATAAAAAACTTAAGCAATTAACAACGGTCGCTGTCTCGTTTACAATCGTATACGATTCTTTATCATCATTTTATTATTTTTTTTTCTTTTCGTACACTTAAAATATTTTAATAATTTAACAAATGAAATAGGTACTCAAATGAAGATAAATATATGTACATACATATCATAATTAAAATATATGAATAGAAAAGTAAAAGAATATATTTATAAATTTACCTATATTATTGGCGTGACTTTATATTAATATAAATATATAAATAAAATTTAAAAAATCGTATAATATATTCGCTTCAAGGGATCATAGTTTAAATTTTAAATAACGAAAAATGATTGAATAGTAACGACAGTTGAAATGCTGAGAAACTGCTAATTATAAACCTATTTTTACCGTTCTGACAGTGGTTAACTAGAAAGAGTTAAAGAGAATTCAATGTAATGAGTCTAGGGAAGTAAAAAAAGGGAATGAGAAGTAAAGAGAAAATTGTAAAGGGATAGAACGAGTAAGAGAACTTCAATAATTATTTCAAGCATACTTCAACAAGCTATACAACTAACTTCTCTTGTGTACGTCATACATTGTAATATGTATATTTGTATACACCTAGTAAAGTTTGCGCAACATTATGAATTGCATACAAATATTATATGTATTTTATTTTCACTCGGATATCTTTAATAAAAGTTAATTATTTATGCAATCAACAAAACATTGTTAATACAGTAAGTTTAATTTTATTTTTAGACCCATATGTAGATGAGTAATAAAATTTTTATAAACTTTTATTAGCGATTGATTATGATGTTATTTTTTTAAAAATATTTCCTTTTTGAATCAGACTAAAAGTTCATTCAATATTACAACAATCACTGCCATTATTGTTCATTTTTTATCACTTATCACAAGACTATTTCTGTGAAAAATATTTTTCAATAGTTTGATTTATATTAATTGTCATAAATTTGGTCATAAAAATTAAATTAAGAAAATTTACAAGTATTCATTAACTTAATTAACAAGGTGTTCTTTTTTTGCTTATCATATAAATATGATTTGAAAATAAAGGCGCGCAAAAAGTCAAACAACTCAATATAATTCATCAGTTATAATTTTAACAAAATGATTAGTCACTCTCGAAAAACTTTTAACTCACATTCCAAAGTCTAATTGACAAAAGCAAAAGGTTCTAGTATCGAGACTGACCAGTTTACAACTGATACTAATTGCCAATGAGAAAATTTATGGTGGGCAACACGCCAAAAAATGGTCCCGGAAGAATTTAGAGGATTAACAAGTCTGGTCATTCATCTCGATATTTTACTGGTTATTTTATGGATTTAAACTTTTAGAAGCGTATAATTCAAGGAGACATTTTTTTCTTTTGTGTATTGGCTTTTAAGAATTTTTTTTTCTCAGTAATGAGAATTATTTAACTTAGTAAACAATTATACATAATCATTTTTTAATTTAATTTAAAATATAATTTAATAAACTAATTCATCAAATTTCATTGATTGATGTTAATTATTCCATTAAGATATTAAATTACACACACACTGAAGAAAAATTTGTCAACAATTTAGGCTTAATTTTAAATTTATACTATATTAAATTCTTACAGTTAAATATTATAAAACTGATAAAAGATAAATATTTTCGAATTAAAATATTTATGGAAATTATTTAAAAACCTAAAGAAATTCGATAGATAATGACTAAAAAAGTATACATATGTATATTAATACTTATCTATTGACGATCTTTTCTTTCTAACCCATGAATAAATCATTTCGACAAATGTCTGATCTTCACAGGTGTTTTAAACAATAATCATTAGCATAGCATTCAAAAACGAAGGATTCTCAAATAATAAAAAAAAAGTCGTAGATTATTGAACTTTTTTTTATCATAAGTTAAAATCTAGACCATAAATTCTGCAAATTATTTCTCACATTAATTACATTCGAAATGTATATGTACATTTACATACATCATTTGTATCCTATTTGCTGCTAAATCGTATAGTTACCCGAGTCGAAATTTAGCTTCGCTTTAAGTACTCAATATACTTGGATATACCTATTTTAGTACTTGACATTCTTTAGCGAACCTAAATAAGTATTTTTCGTACTTTATACTCTTATTAGCTCCTATGGATTCTAAAAAATCAAAATTTAACATCTCTTTAGAACTTATAAAAACTATTCATTCTCATTTGGTAAGATAAATTCTCAAATTCCTGATTAAAACCTAAGTATTTTACGTATGACCAATTCCCAAATTCTACATTAGTCCTTTAAATTCTAATTTACTTTATTCTTTAATTTAAAATCTTTCGGTGAACCTATCGAAGCCCTATTAGCACTCTATACACTTAATAACTTATAACGATTCTATATCAACAAAATATATATATATATATATATATATATATTTTTTTAATTTAAATTGATAGGTTCAAATATGTTAAAACTGTAGGTCTACTAGCTCCTAATAAATAGTGTAGAATTCGTAGGCCTAAATAAGCTTTTATATTATGTTTATGCTCTGATAAGTATTAATAATTTTAAATTTTAACGCCTATTTAACAACTAAAAATGTCATTTTCTCCCGTAACTGACGTTTGTAGAATTTATATAGGAGTTGTTTTTCCATACAAATTAAGTACTTAGTAACTCCTTTTCTTTCTTGATCCTAGAATTTTTAGGTTGTAGCAAAGTTTCAAATTTTGACTCGGGTATATTCCATATTATTAACCAAGTAATTAAAATTAATAATATAGTAATAATTATTGTTTTGTTATATATGTATAATTATAGTTTGTGTATCTAATCTAATGGCATACCTTGTCCCTCACAAAGACCACAGTTAAATCTGGTGTTAGACTACTTCAAGAACTATTAGGGCCTTGAAAGTTTTAAGAGGAAGGTAAACTATAAACTAAAATAACAAAAATGCAACAGGCAAAATCGGGTGTTTTCTTACTGACGACCTTCAATTTTCTGTTCCAATACGGACATTACGGCTATCCCCAAACACATTAGTAGTAAAACTCAACATCATCATTTGACAGCACTAAAAACTTTGTTGCATGCTGACCAACGTTGCCAGATCTTGGAAAAAACGTTAACCCAAACCGGAAAAAAATAAAAAAGGTTCAAGAATTTACCAAATAGATCTATTACTTAAAGAACAAGTTATCTATGGTTTAAGAAGTAACAGCGATAAGGCACAAGTTATATGTTAATAAAAAGAGATATAATAGGTGATGAGGAAAGAAACTTGTGAGACATTGACCTTCGGCAGGTTAAGACTAAAATCCCTCATGACGAATAACAAGAAAAAAAAAAATCCTCATCGATATAGCTAAGAAACTAGTGAGTTGGTTTTTAAAGATCTTGATATTTAACCCTCCGATCTCTCTATATTACATGAGTCTCCATGTCAGGATTACGGATCACTTGAGATGAGGTATTTCGCTAAAATTAGAATTAGGATTTAATCAAGAGGAAAATAAAAGAGAAAGCCGACTAGAGGATTTATAATTAAATGAGAAATATAATATTAATTCATGTGTAAACTTGAAATAAAAAAATATTGCTTATTTTATAAAAGTAATGAAAATAATTGATACGTTAAACTATTAAATGTAATTTTTTATATTAAATAGATGAATAAACTCATTGTTTAAATTTTTATTAATAAAAAATATGTACACATTTGAATTCCACAGTAATGCTCTTGTTAACTTTTTTTTTTTTGTTAAATAAATAAAATATAATGAAAAAAAAGTATAGTCATTTGCCCCAAAGGTAAAATATATATTTAAAAGCACGCTAGAGAGGAAATTGTGATGCCGCAATATTGCGAGAGCATTTATCTCGGGTTCCACATGTGAGATGGAAAGCAAAGGTGGCAGCCACTATCCCCCATCTAAATCTACTCTCACCCTAGCGATGTTGCCAGATCGAATATGAGAAAGAATTTGAGGGAGCATATACAATATATATTTAGAATAAGAGCGAAAAAACCAATTAATGAATAAAAGTCAATTGAAATTATAAAAGTTATATGTACGGTAATTATCCAGTGAACTAGATTACGTTTCACTATTATTTTTTAAATTTATATCTTCACTGTTTTCATTATCGACAACTAAATATAGAAGCTGGTTATTTATTTAAAAGTTAATCAACTGCTATTTCCACTAAAAAAATTTATATCAGTTTAACAATCGACTATTAGATGGAACTTTGAAGTTTAACATGAGTTGTCATAAGATGAAATTACTAAAGGACGGAAATTGTACACAAGAATCTTAAAAAGTTTGAAATAAAAAAAATATTGACATGACTGTAGAAGGAAGGAAATTGAAATCGTTGTTTTGAAAAGTTACATGCGAGAGCAGATGCGGCGGCTTTGGAATCTCTTAAGAGAAATACTTCTCTACTTGACATCATATATTTTGAATAAAGCAGAAGATAAAGAAAAATTTTAAACGTCTGATGAAAATAAAATAAAATATACATCAATGTATTTAAAAGTATATGTACGTATATACGTAGGACAAATATAAAAAATTACTGATGTAAGCGGATTTACTTTATAAATGGTATTATATCTTTTGACGTGGGATATTTTATAAGAAGCAAAGAAGATTTACAATACGACCTGAAATAGTGGCTCTTGAAAACCCCTGATAATGGACCGTTACAATTCAGTTACTCTAATGTTTTCTTAGGTCATCATCCAGTGTACAACCTTGCTCCGACCTCCCTGGGAGTGAAAAACGATTGTTTAAACCTTAAAGACTTTGAGTGCCTAGTTTTATAGTATTACAAGTTTCGTTTCCATGTTTATTTTGTACGTTTAAGAGAAAGTTATATACATGTGGAGCACAGAAATTCTGACACTAGATGAAATAGCTGATGTTCAGATAATTTAATTTAATTTAGTTTGTTAAATTTAACGAAATAAGTTTTACAGCAGCTGGTATCAAAATACGTGTAAAAAAAATAAATAAAAGCTAAGAGAGTAGTTTTAGATATATTTATTACTAAAACAAGCTGTAAAATTATTGCAAAAGTCAGTGTCTAATTTGCGGATAGCTCATATATTTAACGAGTGATAAATAATATTTCAAGATGTTAAATATGATTTTAATTATAAAATATAATAATCAGTGTTATCGACTGTTGTTTAAAACATTTATCGATTTTACTTTTAATAAAATAAAAACATCACGTTACTAATTCCAAAAGAACTTATATTTTTCGTTTTGGAGACTTATTTTTTTTTTTTATTTATTGAATGTATATGTCAAGGCTTAAAGCCAGATAGCAAAAATATAAAATTCATATACATTGTCACATAGAGTACTATATAAACTGAACATATAATTGATATTAATGAAATTTGACAAGCTAGTAGGTATTATCAATTTCTAGATGTAAGAAGAATTTGAATGCTTTATTTTTGAAACTTTTAAGAGAATGGGTGTTTATAACATCTGATGGTATCTTTTGCCATAACCGAATCTCAGACACAACAAATGAGTGCTCAAAGGTGGTAGTACTAAAATTTGGTATTTTAAAGGAAACATTGTTTTTGGCTGCAAGTCTGTCAGACTACTGTCTGATGTCAGCATCCTCATCTTTAAGCAGTCTCCAATATTTTAAACAAATAACATACTAGAAGATAGGGTCTGAGCGATTTTATATTAAGCCAATTTAATTTGTGATGATAAGGAGTGATGTGATCGTCCCGTTTAATATTAAAGATGAATCTGATAGCATGATTAACCATTCTCTTCAATTTTTGAAGTTTAAAATTGAAAGAAAATTTTTAAGAGGGTACATAATTTAAGTCATATTCCCTTTAGGCTTTCAAAATTTATTTTTTTCAGTTTTTAGCTCTAAAATAAGTCTACCAAACAATTGGCGGTGAAAAAAAATTGATATGTTTTTGTGAAATTAGTAACGCGATATAAAATGGTATAATAAACGGATATGGTTCATTGGGAATTTTATCTTAAAATAATTTTACAATCGAAACTTTTTTTAAAACTCAATATGTAGGTAAATGATTATATTGCCCGTTCCAAGCCAACAATAGGGTAATAATTAGTATACAAATAGAAAACTAATATTTATTTTAAATGATTAAATTTCAAATATTTAACGTATAAAAATCTAATAATTTGATTGAAATATCAATTTTTCTGAAACATATTCCCAAATCAACAGCGGTCGTTTATATTATTTTAGGCGTACAAATGAAATTGAATTTCATATAAATGTGATAGATAATTATATTTTAAAAAAAGGTATGGATCAATATAGCCTGTGAAATGCATTTGCATTTTAAAATTTATATTACCAGTTTGCGGTGACAGAATAAAATTAAATAACTCTTAATAACATGTCATAATGCTATTAGATGTGGATAAAGCTCAAAGTGATTGAAGTAATTATGGAAATATAAATTTGTTGATAAAAGTGGCTGTCAAAAGAAATAGGAAAATATTGATATTACTCAGCCATTCTCTTTATTATTTTTAAAATAATATTCATCTATGCGGTTATAATTATAAACACTTAATATTAAATTTATCATTATTTCTATAAAAGAGTAAAAAATATGATTACTTGCATATCGTTGTGATAATATTAAAGTAGGAATTTAAATGCTGAATTGAATAATATAATAAAAATTAAATTTACTGAAGTGGCTACTCTGCGGTACTAAAGGTACACAACGATTGGCCTGCATAACGTTATAGCGGAGCTTTATACGGCGGGATACTGGTCATATCGCTTATTCGATTTTAATTTAGGTATTTGTGTTAGCAACGAATATAATAAATAATGCAAAAATAAAAACTGCAAAATGGAGATGAATAATTCATTGAGGAATCGTTAATTTTAAAAATAGTTAAAAAGTGTAAATTGCCCGATTATTATTAATTATTTAGTAATTTTTAATGAATAATTCAAGTTCATTGAAGTTTGAAAAATTAAAAAATTCGCGCCACAAGTTATCATTCAAGAATAAATAGTATATTGTTTGACAAGGGATGAAACAGAACGATTTCAGATCAGTGTGAAGTTAGCTGACATTACCCGCAGTCTGAAATCGTTTTGTTTCATCCCTTGTCACACAATATTTTTCATGATTATCTGCATTGGAACTTAAAGTTTCATTGTCAGTAGCCAGTCAGAAACAAGTTGATTTAAGACCGATGGTGTCATAAACTATGCAATTAATTTCAAGCAGAAACTATAATATAATAAACTGTGAGTGCACATACCCAATTTTTTTTTTCAATGTTTGAATTTTTGTTTTTATATTTAATAATATTTCTGTGTATTGTAGAAGTGATTTTCACACTTTTGTTTAAATTAATACTTTCATGATAGTACGGGAACCATTCCCACAATGGTATAGGAACTATTCCAATTGCATTATGGGAACTATTCCTATAATATCATGAAACGGTTTCCATACTATTATAGGAACCATTTCTATCATGTTAAGGGAATGGTTCCTATAATTTATGGGAATTCGTATAATATATAGGATTCATTCCTATATATTATGGGAATGATTTTCATAATATTATAGGAAGTATTTCTATAAACTATAGGAACCATTCCCATAATTAAAGGAACTGCTCCCATAATTTTTGGTCGTAGTTCCTATGATGGTATAGAAAAAAATTTCACAGAATTACGGGAACTGTTTCCATAATTATCTTTCCGTGTAGAACGTTTTAGTTATTATCAAAGTGTACTAATAATACATTCAAAAATCAAAACACAATATACTATTTGTTTATTTACATGTTAATGTCCGAATCATTACATAACTATGATTCATATTGTCACGTTAAATTTTTAAAATTAAACTGCCGTTTTTCCCATATTTTTAAAAGCTGCCATTTTTTTATTACTATCATGCTCTAATTAGAATAACCATCCGCTATATATCTGTATATATATCTTTGTGATAAAAAAATAAATGTAATAAAACAGAAATTGATAAAATTGTGCACACGATTAAATGAAAATTATTATGCACAAATGACTACTGCTACTAAATTGTTATTATAGGTCACGTAATGTATAAATATATCTAATTAAAAAAACCATCCATCACTTATTCCAATTATTATCATCCATATAAACAAATTGTATAATTAAGTTTCAAAAAATACAACGATATTTTATTGGAATATTTTATTATTCGAAAGCTGCTGCCAAATACAATTGCATTTAACAGTGGTTATCCACGCGTACTGTTGTATGATATTTTAGTTTAATAACATAAATAATAAAAAAAAAAAGTAATAGAATAAAAATTATTTGTTTAATTTTAAGACAACTGAAGCGTTTTGGGCTCAGTCATTTATGCAATTGTTGTTTTTTTTTTATTATTTATATAAAATTTTTTTCATCCCTGTTGGGTTTCTCTTTTTCTCTGATTGTCATTTGAGCTGAGAGTAACGCTTGGATAGAAAAGTAAGAGGAAAAAGAGAGAAGAAGTAAAAAGAGTGTGAGAACGCCACGTATGTAAAATAAAACGAACGAGGTAATATTCGAAAGTTGGACGTGCAAATAAACAAAAAGACGATTAAAAAGAATGGGAAAAAAATAAAAAAAGAAAAACGATAGAATGAAGCGACGGGATATTCTCGTTTGAGCAGCTACAATCGAGGGAGGCTATTGTTGAATGTGGTCTAGAAATGGTATCTCCATATATTTAGAGCTCCCATTGCGCTTTTGAAAATTTTTCTTCAATCCATTTTTATTCTATATTCGTATATTTTTTTCTAACATATATATGTACGTATATATACTTCCATTATTTCTCTTTTATCCTCTTTATAAGTCAATACAGTATTCACATATAACTTGGCTGACAGCTGCTCCACCGATAGCCTGCCAATTCAATAATTACTCAATACTTTGTCGATACACTTCAATAATGTCATCATGTAAATTTTTAAGAAAAAAAATGCAATGCATATGCTATCAAAACTTTTCAAACTGAATTACAATATTTATTCTAAAGGGTCAGACGTATTAGTCATTTACTAAACATTTTTTTCCCATATTTTTCTAAAAGTAAGTTTTATTAAATTTAAGTAAACAAACTTTTTTAAAGTCATTGTATATTTATTTTTATTGAATTACCCTTACAAAAAAAAACTAATACAAATAATTCCATGTGGTGCATATCTGAATTCAAAAGAATTTAGAATATTTTGTACAACAATGAATCAAAAGTATAGAACCAGAATGAATAAGTAAATTTAGATATACATATATATTTACTTGGTCATTAACCATGACTCACTAAAAAAAATAATAAATGATTTTATCAAAATAAATATTTACAAAACTTCTGTATAATAGTTTCCTTGGATTGTATGCATATTTAATTTATAATTGGATTTTAACTGGAACTATAATAATTTGAATAATAAAGAAAAGTTTTGTTAATTTAAATAGATAAATATATATTATAGAATTAAAAATAGTTAATTTAAAAGATCGGTAAATTATACGTTAGGTTATTAACTTGTTAGTAATTGTATTAATGTAATTAAGCGGATAAAAAAAAGTGTAGATTGATGAGTTTTTAAATAGAATTTGGTTCATCTTGTTAAGCAATATCTTTCAAAGCTATAATAGCTAACGCCCATAACTCTAAAACGCCCGACAATAGATACAATCTATATGAACGAGTAATTCGATCTATAGAATTAGCTGTCAAGAGAATTTGTAATTCGAGCAAGCATGGAATTCGCATGCGTACCTTTTCCTGTAAATGGATATGTACACACTCGTTTACTGCAATTTAAAGTTATATACGTAATCTCAAATGTGAATCATCGATGACCATTAAAAATATTATCAGTGGCGGCTCTACATAGCGAAAAGATCATTTTATTTGATATGTAACGTAGAAAATTCAATTTCTCTATACAATTCTCTACCACACAATGTTGATAAAATCCAAATGTATATAATAGTTTTTTGATTTAGTTTTGGCAAAAAATTAAAAAATTTAAAAAAATGTATCAAAACTTTGTAATAGAAAAGAAAAAGTGTATAGAAAAGTTTAAACAAAAGAATGAAAGTGAAGAAGAATCGTTTGTCAATGGTATGTGCCAACGCAGACATTTTTACACTCACATAGACAAGCCGTAAAATGAAAGAATAAAAGCATAAAATAAGAAACTAAGAAGTATATAGTAGAAAGAAATTATAACAAAATAAAAGTACAGTTCTGTAATTAATTCAGTGGACAAAAAATAAAAATAGAACCTTAATAAAGAAGTTAAATATAGTAAAGAAAAATGATGCAATTTATTATATTTTCTCATGTAATATTGCTGTGACCTAAAATTTTACAATAAAAATCAAAGAAGGTAAAATATATACGATAAATCGATAAAAGGAAAGCAATTACTGTTGAATATAAATTTAACTTAACTCTCAGTGAGTATATTATACATATGATACTATGAATGTCTATCATCCTTTCAAGTAAATGACTTTGACCGACTTTATTTTACGCAGGAAAGAAGTCTTCCATTCACATCTTAGACAAGGAGTAGTATGTAGTGTGTATAGACTAAAGCTCCTGCAGCCTCACTTAAGAATTGTGTAATCCAGCAATTATCGACCACTGTCTAGTTTCTACGGCCTTTCGCACGCGTTGATGAAAAGGATAAAAGTTGAAACTTCATCAGTACATGACTTTCGAAATTCCTCTTACAGGCACAGAAGGCTAATAACTATTTTAAATTGTCATTACTATACTTAAGTATATGACATACATACATGAAAAATTATATGCTTTTGTATATTTTCAGAATATTTCATTACGTATTCTTTCTTCTAATCAACAGATTCACCATTGTTCTAATAGCGGATTTCACAATTTCTGAGCAGTTCGTGAAGCTAAGTCACTTGGGAATTGTGGTAGTTATGTTAACTCCCTTGATGAACCGACTACTACCTAACTGACTGAGGTAATGATAGTTTAACTTTAGACCAATTATCGTTGACAATTAAATGAAAAAGTCCTGTAATTTCTTTTGGTCAACGGTTCTTTAGATTAAATTCGGTTACCAGAAACGAAAAACAATTAAACTTTCAATATTACGTACCTCAACGTCCAGCTGCTATATTATTTTCTATTTCACGTATGCATTCTACGTTGAAATAAAAAAAAAGTTTGGAAAACAAAAAAATACACACACTCAGGAAAATTTAAAGTTGCGATAATTAAAACCTTAAACACCTTAACTAAAGTATTTAATTGATGTGTTTGGATGCATGTCTAACATTTCATGTCAACTCTATAAATACTATACACAAAACATTGCGAACCGGATTTTTTTAATTTTATGTAAATGAATATATTTACTCCTGTCAATAAATTACAAAACTAAACGACTATTTTGTCAACTGTCAACAGGCATATGACAACATAACAATTTGAATTACAATTGACGCACCCGCATAACGTTTTGTTTACAGTTGTAGTTGACAGAAAGATTGAAGGGCAGTAATAGATTAAATTGCGAATTAACTCAATGAAACTGTCAGTCTTTATTTATTGTAATTATGTATACATAAGAAAACTTAAGTGAAGATTCTGAATAGGATCATAGTCTAAGAGTTTTTTTAATTTTTTGCAAAAAAATTCAATCGATTTGATGAATACAAAAAAAAAAATCAGCTTAAAATTACTCTAGATTTAATTATGTATTCAGACTTTTTTTTTTGTAATAGCGAAACTTTAATATTCTGTGTAAAATAAATTCGTTTCAAAAAAGTTCCACATGTGGATCAACTTCTAATAGTGAGATAGATTAGAACTTCGAATGGAACTTTTTTGGAACGTTAGCAATTTTGATGGTAAAAAAAAGTTTTTATGAACAAATTTTCTAATCAAAAAAAGACTTTATTGTAACTTTTTTGCAATTTTTTTATAGACATTCCAAAAAAGTTCTAGAATCACGACTTTTGACTTTTTTATGGACTAAAAAAGACGTTCCAAAATCACTACTTTTGCATCTTTGTAGAATAAAAACGTTCTAGAAACATGCCAAAATAGTTCCAAAATCACTACTTGTGAATTTTTTATAGAACGAAAATAAACGTCTATAAAAAATTTTAAAAAAGTTCCAAAAACGTCCTTTTTTGACTCTAAATTTGCTCATAAATACTATTTTTTTAACATTAAGATTGCTAACGTTCAAAAAAGTTCCATTCGAAGTTCTAATCTGTCTTATGTTTATAAGTTCCATATGCAGAACTTTTTTGGAATCTTTTTGGATTCATATATTTATATATCATTTATAAAGTATATACTAAGTTTAAAAAACTTTAATCAGTATATTATATGGGATACTCATAGTAATAGAATAAATAGTCGAATTCGTCATAATTTATATGAGAAATATGAATATTTATCCAAGATAAATAGTTCATGTTTGGAATACAATCAACCTCGATTAGTAAAATTTATATATGGTATAAAATGAACGCCTAAAAGTTCATCAAGTATCCGGTAGTAAAAGTCATGGGGTGAATACAAGAATAAATTTCAGGTCTAAATGAATTAAATTAATTGAAATACTAGCATAGAGATAGAGGATAAGTTTTTCGTGATATTTGGCATTAAGAGGAATGCTAAAGAAGGATGATGCTTGTAGATAATGTCTTGACTTACGAAGACTTGCCCTCAAGCCAATGGTCTTATTTACTTTGCGTTGCATCTACCTTGGTGCCTCAGCGGTATACCTTCAACCATGCGTTAAATTCCTTCAGGGGATTGTACCCTCATCGACCGCGTCCCCTTCACTTCTATTTCCTCTCTCTCTTTACCTTCCTTCCACCTACCGCCACTTCCACCACAGCTTTGTTAGATACGCCTTGATGAAAGCGGCTTCAACCTAATCTATAGGATGCCAAGGTTTAATTTCATCAGAGTATCGACTTCCTTGTCACTATCTCTAGATAACTGATGAGCTCCGCGCACACTTTGAATTATGTCTCTGAACAGTGCAATATCATCAATCCCTATAAAATTGAATAAACTCACTCTGCACACCTTACAAAATGAGAGAGCACACCCTGTTATTAGTAATTAAACTTTTTTCTTCTTATTCTAACAATATTTACTCGAGTAAGAAAATAAAATTTTAAAAATCGATTGATTCTGCAGACTAGAACCTAAACTCCCCGCGGTTTTCAAGCTTAAAACCATTATCGAAATCATCTTTAATGCAATTAAAAGTAATAAGTAATCTCAATAATTGTGCTGAAGATTGAACAAGTTCATCGAAGTATAAATTGATTGCATTTAGAAATCATCATACTTCCAAAAAAATAGAAAATCGATTGAAATGATTTGTGGGAAAATTGAAAAATTTTAAATTCCATTCTCTGAAGGAAAACGCAATGAAGACGTCCAAGAGGCCAGAGATGCTTGATTTTCCCTTCGTATTTACACTAATTCAAGGATCTTAGTTACAGAATTTTTTTCAAAGTTTGAAAATTTTATATCTGAAATCTATTTTAGCAAACGTTAAATTATCGAGTTGAGTATAAGTATGGAAGGATTGAAAAATGAAACTGAAATTTTTTTAAAGTCCTAATTGTAAACTCATTTTGGCCTCAATAATAAATAGAGCTAAAATTATTCCAAAGCCCAATTTTAAACGGATTTTGTTCTTATGTAATGATATTCGTATTGAGTAAAAAATGAGACTTTACCAATTAGTTACGCTGTTGAGAATAAATTGAGATAAATCCAAGAAAAGCTACTGAATGAGGATAAAATGAGTTTCAAATTCACTCTAGCTCTAGTGGACGAAATCCGGAATTATTATTCGACTCGAGTGATTCGACAAGTAGGTTTAAAATTATTGAAAAAAAAAAAATATTCAGTTTTAAAATTTTTCATTCATAATATCTCTTGAACAAATTTATCGGTTTAAACGAGTTTTGTGGTAATCAACAAAATTTATGAAGCTTTTTAAGCTTTATGAAATTTATGAAGTTTTTTTAGCTTTAGAGCTGATGAAATTTTTGAATTGATCATCAGATAGTGTTTAAATTATTCATAAAAGTAAAAGTAGAAAAATTATTTTTGGTTTTTTTTTTAATAACTCAAAATCTACTAGGCTGGTTGATCTTAAATGTAAATCAGTTTCTATACCCAGGTAACTATTTTAACCCATACGAGACTGGCAAGAGGATATGCCATCTGTTTTCATTCTCACACACATGTGAACAAACGAAGCGGTCCTTGCTGCACTTATATTAGCAAATGGAAATTTCAAATGAGCCGTTCTCAGATACGAAAAGAATTTCCAAACGAAAAGCATTTCATTTAATCAAGAGTAACCTTACGCATCGAATGAAATATTTTATTTAATGATTTGAATCTTTATCTATTAAATCAGTTCATTTAAAAATCACCTGTTTCACTCTCTCAAGTCGATCAAACCGTTCAAAAGATGAAGTATCAAATACACTCACAATCAGGCATCTCGAAAATAGTCAGTTTGGATTCCTGAGATGACAAAACATCGATATTTGACAAAAATTTGAATTCCGAAATTTGGATAAAAACAATAAATTTCTTTATTGCTTTTTAAAGTGTAATTTTGATAATTATGTTAAAAAGCTTAAAAATCCAATAATGTACATCTCATATATGCTAGTGTTACAATAAAAATGTCAACTCAAATTTTAAACTAATAGATAAAGAGTGTGAAAAATAATTAATAATAAAAAAACGATAAAAGAAAACTTTTCTGCATTATCAGTGGTTAGCACGTACATTAACTTTTTTAGAGATTTATTTTCATTTTCATTTCTTGAATGACGTTAGTAAAATTCAATAAATATAATATATAGATAGAATGAAGAAAGAAAAAATGCATAGAAAAACTTAGGAAAACGATAAAAAATTAATCAATTCACGTTAAGCTACGTTCGTTATTTTTTCTTTGTCGCTGCCAACTAAACGACCGGTAAATACTTTCCTCGTTGCACTTACGCGATGAATGAAAACTTTGTTCATGTTTTTCTTGTAAACGAATTAGAGTTAAAAAAAATGAAAAGCTGACCGTAATACATCATACTTAACTCTTATATATACTAAGAGCTTTTATTTAACAATTAAACGTGGACGAAAATATCAGATTACTCTGCAATGGTACTATTCCCTTCATAAGCATTTATTTTTTAATAAATAACGAAGTGAATTAATTGTTTCTGAAAGTTTCCCCTTATTATTCTATATGCAGAAATATGCGTACAGGTGTATACAATAGATGTACGGATGTGCGTCAGATGTAATGTAAACGTATTCGAGACCATGTAGATCTAGTACAAATTATGTTATTGCGAACAAGACAAAAATATATGTTTATTCACTACACATGTTTTCGTTAGACTAAGTGCAGAGCTTACATTGTTCAAGCACACAAAATGTTGCAAATATTTCAAAATATTTATTTGATCATTTTTGTCAAATATTTTAAATAATTTTAATTGAATACCATCGCTGGTATATATTAAAGGTTTAAATTTTTTTAACGCTTTTTAAATTTTAGCAATATTCAATAAATTACTATCAGTTGAATAACTTCAATCATTTTATTTTTTTTTTTTTTTTTTCGTAAAGCCGACTGCTGCAGAATACAATTTTTTATGCATCAATTCAATACAAGAGCGGCTATATACCAACGATGGGGATATAGCTACGAGCAATCGTGCAGTGAGTGGAATAGATGTGACAGTGACAGTACATCTGCCAATGTGACGTGATATTGTTATTCAACCAACAATTAACATCTTCGTTTATTTAGTACAAATGAAGAAGTTTATATTAAAATTTCAATTTAACCCTTCGCTTATTCCACATAACGAAAACAAGCTATAGACTTTTCAATATGCGAATAATAAATTTATAAATATTTACATCTTTGCATAGTATTTTATAAAACCGCTGAAAAATAAACTAGAAATTTTAAATATCTATATAGAAAAAAGTAGTTCAATGAGACTTGGTCAATGCCGTTCAAGAAAAGTATATAAGCGCGTTGGTGTTTGAATTTTATCTTGGCACACTTCGGCGAAAAATTCAAGTAAGAGATAGAACGCGCATGGTGGCGGATAAAAAACGTTGAGTCTCGTTATCAAACATGCAGGTACCCTTACATTCATGTTCTGTGGTGCCCTATGGGAACTGAAGAACGTTGATAAGAATACAGCCATCTATAAAAAAGTTGTATATGAAGGAACATGTCATTATACAAGTTTAAATTGTTATACTATATCAAAACTTTTTTAAACGGTTTCGTTTGTCTCACTTGTATAATATATTTGTGCTACTTTTCTTACTCGCTTCCGAAATTAAAAATTACCAAATAAAACTTGTGTAATTTTTGTTAAAAATAAGTTTATTTAGTTTAATAATGTATGTGTATATTTTAAAACACAAAAGACTATAAAAGAAGATAATACTATATTTTAAAAAGATAAAAAACAACGTTGAATGGTATGATTGAAATTTAAATAGATTGTACATTAACAAAGGATTCCACGCATGCATTCATAAGCTTTTTTTTATCATCCACCTTATTCACGCTCTGTGAAAGCTCATAGGGATCGAGAAGTGCGATAAGAAAGGAGCCCATGAGCAAGTTTAAAACCTGAAAAGGGTACTCGACAGCAACCGGAGATAGTCGGGTTACGGGAGAATTAAAGTCAGTAGTTAGCTCGAATAGCTTCCACTGAGTAGATTAATTATTTGATTCTGATTGATATTTAACACTAGTTAACCTCATATATTCCGTATAATCTACGATATTACATATATACACAACTGACAATCATTAAATTAAACGGTTTCATCTGTTAAAGATCTATGTATAAATACGATTCATATTATATTATGTTGCTTCAATAATTAAATCCAATGAATAAGCATCGCATAAATAAGATTATTAGCTACCAACTAATCCAATTGAGGTAAAGCTCAAAGTGCAACTAAGTTTTGTTAGATACACATCTATAAATATCCAGATACACTGATAGAAGTATTTATTTGATATCAATAAATGCATTTATTTGAAACAGTTTTTCAACTTTATTTGGCTGAAATGAGCATTTGTTTGCCTCAAATATAGACTTGTCAATAGTTAATCAATCTCATATTTGAATCAACATCGCTGTGATATTTGACTACAACTACTTTCTGTTTACAATACATTTTAGTATACTGTCTATTGTATCAAATTTAAAATAAAGTATTTTTTAAATTAATTACTGTGCGTATTATTTTCTTTAAAAAAATAAACTTAAATAGTACTATAAATGATTTGTCATAACCCTACTTAATTAGCTTCATGTATCATTTCCTTATATTCAAATAAGCCATTTATTAATTATTAAGAAATATTTATTTGGTTCAAATAAATCTCATTTAATAAATTATTTGTTAACTATTAATAAATATTTATTTGATTTAGGTTTCAAATAAATCATTTATTAATTACTAATATATCTTATTTGGTTCAAATAAATACTTCTATCAGTGTACGTAGATGGCTGAATGATCCAACAGATAATTCAAAGATCTTATTGTATAGATAATAAATAATATTTTCCGATAATAATCTTGTCGATTTAATTGATATTCTAATGTATGAAACTAATAAACTAATTATATTTACATCGTGATTAGTAAAATCTCATGATTTATTTGTATGGTCAAGTCATATCATGTGCTACTAAAAAAAAAATTTGGAAAATCGAAAAGTGCACGAATCATAATGCTCATTTATTATGAAATAATAAAATAATAACAAAAAAATGGCGGGAAGCACGAATAAAATTAAAATATTTAAAATTTGTTGTTGTTTTTTTTTTTTTTTAATTATATTAGTAATTTTTTATAATTATAAAAGAATTTTCTTAAAATATCTCGATTAATAACAAAAAAAAAAATATATATATATATATATATATATATATATACAGTGCTGCCAGAACGTGCGATATTTTTACCCCCTCCTGAGGTGAAATAGCATTGAGTGTAATGGCAGGAGGAGGTAAAATTATCGCACGTTTTGGCAGCACTGTAAATATATATATAAATAAAAGCAAATAAAAATAAAAAATTAAATTAAAAAAATTCAGGCTTACCAATTAGCAATAACACAAAAAAAATAGCTGTATTAGGACGGTAATGTGCAAGCGCCCCTAGTGGAATAAATGTACGTATAATGTCTAGATATATCACCATCCATGTTAATTTTACATATATATATATATATATATATATATATATATATATATATATATATATATATATATATATATATATATATGTATAGTTATACAGCCTTTTTATTCTTTTATTAAATGTAATTAAACGACACTGAATTACCAAGCTATTTTCAATAGGGGATCTACAAATCTTTCAAAGAATTTAAAAAAAAAAAATTTGTTTCAATTACTGGATTTCTTCGCAAGTTATCGTGTCTACGGGTTTCATACTTGACGGACAGGAAATTTTTTTAAACTATGTTGATGTTTTTTCGGTTTTTATTGAACTAAATAAATTTTTGAAAAGTATGGAATTAATCTCCATTAAATTATCTTCAAAATGGTGTGCAACTTATCTTAATTCCGTAAATCAACAAAGGTATAATAATTCAAATAGTTGCCGAAGTGAGGCGAAAAAAATTTTTTGATCGTAAAGCACTCTCTGATGCTTCGCATCATGAGTCGTGCAAAATCGAATTTTTTGACATCACTTATTAATGACTTATTAACTGTGCCATTGTAAAAGCTATTAATTTAATTATTCATTTGTCGATAATAACGCTGTATACACAATAAAATATAGAATATCAATAAAGTATCGTTCTTATCATCATAAGTTAAATTGTTCCCTCAACATTATTCAATATAATCTAGTTTAATTGCATCGTTATATTTTATCTCTTCTTTCATATCATGAATGATATATGCAATATGATCGTTTTATTTCTTTTCGTTTTTTTACCACTATTATAAATATCACATGATATAATTTAGTCAACTGTATTGCAATAGAATAGCCATTTTCAATAGTTCATATGTATAAATTTAATCTAATGGATATTTCAATATCACTCCTATACATAACAAAGAATACTATTATTTGGAAAGTCCTGTTCACTTAGCAATTGCTATCGGTTATTTGCATGGATAGGAGTTTGGTTCACAATATACAACTCATATATGCCAAGACAACCAAATTACGGGATCGTTTGGTGTAATGATACAACAGCATATCTAGAATATCAATTCACCCAAGGGAATTTGGATTACCAGAAAAGTTACGTCTATATATTTGTATATGTGTATGTACATAGACAAAGCCAAAGAGAGAGATGAGAGAATATGATGCGTGTAACATGTCGAAATATTACAAACGTATATACTCTTGTGCATCGTTAAAATGCCATTATAATACACGTTGAAAAGCTGTATACACAAAGTATCTCTTTATTCATCGGTTGAAAGCTTTTTGGTCTCTAGAGTGATATTCTCCGTAATCGTATTGCCACTTGTAAAAACGAGATGAGATCTCTTGAGTTGAGTTTGCGTCAACTGTATAACCTCAGGAGGCGAACCAGCGAGAGTATAACAACAGAAAACTCACACTTTTACAACAGAGACTTTACGTATTCCATTGGCACCACTGGGATAACGGGACGAATAGATTCAACTTGATGTCTGGGTTCAAACTTTTAACTTTTCTAGCATCGGTAGTCGCTTTTCCTATTTTTCTTTATTACGTTTGATCATTGATTTTTATCTAAACCTCAGGATGAATAGCGAATAAAAGTTGGTTTAAAACGTTTTTTAATCTATTTTCAGTTTTGTGTCTTGGAAAATCAGTTCACGACTTAAAAGTTTTATTTCTTATACTTGGTAATCTTTTCATTTCTACTGGATTATTCTACACTACAGGTCTTTGATTTATTCACAATATCTGGCACTCCTTGGTTGAATCTGCAATTGATTTATCCTTTATAAAGTATTCAATATGCACGAAGACTCTGAAAATCTATAGAAAAAGCCAACATACAGCCGGTTATTACATTAGCGGTTTCTCATTTGTCAATAGTTGCAAGAGTAATGTAATATTTTTAATAAAAAAAAAAAAAATTTTTTCTTGAAAAAATATTTGATTGCACGTATAGTTTTCTAAGAAAAACATAAGAAATCACGCATTTATTTGTTCAACGAATTCTTTCATAGGCAAAATCAACTCCTAACATAATCAAGAAAACAAGAATAGCGCTTGAAGAAATAATAGAAAGATTGATTGGTTCTTATGTATGCCATTACGTTAACTAAATAGCAATGACATATGCAACATAGAAAAATACTAATCAATACATAACATTAAAAAACAAGTACATTATAATTATTGTAATATATTGCTGCAATAACTATATCACGTACTCGTTGGCTCATTAACAATCAGATGCAACATACGAAATCTATCAATTACAACGAAAGAAATGTATCGTGTTTATCACCATACTCTTATTATGCTATTGCAGCAATTACCATAAGTATGGCGTTATCTACTACACTGTATAGTACAAAAATCTTTGCGTAGTTTACATGTCTGTATAGCGGGATCGACTAGATCAGTATGGGCTTGAGTCCCATGCTACATTGAAGAAATGCCAATGCAACTAGGCTGAGTTACAATAGATACTTGTGAAGTAGTCAATACACTATCGGATTACCATCAATACTACGTAAATGTAATTGCTAATTTTTTTATATAATCTCTATTAATATCAATAATGCTGTACATTAATCAAATTAAAAAAAAATCATAAATAAATAAATTTGAAAAAGAAATTATTAGTTTATTTTCTTATTCATCTTTTAAATTTTACAAAAAATAATTCCTCATAATTTAAAAACTAATTGTTCTAGAAGATATATTTTTATTATTTAAAGCAATCAATATATTTCAGAACATATTTATTATATTTAAATTTCGACTGTATCCCATCGAGAATTTTTAATTGGTATGAATTGATTTCAATCGAGAATAAAAAAAAATCATATAATTTATACTGAAAATAATTAATATTAATAATAACATAGATTTATCATTAATATTATGTTCTTATATATTTATCTACTTATAAATATTGGGTTTAATCTTAAAATATTTATGGATAATATATTTGAAACTATAACCAAACATAACCTATGTTTTGACTTTAATAAACTTTGGTACTACTGCAATATAAAAATACATAGTTTTACAATATTGAATAGGGTTATCTGCCAGAAGCATTTTGGATACCCCCAAGCAGTATGAGCCTAACGCCCATAATACTGACATGGACTCATACGCCATGACTATTGTGAACCATTGTGTTACCATTCCCGTATGGTCAAATCATCTATGTATACAATTTTTAAACGAATGAAAAAATACTTGCTACCATACAGCATGATGGTATCCACGAAAAATTTCTTTCCGTGTAATTCATAAGCTCCTTCAAATACATGTACTCCATGTATGCATTAGACAAAAAAGAATGAGGGAAGGGTATAAACGTATTTAGGTAGTGAAAATAGAATGGATAAGGATGATTTTTATGGACAAAGAAAGAGTAAATAAAATGATGAGAAGGAATGGAAGGATGAGAACGACGAGTTCGATTGTACCTAAGAAAAAAGACGAGAAAATAAAATGATGGAGGTACACACAGCGATGCCAGTAGTCTAAGAGAAGGATATAAACTCGAAGGGTGAGAGAAGGTCAATTCGTAAATGGGTAAAGAGAAACGAGTCTGTGGTGAGCAAGAAAAAGGAGAAAAGAAGAGTTAAACGAACGTCGAAGCATTGATCTCTTCGTCTTCTTTTTCTTCTTCTCGACTCTTTCACCTTGATTCATCTTGATCGTTTTTTTTTTCCCAACTATTTCGTTCTTTTGCTTTTCGTTTTATCGATTGTCTCTACACACCAATACTTGTGTGCACAAAAAAAAAAAAAAGTTATTTTACTTTTTTTAATCCTTTAAAAATATTTTTTATATCTTGCTGGAATCATTCTGTCATTAACATTAAAAAAAAAAACATCTGAAAAACGGTTGACCCATAGAGCCAACCTCAAAATTTCCCGCTATTTTTGAGCCCAGAAAGCTCGAGTACGTTATTATTTGCCAACTTTTGAGCTCTTTGAGTTAAAAAAGAAACGAGGGGACCGAAAAAAAAATCCATTTCGCTGAAAAAAAGTAATTTTTCGCTTTGACTACATTTTGAAGCAAATCGGTTGAGTGGTTGACGAGTTTTATACACAAAAACACATGGACGTCCACCCAAAAATAGTCAGAATAAGTTGCTAGGACCTGAAAACGCCGGAATCTGATGAAAACTCGATTTTTGAAAATTTTTTACTTTCATAGCGGGAAGTCGAAAATATGTATATTTTTAAAAAATCATCACGTATACAAGCTTTAAATAAAATGTAATTTCGAGAACAGGAGCTAGGAACTTCGACTAAAAATATTAAACGAAACAGATAATTATTTTTCTTTAGAAATATATTAAAAGAAGTAATAAATTTACTAAAATTCAAAAATTGTAAAAATATAAAGTAATAAAAAAGTATTTTTTTGTTGGGTTACATATTGTTGTAAACACAATAACTCTTAAAAACATCAATAGATCGACCTAATTCTTTTTGCACTAGCTTCGGATTGTTATAGAAAAGAGCTCTATGGAATTTCTCCATTGAAGTCTTCCTTATTCAATTATAATAAATAAGTAACAAATATATTCGATTGCTTAACAAGGTTAACTGATATTCTTGTCTGCTTTAGTTTAACATTTTTTTGGAAAAGCACAACTTTTATCAAACTCTAGCAACAATGTTGGCATAGCAATAGTAAAAAAGAAAAAAGAAAAAAAAAAGACCTCTAAAATTTAATTGTCAATCGGAATAATAGCGATTCAATTTGAAGCATTTACGTGAAAATGAACATGTAATAGATGCATAACAGTACAGACAGCGGTATTTAAATTAATGAAAAACCAATAAACAATAAATTTTGTATTCCAATATCTATTATTGAATTCAGTTTAATATGATTTTCCGATAAATAAATTAAGGATTCCTGATAAAGTACACGGAGAAAACGAGTCTCGAAAATATTTTAATATTCAATATATTTTAGTAAAAACTCTAATGCGAATTAATTGTTTTATCTTTATTACTCATTACCAAATAAATAGTAAAAATCACAAAATTTATATTGTAAGTTTATCTTTAAAAAATTGTTATATTAGTACATGTATTACTTATTAATTCGTATTCTTTATTAATAGAGCAGCAATTTTTATAAAGAGTATATTAAATCATTATTAAATGTTGGATTGTATATTTCATTATACGATTTAACGATTTTTATTTTGTAAAAATGAACTAAAATTGTGTACTCAATACTAAACAATTTAAAAATATTACGGTCTGTATAGTAATTTGTGTATGCCTCGGATAAATAGCAGTATCAAATATTATAAAGCAACTAAAAATTGCTAATTGGATTGTCAATCAAGCTTCACCGCTGACTTTTATAACTTCCAAAAAATATAGATAATATCAAATTTTCATTTCAATCTGGGCCCGAAGTTATGACTGTAGAAGAAACCAAGTTGAGTACAGTCGGGTCAAAAAGTTTCGGAATACCTCTCAAACTGATCTGCTAGTTTTGTTTGTGGCCCATTTTACCTCTCCCCGTCCCGACACTTTTCATGTTAAAAATTTTTGTGGGCCCAATTTGCCCTCAAATATTTAAAGGCATCAGAAATTTTAGGGGGGACATTTTGCCCCTAAATATCTCGAAGCATCAATAATTGTGGGGGGCCCATTTTGCCCCGCCACCTTCCCTTACATTTTTACATTTACACGTTTGGCAGTGTAAAAAATAAAAATTCACACTGCTGAAATTTCACACGGGATCGGTGTAATTTTCACACTAAAATTTTTACACCGATGCATTTACACTACACCGGGTCCACCAAATTTTTTACAGTGCATGTACAAATATTTACTACAAGTACAAATATTTATAACAGGTTGAGCGACTTTCGTTCAAAGAAGACATCGGACTGGCAGATTGAAGACAGAATTCGAACACGGGAGATCAGGGTTCGAATCTCGGTCAAGTCAAATGAGTTTTAAATATCAAAATTACCACCGACACTCACCCCGTTTGCACGAGTAAATTTCAATAAGCATGTATAGCCGAGTTTATTCGTATGATTTCTTTCTTCGGGTATTGTCTGAGAGATGTAACATATTAATTAAGTGGAAAAGTATTAAATTTTAAAAAACTGCCACTGTAATAACTAGTAAATATTTATTATAACATGAAGATTTCAAGTGTGCATTTTTTCATTTTTTAAGTTTTTTTTTTTTTTTTTTTAATTTTATTCTTTTGCACGAAGTTCAAATTAATTCACACTTACCCGGGAATAAAGGAAGATTTCTTTTAAAAAAATTTAAATTTAATTATGGTGAAAGGATTAATGATTTGTTAGAATTTGTTTAAAGACTTAACACTATGCTAAATGTTGTAAATAAAAAATTTAAAGTGATTATGTAATATGTATTAGTTTACCTAAGAATAAAATATTACCCTACGGAAAAGGGAGTCTGAAGGAATATACAATTTCCCTAAGGATCATTATTTGAAATAAGTATCCCATTCTTCGTTATACAGGGGTGAGAGAAAGACACGGCGTTTCACGAGCGCACATTTCCATGTAACGGAGCTAATTAGCGAGTTGCTCTATGCCTCCGCCCCTTCTCGACACTCTCTTCTGCATTTTATTGCTTGCAGACATGAAAATGACATTACTATACTACCGACAGAGACACATTCTCCAGTAAGAAATAGTCTATCCACTCAAATATATACACCTAGAATAAATTAGTATAGATACAAATCGTAAAATACATCAAACAAAAAAAGTCACAATTGTGAAAAAACGTTTGTTTATCTACTTACTAAATCTTTATACATTATTTTAGACAATACCAAAAAGATATATTTACTCATTTAAATTTTCTATTCATTATTCTTGTGTTTTCTCAATATTTTAAAAACACTCCTGAGTTTTGGTCATTGCTACTCAAAACTTGAAGGAGATTCTGAGAAAAAGACTACGCTTCGATGAGATCCGCTTGGCACTCGCACATCACATCACTCTTCCCCGCCCACAATTCTCATACCATCCTTTACCTTCTTCTCTCTCATCTTATAGTTCAGTAGAAAATAAAACAAAAACCGAATATATATTCGAGTGAAACGTTTGCATAGTACTCGTCCCAAGCGGAAGGAAATAGAAAGGTGCCCAGCAACGCTCAGCTAACGATACCATTATTTTTCAACAATGAGATTTCCGGGCAAAGCACAAACGCCGTAAAAACAGTTATCTTTTTTTTCTTTAAACTGTTAGTCCTTTTTCTGGAAAATAAAAAGAAAAAAGAAAGAGTTTCTTTACGTTTCTTTATCCTTTTTTTTTTTTTACTTATTTTATTATTCTATACTCCCTCGTGCTCCTAACTCACATTAGCATTTTCCATGACCCTACGCTATTTACACATTGCCTTTGAGTCTCTTCTTGATCGTCGAAGGAGTGTCATACAATTTTTCCTTTCAGATGGACTTGTCAAATTCAAATATTTTTCCCATCCAGATAAACAATCTCTAATATTAATAAATAATATAAAACTATACAAAAATATATATTCAAATTCAATTTGCATTGAATTTAAATACAATTTCATTTTTATATGGATTTTTCATCCTCCTAATCCCGAATCAATAAGCACTATACTCTTGGTGGACACCATTTATCATAAAAAATAAATAAAAAGTATTGTAATACAAAAATTTATTACGAACATTGCTAAATTCAATTTTATAAATCGCTAAAATATAAACGTTTATTCTATAAAAAAAAATTTCAATCTCTTGAGTTTGTTAGGAAATTTTCATATAATCTACGATTATGACCAAGTGTTTTTTTTTCATCATCTAGATAAATATATATATATACATTCCATTTTTATTATAATAAAAAAAGCCATGAAACAGATGTAAAGCCTCTTTTCCATATACCTGATTGGGAAAGATAACATAAAAATACATACAATATATATTTATGTAATGTATATACATTATAATAAATCTATGAAAAGCGACACTCGTTTACTCGCGTGCGAAACATATGAATTTTAGTATACATATAAAGATGTTGAAAAAAAACGAAATTTTTTCGTCGTACTCTCACCGTTTCAAAAGATTTTATATGCCAAAAAAAATCTCAAAAAGATGAGCTTTGGTAGAAAAACGTGAAGCAGTGATCAAATTTATATTCAAGCTCCAATGAAGTAATATGTGAAAATTAAAACGTAAATTTTGTCTAAAGTGTTGAATCCTCGATCTTATCGATCAACGGCATTCTAAAAATGAGTTGATATTGACTACGAATGATTGAGTCATTATGAACTGTTAAGGAGCTATAAGTTAATTCATTTTCAGAGACAAACTTTCAGCATTAACTTGAATATATCGAATTAGAATATCAAAATGTAGTTATTTGAAAATGACCAATTGTTTCTTCTAGATTGAGATAAAAATGAAACGCTTTTAGCCATATTTTGATTAACTAAAGATGAAAAGTCCTTAAGACACGCCGCGTTAATAAATGTATGAGTTCAGTGAAAATATAACCAGTGCGCACGTTGTTAAAGTCACGTATTTCTGTCAACTTTAGGGGTAGTTACAAGAAAAAACTAAATTCTATTGGATTCAAACCAAGTTTTATATATTTTTGACACAATTTTACTGGTTGATTTCAATCAATATTCAATATTGTCAAATAAACTTTTCGTATTACCTGCATTGAAACTACGAGCATAATAAACTTCTAACAAGTTTTTTGTTTAACATCTTAATAGATGATAGTCGTAGCTTTTCTGAATTCTAACATGACACGCCGAAAAAAAAAAAGAAAAATTTGAGCCGAATAGCATTTATTTGAGCAAAATATATGACGTTTTTGAACAATTCATTATTTATTTTTGGCAAATAATGTACTTATTAAAAATAAACAATGATAGTATTTAAGTTAACAGCATATTTAGCTAGCTCGAATATACTTATTTTTTATAAAGAAATACTAAAAACGAAAATTTTCGATTGATTCGGTTTATTACTGACCCAAACATTTTTTTCTTCCAGACATAAATGTGCTTAATGGTTTTCTCAAATATATGCAGAACTAGACCTCCTAGATGTAAGAACTAGTAATAGTCTAAAGCCGCTAGAAATAGATGTAAAAGGATCAAAGTTAGTTTATGGCTTAGAGATCAAAGTTAGTTTATAATTCATGTCGTTAATAATTAATCTCAACTCTTAATACATTTTTAAAGCATAAATTCATCTATGAAACAGAAGTTCATCGATTT
Organism: Microplitis demolitor; assembly: GCF_026212275.2. Classification (NCBI taxonomy): domain Eukaryota; kingdom Metazoa; phylum Arthropoda; class Insecta; order Hymenoptera; family Braconidae; genus Microplitis; species Microplitis demolitor. Next base: position 16,938,479 of record NC_068549.1, on the reverse strand, counting down.
TAGCTATAATTGTTTCGTACAGTGGTAAAGTTAGATATTTATAGTGTAAATTTTAAACAATAGATCAAATATTTGAACATTGTTTGATAAATTATTTCAAGCAAGCAAGTTTGTGTAATTATTAACGGAAATCAAACCATAAAGCTTATTGATTTTTCAAGTTTCATAATCCCTTTGTATGAGATCCAAAACCACCACGATCATCTTAATACAATTTCTACCGTCTGTATTTAGTGCTAATTAACACAGATAGATGCTAATGCTATTAAAGTATACGATCTTTGTGCTTACAGAGTATGGTCTCCTATATGCATATGTAATGAAGAAAACAAAAAAACATCAATGAGTTTATCCGTTTCTTTTGAATTTCAAATTTTTTTTTCCTTTTTGGCGAACGACCTTTCTAGTGCCAAATGCGAGTAAATTATTGTTTTAATTACATCCTCTGCTGCTTTAACTCAATCAGTGCTGCCAGAACGTGCGATATTTTTACCCCCTTCTGCCATTACAGTCAATGCTATTTCACCTCAAGAGGTGGTAAAAATATCGCATATTCTGGCAGCACTGAACTCAATATTGATTCATAATTTTGAAGAAATTTATCAATAAAATGAATAAATAACAAGTGTTTATTCAATAAAAGTTTGAGATAAATTAATAATATTTCCATTGATAGATAGGGGAGGAAGGGGCAAAACGGGGTACTTAAGGAAATACGAAATTTTCGAAGACTTAAATACACTGAATCTTTTTTTTTTAATGACATTCAAAGTAAGTAGGAAAAATTTTCAGTTATCGTTAAAAAAAAATTTTTCATTTTTGCGGGCAAAATGAGGTACCCCAAAAAAAGATAAAAAAAAACAAAAATTTCTGGATTTTAAATGAATTTGAGTAAGTAAAACTTTTTTGCAAGTAATTTACATTTAAAAAAATTATATTTTACATGATTATTGGCTACAAAAGTAGAAAAACAAATTTTCAATAGTTTCTATCATAAAACAAAAGTCATTAATATTTTTCAACTGACAATTGATTTTTGAAAAAGTTTAACAAAAAGAAATTCAAAATTACGCTCAATTATATTTACAAAAGTGATTTTGGAATGTTTAAAAACCATTTAAAATATAAAATTTCTTTTTTTACAAAATTTGGGGGGTACCCCGTTTTGCCCCCCCCCCCCTTTTCCTATATATTATAATTAAAAGATAAAATAAAACGTATACTCTTGAATCAGTCGATTAAGTATTCTCGAGTTAATTTGAGTCGACAACTAATGGTTGCTTATCAACGTTCGTGTCATTCTTCACGAGCAATGGCACGTTTATGCACACATGTAGACTTACACGTTACGTTGATTTGTTTCGTGCGCGCAATTTCGTTAACCAAGCATGTCGGTCAGAGAGTTCAGATTATTATACTGTCATGAAACGCACGACTATTAGCGTGTCTCAATTGTACGTGCCTTTAATATATACATACATACATATATATAGTTTTACGTTTCCTCCAATATACCCTCATGAAAAATATGTTAGCAGGAATTTATATGATTTAAAAATTATTGTTGCGTACTATGAAAAATGTTTTATGTTATGACTTGACCACAATTACTATATTAAACACTTCCTGAGTCTCATATAAAACCATAAAACTACCCAACACATTATTAATGTACTAATAACAATTTAATCACTTAATCATCAAATATCGACGCAGAATAAAATATTTTACTCAAATACAAATTAATAGTTTATAAATTACTATAATAGATTTTCCATGATGTGGCATTCTTGAGGTGTGAGAATCAGGTCAACGATCGCGTGCGGAAAAATGGAAAAAAGGAAAGACGTAAAAAATAGTACAGAATTAAATTACCAAGAAGGTATAGATACTATAATATATAAATGCCATTAAAATTTGATATTGTTATTAAAACAATACTTTTAAGATTTAAATATTATTTATAAATTTCAAGATTACGAAGATTGTATAATAATATATTTTTTTATCAGAGGAATTTGCAAGCATATACACGGAATTGATTACAAATAATAGCCACGTCATAAACCGGTTAGTAACTGGCGTATTACCAAGGCTAATTAATAACCCACGCGATGAGACTCGGCGCGGCGGCATTTTGTCAATACGCCCTACAGTTTATTGCCACTTGACGCCTTGAATTTTGATCAAGTTAAGCCAATTAATTGATTGGTTTAATTTGATGAACTACATGGAATAAAAAAAAAGTTGGTTTCACTAAAAAATCCATTTACTAAATGCAAATAAATCGTTAAGTGCATTATAATATTTCTTTGTTTTTTTTTTTCAACGAACAGAAAATTCTTTTGCAATTAACGGGATCACTATGTTTTAACATACAAAAGAAAAAAGTAAGTTCTCTACTAATTTTATTTAAAATACAGAAGACGTTTTGAATAATTGAATTATATGACATTTTAAATATCTTGAATAATTTTAATAAAAAATTTTATTGGGCAAAATGCAAATTATGATAATTATTCAAGTGCACAAAAAAAACTATTAAGAAAAAATTTTTTCCTTATACTGATGACAACGGTATTTTAATACAGCTCTGTTTGCGATATAAAAAACCAGTTCTGAAAAATTCTAACATTTATTTAATAGCCAAGTATGTAATCGGTTTTGAGTTTTTTATTTGCTGCCAATTGTAAAACGTTATATACTCCATACTAACTTAAAACATTTTTTACCAATACAATCACTTTATCTTGTTTCCAAAGTTTATTAAGTACATAGTATATTATTATGAAAGAAAAAAAAATTTTTTGGCTCAAAAAAAATATTGTCGGCTCAAGAAATATTTTTGGATCGATTAAGGCAATCAAAATATTTTTGCATCAAATAAAAATTGTCTTCAAATGTTTATCTTAAATCAAAGTTTTTTTTTTTTCAACTTGGGTCAAAAATAATCGGGTGGGAGACAGCGTAACTCGTAATGGGGGTCAAAATTCAGGGAAAGTTCCGAGATAATGGAATCCGAGTTAATAGAGTTCGACTGCTTAAAATATTCTTTGAAGCAAGATATGTTACTTATTGGTGGTAATATGAAATTTTTTGGAATGATTAAAATTTTTTTAACGTGAGAACGTTTGCATGCTGTAACCAAGAAAACAAGTGTGTAGCTTACTAATTTAAGAGAAACTTTACTTCAGGAAAATGTATATATATGTATATATATATATGGAGGAGAGAGAAATCATCGGTGCTAGGCAGCAGTGGCAGAAGTAGTTCGGCACTCACCACAAGATCGCGCGCAGTCGTGCGTGATGTCCCTAGTAAAAGACACATCTTAGAACTGTGATATGCTAAAACTGAAAGCAATTTCGTCTCGCAATAATTAACAAGGACTTCATATAAATTTATCATAAAAATAACAAAATATTCTAACGATGAACTGATGTCAGAATCATCAAATTAGATAAATAACATTTAAATGCGATTTTTTTGTGAATACAATTAATAAAAATACTTAAAGTTGAGAAAAAAAAATTTCTATTATGCTTAATGCTAAAAAGTAATACTACTACATCTGACTGAGTGACGAGTATGTACTTATTTCAATGGTAGTATACCCAATATTACATAACGGCATTGTTGTTTAGTTTCAATGTTTCCATTAATCATTTCCCCCAATCTTATCAAATAGAAAGTTTGTTTCAAATAAAAACAAACTTTTGGGATAAAAAATATACGAACTCTTAATTCTAACAATTATTCCTACTGGATCCAAAAAATCAATATCTCAGAGCTAGATTATATTTCTTCAGCCAAGAAAATGGATTTGAAGAAAGAAAATTTTCATTTTTATTAAAAAAGCAAACTTTCAAAGTAAGTGAATTTTTTTCTTGGCCCAAGCAATTTTTAAACTTCAATTCAAGAAGTTTTTTTTCCGAGCAAGATGATTTATTTTCTCTATTCCAGAGATTTTTTAGTAGTCAAGAAATATTTTATTTTTATTTAATAAACGAAATTTTTTTGAATCAAGTGGTTTATCATATCTTGGCCAAATAAATATTTAATTGTGAGAAAGATATAATTTATTTGAGTAGTTTAATTGCGTGAAATAAGTGATTTATTTGTGTCAAAGAAATAATCCAATTGCTACAAATAGATAAGGTCTTCAAATATATGTATAGTACCACCAAATTTTAGGTTATTTATCACAAATTTAAGATCTTTACCATAAATATATCAATTACTTACCTCAAATAAATGATATATTTCTGTCAAATTATAAAATTATTTGAATCAACTGTCATATTTAGTTGTACCAAATGTATTTATTTATGATTAAGAAATAGTTGAAAAAAAAGCCACAAATAAATTGATTTATTTGGGACAAATATTTCTTTTTTTCAGTGTAGGAATTGACAATGCTGTCTTGGGTCGGTTGTCATCCGCCGAGCCTTGAATAGTGACCACTGGGCCCAGACTTGGGCCAATGGTGGGATATTTTTAAATCAAGTCTTAGGAATTTACCACTAGGCCAATCCTGATCCAACGCTTGCACTAATGGTGCAATCACATGTCACATAATATTTTTAATCAAGCCTTAAAAATCTGTAATCAGGTCAAGTCATCAAGCCTGAGACGAGTTTCTCAAGGTTTATTTAAGCTTCATCAAACCATTGAACTCAGCCTATGGCCAATAAATCAAAAAATAATATTCGTTGAGATGAAAGTAGTAGAACAATTGGATAACTAATTATAGTTAAAATATAATATACAATACTACAGTAATAACATTTTTTTTTCGTTAATCTGAGATTTTATTCTGTACGTGATCGAAAAAGTTTACTAGAGTGAAGACTTGACTCAATTTTTAAATCAATAAGAAAAACAGTTTAAAGGATTAAAAAAAAAAAATTTTTCAAAAGTTACTTTTTGCTGATTTCTATCAAAATATAATTAGGTCTATCTCGTTATAACATTTTCGATTCGTAAAACTAAAAATTAAAATCTGACAATCCGGTTGTATAACACGAAATATTATACGATAAAAATCCCGTTTTTTGTAAAGATTAGTGTAAAGAAATGTATTTTTAAAATCGAAGCACTCAACAACATATGTCTAATACTAAATTTAAGTCGAGCTCGAAAACTGCTGTATATTTCACTGTTGGCCCACTGTTCAACTGTTTTTAAGATTTTTTATTTTAACGTAAGCATTTCAAAAGTACGCTATTCGTTTTATAAGACTACTTAAGAACGGTTATCAGATAATCTTGTCCAAGCTTTTCTCTGAAATAAAAGCTCTAAACGCAAAATAAAGATACAGACCCGATGCTTTACTCTATGAACTAGCGAAGTGAACTTCAATTTTTTGATAACTTCCATTTGTTGACGAGAAAAGCTTGGATAAAGTTCCCATTTACTGTACAAGTGCAACAAAGATTGTGTCGTTTATCCAGTTGAGTGCAAGTAGAGAAACAAATGAAAACGCGTCTTGAGAAAATTTTTAGGAAAAAATTTTATATCGTTAAATATATTGATTGTATACACCACAACTTAAAGTTAATGTTAATAATCACGTGACCAGCTGTACGAGGGATTGAGCCTTAGGTTACAGAGCACTGGAGAAAATAGTTAGCAAGGTGCTTGATATACACTTTTAGTGCTTGGCTTATTATAGTGTGTTATAAGTTTGTTGCTTGAGGTCTGTAAAAAGATCAGTTGCGCACAATTTATGCTTACCACATGTTACTAGCTCGTTTATGTTTATATACACAATCAACATAGTATATTTATTCCATATTCGATTCAATGAAACGGATGTAGATGTACACATAAAAACGCACATGTTTAAACAAATTCGGAAATAAATAAATATATATACATGTGCGTATCTGTGTGTGCATGTAATTGTATGATATAGAAACAGACTTACCGTTAAGTATAAAGTAGACTATATATTCACCGGATGTCGTTGGAAACCGTCGAACTTCGAGTACCTGGACAACCCACTATTTCCTGAAAAAAAAAAAAAAACAACAGACATGTTATTTTTTTTTTTAGTTAAAATGACTTCAAAAAAAGTATATTATGAGAGTATAGATAATAAGTGACGCAATAATATCTGTATTACAAAAAAACAACTATAACCCATTGTAACTTTTGAATTCTTAAATACATTTTAACGAAATCAATAGTCCATTTTCACTTTCATTATACGAGAAAAAATATCTAGACTTACAGTTATGCAATAACTTTAGAAAACTATTGTTTTTACAAATCAATTTCGTTACACTCCAAGAAACAAAGTTTCTGTAATTAGGACAATCTAAGTGGCTTTTATTGTATTCATCCGAATCAGTTATTACTCCACCATATATTAAATTTGTTACTTCAGGAGGTTTTTTTTTCTTAAAAAATAATACTTATAACTATATTTCAAAATACTAATAAAAGTTTTTAAAATATATTTATAATATATTTGTCCATTAGTTGATATGTTTGCACGAGCATAAAATTACGTTAGTTTAAACATACCTAAGCATATTATGGTATGTGATGCATAGAGAAATAAAACATAAATGTTCATAGGAGAATATAAAGCGTTTATAAAGCAAATAAATCTCAAAGTTATCATGGTAATGCAATTATAATAAAGCATTCTGTAGTTTTCCTTGACTTTTGCGGGAAACGAGAAGAGAGAAGGGAGATAAATACGCCAAAGCAGTTAAGAATAAGGTCAAAAGTTTTACTGGTACAGGAGTGTATATGCCGGACGCAGATGGTACATCAACGATAGTCTTGCGGCTTTGAACGCGGCAAAGTACTACAAGCTACGTTTTAAAGTTGATACATGCTCGATAGTCATTTCGTATTGACCAAAGCTGAGTGTATCGTAAGATAAATGTCGACTTTTCGCAACACAACCTTTATGCTTCTTCACCTTATCAATGGATTTTTCAATGTTTCCATGCAACATCATCATCGTCAAAAATATTTATTCCTCTTCTTTTTGAATTATTCATAATAACTTTTTTTAATATTCATATATCATACAATCAAATTGTTAATTAACTAAATTTTTGATTGCTTTAAAGTATAATGATTTGAATGAGTGTTAAATTAAAAGTTATTTAATGTCTTTTTTAATTGTTTGTGAGTTGAATTTTATTATGATTGCGTGACTAAAATATCGTGAAAAGCTTTTTAAATTGCAGGCATCAAGTTTTTAAATTAATTTTCAAACAATTGCAAACTTTTGTCATGCATAAATGAATGAATGAAAAAAAACATGATCAGGATTGAAATTGATAATTATAACTATTAACTATCAAATAGGTAAAGAAAAAAATTCAATGAAAGTTGTAATATTTTACTGATGATAATTTTTGCTTGATGTTTCATATCGCGCAACATATTTTTTGTATTCTCTGTATGAGTCAACATAAAAACACCATAGCCAAACGAATTTCCTAAAATTCCGAAGTGCAGTGGAAACAAATGAAAAAGATAGGAAAGAATGAATTTTAAAAAATGAAAGACAAGACCTACGAAGGAGAACGACTGCAGTTGGAAAATTATTGTCAGTCGAAAGGCAAGAAGGGAATGGAAGAGAGAAAGACTAAGAATGAAGGAAAAAATAAGAAGTAAAAGACAAAGAGGAAGAAGCAAAAGAGTAAAGTTAGTGCCGCGGCGTGACTTTAGTCTCACATACCTGTACTTGTACGAAAAGAAGCAACCTCGCAGACGATGAAAGAGAGTAAAAGAGAGAGAGAAAGCTGTGGACTGGCCAGAGAGGTACAAAATAAAAATAATAAATAAATAAAAAAGATAACTAGAAGAAAGAGATGAGTACTTTTTAAGAGTAAGAAGGATAGTCGTAACAAGAGAGTAAGAGGACAAGATTCGACCCCGCGGTGCCTTTCATAGTGCCACAAGATTATCAAGACGGATGAATCAGAGTCTCAAGAGAAAAAGTGCGAATAACAAGATCTACAGAAAAAGAAAAAGATTTAAAAAAATGTAATAATAATAACAATAATAATGATAAATAAAAATAAAATATAACTTGTTTTCGTAACACAAAATAAAGGTTATTATTCCGTGTAATTAGTGCCTGTTATGGAGTTGAATCCATCGCATAAGAGAAAAGAGAATATGAACGAGACTTCTCGTTTATTTCCACTTCTTTTTAGCATCAACGAGTCCTGCCACTGACAGGTGAATATTCACGAGGTAATGCTTTTGTTCAAAGGTAAAAAATAAAAAACTTTTAACGTCTCTGAAACTATTAAATCGTTGCTAAACCACCAAAGTCTACTGTATCATTCTTCTTTATTATCTACTTTACATACAAAAAAATTCATAAAATAGAATAAAAGTAAATTTTACTTTTGCGCGAAATTAATTTGTTTGAAACCTATATAATGCTTTGTATACAACAAATAAAAATTGTCTTAAATACCTACACTAAAAAAGGAGGAATATCAAAAAGAAGATATGTTTAAAAGTTTCTTTATTACAGAAACAATATATGGTATCATAATTTATTTACGGTTATAAACTTTTTTACGACTGAATTTATGTTGTTGTAAACAAAAAAAAAATGATGTGACTATGATAAAAAAGTAAAGAATTCTTGTTAACAAGAATTATAAAATGTCTCATTAAAAAAATCTAATTTTGAGTGCTTGTAAACTACAATTGTTAATTAATTTAAATAATGCAAAAACCGTAAGCCAACTGAAAAAAAGAACTTCTGCGTTTGCGAGGTTAAAGAGCTTGAAAATATCATTTGGAAAAAATGAAAAATGTTACGTCAATATACACACACCATTACAAGTATTCAGATAAATCCCATAATCCTGAAATTGACAGACAATCAACAATTTTCAGATTTTTTTTTTTCAACAATCAATAACAAAAAAAAAAAACTAAAAATATGCACGTTTAGAAAATTCAAAAAACTGTAGGTGTAATTTTTCCAAATATTTTTTTTTTTTATAATTTATCGTTTTGAAAAATCATTCAAAAATTATTAGATGTCGGCTAACTTCAGTATCGTAATAAATCCCTACAGTAGGAAATCGAATGTGACGTTAGAACAAAATTGCCCTAGAATTTGGCTGATTTATTCACATAGTTTTTATCAATTTTCGAATCTTCATGCATCAGCAAAAATTGAAGAAAAAAATATACGTTTTTTTAGTTTGTACAGTAGAAAAAACAGACAAAAAACTAAGCTAATTATTGCACCTTGAATAAATTTCTATAAAATATTTTGAAATATGCATGCATACACGAAAATAATTTATCAATCAAATTTACTCATAAAATGAATTTATAAAAATAATAATGATAAACGAGAGTGCTATCAATCATATTATTGAAGCTTTTATAAAATTTATTATGCTCTCTGAGGAAAAAGTGTTATACTGCCTAATATATTCCATCTTTGCATGGGTACATCCTTTTTTTCTTATAAATCTCAAAGCAACGCAGTATAGATTTTCTTGAACTATTATGAAATTCTTATTCTATTATTGGTGTTTCGTTTATTAGTAATTTTTTTTATGCGGGCTAAAAGTATTACCAAAGTAAAGTTGGGCTTTGTGCGAGTATTTTTTTTTTTTTTTTTTTTTTTTTTTTTAAATAAAATAAACGATTAACGTAATATTCGATCTATACCATAACCTTAATCGTATTACTATTGTCAAGATTTTATATGTAGAAGCATTTTACGGTCACATGAACTGAATAACTTTCACAAGAATATTTGAACTCGATCAAGAATAGCCGATTTCCTATTAAAGCACTTAAAATATCTTTTGTGCAGCACAGTTAATAATTTTTATTAGATACAATATAAAATTTCAAGTATTTTTGTGAGTATTTTGCTAGTATGTAAAAAAAATAAATGACTGTTTAGGACATTTTACTAAATTAGTATCTTTTCTAGTGCCCTGAAGTGTAATTTTTCAAGATCCCATTAAAGTTTAATTTGAAAACTTAAAAAATTTTTGAATTCTCGCGTAAAGTTTGCCGTAATGTCAAAGAGTTCTGAATTAACTGTAATTTTATGACTAGTGCTGCATAATTTTTCACGAAGAATTTTCTTTATGTGGGTAAAGAATTTATCTCTACACTCAACGTTGACGTTTTTGAGTTGAATTTAGAAAAAAGAAATAATAATGCAAACTAAAAAATTATTCCTATAAAAGTTTTAAGACAGCGCAATCGATTGTAACTACTGGCTTGAGGGGTGGAAAGCTTTATTATTAATGCACCCAGTTTTCGCAACTTGTCTCGTGTGGAAAGTTCAATACCTTGATCGACATATCCATCATTTCCTTTATGTTCCTGTCTTTGCTTGAAATATAACATTCTACACGAATAAAACTGTTTGTAACTATAAAACATATAACAAAAAGAAAAAAAAAAAAACAAATCGATCATATTCAATTATTTGCATTATTTATATTTACTTTTTTTTTATTAGAATATTAAAAATAAAAATAATTTTTTTGACTTAGAACAAATAAATGATATTCAATACGTCGAAAAAGTAAAGTGTAGTTATTAGGGTGGCCCAAAAAAACCGACTATTTTTTTTTTTTTTTTCGATTCTCTTATGAAAATTTGTTGGTTTACGATGTTTTAAGAAGCCTCTCCAAAAATCAGTTCGATAAAAAATTTTCAAGAGGTCGCTCACGAATTTTGAAAATATCAAAAATGATCAAAATTTGAATTTTTTATTCCAAATTTTTTTCTTTCTCGTGGCAGCAATAGTTTATATTTGTGAAATCATGACTACGCTGAAAATTTAAGCCCAAAATTTAATTATTTAAACCTCGATCAAGAAATTTGAATGTTTTCGAGTGCTGTCTTTTGAACGTTTTCGAGCGACCCTTGAATATTAATAATAAAGCTTCTCGATTTTATCACCATCAGTTTGCATCACAATGAATGAAAATATAACCCAAGAAATAAAAAAAAAAAGTTATTTAGATACTTTTTTATTTTTTAATTCAATTTTTAGATTTTTTCGCTTATTAAAAACTTCCCGGGTCAAAAATAAAACTTGATTTAGACTTGGTTTACCAAGACGAAATTTGGAGCCGTTTTTCACAAGACAAACTCAACTTTTTTTGACGAAGATATGAAATACATTGAGTTTCCGCCTTGGTTTAGACTTAACTAGCTTACTTAGTCACGATTTAAAACGATAATATTTAAATCAAGTCGAAATTAACTTGGTTTAGACTTATTCGACTTAAAATGTAAGGCGAAAAAGTCAAAACTAAGGTGAAATAATTTTTATATATTAAGGCGAAAGTAAGGCGAATAAATAACTTTTTTCAACTTGGTTTAGCAAGTCAAAAGTAAGGTGAATGACTATCGTGCTCGAAGTAAAGACCAATAAGTTAAAACTAAGACCAAAAAATACAAATAAGTTGAAATAAGCTGAAACTCAGATGAAAAAAATTTAATTTAAGTCGAAAAAGTCGAGATCTTATCGAAAAATCGTCGGCAAATCGATAACTTCAAAAGAAAATAAGGCGAAGCGAGCCTGAATCAAGTTTTATTTTTGACCCGGATTATCAAATCTTATTGTTCAAGACTGTCCGGTATATTTTTGGTTATGCAAAATTTATATTTTAGTGAAATGACAATAATTGAGTTATAAAAAAATACAAAAAATAATTCAAACTATTAGTAACATATTATCAGTTAATATTTAAAATTCTTGAGCGCCGATTAAATATTCAAACTTTGGGCTGAAATTTTCAGCATAAGCGTGATTCTATAAATATAAAGTATTGCCGCCACAACAAAGAAAAAATTCAGAAGTAAAAAACCTGAATTTCAATCACTTTTGATATTTTCAAAATTCGTGAGCGACCTCTTGAAAATTTTTTATCAAGCTGATTTTTGGAGAGGCTTTTTAAAACATATCGTAAGCCAACAAATTTTCATAAGAAAAAAAAAAGGCCACCCTAGTAGTCATATTTAAAGTTTAATAACAAATATGCCAAATAAAATAATTAAATGATAATCTCTAGCAATTTAATATAATTTCCATGAAAGCAGTGTACGTGGGAGATTGTGAGTAAAACCTTATGCGGTTGAGAAAAATTGAGTGTAGGAAATACAACCAAGTATCGATTTTACCCCTGAAATGATGACGATGACAATATATAAGAAAAACGACCACCCTTATACATACGCGATGTCACTATACATAAGTTGTTTTTAATATTTTCATTCTTTACTTATACACTTTGAGAAGTTACTGGCGTTTAAATCGATAGACCATATCACGTCTTAAAAATTCAAGAAACACTTGTCAAGAAAACAAAAGTGACAGCAATTCAAAGCTAAAATGTCAGTCATCTGTTTTTTTATTACCTGCTAAAACAATTGGAATTATATAAAACGACTTAATCAATAATGAGAATTTAAAACAAGATTTCGAAATAAATAAAAACTTGATTAAATTCATTTATAAAATGTGTGCTATCAAGTAGATTGGTGTTGTATTTAAATAAAGTAGAAATTATAGAAGTTGTATACACATGCAATATTCACTAATTAATTAAATTAAGTAAATAGTAAAGCAAAAAATAATTGGATGCATGTAAAGTGTAGTACACTTCAATAACATTTATTTTAATATTAAAACTCCGAATCGGAATGAATGGCAATTGAAATAAAATCAAGAATACTTCGAAATTACTCCGCTGAAAAGACAAGCTCTCTTTTTTACTCCGTATGCGGAATAATTGTTTTCAAAACTCTGAATGAAAGTAAATTCGAATTGAAATAAAATCCATAATCACTCCGAACCCACGCTTGATTTTTTATAGTGTAATAACATAGATTTAAATTGATAAAAATTTTTTGTAAAATAATCAAATTAATAAAAATGACTTTTTCAATTTTTAATAATATTGCAATACTTGTTAAAATAATTAGAAAAGTTTAATTTCCCCTCGATGATTATAGTAGTTGTCACCAGGGTCGAACGATGAGGCCAAGAGTCGTTCAAACTTTGTCTCACGCTGACTTCATTTCCTGTCCACTGAGAATTATATCGCGGCTGGATGCTTCTCAATTCAAATATACACCATCAAATCCCCTAGCATTTGTCCTCAGTCTAGCTAGTTTTCCCGCAATCATTAATAAAAATTTGTAAAGTTTGTTTTTCGCACTAACAGGTTTCTTATGAAATTTAAAACGAATTTTTTAATAAAAATAATAACTTTCAAAGACAAAAAAAAGTTTGTAAAAATGAAAAGTGCATATCTTAAACATTAGAGTGATAATAAAAATAAAGAAAATCCAAATTCGTAATAAAATTTTCAATTTTCAACTATAATAATTTTGCAATTAATTGACTTTTGACATCATACCGAGAAGTAAGGTTAATTTGTAATTAAGTATTAATGATTATTTTGTATGAAAGAATACAATTAACTTTTGGCCAAATATATCAAATCCTAAATCTGTATACCCGCGATATTTCATTAAATTTTTATTAAGTTAACCGCTTTCGTTTTCTTAGGAATCGTCATGTTTTATTTTAAGACCGCGGCGCCAATGCTTTTATACTCGTATTAAATAGAAAACGGAAACAATAAAAACTAATGGTGAGAAAGTCGACAATATGGCTTTGGTAAAATACACCAACGGCTTGAACCTTATTGTGAGTGAACGAAAAGATATGAATATGTGATTTTAAATCTATTTTACAGAAAATTTTATGTTTATCAAAAAATGGATTAAAGATCAATTTGTTGGGACTTTCGAAAGTTATCATGAAAGCATACAAACTTATACATATAAAAATAAAGTGATATCAATGTACGAAAAAATGATATTTCAATGAGACCATTATAAATATATGACCATATATTATCTTAAGTTATTTCTTCAAAAGTCTTGTCTTTTAGATAGTCTGCACATTATATTTTTTAGTGTGTGATATCAAACGTATAGATACGATTTGAATGTAATCGAAATGTTCAGAAATCACTGGAATTGTTTTAACGCGACAGTAAAGTACACTAAGAATGTTTTCGATTAACACGTGCAAAAAAACGCTAACTTTCTCATAACAGATTGATAAGTATTGATCCGAATATGAAATATATATATCACTAAAAAAAAACCAGTAGACTTATGATAGAACTTTCTGCTATTCACGTGACAACCTCAAAGCACTTTTTTGAATAATGTTTAATTTTTTCAAATTTTACAATTTAAATATTTATGGTGCATTCGAAATTGTTCTAGCTTTAGCTCTATGACCAAGCATTGCAATATAACGAGAGCTAGAGCGAGAGCATTTCCAAAAAAGCATCACTCCTGATCAACAGTTTGTTTAATTGATCTTAAAAATTTGAAATCCTGATTTCCGTGAAAATTAACATGTACGAAAAAATATTACTTACCTTCACCCTCTAACGTATCTTGAAAAGGAAACAAAAATGATTTCTGAGACTTCGACCTGAATATTAGATGAAAGATTGCTTAGAAGACCCTGGATTTAGATTAAAAGCTACGTTTCTTTTGTACATTATCACAAAAAAAGTTAAAAGTATTCAGTTGTTTATAATAAAGACATATGTTTAATAGTTCACATATATTAAACCAAAAGAATGGATAATTTAGATAAGCTATAAACTATATCAGGTATGTCTACGTTCAATATATGAATATTTAAAACAGTGCAAATACATTGATGATCGATTTTAATCAACAAAGTGACCTGATTATAAGCTAGAGACAAATACATCGACCATTAAAAAAACAATATTGAATAAAAAGTTCGGTTTTAATAACATAAAATTTTAAATAAAAAATAATTATTATAATATATTTAGACCATTTAAATTTAAATGAATTATTTCTGACAGAAATGTCATCAAAATTTTCCAAGTAAAAAATTGTGTTCTTTATAAATGACTCTAAGCATTAAATAATTACTTTAATAATTGTTCATACATATATACTTTTTACACTTATGAATACTTAAATTTTAATAAACCAAAAGAACTGACGAAAGGTTTTATAGAAAAAGACGAAATAAAAATGTTTTAATGCTTAAATATTTTATGACTCTGTGAAATAATAAAGACATTTGTCGGGGCCACCAGTACTTTAATGCTTCTATACAACTTTAATTAACATCACGTTCTCTTAAATATAGCATAAAAATTTCATATAGTAGTACATGTTAATGATTTTCATCTACTACCCATTCTATCTATTCGGTTCCTCACTTTGTACATGCATGTACTTTAAAACTATTGTATTTTTAACACCCCAATTCAGTAAAAACAAAAAAAAAAAAAAAACAAAAAAAACAATGAACAATTTAAAGTGAAATAAAAATATATAGATTTTAATTTGACAAAATAAAAAACACTTTACTCTTCAATTTTCTTTTTTTTTTTTTTTGCAATAATTTTATTCTGCTAAAAAAATCTTTTAATATTTATTTTAAAGTTACTATCATTTTATCCATTAATTAAAAACAAATACTTTTCCTCAAAAAAAAAAAAAAAAAATACAATGACACATATTACAGTTAGTATCAAGAAAATTTAAAACACTCAACTCATCATGTCAGCTTTATCTCAATCTATGCTAACTCAGTGAAATATTCACAGATTAATCTAGCAGAGTTTGCTAGAAATCACAATTTACTTTTCTTTAACCCTCGGCCAAGATTTTAATTTCAACCCTCAAGTGAACGAGACAATATATTTCATAAAAGAATACATTGAATAATTTTTAATAGTATGCTAATGTAATAAAGATTATTATTATAATTTTTTATTAAACATTAAGTTAAATTAGTTATTAATGTACTTTCAAAGAGACATAAATTGATACTTAACTCGTAATCTCTTGATGTATAAAATAATATCATCTAGTTTTGAATTTCTTATTAAAAGTTTGATAAGAACCAGTTCTTATAACTTTTACTTTAGATTATGGAAACATATTCACAACATTGTACGACATTTTTTTTTTATATTTTTAAATTTTTATCAAAAGAACATGAGAAACAATGTAATGCGATAGTGATGAGATAATACTTATTCTTTCTTTTATAATTTTATTCTTATTTGCATTCCATGTACGTTGATATGAGTCTGACAATAGATTAAAAAGAAAAACAAACTAAAAACTATTAAAAATATATTACTTTTTTCAAAAAAAAAAAAAAAGAAAAAGAAACGAAACACGAAAATAAATTAAAAAATGAAATAAAAATTTTTTAATGAAAATTAAATTAACATGAGATGAAAAATGATTAAAAATAAATAATAAGTCAACACTGCAGAGAGCTTTGGATTATAATATAAAAACCATAATCACTGGGGAAAAATAAAAAAAAAGTGGCCAAATAAATCGAGTTTAGCCCCGTCGATTTAAACAGCATATTATGCAAAACAGTATACAGTAATAAAGTATTCTAACAGGGCAATGTAAACTTGTCATCTTTAAAAATAAAACCAATTTGTCTTTCATACAGATATATTTTAAACATTGATAACATATTATTATGCACAATATATTTTGTCCTTCAAATTTTATGTTTCAACATATTTAAACTTTTTGAATAAAATGCATAAAAAATATATTGTACTTATAATAAAAATATCTCTTTTGAAAATGTATTATTCATACCGAGTTTTTTAAAATGCAACAAAATATTTAAAAGCAAAATATAAAATAAAAAATATATACGAGGATAAAAATGTGAGCCGCTTTACAGGAGAAACCTGATCTGTTTTAATCCAACTGATCCGTACGTTTAATCATTACGAAATAAAAAAAAAGTGTTATGGTGTTATCATCAAAGGTAATAATACTTAAAAATAAAAGTACTTATCAGTCCCCCAGTCTATTAAAATCCCACGAGTCTCTCTTCATTGCGATGTAAACTAACAAAACCACCCTTTTTCTTGCAAAGAAGTTATGATTAACAGTCACGACGATGAACAGAGTTAAAAACCCGTGTAATACTACTCATCTCCGGATCTCTCTTATCGATTTTATGCACCCAACCTTCAATGTTTTTTTTATTCATAATTAACTATATTCTAATTAGTTGGTCATCTGTTCCTAATATGCCTTTATTTTTCAACCTTTAATCATGAACTTCTACTATAATCAATTAACTGTAAAATGTAATTTTCCTTTTCTAAATATATTTTATGTTTCAATATATTTTTATGCTCTAGTTTTATTTTCAAGTTATTTATATAGGTTTATTTCTTTACTTATATCGTACATTTTTATTTTTATGTGTATATGTTTCTTGACCAAGACAAACTACTATTCTTTGTCCAACACCAATAGCAATTTTCTAAACTAACAGAGAGAAGGCCAGCGGATTGCCTCAAGGTTGTGGAATGCAATGATGACACTTTCAACCCCTTATAATAAAACGGCTACTAGGGTGGATGAACGGAAAGGATGTATAGAAGAAAATAATAGTTCTAAAGAGAGATTAAAAAAAAATATCATCTTCAATGGTATAGTACGTTAATATACAATCCCTTAGAAGTTTTCAACAAGGTCTTTAAGTGGCTCATCAAAACTGCTCTTGGCAATAGGAAGAGAAATGTATACACCGATTGTATAGCAGACTCTTGAACTCTTGTATATATAAGTTTTTAGGTATAGATATGTCGTAGAAATTTCGTCCCTTGCTAAGGGTCTCATAGCACAACTTTGAGAAGATTTTGATACAATATGTGCTAATTAGTTGAGAAGGTTTGCAAAATACCAACAGCTCAAAAACTTATGACACGTATATATCATATAACGCGCCTTATCATATTATGAAGCCGCCAACAATTCTTAACGCAACTAATAATTTGTATTGATAAAGTTTAATGATTAGCAAATTTTGATAATAAGTTTAGGAACGATTACTATTTCAAATTTAAAAAATAAATAATTTTATGGTTTTTAATCTTAAATGATTTATAAATTAATTAGTCTATGACCTTTAAAGGTCATAGCTAAATTCCAAAACAATTATATTCAAATTTGAAAGGGCAAGCTTTAAATTTCATATTTATACGATGATAATCTTTAGTTCCCTTTCTTTTGATTTTACAATAGAGATCAAAAACTTTTTAAGTTTCAGAAAAATAAATTGCCTTAATAATTTGTATTGAAATACAGAATATGAATAATTCGTATTTTTTTAAAAAAATGGGTCGGTTTTCTGAAGTATATAATTTATTTTGATAAATCTACCTTATCTCAACTGTGAATGGCACATCTTTCAACTAATCTTACGTATGCATTATATTCGTACTTCAATCGAATTTCAAACTATATCTCCTGTTGTGTGACTGTCTAATGAGTCTATTACACATATCTATTACCATCACCAATCTCCTAGTTTCACGCTGATTGTTAAACTTCTTCTGTAGATTTATATGCTAATGAGTACTAGAAAACTTAGCTGAGTGATGTGCATACTCTGGAAGATAAGTAAACTTTGTTCAAATTTAATTATTATTTTTAACTACTGTAATAAAATTGTTGATTAACACTTTGCAGAAAAAAATATAAGAATATAAATTTTAACTGTTTTATACTGTAAGTTAAAAAGAATGCCTCACTTACGTACTTTTAGATTTTTTAATTCTCACTGAAAACTTCAATAGATACTCTGGTCTATGTTTGATACTAAACTAAATCTTTTAAATTGAAATGTTTCATCTAATGGCAAACATTCTTTTTGCAATTTATTTTTTAATTTTATCAAAAACATGAGAACTTCATTACCGCTGTGTAGAATTAAAATCTTAAACTTGGAAGATGCAATAGCCTCCATTGAAAATAGAGTAGAAAAATCTTAATCAAAATAACATGGCCGAGACCACCTGAATTGATAGAAGGAAAAAAAGGTCCTTTGAAGTCGGTCTAGAGATCGCTCGGGAACGTTCGAAGAATGCTCCAGGTGCAGGAGAACTCGAAATACGTGGTAAGGAAAAGAAATTGATGATAGAGGCTGAAGGAAAGAATGAAAACATCGAAAAAGACTGAATGTCCCAAGCTACTCTCGTAAATGACGTCTGCCTCAATTTAATACCATCTGTAGCTTTATATTATAAATATTCTCAGTGTACAAATAGATTCGTCTTTGAGCACTATCACATCGAAAGTTTTTTTTTTTTAAATATCAACACAAAGTTCAAATTATATATATATTTTTTTATCTTTAGAGTTGAATTCTTAAAAATAAAAATGAGTCATTATAAGATGGCAAAAAAATACCTCAGAAATATGTATACATTATTATAATTAAAAAAAATAATATCAGTTCTTATTTTAAAATAAAGGTAGATATTCACAGATCAAATAAAATTATATAATATAATAAAGTTCGTAAAATTAAACTTTTATATATACGTTCGCATAATTGTTCTTTTTTTTTTTTTTTTTTTTTTTTTTCAATAAAAATAATATGTAATAAAAGGTCTAGAATAAGTCGGCGAAATTCTTTTCTTTGAAGAGGTGATGGAGTGAAAAACTAATTGAATTGAATAAGAAAGTATTAGTACTAAGTATAGAATTAAAGAAATTTACTAAAGAGAGAGACGGAGAGAGAGAGAGTGAGGGAAAGGAAGATAAAAATGAATAAATACTATAGGATGCAGAGTGGAATAGAAGAACAAGCTCGCAGCAGCACAGTTAGTAATCCGGCTGCACAAGATGTAATCCTAGTTATACGGCACATCGAGCACAACAATGAGAACTCTACTACCTGCAAAAAAAAAAAGTTTACCCGCGTCCTAAGTGTGCTGCGATCAATTGTAGGCGGACACGCACGTGTACATGAAGCTCCCTCAATACAACGATTGTCAGCGTCTTTAGATCCCATGCGAGATCGACAGGTTTGATAGCGTTAATTCAATACCTACATACTCAAATGCAACAATGATCATACATTTGATCCATCACTTTTATTACAAATTATTCTATCAATAAAAGTTATTTTCTTTCATTTAATTGCTTATTACTTCCCTTATTATAGTTCAATTTTTTTTATGTCTTTTTACGAACTATTATCAATAATAATACTAATATATATAATATTATTATTAGTACTAAAAAATTTTAGTACATATAAAACACGAATATCAATATGAATATAAAAAAATAATATTTTATTTTTCAGCAATGAAAAAGCTGATGATTTAAAAAATCACAAACACTATATTAATTTATAAAATAATTACCAAGTTCATTCGAAATCTATAAATAATTAAATTCATCCTGCATAAATCGTTATATTATGATAAATATTGATACGATGAATTAAATTTCATTACTTTGATGATTAATACATACGCCTCATGTTTGAAATCTATACCATTAAAAATTGTATTAAAATTAATAATTTCTCTGTTGCATATTTCAAACGCGAATGCATTCTGTGTTTTACAAGCACTCTAAAATTATTAGTTACTTCACTCGTAGTACACGAAAATAAGTAGAAATACATATTTTCATAAATAAAATTTATTGAGTAAAAATTTATATTTAATACCAAGTCAATTAATTATTAATTATATTAATTTAAAAAAATTTAATTGATTCAATCTAAACAGCCCTTCTCATTTATTGTCTCATTTCGAAGTTTGAAAACACGATAACTTCTGAAAAATACAACTAATCGTACTAATTATTTTTTTTAATAGCGTTGGATTTATGAGAAGTAGAACGCTATCAAAAATCATTATCTAAATCATTATTGTTTTATCATAATAAATAAAGAAAAGTTATAATATTTAGCATTGCTTGATATATCTGTCAATTTCCTATTAATTTTAATTATTTTAATTAGACGAAAAGAGGTTTAATAGCATTACAACATGCTAAACATGTGCTACACAAATGCTAAAAATTTAACTTTGGTATCTAATATGTCCATATAATAATTTGCTTTTATAAATATTACACATATATATGTGTACTTCATTGTGTAGTTCTTATGCAATCTATGTTTATTTACAACCAATCAGGTGTTTGGACAAGTGGCACAATATAATTTTCTCATGTATTTTTTATAGTTAAACGATTTGATTTTTTGACATGAACATCAATAATAATTAAGAAAAAATTGCATCAGATACTGCTTAGAATTTATCTATAATATCTTTATATTAGAGTATTTAAAGATATTTTAGTGCACTATTTATATACTAAATAGTACATGTACTATGTGAATTATAGGTATGAATTAATGAAATTGCAGTATTGGTAAAATATTTTTAAGCTACCGTATGAAAACAAATTCAATGCTTCGTACGTGGAGTAAATACAAAAAAATTAAAGTTATTTAAAAAAAAAAAAATTAAGCGAAAGGTAAGAGTTATAATTCTTGTATATGTTTATATATTTATAACTTTCAGTTAAAAAGTATAATGCAATAAATCTAAAGCAATTTAGTAAAATTGTTGAAACAAATTTGATATTGAAAATAAACTTTGATGAAAAAACAAAAGTTTATTTTAAAATGCTTTCAAATATGTTATGATGAAAACAGTGAATATGCTAGTGCGTTTTTGATGAAAGAGTGTAACGCTAGCCAAAAACGGACGAATAGAGACCACCCACTGACCAACTTTCTGAAAGTTTTATGTAATGCATTAAAAAAGTAGTTGGGCCATCTGTTGAAACTTTTTTATATTTTATTTGATAGCCATCAGTCGCGCCATCGCCGCAGATCCAAACAATATGATAGAAAGTAACGGATACTAAGAGATCAATATGTAGATCACATATGACAAGAGTTCAAACTGAATATTTGATTAAAAAATTTATGAAAACACATTTAGGCGAATTGCATGAAGATTTTTTCACTAGTTCTTTGCTATATTCAAAATATATTTATTGAAATCAGCAAATCTATTTGAAAAATAAATAAATAAAAGTCCCGTGTAAAAAAAAAGTTGTTAAAAAAGTGTTGACTATTTTAGACTTCGAAACATGACACAACGACGAACTTTTTTTGAACGTTTTTTAAACTTTTGAAAATTCAAGAGAAAAATCAATTAATATAACAGTTCCGAAATAGTTCAAAATTAGTTGTTTTTGAACGTTTTTTGCACAGAAAAATGTTAATTTGTAGTATTAAGTCAATTATTATTTTCTATGTATTAAGTTTGAAAATCGTTTGAAAAAGGTTCCTCATTGTTTCGCGTTTTAATGTTTAAAATAGTCAACACTTTTTTGACCTTTTTTCAGCAATTTTTTTACACGGGGTTATCGTAAAAAGATTTTTCATAAATGTAATTACGTAGAAGATATCATTGAATCAAATTATTGATCCTATGCATCTACCGTCCTCTTTCTAAAAACGATGAAAAATGATTTTCAAGTTATTCTCACTCAATATACGGACATCTGGTGTAAAAATAATTTTTCAATTTTAAACTGATCGCAATAACTTATTTTTTCCTGCAAATTTTCAATTTTCGCAGTGTAAAAGTTAAGAAGAAAAATGTATGAGGAAAAAAATG
The DNA here is from genome assembly GCF_026212275.2 of Microplitis demolitor. Lineage (NCBI taxonomy): Eukaryota > Metazoa > Arthropoda > Insecta > Hymenoptera > Braconidae > Microplitis > Microplitis demolitor. Next base: position 16,915,920 of record NC_068549.1, on the reverse strand, counting down.
CGGAAATCATATGAGGCTGAGTAAATGAGATTCTCGTCTATACCTCTCGAGCTCGTCGACATAACGAGGCTTCGGTTCTGATAAATCGGATCAGCGTTTAATCAAACGTAAAAATATTATCAGCAATTGACGACGATGGTAAAGCCGTTGGAACAAATAACTCCGAGTTTTTAAAAATTAGTTTAATCAACTGTGAAATATTTTTTATTATTTTCTTTCATTTTTGTGTAATATATTTTTTTAAAACTTACATTGTTGAATTTATCTAGTTTGAACTTGCGTAAAACTTTTATAATAACCTCACTTAAAATAAAATAAAATCGTGCTTTTAACTTGAATGCTTCTTTTTAAACTAAATTGATTTTTCTTCTTTTTCAACAAAAAATTTTTTTCTGATTCTATGTATTTTATTAATATTCTTCAATGAAAATATTATTCAAATAGACAAGTAATAGGAAAAAGTTGTTATATTAAATAGATGGCACTCTTTAAAACACATGTGTCATTGTATGTTGTTTCTCCCCAAAATACATCTAACAGGTTTAAATCTTAAAACACTAAAAATAGTGTTAAAAGTTACTAGAACTTAAGCCAATGTATTTTTAAAAAATAACAAATATTGAATTTATTAAAAAAGCCAACTCGTTATTACGGTGAGTATGATCAAACATCAAATTACAAAAAAAAATTGTCGAAAATTACTTAAAGAAAAATTCAGGTCAAAAGTAAATAATAATTACAATCACAATGAAAAATTTTCTACCTGAAATAAAAAATTACAATCCATAAAAAAATTACCATGATTTGTATAAAATTAATTTTTTATTTAAATTATTACTATCTAGATTGTAATTTTTACTTATCATAATAATTACAATACAGCTTTGTTTAATTTTCGCTTGGAAAAAATAAATATTTACTTATTCATATAAAAATAGTTCAATCTTACAAAAAGTAGAGATTGTTATTAGAATTATTAAAAGTTAGTACATTAGTCGGAATTTTTGTTTCGTAGTTGATAAATATTACATCTCCAATGTAATTCTACGCAGGTTACGGTACATTTTAGAATATCGGTAAGATAAATTGCTACTTCGGGAGATAAAATTACTATTTGAGATTGTAAAAATTACTCCCCAGATTACATCTTTCACAAAACGCGTTAACTAATATTTACTAAGTACAATAGTAAAAATTATTGGTACATTATAATTTTTATTTGCAGCTAGTAAATTTTATTTTGAATGCAGTAATTTTAATAACCAACAGAAATTATTATTCTAAATAATATGTTTCAATTTTCACTTTGAGTTTTGTGAAAGTTTTGATTTTTTTTAACGTTTCAAAATTACTTCTCGGATTGTAATTTTTTTTTCAAATTTAGTAAAAATTACTTAATTTTTTTTCTTTGTGTATTAATATTTAATTTTGTTGTCAGTTAAATTTTTCATGAATTACTGGTTTTAAGTTTTCTATTAATCACAACTAAACAATATGAATTTAGAAAACGATTTTTAAAAGGGTTCTTGTGACAAAAGATACGAAGCAAAACAATTTTTCAAAAAATTTCAGATTGTTTAGCAGAAAAGTTAAGTGTGGACTACAATTAAAATGTAAATAATATTTTATGTTACTTTTATCAACGCAATGAAAGTGTAGAATAATTTAATTATGACGTTCCTAGGTTTTTTTAGCTATTAAACTTTACTGCACAGGTCAATGGCTTTAATCAAATAATTAAGGAGATTCTTTCTAAGTGGCAAAGATTGTAGAGCTTGCTAAAAAAACTCATCAGGTTGCAGCACGAAGGCCAAGTATGATTGGAAAACTAAATTAGAGCACGTTTTCGAAACTTTCAATAAATTAATCAATTCAAGAAATTTCGATTTTATATGTAGAAACCCATCAACTTAATTTATTAATTTGATAAATACATATATGGAAAAATTTATAATTACGATCTGTATTCTAAAAAAAAAATATATATATATATATTTAATGAAGTAAGATATGATTTTTTTACTTTTTTTTTTTAATATATATTATACAAAAATCGTTTATTTTTTCCAACGTTAAAAAATGTTAATAAACATTTGGTAACTTTCACTTGTTTGTACATTAATATTTGTTTACAAGCAATATTTTTGTTTTACTCATACTAACAGAGAAAATTGTAATTTGCGTGATTAATGAGTACAGCGTCCAAAATTATAACCAAATTATACTGTATAATCGACGCTAGAGTAGCCGTGAATATTCAAAGCAAATGTCGATATTTACCTGGAGTTTACTTTTACAATGAAAATGTAATAAATGCAAATTCACAATCAATGAAAATTTAAAAAAATTTAATATAAGTACAATAAAATATATAATTAATAGGATATTCCAAAATTGAGAATAAATATTTTTAATTATTTATTACAGCAAGTAGGTTTTGCCTATTTTCGCATAATAAACTCTGATGTATGTCAATCGTTGAATAAAAAAATGAGTTATGGGCATGGGCAGTGTAACCAAACACGTGATAGTAATTTAAATAATGTTCTCAAGTTTTTATTAGTTAACTCAATGATGATAATTTTTTAAGGTTCAATACTACTAACCAAATTTCTGGATTTTAAATTTCTAATTACGTTTTAAATATTTGTGAGACTCGAATGATGAAAATCTTACAAGATAGAAAAATCACTGTAATGATACTCTCTAAACATGAATAAATGAAATAAGTGAATATTCATTAATTCTGAGTGCCAAACGAAGCACTTTTTAAAATTAGTGGTTCGGTTTGCACTTGGAATTAGTGAATTTTCATTTATTTTCACTTATTCATGTTTAGAGAGCAATCAATTAATAAATTAGTAGATATCTAAAATTCGAGAATTTGTTAAGTACTGCCCAGTCTCAATAATCAATACAGAATAATTTTTATTTATTATTTATTTAATAGCTTTTTTTACAAAAATCGAATGGAATATTTTATTTTTTACGGACATTTTTTATCATACCGTTTTTCTAGGATCTCTTTGAACAGAATTATTATCCTGCGTAAGGTATCAACTAGTTACTAACCAAAAGAAAAGAAAAACATGATTTGTAAAAATTTAAAGTCTCTCTCTGTTGGTTTGTAGAGTCTATTGGTGTTTTGCCATAAATGGTCTTCAGACGACTGAAGCCTCAAGAAAGTATTGAGAAGACTCAGATAAGCAAGAAAGAAAGAGCAAACATCCCTCCATAGCCTTGCCTTTACTTTTTTCTCTCTTTTTTGTATATGTACGAGTAGACTATTGTAAAAGCAACAAAGTCTCATGTTTCACTAGCGCCCTGTAGCATTCTACCTTCATTAATTGTAATTTTATAAAAGTTTTATAATAAACTAAATAAACTCCTACAGTTATTTAATTTTAAAAAATAACACATACTTTTCGTTGTCTGTTTTTTAAATCTATCATGGAATGTTTGCTAAAACTAAAATATATAACATCTTATATAATATTATTGTTAATAATTGAATTTTCTAAAAATGACAATGGACAAATTTAATGGCCTTAACTAATCGTTGATGGTCAGAATTTAACAGAATTTTTACCACCAAAGGTTTAACCTTGAAAATTAAACTTAAAAATATCCCATTTTGCTGTTAAGGATTAGTTAAGGTCATTATATTTATTTATTGTCACCTTAATAATTTCATCTATTTGACAAAAATATTAAGATAAAAAATAGTTACTTTAATTTTAACTGAAAAAATTTCCAATAACCATAGATGAGAAATAAAAAAATACCCAACCTATTCTAAGACTTTAATCATTTTTATAAAAATTTCACAGTGGTTGAAATTCTTTGAAAGGCAATGATCTAATGTAACGGAACGTTAATCCGTAAGCCAAAATAATTCTCCGGAAATTCTCGCGCGTTACCGTGGTTCCGGTTGTTACAATAATCGCTAGGTACGGCCTTGTGAGTAAAGAAAAAGGCACCGAAAAAGAAGATGATCGTGAAAAAAGAAAAGGAAAAAAAAAAGAACGAACCAAGTATTTCAGCAGACTGCAAGATTTCTCACCCAGGGGCTCATTACCGTCTCAATGTAAGAAATTTCAAATAATCTTACAGGTAATAAGTAATCGGTTTATCAATTGACAACAATTGTCAAATAGCAAATATTTATAATAATACGAAACAACTGAAGTACATATTGATATATATTTTAAAAAAATGTAACTAAGGAATTGAAGTTTGGAATATTTGATTATAAATCTAGATGCGATGGAATTGAAGTGCCAAAAAAAAATTCTTGAAAGAATAAAAACAGTTACCGGCATGCCGGCAAGGAAACTCGTGAACTGACGTATACTACTAGACGGGATACATATATATATATACTGGTAGAATTGCTGTTAGGTATGGCTTAGCAGTGGTAATTTCTTGTTTTTTCTATCTTAAGGTTCAAGTTAGCTTTTCGGTCGAACGCTTGCCATAAAGTATCGGTGCAGCAGCAGCAGCAACAACCGACTAGTATACAGGTAAAGTAAAGGTGAAGGGAAAGAAACCTTTTCTCCAGCGATGTGTGGCCATTATGCAGTCCGTGACGAATTCACGTTATACTAGACTTAGCTCAACCATGAAGTTTCCATTGGATGTTATTCGACCTCAAGAAATCATAGACAGGAAATAATCCAAGAGTCGAAGACAAGGAAAGAAGGCTATAGCCTTCGATTTAATAATTCGTTCAAAGAAAAAGAGGTAGATATTATTAAATAATTATATACTTTCATTATAAAAAATATAGAAAATTATTTACTTAAACAGTGAAAAAGTATATTATTAAATTCTATATTTATATTTAAAATAATGTACATTATTATTAATGAAAAACTTTGCATACAATATTCGAATAAATCCTTGAAAACTTTAAACATAAGTAATTATAAAGAAACTGTAAAACTTTTACGATCTGAAGTATACATAAAAAATTCTATCTCATTTTAATTTAATGAATTTTAATTTTTAAATTGAATGTCAGGCTTTCCGATGAAAAAATTAATTTTAAAAATTAGATATTAACTATTTTTACACTATATATGAAGTTTAATTTTAAATATTCTAGACATCTCTTTTATTACATCAAATATGTACATTAGTGTGGTCGTTAAAAATTGAATTTTTTCAAACGCCCCATAAAATGCTTCTTTTTATTAGTGAAAAAATACATGGGGAATTTGGTTTCGTCTTTTTAAGTTAAAAGAAACACGTGTCTCAGGACAATCAAAATTCATTTTTCGATACAATCGCGTTTTTTTTAATGTCTCATGAAATATTCAGATTAACGGAAAACCTCATAGGAACAATTTTATAGAATATTTAATTCTTGACAAAAAAGGTCATGTTCATTTTTTTTATAAAATTTGTTTTTATGAATTTATTTAAAAAAACTTTTTTTAGATCTTATGAATTGAGCGTTTTAAAGATTACAAATGTTGAAAATAATATTTTTCTGAGTGTATAGAAACTAGCAAGCATTAATGATTAATATCTTATGCGTTACAAAGTTGTCTATATTTAAGAAAAAAAGTTATCTTTGACATCCGTAATCCTTTAAAGCTGAATTGATAAGATCTAAAAAAGTTTTTTTAAAATATCTTCCTAAATATACATTTTATTAAAAAAATGAACATGGCCTTTTTTGTCAAGAATTTAATTTCCTACAAAATTGTTCCTATGATTTTTTCTTTTAATCTGTATATTTCATGAGATATTTGAAAAAACCGCGATTGTATCGAAAAATGAATTTTGATCGTCCTGAGACACGTATTCTTTTTACTTAAAAAGAAAAAACCAAATTCCCCATGTACTTTTTCACTAAAAAGAATTAAGCTTTTAATGAGGTGCCTGAGAAAACTTAATTTTTAATGACCACCCTAATGTACACAGAATGAAATGCAAGGACTTAAAAATTTTAACCATATTTAAATATATAAAAAATAATAATAATTTGTATTAAATTAACTTTAAAAAAAAAAAAATATGTATGAGATATCTCTAAGTATTTGAAATGAAGCTTGAATCAATTGAGATACAAAAAAGCTCTATAACACGAAGATAAAGTCAACAAAGCGCCGATAAGCGAGCTTGAGTATTTGAACTCTTTCAGTCTGTCGAATGAAATCACTACAACTACACGACCAACTCATCCTTACACTCGTTTCCTTTATGTTGGCCAGCACGCAAGTAAAATCCGATGATAGAAAAAGAAAGCCGCCAGTGGAAGCGAGTAAAAAAGAACAATGAAAAAAAATAAATAAAAAGTAACGACAACGCACGATAAAAAAAGCGGTTGAAATCGCTGCACGATAAATAACGTTTATCTGTTAAAAATCCAATCCGAAAGCACCTCAATTCGTAAAGATTAGTTTACAAAAGAGTATCCTATTCGCTTAAAAAATTCGTATATACACTTTCTGCTGTCTCACACATACGTATATTCCTCACTGTCTTATAATAACTTTCACATACATATATAAATATTCAGTAAAATTTATTGTTACACTGAATAACCATTCGCGGAATTTCAGATTCTAAATTTATGTAAAAAATTTCTTGATTACTGTATTGACAATTAAATGATGACAACAAAGATACATTTGCAGCAGAGCAAGTGCGATGATTGAACAAATTTATTGTAAATGGAAAAAAAAGAGATAAATCAAGTAAAAAAGAAGTAAAAGCAACGGTGACCTTCCATCGATCTTAAATTCTACGACAAGCAATTGTGTGTGCACGTGGATGTGTAGTATGTGTAACACAACACATAACATTCGAGATTGAAGATTGAACTCGCGTCGTTTGTTAGTTAGGACTTTTTGAGGATGCATTTTTCTTCGCTTACCCTTTTTTTCTTTTTTTATTGTTTTTTTTTCTTACTCTTTTATACTTTTTCACCATGAGTGTCTGTTACCAATGTATACTTTTTTATCGTTTTCGACCTGAGGATATCATTTACAAGTTAAAGCTTATACGTTTTACACTGTCTACCTTTACTTAAGAGACTGTGAAACTTTCGCCACATTTGAACGACTAATATATATAAATAAACCCCTTATAAACCAACCCCATCGGGCTTTGTAGCAACTTTGCGATGTAAAAGACGTTTGAATTAATAAAATACCTCAATTGATAAAATCTCTTTGCGAAAAAATTTCCTACTTTTGTTAAAGTTTTTATTTTTTTCGAACAGAAAAACTTATTTGTTCTTCCATAATTGGACTTAAAAATTTAACAAAACATCCAGGATAATTTATTAAAAAATAAAAATATACTTTTTATAAATTTAAAAATTTATAAAACGAATTAAAAATTAAAATCTTTGCATTTAAACTTCTTAAGTAGTTTAAAAAAAAACTTTTATTCCTTATTAATATTCATTATAAAATATAATTAAAAAGTAAAACAAGAATAACAATAAAAAAATGGACTGAGAATTTAAAAAATAAAAGGGATTCGAATTTAAACATCAGAGCGACGTTGCGATACGAGTTGTGAAATTAATGACAAAAGGGCTCTCGCTTCCTTACTTAAATTCCACACTTGCACCTTTTCTTTACTATACATATTATAACTCCCCCAACAACTGGACAATCCTCCTCTCACGTGAGCCGTTCCATTTCCTATTCCAGACAATTCACCTTTTCACTAGCGAATTAATGGTTGGATTTATAAACGAGTCTATTATACACAACCACCAGTGTTGGAAGCCACATAGAGTAGTTTAGGGAACTAAAAGAAAAAGAAAAAAACGCAATAAAGAAAAACAAAGATAAACAAGTCTCCCTACACCTTCACTTCTTTTTTTCTTCTTCACCGTTTCTTTTTTACATCTCCCACTCTATCACAACAACCTTATTTTTTATTCATTCTAGCGTCCTTGTTATGGCTCTGCAGACTCCACTAAATATTTAATTAAAAATTCACGTTTCTCATCCACTATATATTCCATTGATTCCTAATTAATTCATCCTGCTGAGTTTATAAGTCTAATAAAACTTCAAGAATGATTTAAATTACATGTGGGTAGTTTTATTTTAAATTCATCGACTCGACATAAAAAATTAAAAACCCTTATCACCTCTGATTATACTCAAAAAATACATAGTTAAATTTTTAAATAAAAATATAAATCATTTGATATGAATGTATCTTAATAGATTTATCAATTTAACAAGCACGTGACAAAATTAATGAATTTATTGATAGTATCGTGATATTTAAAGTGACTCATAATGAAGTGAGTGTAACTAAACGGAAATGACTTTTTGTGTTGGACTGTATATATTATTTAGTTACGATGCATATGTAATTCAAACGCCGAAATTCAAAGTACCCTGACAATGCGACCACGAAACGATTACCATGCGGGACACGCTCAACGAACTTGTATTACGTATTTAATTCACGTGGCGTACATACTTGTAAAGTGACCAACGTCGCGAACTATCTCTTCCGGACAGACGACGAGAGTTGATGGTCAGACGAGTTTTCAGAGAGTGGCATACATACATTTTTATCTCACTCTATTTCATCCACTCTTTTATCATATCAACTATTATAATTATAAATATGCACTGACAGAAGCAGAGAGTGCATGACAATTATATTATTTAAGAGCATTTTTCAGTTTTCATAAAGCTCCTACTGTCCTCTTTTACCCAGTAAATATATATGTACGTGCAGCCGAATATATTTTCACCATACATTATGATGTAAACTTGAAAGCACACTCAACATTAATATTCTTGCTCTTAACTCCTAAAATAACCAAATCTATCTACGACTCAATTAAATATTTTTTTTTATTTTTTTATAGTATTTGTTTAGATGTACACTGATAGAAGTATTTATTTGAACCAAATAAGTTTCATCAATAGTTAATCAATGATTTATTTGAAAGCTTGACCAAAATAATAAATATTTCTTAATAGTTAATAAATAGCTTATTTGAATATAAGGAAATGACACATGAAGCTAATTAAGTAGGGTTATGACAAATAATTTATAGTACCATTTAAGTTTATTTTTTAAAAAAAAATAATACGCACAGTAATTAATTTAAAAAATATTCAACATTTTTTTTATTTATGAAACAATATTTAGTTGATTATATTTTGAATTTGTTACACTAGACAGTATACTAAAAGGTATTATAAACAGAAAGTGGTTGTAGTCAAAAATCGCAGCGATGTTCATGCAAATATGAGATTATTAACTATTAATAAATCTATATTTAAGGCAAACAAATTCTCATTTCAGCCAAATAAGGCTGAAAAACTGTTTCAAATGAATGCATTTATTAATACCAAAAAAATACTTCTGTCAGTGTATAGCTACAAATGTGAGAACAATATTAAAAAAAAAAAAAAATATTAATTAACCCCTGAAAAATAATCATCTGCCGATTTTTTATGATAAAAAAAAAAGTTAAGCAATACATCTAAATAATTATTATTTTTATATTCAAGCCTTAATAATGATTAAAAATATGAACGATGGGTGTATTGTTTACCGAGAGGGCCAGAACAAAAAGGTATATTATAATTGGGCTATGCTACTTTTCTTTGTAAACAATAATATACCACAGACACAGGACGGCCGTTAAATATAAATTTATCGTCGATTACCGGACGCCAAAACGACAAAATAACTGCAGGAAAGAATGCGTAAACGTTCGATAAATAATTGGTTCGATGTGGAGTGTAAATACTGTGACATTAAACCTCGGGGATATTATACGTATAAATAATGCGAACTTTAAAACAACGATGATGTACATAAACAATAAAATATATGTACCGGATTAAAAAAACGTTACATAACGTGAATTTACTTTATGACACCTTTCACTCAATTAAATCGAATATTAATTTTATTCCACTCATTTAAAATATATATCAACAATTATCTTCTCGTAAATTTTTTACTTTATATTATAAATATTTATAGTACTACTTTTTCAATTATCAAAGTTTAATATTTAGTCAATTTGATAAAATTTGTACTCAAGTAGATTTACCAAATATAAGCTGAAGAAGTCTTCAATTAAAATCTATTCAAATATATTTCAAATGAAAACTGAATTTCGCAATGGAAATGAATTATTTTAACATATTAGTAGATATATTAAATATACTTAAAAACTTACATTAAAAATTAATTGACATAAATATAAGCCAAAATTATAAGTCTACTTAGTATATATAATTTAATGAAAATTGTCAGATACATTGAGGCAAAATGTACTAAGAAATATTGCATACATAATTAAAAATGAAAAAGATTTTTCAATTCCATTAAAAATTTAATAGAAATAAGTACAATTTTGATGAACAACTTTGGGTATGATTCACTTCTAAGTTTCCGGAATAAATTAATCTTAATTAAGTTTGAAAATATAAATAATGCTTCAATTTTCTTTGATATTAATGCACATAAATAACTACCTAACCACAACTCAGTTATTAGATGTTTTTTAATATTAATAAGTATATAGATGTAAAAAAAAAAAAAAGATATTTCAAGATTCCATCACAATACCATCAAATTTACCGTAATATTTATTTCCGTGGTTTATTCGAGGCAACTGTAATTCACACCTGCGTTTCCTATACTAATTTGAAACATTATGTTGACCGATGCCCAAACGAATCCATCAAATTTATCGTAGCTAGAAGTATACATAATATAAGGCATACACCGCACGCCCATCGGCTAAAGAGAAATATTTTCACAGCGTAGCCAGTGTATTGCTGCTTAAGGGGAAATAATTTTTTTCTTAAAAAAGATAAATATAAAATAAAATAAAAAAAAAAAAGATAAACAAATAAAATTAATAAAAAAAAGGGTTTAAAAGAAACAAGTATATGTAATGGAGAGTAAGGCCGTAACCCTAAGGCCCACGAACGAATACCAACAAAAATAAAAAAATAAACGAGTAGATGAAGCTCAGAATGGTGTGTTATGTGTGAGGCAGCACTACCTCGTTCCGGTCAAGTGAAGGTGGTTGGTTCACTGGTAGTTTGTGAGGTATAAAAGATACGCAGACAGAATTGAAAGAGAAAGACAGAGAAAATAAAAGAGCAAGGTAGAATAAAAATAAGAGGGAGTATAAAAAAGAGTGGGGAGCTACTTCCGACGTTGCCACATGCTCCTTTACCGAATTTTATGAGAAGTCTCTTTGAAATCAACGTCTAGCTTTGTGTTGTTGTATTAGACATTCATATATATATTATATATATAATAAAATTTTTTTTACCTATTATCGTCATCAAGAATTTTCAGAGAATTATTTAGTTTTTTACTATTTTGTGTACAAATGTCGATTATACATTGTAGTGTATACATAACAATATTTTTTATGAATATACTTTACAAAATCTTTTATAAAAATATATCTATTTTTTTCTTTTTTAACCTGAAGTAAATGGGAAAAGACGGTCAAGTGGCAGTCAGACTGACACTTGAGGGTAACATATGTAAGAAAAAAAAAATATATGTATATATATATCTTTCAAAGAAAAGTTAATAAGCAGGTTAAAAAAATTATTCATCAACATCTAAAATATTCATTACTTTACATTTTTTTATCAATTCATAAATATTTTATAATTTAACAACATTACGAATCTCTGAATTACCTGTCAGGATAACATTGTCCGCCCCAAAAAATAATATTTAGACATGACTTGAATAATATATTTTCTGTATGTGTAATCAACAGACGGTTTAGAATCTAAAGAAACCCAAATTCAAGGGAAAAAAAAGGCCTAAATATACTTTTCAGAGGGAAAGGAGTCCAAAATACCTTAATAAGGCCAAAGTTATACAGGTTGAATGTGTACTTTGGATTAAATGTTTTTCTTTCATTGAAATATACTTAACAATATATACGCTGAAATATAAATACATTTTTTTTTGTCATAAATGTTTCTTATTAACATATAAATATGTATATATATTTTTAGGATATGTATTTACATTAAAAACTTGAAAAAAATGTCTCAAACTAAATTTAAATTTACGTAGTTACCGAGAATTATAATTTCCTGGGTCTCCTTTCACACTTTTAACTTTTGTTGAATTTACAAATGAATGTGCATAACTAGCAGTTATATATATTTTCCAGTTCCCAGCAGCTAATTACTGTCAGCACGTGCGAAGCCTAGATTCATGGCAATTTAAACCGAGTACAGATGTGACTTTCTTACCTAACCTCAACTACTATGCATACAATTATATTGTCAAAACAAAAAGTGTCGTCACAATCGGGTTCTAATATTCGATTATTCATAATCAAATACAATCGAAACTAGACAATTGATGTCATCAATTAATCGTCCATGAACAATCGATTAATTTTAGCAAAAAAGCAGTTTTTTTTTCTTAATCAACTGTATAGTTGTAAAATCGATAATTTAACAATCGATTGAGAAAATCTGACTTTGAAGTTCAATATTACAATAAAAAAAAGGTTTACTGATAAAAAGCTAAAAAATATTAATAATGGCGCCAAAATTAAAAAAACGAAATTACTTTTAACTCGAATTAAAATGGGACGAATTTAATAAATAAAAAGAAAAATTGGTTGGTAATGTTTTATTACAAAAATTTTATTTTATGACTAATGATTTGATTATAATACGATTAAAGCAATAAATAAATAAGAATAAACCAAATTCAAAATTTCACAGAAGAATCGATTATTTGAGAGCAACGTTTAAGTTGTACAATCGACTTGCTAAAAATCAATTGTAACAATCGAATATTTTAAAGAAAAAACAAATAAATATACAAAATATTTAAAGGATTTGGAAGCTGAAACCTGAAGGTAATAAATGACGAAAAAATTTATATTTACTATATTTTTTCTTGAACGAAGAGAATATTTCTGAATTCGAAGTAAAAGACTTATATTTTCATAACAAACTTAAATCAAAGCTATTTTTAAAAAATCATTTTTAAAAATTGAAACCAATTTTTTTCGATTAATCGAACCCGTTACAATCGACTAAAAAATATTAACACTCGAAAAAAAACATCGATTATTCGATTAATCAAATTCGATGTAACAACACTAAAACAAAACTTTCGATATACATATATAAATTTATAGATTTATAGAATACCATTATATAATATTTTTTCAATTATAGACAACTTTTATTAATAAAGTGTAAAAAAAAAACTATCGATAAAAAAAAGTTTGAATAAAAATTTTATCCAATTGATTAATAAACTTTGGTATATAAATTGTACTGAATAGCCCCAAAGTAAAAAATAAAAAGCCTAAATCGGCTTTGCATGAACTGAGAGGAGTTGGCTTGGTGAGAGGACATTAAACTATAATGAACCGATAACTAGATATTCTGTCGGATTTAAGGGCGCCTTTGTATAGTGATGTTAAGCAGCATATATGTATCCAACAACCACGCGATATTCACAAAAATATTTATCGTTACTTTAATGGTTACTCGCATTTTCGTTTAATGTGTTTTTAAACATCCAAAAAAAAAAAAAATAAATGTTTTATAATTTCAATTTTTTATTCCCATTAAATTTCATGAGCATGTATCTCTTATAAAAGATAATAATATCCTTATATTATTGGCCGCTAAAAGAATTTAAAAAAAAATTTTTTTTGTATCTTTATATTGTAGAAAAATTTAATGTTATAAAAAGTGATTATAATTCCTTGTATATAAGCCATGAACTACCTTGTAGTCTATAATTTTTGTGAATATTGTCTCACACTTTGAACTGTTTTTGTTCACTTGGATTTAATCATCGTCCAATTATTTTTTTAATAATTGGATACTTGACGATGGTTAATACCAAAAAAATTTTTAAGAATTTTTAAAAATAAATTATCATTAAAGTGACATGTCCGGATATTCGATAATTATTTTTTATCTTCAAACATTTTTTATTTTCAAAGATAAAAAATTGTAATTAAAAAAATTGTGAGATAATTTCAATACTGATAAAAATGACAGGTGGGCGGAATATATATGTCAAAGAAGACAAGTTGATCAATCCACCAGCAGTTATTGATAATAACTTAAGACAATATTCAAATAATAAAATTTAAAAAGATCAAAAATTTTAAGAATAAATTTTCACCAAACAATCTGAAGAAAATATTTATTTTGAAGATTTGAATACATTATTAAATATGTATTGTAAGAACAAGTCAATATAGCAAATCGATAGTCAATAAGCACATATGCTGCTTCGAATTTAAAACAACTTTAGCCCACCTTAAGCTTAAACGCGTTGAGTGTTCCTTAAAATTTTAACTCACGTTAAATCATTTCTCCATATTTTGTGGTAAGGTAAAAGACCCAGTACTCGATTAGGGAACTACTAACCGATCACTCATGTATTTGTATATATATATATATATATATATATATATATATATTTACTAAATTTTACTAAATATAGATATACAAATACACGCAGTGATCGAGTACTAAGTAGTAGAACAAACTTGACACAACATTGTCGATTCGTTTATATATTAATTTAAAAAAAAAAAATTCAATTCAAGAATCTTTGAATGTCAATCAACATGTATGACATTTGTGAGCACGATAACTCTCGAAAAAAAAAAAAAAATCACCAATAAACTAAATTTTTCTATTAACTTTAAGTTTTCTATGGGAAAAAATCCTATTGGAAATTTTTATCCAAGTCTTTGTCGTTTATTTATAATTCCATCAAAATAAAAAAACTTGAAACTGACAATTCGCCATTAAATAGACACGTATGTTTGTGTCCTCTTTTTTAATACAATTTACTTTCTGTATCTAACGAGTACTGACAACAGCATCGGCGTAAGAATAAGAGCACTTATACTAAGACATCTGTAACTATCATAAGAAAGATGGCAATTTATTGGAAAAATTTCAACGTGACACAATATATTATAGATATGGCGGTTTAAAAATCGATGTTAAAATCGACATTTTATTCTCTTAATTGATTTTTTGAAAGATTCCGCATGTTTATTGACTGAAAAACTATTCAAATTAATAATTGAAATCTTTGCAGTCTTAATTTTAAAAATTTGATGAATTATTTTTTATTACTATCACACGAGCAATTAAAATGTGGACTTTTAGATTTTTCAACTTTTTTTTCTATTTTCATAAGCAGATATCACTTGAATGTTCTCTTTATACTATTTTCTGGGTCAAATAAAATTATTTTTTTTCACTACTCCAACAATTTTAATACATGTTTTAATTATTTAGTTCTCATTTCATACCATTTAAACATTTGTAAACTTTTTTATCATCATTCCAAGCTAGCTTTTTCACTGTCATACTGTAATTACGAATTTAATAATAATAATAATATTATTAAAAAAAAAAAATTTTAATACTAAAAAATAAGTCAAGATATAAGACATTGATAGCATAAAAAATAGTATATTGTCAGTTTCTATGGTAATCGCATGGTAAAAAAAAATTAATAAAAAAATCTCAAAGGTTGCACCTTTGTTAAACGTGTCACGGTTCGTGAAATTCAATAAAATCGCGGTAATCCCAATAGGTAGAATTCCTAATGCATTTCGAACATGGAGACAGCTTTAGTGTCTAGCAAAGAGAAAGAGAGACAGTAAAAGTACAAAGAAAAGTATACGTTGACAGAGACACAAGCAACCTTGCATTCAAACATGTTTTCCATGAGTATATATATGGCGAGCTCTCTTGTTGGTAGAGCAGAAACAATTCTCTAGAATTACCCAGAAGGTAGAAAAGACTTGGAGAAAAATATTTAACATCGAAATAGTCAATGCACCAGAGAGTATGGTGTATCGGGTCAAAGAGGTGAATCAAGATACTAAATCAAATAGAAAAATAAAAAATTAATTGAAACCAAGACCGAAATAATATTGAATCATTGATATATATATATATATATATATATATATATATATATATATATATATATATATATATATATATATATATATATATATATATATTAATATATGAATACATCATATATGTATGCGCCTCAACAATCGATTCTGACGTAAAGGAAATGCATTTAAATATGCATTGGTACTAAATAAATCTCAACCTTAACACAATAAAACTATTGCTCCCAAACTCAGAATCGAATGCTCACAAAATTTTCAGCTAAGTGTAATACAAATATAACTATATGTTCTATGATCATTTGGCAGTTGTTATACCTCTCATCTATTCAAATTCTAAATTCAAATCTAAATTACGAAGACTTGGAATATTATTAACTTTTAAGTTAAATAACTGATAATAATGAATTATTTTTATCGGTTTACTATTAATGAAAATAATAATCAAAGTATCTGGAAGTGTAAATAGAGTAGACTAGATATTTTAAAAAGCGATTTAAAGTTTAAAAACTATGCGTTCAACGTGCAAGTTACTACTTACAAGACAGTTGCTAAAGTTTTAGGTCTATTAAAGTACATACTATTAAGAAAAACTTAGTTTTACTATATATTCAAGTGAAAAAGTTAAAACCACAAGTTAAGAGTTTTGAAATACATCTATACTTATAGCTTCTAACATCAAGATAGAATTTAATATCAATGCAATATTATAAAAGTATTTTAATTCTATATACTGTGTGTGCCTATATTTAACTTGTCTCTTTTTAACAATTTTTATTTATTCTTTATTTCCTCTTCATTTCGCTAATTCCATTAAATGAAATAACGTTAATGCCCATATTTAAATGACTAAATCCAGCTTGCATTTAAACGTGTGACAACTATCATGGACATTTATTTCATTCACTCTTATTCTCCCTAGAGACAACCCTCGTTTCTAGTCGGCACCCTACTTTTCTCGTCCGGTTTCCCCTATGACTCTAAGATATTCTATAATAAAAAAATGAAAAAAAAAAAAAAAAAAAAAAAGAAAAAAATTTCTCAATGGCTTTACTGAACCGTTTAAAACTTCTGGGAGTTTCAAATCTGTCAAGACTTTTGACACGGCTTTTTTTCTCGCTTTTAAAGTAATAAGTTAATTGTCTAGGGATTTTTAAATTTGCCAGGTGACATAACCGAGCCCAGTATATAATTCATCGAAAAATTTATATTATCGATCAATAAATTAACCTTATAAATTGTTATGCCTCCATACATTATTTCCACGGTAATTTCCAAAAGTGCTAACAGTGATGTTTTTACGTTTGCTATCAGCTGTATGACTACTTATTGTTTAAATTTTCTCAGAGCGTAATAATATTAGTTGTAGCACCACCTGCAATCGCTGATCGCCGGTAGTTAGTCAGAAAGAATTAAGATTAATTACAGAGTTATTAATTAAGAATAACTTTGATTTAAATAGAATAAAAGTATCATTCCTTAGTTTCTATAATTAGCAATATTATTATCATACACGGAAAGAAATCCCACTAAAATTTACGATTTTAACACGGTAATCGTGGACGAGATTTTCATTGGCGTCAATTTCTAAGTGTCTTATTTCAAAATTTACTTTATTTTTTGTAAAAAATACGATGTTAAAAAGTAAAGAATATAACCTACGTTGTAATTTTAACAAAGACTCTAGTAAATTTTGAAATAAGACATTTAAAAATTGACGCCCATGAAAGTCTAGTCCACGATTACGATGTTGACATTGTAAATTTTAGTGGAATTTTCTTTCCGTGTAGTTGTAAGACATTCAAATCAATTTTCTATTAATATACACTGAGAAAAAAATACTTTTACTAAGAAAATTTACTCGATACAAGTACATATATTCTTGATAATTTTCGAGAATATATAATTTTGTCTCAAGAATTCGTAGAATTAATGAAAATAATTTTTATTTAATTCAAGCAAAGCTATTCTTTTGTTTACCCATAATATAATAACAAATGCATATAATATCTATATAAATTTGATACTCTTTTCTCAAGAAATTAATTATTACTAATAATAAAATAAATACTTATAACTGATTTCTTGAACCAAGAAATTCTTGTTTGGACAATAGTATTTTTTTTCTCAGTGTAATTGTAATACTCAGTGTAATACATATAAAAATCAATTTTTCTGTGTTATTTCTCAATAAATAAGTGAAACTTTATTAAAATTAAATTCGAGTGTCGTTATTATTCAAAAAGATACCAAAAATTCCCAAAGCATCCCTAATTAAGAAAAATTATTTGCTCCATGTTAAGTGTATATCTTAGCCATATATTAGTCAATATAAGTTGTTTTAAATCATTTCGAATTGTTTTGAATTATTCCAAAGCATTTTTTAAATTCAGGGATAACATAATCTAACAATATTTTTTTTTGTTTTCGGTATGATAATTATTCTATGCATAAACTTTTGCAAGGTTTGAAATTTTTGAACGTTATTGTTTTAGCATCGAACACGCTTGTAACGAGTACACGATGGTCTGGAGTACAACAGCAGCAATCAAACTTGATACACACCACACACATGCACAAATCCTTCTACATATTTGCATGAAACAGCTCTTGTCATAGTTTTATCATTTTATCCAATCTAACTCCTTTTCTTCGTTATTTTACTGCAAGGCTTAACTTTAACCAACATGGGAATAAAAAACAAAAAAAAATGAAATCGAAAAAATATGTTATCCACAAATAAACATCAGCAGGCAGGCAACACTATTCTCTACATTATTCATTTAAATTTATTTTATGTAAAATGATACATATATATAACACATGTCATATTGTTATATATGCTCCATTTTCCCCTAAAACAACTTGGAAATCCTCTTCATACTAAAGCCTATCCAAACATTAGTCCATCATCTATACTTTTATCATCACTAACAACAAATATCTTTCATCTTACGGCAAAAAATAGTTTTCAAATTTATCATCAACCATAGAAAAAAAAAAAAAAAAAACTTCTGGATTACTTTTAAACAAAACTCAGACGAAGGAGTTATTTGCCGATTTCTTTTACCGTCGCTTGGGTGTTATAGAAAAACATTAAGTACGAAAAGATAAACTATTAAGAAAATAAAAAATTATAAAAGTAACTTTAACTTACCAATTACTGTATAAAATTTTTTCAATCAAATGGATCCTTGGGGTATCGAAAAAATTATTAAATCCAACCGCCTCGGGAATAAAACTAAATTCGAATTGTCGCGATTCACACACACAAATATGTACACAAATCAACACTAAAAACACTCTAGTTGAATGGCACTCTTCACTCCAAGTCTAAAAAAAACCATATATTTATTTAGCAACTTTACCGTATATTTTATTTTCTCATATTCCACGAATGAGTAAACGGTAAGAAAAAACTTTTTTGAAAAATAACACATGCACGAACCGATTCGCTGTAACTGAATACAAACAATTAAATTATTTAGCTTGTAAATAATTTTTTCTGATGATCAAGTACACAACTAAAGTACAATAATTAATAATTGTATTTTTGTTTGAATTTGAATAATAGAGTTACATAATAAAATAATAAAAATAAAATATTTAACCCGGTACGGCGGCCATTTCTCTCGGTCACTAGTGTAGCGATGTTTTTATCTCAACACACATTTAATGACCAATACAATAAACAAACATAATCCCACCTGCTACGAGGCCTCATAGGCGACTGATGCGAGAACCGAGAAGCGAATATATTTCGGCCAATCCCCTCACCTCGACTTGGTTGCCATCTTGCGCTACAGATCGTCGACACAAAGACCGGAGATTAACGACAGCATACGAAAATACACGAAGTTATGGGTACTAGTTGAGAAGATACTGTGAGTAGTCTATCGACGCCGCATAGTGAGCACGATTTTTCGTGATGTACAGAACAGAAGTATGGTTGAGTGTTGTTATGTATTGAAGACTGAACAGAAACCAGGCAAAAGCTGTATAAGTAACAGGATGCAGAGAAAGGAAGAGTAGAGAGGATTCTATCGCGCAGAAGGCTCAACAAATGTCCGTTACATTCGTCCTTCGATTACTTCACTTTTTTTAAGGAAAAAAAATATTCAAATCCATGTAAATCTATTTAAATATAATTATCCTAAAGTTTGCAGACAATAAAAAATTTTCGGATTTTTTTTTTCAACAAATCAATTAAAAATAAAATATTATAAAAATGCACATGTAGAAAATTTAAAAATCTATAGGTGCAATTTTTCAAAATACTTTTTCTTTATAGTTTATCGTTTTAAAAACAATCCAAAAATTATTAGACGGCTAACTTCAGAATCATTTAAATATCTCATTTTTTCAATCATAACGATCTATCAAAATTGTTTTTTAGAAATCACATACATATATCTTTTATTATAAAAAACAATTAAAATTTTTGATGATCCTGAAGTTAGAAATTAATAATTTTTGGATTTTTTTTTCAACAAATTAATCACAAAAAAAAAAGAAACTAAAAATATGCACATGTGAAAAATCTAAAAAACTATTTTTTTGTAATTTACCTTTTTAAAAAAAAATCAAAAAATTTTAGACGTCGTCTAAATTTAGTATCATAATTTTTTTCATGTGCTCCGATTCAAAAATTTATATATACAGCCTATAAAATTAATAGAGTAAAAAATTTTTCGTTAAAGAAAAAAAATTTATTATTTTTTACACTAACGATGTTTTTTTTTCAGATTTAACTATATTTTATACACACTGTTTACAATGTGTTTTACAGAAATCTTATCGAGATAACTAACATCTGGAGCTTAAAATAATAAATAAGCAATCGTTAAACTTTTTTAAACTTTTTTCATTTAATCATGATTAAGAAAATATTTCAAGATACTCTTGAGGATTGTTCAAACACTAGCCGGGAATTCTTGGTTTGAATCCAGACCACCTCCTGTGCGTGTTTATACAATAGTTTTTTTTTTTTTTTTATTTATTTATATCTCTTTTTCTCTCTCGCTTTTTAATTTTCTACCATCTATTAATATAAATCAGCACAATTAATTCAGCCGAGTAATTTGGAGCGCATCAACGCTGTATATGTGATGGAAATTTTCATGGAAATTTCTCGCGTGGTATAACACATAGGTCTCCCCAACAGCCTGAAGGGAGGATTATTACCTTATTCGGGTTAATTGTTTCTCTCTCATTTTAAAATTCGGCTCTCGCGTGCACCTCATCCTGGATGTATAATTAAATACTCGACCTTATACATATGCGCATATAACGCTTGGTATTTATATACACATACCATACATCACACGTCGAGCTATGTGTATATTAATGTTAAATGTTCATGCATTCAACCTTAATGATTTGTAAAGAGTGCTAGTTTGCTTTTGAAAATCTTTATATAATTCAACTTTACATTATTTATCGATGGCTTTTTAATACAACCCCGTACATATATATGTATCAAGAAATTTGATACTTTTATATTTTAAATTGGCAAATAAAATTCAAAAGTATTAAAGTCCAGTCACGTTCCTTCTTAGAAAATTCTGAGTTTATAAATTGCACTTAAAACCTTATGCTACTATCCCGTTGCGGAACAAGTTTAGTTTTCAAAAATTTTTACGTGGAGTTTTTAATTTCTCTAGCAAAATGTTATTAAATCAACTCAGGTACTTATTTGGCTTCAGTAAATTTTGTGATATGATTTATTATACTATAAAATTTTTTTTTCTATATTTAATTGACGTACAACGTTTTATTAAAACAGAGTATTAAAATTAATTATTTAACAAGATCAAGTTGATTATCCTTTCATTCTACAAGTGTGGATGTGATTTTTACAAACTCACTGTATTTAATAACTATTAAATTCACGTGTAAAAAAAACTTCGAAAAAAGTTCGACGTGTTGTACTTTGTAATATGTACCTTAATATTAATAGAAATACAAACATGAAAAAATTATAAGATAGGATTGGAAAACGAAATAAAAATTCTACAAGAACGTTTTTAGGAAATTTATTTATTTGTTACTGAATTTCTCAAATATACAAAAGTTAGTCTTAATAATGGTCGAAAATTCCAATTTTCAAGGAATTTTTCCATGAGTTTTATCAGTATAAAAGTTGTAAATTTTCGAGCTATTTTCGAATTGAAAAAAAATCAATTTGAGTTGCAGAAATGACCAAAGTTTAAAATTCGGTTTTTTTTTTTCAAACTTCCAAACTCATGAAAATAACTATACTGAAATATCGGAAATTTTAATCATTTTTGCGAAACAAAGTTTGATTTTTTTGCATTCCAAATAAAGTTCGAAAAAATAAAAAATTGAACATTTTTCTCGAATTTTCATACACGGAAAAAAATAGGCACTGCAACAGGACGCAGTCCTGTGGTAGCAACAGAACAAAATCCTGTTGCAGTAACAAGATTTTCATGTTACAACAACAGGGTACAACCTGTGGGAGCAACAGGCCAAAATCCTGTTGCAACAACAGGATTTTCCCTGTGTAATCGATAGGATAAGGAACAAATTTCATGTACCAATTTTTTTTTTTTAGTACAATAAAATTTCAAAAAAAATTCAAATTTTGCACGAAAATTCCAATTTTGAAAAAAAAAAATTAACTTCGAAAAAAAATTTTAATTGTTTCCAAACTTAAAATTTTGGAATTTTATTATAGGGATAAACAAAATTAGTTCATGAAAGTTGTTTCTTATCCTATTGATTTCACAGGAAAAATTATGCTGCAGCAACAGGATTTTGTTCTGTTGCTCTCATAGAACTGCGTTCTATTTCAGCACCTATTTTTTTTCCGTATGAGATTCATGTCAATCGAAAACTCTGACCATTCTTGATACTTAAATTTGATTTTTTTATATTTTGAAAAATTTCAAACTTTTATGCCAATTAGTAAATAATGAATAAACTTCCTTGAAAAATTTTTGTTCCGTTTCCCAATTCTATTCTAGAGTTTTTTACATCAGTTCGAAAAAATTCGACAAAAGTTCAAAAATGTCTCAAGTTTCGGAGTTTGACATATCGAATTTATATCTAATTCTTTTTTTTTTACACGGATTTTTTGTATAATTAAGACTGTCTCATAATCCAAAATAATTATTTTGAATGAAAAAATTGTTTCCTAATATTAATAAAAATAAATAAATATTACTTTAACTATATACTTCTAAAAGTTTTAATTATACGCCAAAAAGTTTATATACGTTATGTGAGGGATGTTCGTTTTTGCTAATAACTTACAGTTTAATGTTTATTATTGAATTAGCAAATAATTAAATTTTAAAACTCCTACTGATGATATATTCAAGCAACATATGGTTGTAGAAAGCTGTCAGTCTGCTTGTTCCGTGCAATTGTTGTGTAATATCCAAAACAGCTGAATAACAGCTGAAATTTCAAATTGATCTGTTTAATTTCTATCATGTAGTTAGTAAAATTACTCTACTCTAGCCAATTAGTAATTATATGCATTGTAATATAAAGGAAAACAAAATTTTTTAACTTTTATATTATTAACTTAATAATTATATTTGTTTACTATCAGAAAATGAATAAAAAAGTTTTTCGAAAAGACAAGAGATGGCAAAAAGGTTTTGAGCCATTAATCAAATATTAAAATGGGTTTTACTTAATAGGCAGTCTCATCAATTAATTGAAATACATATCATGTGCTCAAGGTTTTTATAGATAAATATCTAGATTAAATAAAATGATAATTTCAAGTAGGTAAAATTAATAATTAAATCAAGTCGATTAGTTTTAATTTATAAAATCGATTGAAATTATAATAATTATGTGAGTAACTCAAAAATTAATTTAAATCAAAAACAAATCGAATCAACTATGTATATATATAGAATGAATACCAGGGGTAGCATAATCATAATTGTGAAATGGACTTTCACATCTTGTTAATCTTAAATATATGCATTATATATATATATATATATATATATATATATATATAAATATATATATATCGGGAAATAGGATAATGCTAATGGTAAATTTTCCTAGCATCTTTCGCATCGTCAAACGCCATCATCATCGTGAAATCGAGTCTAAAAAGCAGAAGAGTAGAAGAGGTAGAAGCAAATGAGGCGATGAGGGTGGATCCTATCATTTACCCCAATGTATTTCTCGGTCCTACTCTTCACCTCTTCTTAACCATCAGAAACTCGAATCTTGGTCGGTTGGAGCAGTACGAAAGCGTAATGAGCGAATACGTTAGTAACGGAACGCGAGTAATCCGTAATTCTTCGATATTTTCCTCTTTAGCAGAATGATCTTTTATGACAACATCGTCAGACTGGAAAAATCAATGACTTTTTTCAATTTTTTTAATGTGATATTGGATATGTTAGAAATAGTTAAAAAGTTGATCACATCCATACGATGATCAAAATAAAAAGCTTTGAAAACGAAGATCTGACATGATGTTTGTAGCATTTTAACACGTGCATTATTATAGTAGCTATATACTGCTGCTGTAATTTTTTTATATGCTTTTTAACAATTTTGTTTTCATGATATCAGCATTGAAACTCGGAGTTTCAGTGTCTCTACAGCCCGTCGAAACAAGCTAATTTCAAGCCGATGCTGCAAACAACTGCTAGCGAATTCGTAATTCAAAAATACCTTTATACAGCGGGCAGAAACATGCGTATTTTTTCCCTTGGAAAGAAACACAATTGTTTCTGCCCATTGTAAGTTATTTTTAATGTTCATTTGCAGCCTTATTACTCTAATTTGTTTGCTTGTCATTTCATTTTTTAAGTGACAATTTTGATTAACCAAATAAAATTACTAAAAAGTGAGTAAAAATAATATTATTGTCTGATTTACTATTTAATAAGTGACTGCGAATCACAAATCTCTCATTCTCTACCAGTTCTCCGCATCATTGGCTTGAAATTGACTTGTTTCTTACTGGCTGCTTATATTGAACCTTGAAGTTCCGATGCAGATAATTATGAAAAATATAGTATGTGACTCAGGATAAAACACGATTTCAGACTGCGGGTGATGTCAGTCAACCTCACCCTAGTCTGAAATCATCTTGTTTCATCCCTTGTCACACAATATACTATTTTTTTTTTTACTCTTAAATATTTGAATTAGTGATGATATTGTTAAAATTTTAATTTTCTCCAAATATTCCGATGGTTCATTTGATAACAATTGTTCAGTTTTGTCTTATCTGAGATATGATTATCTAAATTTTTTTCTCTCTTGAAAAATAATACTTTAGTTTTCAAGACATCATTTTAGTTGGGAAAGATTGTTACCTTGTCTTACTATATTTCATATTTTGAAGAATTTTAGTGCACCCTCTTATCTTTTAGACGTTTTTTATATATCCAATTACATTGGAGTATCTATGGTTTGCGTCAATTGACTTAATTTTAATTAACTCATCTTCATTCAAGTTTCTTACTCGTCATTTTTAAGCGCACGATGTTCGATTCTGCAGAAAAAGTAAAGCAAAATACGAAAATTTTTTTTAATTTCGTATGAATATTATCGTGGTTTAGTTTCACTGATAAAATAACAAAAGTTGAATTAGTTTACTATCATTTTTATCATAAATATTATAAGATAGAAAATTTTAGAACAATAATGATGAAAGATCATGAATATTTAATCCTTTTTTTATGACGTCAAGAATTGGCAGTTTGCAGAACGTCTCAGGAAACCTATCACGTAAATATTAATACAAATTAGATTATCATTTCTAGATGTGCTTAACATCAATTATCGATTTGAAGTATTCTGCTATAATTTCATATCTATTTTATTCTTTGACATTTTTCCTTGAATTTATGTCTTGATTTTAATTACAATTTAGTTCACTTTCTAGAGTTTAGTTACTTGAAATTAATTTAGAACATTGCGAAAATAAATAAATGTAATGCTGGATTTTATTTTAGAACAATAGTATAGAATATTTTATTCTCCGAAAAAAAAGAAGTTGCTACATCAGCAGCTGTAGTAGATCCGGTACTTCCAAAATTTCATAAGAAAAGTTTATGTTTTGAAATGTCTTTGAACATTCCAAAATCACTTTTGAAAATATAATTGAGCATTTTATATTTAATTTTTTAACTTCCCGCTAAGAAAATTGAAAATTTTCCAAAAAAAGTTGGAAAATCCAAACGTGCACAACTCATTTGCTCACTCAATAATAAAAACATTTTTCTAAACAAAAATGACTCAAAAATAAAAATCTGGAACTTTTGATACTGCAGGCCAGCCCCAAAACTTCTCGCTTTTTTCGCTTTTTTTAAGCTCGAAAATGTTACTGTGAATACACTTTTGAGCTCTTTGAGTTCAAAAATATTCATTACTGCATTGGGTTTTTATAGCTCGAAGAGTCCAAAAAAAAGTAGCCTTGTTTTACACTACAAAAATTCGAATAATCAAAAATAACTCGGAAAAAGTATTAATTCTTAAATTTTTTTTTAATATTATTGTTTATGAAACGTAAGGTTCGTCAAGAATAAATATAAGTAATTGAAAAGAAGTTTTAAATTGGATCAAAATGAAACAGAAAACGATTTTTAAAATTATGTTTAATTTTATTGAATTTTCGTAGCCCAATCTATGACTTAACTTTTTTTAACTCAAACAGTTTGAAAATACTAGTGTGAAAAAGTATTATTGAGCTCTAAGCGCTCAAAAACAGCGGGATGTTTTGGAAGTGACGCACAGGATCAAACTGATTTCAAATTTTTTAATTTGTTAATTATAAAACATGATTTCGGATTGATAAATCATTGAAAATTTGACCCAATACTAAATTATTGCAATATTTATTAGTGATGGAGGTTCCCTTTACGGTGTTGCTTTTACCATCTTTAAACGAAGTTTATACATTATTATTACGATTAAAAAGTAAACCGATTCTTGTTTCAATTATACGTACACCTTCCCATGAATCACCATCAAAGAAAGGTGAGCTCAATATTCTGTGAGCTGCTAAGAAATTATAATAATAATAAATGTGTATGATAATAATAAATGAGTATAATAATGATAATAAAAAACAAATATGGCCGCTATATTTTTTCGTGAATTGTTAGTTTTTGATTTATATTAATTTTAATGAAACCAAAAAGTTTTGAATAGTGATTTTCATAAGGCTTCTTCTGTTTAAGAATTCAAGTGTAATAAAAAAAAAAAAAAAATATCAATCGGTTGTGTATTTTATTAGTTAATGTGTTTACCAACATCCGTACATACTGACGGACATCACAGGATTTGTTTATATATATATTTTTTTTTTTTTTTTTTTTTTTTTTTCAATCATTATTTAAAAAAAAAAGACTTGAAATTAAATTTGTTTTATTCGTTAATAAATTATCTTTCAAGGGTATGAATTTAAATCTTGTTGAGTATATTTGAATGAGTGTTGAGGTCCTAGGAATCTATTCTGACTATTTTCAAGAGGATGCCCGAGTGTATGTATGTGTGTACGTACGTATGTACAAAATAAATAAATAAAATAATTTAAAATGAGTGAAAATAATGAATAAAATTTTGAAAATGATGATGATATGTGCGAAGGTACACCACATCATCTTTTAGAAAAGGCAAAAACTGCTTCGCTTGATTTGTTGTCAGATAAATCGAAAGACCGGTATCTTAGTTGCTACGATGCATTTACCGATTAGAAAAAAATTCAAGGAGCAAAATCGTGGTCAGATGTGGTTTTGAGCTATTCCGTTGACCAAGCAACAAAATACACTCCGACTACATTATCGTCAACATACTCAATACTTAAGAGTACAATAAATTCTAGGCATAATGTTGATATCGGTAGGTATCCTCGTCTTTAAGCATTCTTGAAAAAAAAAAAATCGGTCTGTCGGTTGACCCTGCGGCCAGCCCCAAAACTTTCCGCTGTTTTCGACCTCAAAGAGCTCGAAAACATTAGTGTAGATATATTTTCGAGCTCTTCGAGCTCGAAAATGCTATCACATGCAATTGTTTTTTTATGATCTTTTCAAGCTCTAACAAGTTACCTGTTATGCTGAAGTTTTAAAATTTAAGAATCGAAAATCATCAATGAAGCGGTTTTTAAAATTTAGTTCCTGATTTTGTTCAGTAAAATAAGTGTATTGAGGCAGAAATCAATGTCGGGGATCAAAATCAAGATTTAAATAAATTTTGACTCATGTAAGAAACAATAAAATATGAAATATCCGATAAAAATATTAAAAACTACGTTTTATCGATTTTTTTGTTGATAATATGATTTAAACTAAAAACCAAGTTCGATGACATTATATGATCGAAAGAAACCATAAAAAAGATGAGTTGGTATGATATCAGGCACATTTTAGTACGTTATATTCTGATTTATCCGGAAAAAATAACATAAAATGTTATTTTTTTAACTTTTCAACGCCGATATCTTTTGAACTAATCAATCGATTTTGATAGTTGACGTGGCAATCGGCGCGTTTTATTGAGTTCTAGAGCTGATTAAAATTTTAAATCGATCGCGTCAGTCGTTTCAAAAATATTTAGAAAAAATCGTTTTTCACCATTTCTTTCTCCCGCGATAACTCTCGAACGAATTATCCGATTTTGATGTTTGAGGTGGCAATCGACGCGTTTTATTGAGTACTAGAGCTGATTAGATTTTGAAGTCGATCGTATAAGTCGTTTTTGAGAAATCAATAAAAAACAAAAAAAATTTGTTTTTTTTCGTAATTCGCCAATATTTTCGAGTCTATTCGATCAAATAATCTGAAATTTTCAGGAAAGTTGAAGGCTAACAAGCTCTTTCGATTGCCACCTCAACCATCCAAATCGATTTATTAGTTCAAAAGTTACAAAGAGTTTACATACATACACACACACACACACATTCGGACATTCGGACATCATTCTGAAAATAGTCAGAATAGCTTCCTAGGACCTCAAAACGTCGACATCTGATGAAAACTCGATTTTCGAAAATCGGGGTGAAAACAATAACTTCTCGAAATTTTTGAAAATCGTCGATTTTCTTAGCGGGAAGTTAAAAAGGACAGGATTCCGAAACAGTCAAAAAATTTTTTTGTCTCGTGAGATTGACAAGTTTCTAAAAGAAGCTCCAGATGATCGATATTTAGCAACAAAGGTTAGAAATCATACGTTTATCTTAAATGATAATTAAAAAAAATTTATTTTATATTATATTCGATTTATCACTCATTTTATTGAATTAAGGTGGTTGTGATTCTTGGAGTACTTGGAGCATGCAGAGGTCAAGAACTCTGTAACATGATGATTTTAGAGATCTTGATAGTAATATTTTAAAAATTACGGTTCCTGAGACTAAAACTCACATTGACACTATATTTACAATCGAAGGTGCTTATTACAACACTATAAAACAATACGCTGATCTTCGGAAAAAAAAAATAGATACCAAAAGATTCTTTCTAAATTATCAAAATATACTTCTACTATATCTCACTTATTTGTCTCCTTATAAGGCGTTTGTCACTCTGTCGAATAACAGAGGAGTACCCGAGCCAGTGTTGTTTTCAAGTATGGAAAATAACAATTCTAAAATATATATCTTGCCAGGGACAGCACAAACGGTTGGACGCGATCTAGTGGCGAGCCTCGAACTACTCTCGCTGCTGCTCCCTAAAACCAGAGACTTTCCTCTCCTTCATATATATCTTCTCCCAAGAAATTTTTCTCTCAAGTTCTTTACATTATAAATCAAAGAAAATTTTTAAAAAATGACAAAATGTCGATACCACTAATCGATAGCATTTTTTCCGAAACGAATTTCTGTCATATCGTCCACAGACTTTTTTTTTTGTTAACTAATGCTGTAAACGAAATGGAATTTTTCAAAGTCCAGTACCGATGAAAAAAATCGACAAAATGACGATACCACTGATGGACAGCATTTTTTAAAATGTAGCATTATTTTTTGCTGTGCTATTGGTCCGAAATTAGCCTATTTCGACTGGCTCCAGACTTTAAAACTTCTAGTATCAATGTAGATAATGTGAAAAATATAATGCGTGGCACGGGATAAAACACAATTTCAGACGTCGGTCAATGTCAGCCTTCGCTTTCGGCTCGGGTAGTCATATCAACTTCACCCTCGTCTAGCTGCAATCGTCTTATTTCATCTCTGCTTTGCAATATACTCTTCGTGAAGCATGACAATCATTCTCATTGAAGACAATAATAGTTACTATATATGAATTATAATAATTGGAACGCAAGTTAATAACTTATATCTTTGATGTATTGTGAAAGATATATGTTTGTGATATTTATTACATGATATAATAACTAGTAGTATTTTTAGAGTAACGGTTAATATATATATTTACAATTCAGGATGATAATTATTACCATCGTGTAGATAAAATATTATGTTATAATATTGTTAGTCTCGATAATTATGTCACTAATATGCTCTCTAAAAATAAATTAGCGAAATTAACTAGGAAATAGTCAATATTTACTAATTTAGAATTATAGACATACCACTTTTTGAAGTACGTGGTACGGCTATCACTCTGTTAGTGAATATTCACTAATTTTTACTAATTCAGTTTTAGAGAGTGTGTCGCACAAAAAAGATAAATTTTATTACAACATGATGATACATCATTATCAAAAAATTGTCAACGTATACGAATTCGATTTCTAAATAATATCGATTTTATTGTAGATCAAATATAACTTCGAAATAAGAAACAAAAAACTCAAATTTAATTTAACAAATTTGTTTTATGATATAATAAAGTGCGAATATAGATTCCCATCGAAGCATACAATCACTTTTACGAATTTATTTTTAACGGTTTCATTCTACTTATAGATATATAGATATATGTACTTGATATATTCGTCAATGAAGTAATTCAAGTGTATCCTTTACCTTAAACCGCTCTATTTATCACTACGGATCTATAGACTATAGTGTGGCTGTAAATCATAGTACCGTCATACATTCAAGCATTGAGCCACTCCACTGACGAGTCATCCATCTAGTATGTACATTTCGGATGAAACCTCTAAAACGATATTCACATAAACATAACATCTGATATCCTGGCAATCAATCTGCTTGATTACATGTTCCTATATGTCATTACTGATAATCGAAATGCTACTTTTTAATATGTGTACTGTATATTTCTGATCAATAACTACATGGAGAAAAAATAAATTGCAATATTAACTATCGTAGCGTAATATTTATACTATGACGTTAACATAATAAAAACTATTATGTGAAAATAATAGGCTCTCCTACGGTACATGATAATTTTTACTCGAGTCTAACTTCGTTATGAGACTCCGTTGTAAGACTCTTCCCCTCAATTTTTTAAAAATTGTTTAGAACTCTTCCTCCACCAATTGCCTTATTTATATTTTGCGCCCAGTCCTTGTTATAAGACTAAGTTAGTCTTACTTTAAGTAAAAAATACAGTAAATCTCTTTTACGAAATAAAACACCGATAGTCATATAGCGAAGTTCGCAAAAACGCAAAACGCTATCAAGCATGATAGTGGGAGAACCCGAATTCTAACAATTTTTTCACCTATCATTCCGACTGTCTTGTAACGAGGATGAACTGTATCAAGATGGATCTGTACTATCTTAGTTGGTATTAAAAATGACTCCGTCAGCATTGCCATAACAACGGTTACCATCTAAAATAATAAGAACAACTATCCACTATAAAAAATTGAAAGTAAATACGTATTATATTTCAGCCCGAATTCACTCCGTCACTCGGAGTTAAAAAAAAATCTTCGCATGCGGAGTGAATAGGGATTTTTTGTAGCGGAGTAATTTCGGACTAACATCAACCATACAACGAAATAACATTTCATACTTTATTGAAATTAAAAATATATACTATGTTACTATAACTAGTAATACATAGAGAAAAATGATTTCTGGGCGTGAAAAATAATTTGCATTATAAAATGTAAACAAAAAGTTTCTTAAGACTAAAAGAAATTTCTTGGCACACATTTCTCCCCATAAAATAAATTTAAATAAATAACAAATTATATATTATGTTTAATTATTACACTGTAAAAAGAGCGGTGTTAAAAATGGACTCATTTTAACTCCACCCGGTGTTAAAATGAAATTATACTGGTGTAAGAGGCGTAATTCAGCAGTGTTAAAATACCGGTATAAAAGCGGAGTAATATCGATGTAAAATCAGGGGTAACCGGTGTAAAAGCGGAGTAATTCTGGTGTAAAAGCGGGGTAAACTGCGTCCACTTGGAGCTTTAACTTCAAAGATTAAAAAACACAAAAAATATCAGTTCTTTATGAAAATCAATAAAAAATATAATTTATTAACAAGTATAGTGATCGAGTAAGTAGAAATATTCACAAAGTAAAATATTTTAACACCAGAAAATTTTTTTTAACACCGGTACAGAATATTTACACCGGCGGTGACGTTATTTTCACACCGCTTTCGGTGTTGAAATTTAACACCGCCAATTTTAAGACCTACACTGCTTGGACTTACCCCGGTTATTTTTTACAGTGTAATACCTGAATCAATTATTTATTAAAATAATTATATTTCTCATAAAAAAGTTATTTCTATTAAATATAAAATTATTTAAGTGTTAAAAATCCGGGCCGGCGTAAATACGAATTGAAATAACACACGCACAAAAAAAATTTCTATACAATCTCCATGCGTAGTGATTTTTTAAAACTCCGAGTAATGGAATGAATTTAGATTGAAATGAAATCCGTATTCACTCTGGATTTTACTTTCCATTTTTAACAATGCATAAGTAAAAAAAACTTAAATTTATAATTCTATAGACCCAACATATTTTTATAACAAATACTTAATTGTTATTATACTAACTAAATAATCACTATTATTTACAATGAAATAGAAAAAAAACGACGTTAATAGAGGATTGATACAATATATTTTTCTATGACATAATGATAAATTTTGATGTATGAAGATTAACGGTACTTTAAAGTAAAGAAAAAATTTCTTGAAAAGTTCTACAACGGAAAAGCAATTTTAAATGTCTGATATGAAGCCGTAAAAAATGACCCGTGCCAGTTAAAAAAGAGTTTTATTAATTTATGTTGCACTAAAAAAATAATAATAATAAATATTAAAATATGTATAGACGCACTATGTGGTGGTTATCTTCTTTTTTTTCGTTCGGTTTTTTTTTTATTAAAAATTTTTCTATTCTCTTTATCAACATCAACATTATTATTTAATTGTCTCGTTCTACAAAACCGATATTATTTTTTTTATTTTTTATTTTTCCACTTGAAAGAACTACTTTCATCTGATAATTTTTTTTTTTTTTAACTCTTTGTATACGATTTATGCATATTATTGTTTAACGATCGTAAATTCTAAATAATTTATGTGTAAGAATCAATATACGGAAACAAAAAGTAAACACGTAACGTGAATCCCAGCATTAACGTATTAACGCAATTAACGTATATATTTATATACTTAGATAGATTGTGCAGAAGAATTCCATTATAAAACGTCAAAGACATGATATTAACTGAATAAATGATACGGGTCAATGTGATTTGATGCACATGAGAGTATTTTTTCTCGTATAATATTTATATCGGGCATTTTTATTTCTCTACAAGCTCTGTAGCGCATAATTGATTATAGTTTACGTCTGTCTATCAATATTCATTTATATTTCTACCACACGTATTTGTTGGGAGCATGTATTTTATTAAATAAAAAACAATGGATAGAATATATCAATGTATCTACTGTTAATGTAATTACAGAACGTCATTCAAGTGAAAATATTTTGTCTCTAATTCAATTAATTAAAATTTGTGATGACTCAAAATAAAATAGTTTATATTATAAACTTTCAATATAAAATATCTTATTATTTAAATTTTAACACTAAATCTAATCTATTACATTGATCTCAAAAATTACGAAATGAATTTTTAAAGGATCTCAAAATTTACAAACAATAGGTTTAAAAAGTTTTTTTTTGCGGCGTATTTTTTAACCATTACATTTCCGTTCTTATTATAGTTAAATCGTTGCTGCTGATATCCAATTTCAAAGTGAATAGATCTACTAAGATCTTGAGAGATTTACTTATATCTCAACTTATTTATAAAACGAGAGATCGAATTTCAGAGCAAAAGAATAGTGGATTTATTGATAGATCTAAGTATATCTTTACAGATCTAATTAGATTTGAATGCATATTTAAAGATTAAATATCATTTAATTTAATTTCACTTAAATTAAAAAAAAACATATAATTATATGAAATATTAAGTATCAGTAAATATTGTACATTGTAAGTCCGATATATTTTTTAAGTTTAAGGGAATTTAAAAATACATCAAATAAATCATTACTTTTTAAGTTTTTTTTATGCTTTATTCAACCAAATCAATTTTTTAATGATTAAAAAATATTAAAACACATTCATAATATTAATTCATGATAAGTTACGTTATTTTATTTAATTAGTCATGTATCACGATGTCATTGAAGATTTGTAATTATTTAAAAATTTTTTTTCAGCATCACTGTTGGCAACCAAAATAAAAAATGAAGGAGTTCCTGCTTTCACAATAAATCTAAAAAAAATATTTAATGTTAATTTAATTAGAACACGAACTTTCGAAAAAATCTACGTCGGATTGTAGGGGAATCTATATAAATCCATATAGGAAACTATGGATGCAGATAAGGATAGATGGGAATCAACATAGGAAAGTATGGATTTATACCGAAAATCCTTATGGAAAACTATAGATACCTGGCTTCCCATAAGGAACCTCTTGGAACATGAATTCCCATACAAAAATCACATACAGGAACTTGGATATTTGAATTCTTATGACAGAATACGGAAAATTTTGAAACGCTCCATATATATAGTCACGTATATGTGTATAAAAACACACATACTTTCCTGCTTAATAGCATTACTTAAATTATTTAAAAAATGCGGAATCCTAAAAAATAATTTAAATAATGCTGTTAAGCAGGAAAGTATTTGTGTTTTTACACACACATACGGGACTATATACATGAAGCGTTCCACACTTTTCCGTATTATAGGATAAGAGCATTAGAATAGAAGAAGATTGGGTAGGATAAGGAAGGAACCATCTCAATGAAAATTCATATAGGAATCTGAATATCTGAATTTTTATGTAAAAATTTAATATTCATGGTAATCCATGTATCAGTCCACATAAGAATAAATAAAGTTCTCATTTGGATTTTTGCATGGTGTAGGTTCTCATGGGAATCCCGTAAGAATCTATAAAGGAATCTATGCTGGATTCATATAGGAATCCATCTGAAAACGCTATATCGTTCCCTTTCTGGGTAAATCTCGTAACTGCAAAATTACAATTTTTTCAGAAATCGGTCAAAACATCTACTCTGTTACTCGTGCGTTAATGAAAATATTAAAATTATAAAGTTTCTTGAACATTCTGTTTTAATTATTAAAATGTGAAACTTTTTTTACGCAATAGCAGTACTAAAGAATGTTATTCACTCATAATTTTAATTACGAAAAAAATGTAGTTACGAGGTTTACCTAGAAAAGGGACGATATGAGAATCTTCATGAGAATTTAAGCTGGCTTCCCATATAGATTTTTTTATAAGGTAATTTTAATAAAATTTATTATTTCTGCAAACTTAATATTTAAGACTAAAAAAATATACCCATTGGTTTTTAATATTGATTCTAATGTTTGATTAACATCCACTTTATGAATCGTTTTTTTATCTCCTTCAAAATAAACATTTACATTAGAAAGATTATAGCGCCGTTCGATATCCCATTCAGGAGGTTCTGTAAAAACTTCTTCTAGTTGATCTATAAATCTAAGGAGATGAAATAAAAATTAAAGTATATCTTAAATATAAACATAAATTAAATATATACATATTTAAAAAAAAATTATTTACCGAGTATTTTCATGAAAGTTTTGAATGAAATCAGTTTGCATTGTTTCAGGATACAAAATTACAACAGGCCAAATTAATCTATCATCGGTATCGATTCGTACTCTATGTTCAGCTAATTGCGGAATTTGTGGCACTAGATTTTTAATTTCTAATATTTTTTTATCATTAAAATCAAATTTAATATTACGCGATTTTATTGCTTGCAATAATTTTTCCTCTTCCTTTTTTTCCGTTTCATCTCGTTTATTTTTCAATCGTTCTGTACGCTGTTTTTGTTTCTAAAAAAAGTAAATTAAAATGTAAAAACAATTATGTCGTTATTAAAAATATAGTAAATAAATAAAATCTACTCGTTCTAGAATGGCTTTTGTCATCAAGCTTGAAATTTCCACATTCGGTCCATTTTCAGCGATATATTTATTGCAGAATTCAATACATTCATCATAATTTTTAATATAATAACAACAGCTTGCAGCTCGGGACAATGCTTTTGGATAATTCGGTTGAAGTTTCATAGCATGTTTACTGTCATTTAAACTCGAGCTTTGTAATTTATACAGTTTCGATTATATTTAAAATGACACCATTTAATAATTTATTTTATTTTTAATATATAGATAAAAAATATCAAATTTACCGGTAATTTTTTAACATAAAATGAGAGGCTGCTCTATTGTTGTACAGTTGTGCTCGTATATTATCATCTTTACACTGTGTTTTAATACCTTCTGTGTAACTCAAAATGGCTAAACGATATTTTTTATATTTATAATTAAAATTACCATCTTCCTTATAATTAGCAGCCAATTCTAAAAGGAATATACATTATATTGATGACATATAAACATTTTTAACGATACAAATAAATTAATAAACAATATAAAACCATCTGGAGTATTATCTTCTTCACTGTATTTCAATTGCTGAAGACCTTCCATGAGTGGAGAAACTTCTCCACTTTCAGGAATTTCTTTCATAAAAAACGGATGTTTCTCCATCTCTTCTTGCCATCGATCTTCTGGCCATCCCTCTGTATATTTTTTTTTTTCTAAACTATTTATATATTCATCTAGTTCATTATCAAGTTTTGCGGCAAGCTCTAAACGTTCTTCATCAGTCCATTTTTTTTCATTTGATTTTTTTTTGTCATTATCTTCAGACATACTTAGTTATAAAATATATCTAAAAAATTATTAATAATTAAAAAAATTAAACGTCGTATAATTCAGTACTCAGAAATCAGATATTTAAGTTTTATTTAATTAAGTTTTTTATATATATAATACGAAAGCCAACTATATCGGCGTAATTTTAAAACTTTTTATGCAAGTATAAAGTAATATAAAAATAACGAACCCGTAATAAAACAATTTTACAATAAGAATTAAAAATTCTGCAAATGTGTTCAGAAACTCCCGTTTATGAACTGAAAAAAAAAAAAAAAAAAAAATTTGCTTTTATAAAATGAATACTTCCTTAAATAGTAAATAAAAATAAATTATTTCGTATTGTTGTTCTCATTAGCAAACTTCCTAATTACAGATTTTTATGAAAATCACATTTTGGAATTTTCTCTCATCAATATTCGTAATACAAATTGTCTGTGCTTGTTACACATTTATTCCGAATTTAAAGTAATAAAAGTTGTCGCACGAAAATCACTTATCTTTGACGAAAAGTTAGGAAATTGATATTTTCAGAAATTAAAATAAAAAGACCATTCGAAAATAGAAATGAAAATAGATTTCTTGTTGTTTATTCCTTAATTTTTAATTTTTCCGATAAAAATTAATTGAAAACAATTTTTTTTAAACATTTTTTATAGATTTCAACACCATAAAAATTTATAAAGAAATAGTCTAAATGACAAATTGAGTAACTTGATGAGGTTCATCTTCGAACTTAACCTAGATTTTCGACTAAAAAATAAGTATGCCAAGTTTCATTAAGATCCACTTAGAATTGTAGACGCCATCATCGCCACAAGACGCGTCATATCACATATTTTTGGAACTTACTCAATTAATTATGATAGGGGAAGGCAAAATTCTTTGAAAAATCCAAATGAGACAAATGTAGTAGCCAAATTTCTATGAAATCTATTAAAAATATTTCTTACAGACACATTAATTGAAAAAATGAATAAGAGTATCTACATATTTTTGCACATTTAAAAAAATTGTTGATTTAAGTCAAAAATGTCTTTTTACAGTTTTTTGGCTCTTCTTTGAACTTTATAAAAACTGAGCTGAAGAGTTTGATACTGAGAACGACAGTATCTAACTATAGAAGAATAATTTTCTTAATAGAAGAAAATCGAAATTTATTTACTGATTTTGAAAAAAAAAAAAAAAAACGATCATTATATCGTGAATGAAACTTAGTTATCTCCGAATTAAAAAATCATATTGACTGAAACCTTTAAGTTTTCATATTAAAAATGTATTAGATTAAATATTTTCAGTGGCATAATTTCTTACTGAAAAAAAAAAAAATATCTTCAAAGGTTATTTTGTCTTTTAGTGCTGTGTTTCAATGGTGTATACACGGAAAGATTAGAACCCGAGTGGTTACTGTTCTGCACACGACTCAGTCATGTTCTGCACAGTAACCAGTGTGGCGCTGCACGACAATTAGAGCAC
This sequence comes from Microplitis demolitor, assembly GCF_026212275.2. NCBI lineage: Eukaryota > Metazoa > Arthropoda > Insecta > Hymenoptera > Braconidae > Microplitis > Microplitis demolitor. The sequence goes on along the minus strand of NC_068549.1, from coordinate 16,877,327 downwards.
AGTAACCAGTCTGGTGCCGCACATGAATGGCTCGGGTGCAGCACACGAATAAGTAATGTCTTGAGAATTCTCAGCCGAAGATTTTCGAGCACACTACTGACTAATGTGTGTCACACGAATAGTTACGGTTCCGCACCGCAACCATTCGGGTGCTGCACGCGAGTCAGTATGGTCTGAGATTGTAAAATTTCTTTCAAATGCTTAGCAAGTTTGTGTGAAAAGAATACGTAAATTTAGTCGTCTTAATTATTATTTAATATTTATCTACATTCAGTGTTCAATACCGATAATATATTAAGTGAAATGATTTTGTGTTCGTGACATACTTAATACTTAACCTCACAAAGTCAACACAGCATACCATACATAAACGACTATTAACAACATTTTTAATATGTATATACTTACCTAAATATTAAATCCAATCGGTATTGAACACTGAATGTAGATAAATATTAAATAATAATTAAGACGACTAAATTTACGTATTCTTTTCACACAAACTTGCTAAGCATTTGAAAGAAATTTTACAATCTCAGACCATACTGACTCGCGTGCAGCACCCGAATGGTTACGGTGCGGAACTGTAACTATCCGTGTGACACACATTAGTCAGTAGTGTGCTCGAAAATCTTCGGCTGAGAATTCTCAAGACATTACTTATTCGTGTGCTGCACCCGAGCCATTCATGTGCGGCACCAGACTGGTTACTGTGCTCTGATTGTGGTGCAGCGCCACACTGGTTACTGTGCAGAACCTGACTGAGTCGTGTGCGCACATCACTCAGTCGGGTGCTAACTCAATTTTCTTTCATTTTTTTCTAGAACCGTACTGAGTCGGGTGCAGAACAGTAACCACTCGGGTTCTAATCTTTCCGTGTAGAATTCAACAAGAATTAAGTTACAATAAAGAAAAATTTATGGAGTTATCATGCGTTAATCAAAGTAAATTTATTCGGAATAAATCATTGATTACCACATACACACGTTAATGCAACAGTTGATCTGACAAGGATTGATCAATAGATTAACAACTCATTTTATTTCAGAGTATATGATTCAACCCCTGAACTTAAGTTCCCCAGTAGCAATTATCATCCTAATACATGATTTTATCACTAGAAGTCACCTTATTTGAAATCGACTACGAATGTAATCGAGGGGAGCCAGATGAGGTCATAAAATATTTGATAAAATCAATTTTCGTTAACAAAAGAAATTGTGACAATCGATATACCCTGTGGATTAGTCCTGTAATTTACTAGCGTATACAAGATCAATGAGCTTAAATAAATTATTGCTTTTATAATTTTAAATCCAACATAATCATAATAATCCTTTTGGTGAAATTTACATTTTTTAAGTCGACAACTTTTTAAGTTCGATTTTTTTTTTGTGTAATTATAAATAATGAGCCTTTACTTTGGCTAGTAAAATAAGGTTATTGCGGCTTTTAAATGTAATTTCTTTCAATAGATGATGCAAGTCAGCGAAAAATATTCAAAAATAAACAAAACATTTTTGAGTTCCTTATAAAAATTTAAGAAAGAAAAATAAAATTAAAAATTGAAACTAACGATTCTGTTTATTTAAAAATTTTTTTTTTCAATTGTTTGTTTGATTCAAATTAATTAAGAAACATTGGGAAGTCATTATTTTATAATAATTTATAGGGGTTTGAAAAATAGAAAAAATAAAAAAAAAATTCATGGCAGCGCCGCTAAACATAAAAATTAATTGCAAGTTCAAATAAATTCGATTACTTAATGGATAACTTATTGAATTAATAGAAAATAGATTACAGCAAGTAAACATCTATTTAGTTCGATAAAATACGGTCATTTACTTGATTCATTAAATAATTTTATTACCACTACATATATCTATAATATTATATTTACTTGCAACTGTAAACTATTCTCAGTGTAAGCATGATGATCCCTAGGGGTCTGCCCTGTGAGTACATAATTTGAATTGTTTTCAAACAAACATAACTTACTCAAATATTAATATTCTACTTTGTTCATTTTAATTAATTCATTTATCCAACTTAATTAAGCGATTAAAAATAAGTTCTGGAAAACTCTTAAAGAAAAAATTCTTACATGCCAAAGTAAATGGAGCTGTAAATATTTTTTTCTTCTTTTAATAAAAACATCAAAGAAGACGAAAAAAATAAATTAGGTCAAAATCATATCTTTTTTTGATAATTTTCCCTTGATCATATATTTTTATTAATACTTAAATTTTATTCAACCAATCATTCAGTTCTTGAATATATGGAATAAAATTTTTTATAACTTTGGTTGTTCGGTATGTAGTTAACTATTTGTCCAATAACTTTACAAATTTACTAAGATCTAGATCACAATTAATTCTTTTAATTGCAGTAGGTTTCATTCAAATGAATTGATTTAATCAGACACAATAAAGAAAAAAAATGGAATAATTTTTGTCCCGCAATATCTCCAGAATTGGTAAATGAATAATTGTAACGAGTCTTACGACGGTTGATACAATTTTGCAGGATAAATCTCAAAATCTAATGTTTTAGACTTGGCCGACCCATACCGAATGATACAAAAAAATGGATCCTCAGACTTGCAATTGTAAGCGTATGTTAAAGGAAACACCACAGTAAAATCAAAAAAGCCATTCGGCATCCGAAATGGAAGTAGATTTTTTACTACTTACTTATTTTGAAATCTTAAAATTAAATTGATAAATAACTTTTTTTTTAACTTCCCGCTAAGAAAATCGACAATTTTCAAAAATTTCGAGAAGTTATTTAGTGATTTCTCACAAACGACTAGAACGTTCGACTTCAAAATCTTATCAGCTCTAGAATTTGATAAAACGCGTCGATTGCCACCTTAGCCTTGAGCTCGAAAACAGCGGGAAGTTTTTGGGGCTGGCCGGCAGGGCCAACCGACGCCCAGATTTTTTTTTTACATTTTCATGAATTTCGAGGTCAAAAAATGCTAAAGTTAGAGGAATTGAATTTTAGCAATAACACCAAATTAATCATACACCTTTGAGGATTTATCAAAGTTGAAAAAATTATAGTAAAACAATAAATATAGCTTATTTTATCAGCTACAACGTTCTTTCCACAATAAGGCTATATGTTTTCGTTAAAAATTTATTCACGAAAAAGACAACAAAAGTAGCAGTTTTTGTTATTTTTGGAATTTTAAACGTCCACCATTTTTAAACTAATCGATCGGCTCATTGAGATAATCGTTCATAAAATAAGTGACAAAGTTTCATTAAGATCCGTTTAGGATTGTGGGTGCTATCGGCGCAATAAAACGCGTTATAAACGTTCGAATCAATAGTATTTTTCGAATCTACTCGACGGATTATGATAGAATATAGCGGAATTTTTCAAAAATTCTACCATGAAGAGACATGTCCAATAGATAGATTCTTATGAAATTTCCACAAAAAATAAAGATTTCTTGGAACAAGAAAAATTTTGCATTATGAAATGAAAACAAAAATTTTCTTAAGGCTAGAAAAAATTTCTTGGCACAAGAAAATTTTTGTTTTTAATTTATAATGCAAAAAATTTCATAGGATGAAAAAAATTTTCTTAGGACGATTTAAAAAATTTTGCGCCGAAAATTACTTTTTCTCGGTATACTAAAAGATAAATTAGTTTTATAAGTTTTGTTGTCAGAGGTGTGTAGTTCTAAAAAAAATGACTATAAATTTTTATAAAACAATTCTAGAAAAATCATTACAATACAATCAGTTTTTACAGTCTCATTATCAGATCAATTTGAAAATTTAACGAAAAATTTCTTAAAACATATTAAAAGACTTACTATGCTTAAGCATATGAATATCATTATTTTCTAAAATTTTTTTGTCAAAAAAAAAAAAAAAAAAAAATCAAACACACACAAACGAATAAATAAATAATATCAGTTTTATGGTAAAAAAAAACAATTTATTTTGACTTTGAAAACTTTTGTAGCAGTAAAATAATAGATGTTAAAAATATATTTATTTTTTTATTTTTAAGTGTTGAAAAAAATCTTATTCGATTAATGGAAAAAAAAACAAATACTAAAATTTTTTAAATAGAAAAACTTTTTTAATTCAAATTAAGATCAACCACTTGTTCAAAAAAAAATTTCTGTATACAAAAACTGTATCACCAGTCTAATAAAAGATATCTTTCAAAATTATTTAAATACTAATGCAATTTATAAAAAAAAAAAAAAACACTTGCAAAAATATTTAAATATCAGTATTTAAGAAATATTTTAAATACTGAAAGAGTATTTAAAATATCTGGATAATTGATTAAAAGTATTTTATCGACGTATACATTCAAGTATTTAAATACACGTACCAAGCATGACTAAAACTAGAAAAAAAAACTTTATAAACAGGTTTTTGTCGGCAATTTATCAGAAGTATTTTATTGAAGTTTGTACTGGTAAAAAATACTTTCTTAAGTACTTAAATACAAACTTCAGATATTATTATGCTTAAAAATTTAAGTGCTGGAAACAAAATCAATTCAAAACAACAACCTCAAAAACGTTTAATATAAAAACAAAAACATCTCACTGATACACAATGCGCATAAAATTAGCTTAGAAATAGTGGATTTTTAAAATTTCATTGACCCTTTTCTCTAATAACTTTTCAATGAAAAGTATTCAGTTTAATTAATTTTGTTAAAAATAAATAAAAGCTAAAAAACCAAGATTTAATTCAAATTTTTATGTTTTTTATATCATTATCATTTTTAAAAATTTTATACACAGAAAAAAATTGTCTTCTGACAACTAAATTTTAGTTATGATTACAAAATGATTTGATTGCCCATTGTCAAGCATATATTTGTTTGTTTTAACTAAATATTTTATAATCCACCAACAAAACAAATTATTAGAAACTATAAAATATTTAGTAAAGATAATTACGTAAATATAATGTCCCCCCAGGCTCCCACCTTGGTCCTATTCTATTCAACATTTTCATAAATGGTATAGGGGATAGTTTAGAATCAAACTTCTTACTATACGACGACGATCTAAAAATCTTCAAGCGGATAGGCGGAGTCGAGGATACCGCACTATTACAAGCTGACATTAACAGAGTCTCGAACTGGTGCAAGACCAACAAACTCAACCTTAACATTAAAAAATATGCCATCATGACGATAACTAGATCGCCGTTCCCTCTGCCTGCCGCATACGAACTTGGTAATGAACCCATCAAAACAGTCTCTGCTATCAAAGACCTCGGAATTATCATCGACAGCAAGTTATCATTTACACAACATATAAACAATATCACTAAAAAGGCCTATCGTACCCTCGGATTCATCTTTAGGGAAGGCAAAGAGTTCAGAAACGTTACTACATTGCTTAGTCTCTACTCCTCATTGGTAAGACCTATAATGGAGTATAACTCGGTTATCTGAGCACCCCATACCAAAACACTGGTTGCTAGGCTTGAAAAAATCTAACGTAGATTCTGCGTTTCTATCTTACTTCCTACGACAGACAGGCTATGACTTGGATACCAACGCAGTATATGAGTACTTTCATATCAATTATTTAGGGAATTTAAGATAAGTTAACGACATTTTGTTCTTCTACAAGGTAATCAATGGGTAGATTGAATCTCCAGAAATGCTTGAACGTTTTGAATTTATCTGCCTGAAAACGGGCCTACAACATAGCCGGCTGCTAAATACTACAAAACCCTCCAAAAACTATGTCCGTTTTGGACATATCAACAGAACATCTAATTCGGTCAATGCTATCTGCAAGGATGTGAACTTCTTTGATCATCCCTACCCATCCTTTCGAACGTCTGTCAAAAAGCTGGTACTGGAATACAACGACTAACCACAAACTCCTCCACGTGCAATCTTTTTGTCTTCATTATTTTTGTATATCTATATTACAATCCATCGCTTAAAGCGTTATTTTGCCTGTTACTCTCCTTTCATATCGTATGTAAATTGTTATTGTATACTGCTAATTGGCGTTAAATAAATAAATAAAAAATTAAATTATCTTGATGCTAACCAACAGCAGCGGAAGTAGTTCGGTGCTCGCCACCAGATCGCGCCCACCGATTGTAGTGTCCCTGGTAAGAAACTTATTTCAGAACTGTTATATTCCCAACTTAAAGCATTTATGGGACGGGTACACCTCTGTTATTCAAAAGAGTGACAATTGCCTTTTTTAATAGTAATTTATCTTGCTTTACATTACGACGTTAATGTTTTCTTGAATACTTATTCTCGATATACAAAAATGCAAATAATTTATAGTCAATTACAAGCTAGATAAGAATTTTATGTTTGAAATTCGGATTAGTATTCGAACAATACGAAAATTTACGAATAATTCAAAACCGAATGGCAAATTCGTCTTACTGCTCAAAGTGCGTATTGTCTCCGTGTATTTTAACTAATCTAGACCATAGTTCATAATAAAAAAACAAAGACGTAAATTTACGTTAAATAAATATGATCAGAACAGCAAGCCGAACTTTCCAAATAGCAAATATTTTTTGACCTATCGATAAGGTGCCAAAATGTTGGCCAAACAATCAGAAGTTTAAGTCATAAAAAAAAAAAATATCTACTTAAAAAATTTGACACAAACGGCGGCAAAAAGGTAATTGTGAATAATTATCAAATAAGTTATCCGAACGACTTTTCAATTGAAATGACTTTTTTAAAACGAGAAAAAGTATAAAAATCTTTGAAACACAACAAAATTTGTCTTGTCCGTTTCAACAGATCTTTAGGATATCTTAAAATTATCTCTGAGCTATTTTAGTTGCTATAACGTATATTTCAAATAATTCGAAGATACGGGCAATGTAAAAATTACGAAATACGAATAGATTGAAAAATTTTAATTATTCGCACATCCCTAGTTTTTAGTTTTAATTTCGTAATAATCTTTCGCTTTTATGAGCACCCAAAATTGTTTTTGAGAAATCTACCTTTAATTCTGACTACTAGGTGGCGTTTTTTTCGCTTAAAGTGATATAAAACTAGGCTATGCACAACACTAAACCGGAATTATAAGTCGATATTTAAAAAAAAAATTAATTTGACAACAGCACATGAAACTCTAATAATATAATTATTATGGGATTTAAATTCTTACAACATTTAAAAATTTTATTTTTTATGAGTATGATTGTAGTAGACATCAGACAAATTAAAAATTGTTAATAAATCGAGTAAACAATTAATCAAATAAATTTTTTTTTTAATTTTGAAATTAATAATTGCATTTTTTAAATTATTTACTCTATTTATTTATAATTTTAAATTTCTCTGATGTCTACTACATTCACACTCGTTATTGTTGTCCTATTTTCTTTGAATTTAAATTATGTTGTCCTAAGCTAGACCCTCATTAAATTTAAAATTTATATTATTAGCTAAAAAGACTTAAATGTTATAATTCAATTACTTTAGAGACTGCTTGTTACAATTAAACAAATTGATAAAATTTAGAGATCCATCAACCTGTCATCACGCACGTGTTATTTTAGCATTCACTCATACTTGAGCAACCAGCGGTAAGTTAGTAATTTATGAGAATTACATTTCACAGCACGCAAGTTTAAAGATTGTGTGGTTTCCAAATTATTAAAAATTTATTTTATTTTCTGTCATAAATCATATAATAAATAAATATAAATTTTATTTACCTAATTGCAATAAGACAAATCTACAAGCTGACAACGGTTGGATAAAATAATAGGTTATGTTAAAGACAACACATGTGTTGTTTGTTCGATGATATTTTTTTTTTACTCGACTTGTGTTTATGAATGAACCACCAGAGAGCACGGCAACTGCTAGCATATAGTGATATAATTTTTATTACTAGAATAATATTTATGTTTTCATCATTGCTGACACATGTTGATAAGTCCATCTCAATTTTTCCCACTACAATTTTATTCCAGAGCTAGAAATATCAGCTGAATTATCATAATCAGTATTTTTTCATAAATCACGTGAGTCTACCAAGTTGTAAGTCAAATTTTTAAATAAAGTAATTTTTTAATTATTAATTTTTGTAAAATTAAAAAAAATAAATAAAATTTATAAATTGACATACTATTGTTATAATTTTTTAGTTTACATTAGACAAAAAATGTCGATATCTAGATTTACTGGTATCGAATTGGGACCACCTATTGAAGTTTTTGCACTTCAAAAAACATTTGTCGATGATAAGTTTGAAAATAAAGTCAGCCTTGTTATTGGTGGTAAGTTAATTATTATTACTTTTTTTTTTTTTTAATTTGTTGGCTTTTACAGTTTTACGAAATTCATTATTTTTTATTATAAATTTAACGAAACCGAAAGTCAAAGAAGCTTGAGATTAATAAAGAAGTTTAAATTTATTAAATTAAATAAATATTTTAAATGTATTTTTATCACATATGCAGATCATCATTTTAAAAGTTAACTGTCGGCTATAACTAATTTGTGGTATTTATAATAGAAATGACCTTAAATTTAACCTTTACAAATACTACAAGATAAATGTTATGTAATAGCCCATGCAGACAGAGCCATGATAAAATAATATTTTTATTATCATTAACATGATTAGGAAACATTATCACCTAGTTTATTATCACTAAACACATTAATAAACAACATGAAAGCAACAGATTTAAATTAATTTTTGTCTGATACTATTTAATTATAAATCAATATAGAAATATTATCAGATGTCGTTCAACATCCCGAATACGAATCTAAGGGAAAATAGACTCTTAGAAGTTCCATACTTCAATAAGTCATTTATACAAAACGGCCCCAGGAATATAATTTTTAAACTAGTCAATGAATACTCAAAATCTGTAAATTTCTTTGGTGGGTCGCTTAACTCATTCAAAAAGTCAATTTAAGTGGAAATGGAAAATAGAGTGACAACTGAATCCAATAATTAAGAATAATTTGAACTGTATAACTATTTATGTTTATTTTTTGTAGTTTACTCCTCAAGATCATTTGTTAATAATTTGTAGTTTCTCTTTTGTTATTATTCGCACTGTGATAACGCGAATGTAAACTGTAAAATTTGTAAATTGGTGAAAGCGTTAATAAATAAATAAATGGTTACCTGACAGTTAGTCCGAGGACAATTGATCTGCGACAATTGACTCACGATAATTGATCCGTGGATAATTCCGTCGACAATTGATCCAAACGATTATGCAACCAATATTATTGGTTACACAAGCTAATATCCTCGAATAAAATATCAGTTAAAATCCTCCCAGAGAGAGTAAGTCTCCGTCAGGATCCGTCTATTTTCTAAGAGTGGCAGTTAAAATTGACGGTGACTCATTTTCTGGAAAAACTATAAATATGTAAACACAAACGTGTGCAAAGAAAATATGCTCTTTTTTCAAAGGTTTGTGTGTGTAATTACAATAGTATGTTAACACACCCATGCTTGCAATGGTACTGAAAAAATTATTTAGTGAAATTAATTCACACCATAATCAAGTACTCTAAGAATAAACTACGCCCAAATTTTATATCATTCAGTCAGTTGATTCTCAGATCAATAACGTCTCAATTCAATTATCGCTCGAAGAAATTGTCAAAGGATCAATTATCGCTGGGATCAAATGTCTTCGATTCACCGGTTGTGTCACTAAATAAATAAATATTTAATTCTTTTAGCATATCGAACCAATGAAGGAAAACCATGGGTTTTGCCAGCAGTAAGAAAAGTCGAGAAATTATTAGCTGAAGACGATGTTCAAAATCATGAGTATCTTCCAATTCTTGGTTTAGAGGCATTTAGTCGACTTGCAACGACTATGCTATTGGGTCAAAAATCCCAAGCTATTCTTCAAAGCAGAGCATTTGGTATACAGTCGCTTTCAGGCACTGGATCTTTACGTGTTGGAGCTGAATTTCTTTCACGTATTTTTCATTATGATACTTTTTACTACAGCACACCTACGTGGGGTAAATACAGAATTACATATACATATAATAATAAAACCATTTGTTTTTTAAAAGAAAATTATATTAACTTATGATATTTATTTTTCTGCAACAGAAAATCACAAACTGGTATTTACCAACGCAGGCTTTAAAAAAGGATGTGAATATCGGTATTGGAATGCAGAAACACGTAGTGTTGATATTGAGGGTATGCTACAAGATCTAAGAGACGCACCAGAAAATTCAGTTATTATTCTTCATGCGTGTGCTCATAATCCAACCGGGTGTGATCCTACTCATGAACAATGGAAACAAATAGCTGATGTAATTGAGCAAAAAAAATTGTTTACATTCTTTGATAGTGCTTATCAAGGTTTCGCTAGCGGGGATGTTGATCATGATGCATACGCACCTCGTCTTTTTGCTGAGCGTGGCATTGAATTTTTCTGTGCTCAAAGTTTTGCTAAAAATTTTGGATTATACAATGAGCGCGTTGGTAATCTCGTTGTTGTTATGAATAATACTAAAGAAATAGCACAAGTTAAATCACAACTGACACTAATTGTTCGTGGAATGTACAGTAACCCGCCAAATCATGGTGCTCGTATCGTTGCTACTGTTTTGGGCAATGACGATTTACATGAAGAATGGTAAATTTTTAATTAATATATTTATATATTTATTTATATATCTCATATTTATTATATAAAAATATTTATTCGTATAAATTAATTACAGGAAAGATCACATTCGTGTAATGTCTGACAGAATAAAACTGATGAGAAAAGCATTGTATGACAGACTATTAAAATTAAGAACCCCTGGCAATTGGGATCATATTATCAATCAAATAGGAATGTTTTCCTATACTGGTTTAACTGGTAAATAATTTAAAAAATAAATTTATTTATGATTATTTATTGTACAAAAATATTTTTTTATAAATTTTAGAAAGACAAGTTGCACACTTAAAGGATCATTATCATATCTACATGCTTCGTAGTGGACGTATAAATATATGCGCATTAACTGATAAAAATATCGACTATGTGGCTAATGCTTTTCATGATGCTGTTACATTGTTTTCAGATCCAGCGAAAAATTCCGTTTAAATCCAGCCATAAAGATATAACCAATCAATAATAAAGAGAAAATAAAATAAAAAATATTATTTCTTGACCATATATCATTAAGTGTCTTGTATACAACAATGGTAGTTTTATAATTAGCGATACAATTCACATCAAACGGTTGAGAATCGAGATAAATATTAAAAACAAAGAGAACAATAATTAATAGAAAAACTACCCTCTTATATACGTATGACATAATAGCGGACATGTTAGCGGGATATTAATATTAGGATGCTCGTTGAAAATTAAATTTTTTCAGGCGTCCCTTAAAAAGTTTTTTTGTTCGTTGAAAAATATGAGAGAAATATTTAAAAATATTATTTTTTTTTTAAATAAAAATAACATGCGCCGCAAAGGAATCAAAGTTGATTTTTTTATGAATCCATGGAAATATCCTATGAAATATGCAGATTTGAAAAAAATCTGTATAAATGATTTTATAAGAATTTTAATTCTCTATAAAAAATGTATCCATTTTTTCAAAGAGTGAATATTTAAAACTATTAAAAAAAAATCTATGAATATAAAACTATTCAAAAAATAAGTTTCGTGAATCTGACCTAGTTAATGCAAGAAGTATTTTTTTAAATATCAATTAATGTTATATATTTTATATTATTAAAAATAGTCCAACACTATAATAAGTATTATGCAATTAATTATTATTATTAAGATTCCTTAAAGTATTCACGAAAATTTTTTGAAATATTTTTATAAATATCCATATTTTAAAAAATATGTATACGTCATGTTTTGCAGAGAATTAAATTTACTATAAAATTATTTATTTGAAGTGTCTTTCAAATCTGCATATTTCGTAAGATTTTTCCACGGATTTATAAAAAAATAAACATCGATCTTCTTGTGTGTTTTTTTCATTTTTTATAGAAATTCTCTCATGTTTTTACCGGAAAAAAGCAATTTTTTAAGGAGTGTTTGAATGACACGTGGCCCTTATGGGACGATAGCCAATAAGGATAAGATAGAACGCGAAAAAAATTTAATTTTTAACGACCATCCTAATAAATATACAAGTTGATGTTAGATTAAAACAAATAATTTAACAAAAAGTAAAGGTAGGATTTGTTTGTGAGATTTGTTAAATAGAAAAAAATATTAGTATGGTAAAAAAAGTACAAAGAATTCAATTAATAATGCATTATTGTATACACATATTATGGTGCATTCCGTATTATATTATTTTTTATGTTTTGTTGAACCACGTGCCAAAGAATCGTAGCACTTGACACTGTTCTCGTGAGTTTAAATAGATTATATGTTTAATGAAATATAAATATTTACGTTTACATATATATACATATATCAATGTTTATTAACTCAATATAATTACATATAGATTATTCGCAATGTATCAATTTGGTTACATTAATTTTCTTAAATTTAAAACAAAACGTAAAATGTTCAAATTAAATTTTACAAATTTTATTTATGAATCAGTAAAATTATCTGATATCAATACGTATGATAAATTTTTCAATAATGATAATAAACATTCAGGGTTTAAACCAATGAGCTTCTTAGAAAAGTTAATCAACAATTCTCGATAGAAATAGCAGTAGGATAAAACTATCTTAGCAATAACTGACCGTAATGAGATTAAATATTGGATAATCAATTAAAGTTTTTAAATAATTATTTTAATATTTGATTCGATAATTTAAATTTTATTTCTATAACCTTAATATATTTTTTCGAATTCAACGCATTTAAATGTTTATCGTTATACACAAATAAATATATATATATATATATATATATATATATAAATGCAAATATCAAATTGAAAATAAATACTCAGAAAAAATATTACATAAATTTTAGGCATTTTATGTCGAATGTTTTTTAATTTAAAAAAATAAATAAAAAATTTATGAATTTGATGGTGATTTTAAATATTTACTATTAAATTATATGAAGTAATTTCATTACAAATGTAAATCTTAACAAATCGTTAAGTTACATGAATAAATATCTAATCCAAAATGTCAAATGTCAGTCATCAGGCATGCAATATTATCCCTGATTAAGAAAAATGATTTGCTCCATGTTAAGTGTATACCTATATATTAGTCGATTCAAATTGTTTTAAATCATTTTAAATTGTTTTAAATTATTCCAAGTCATTTTTTAAATCAGGAATTTGTCGTTTGATGTTAAGAAGTAGCGGTAAACGATCCATGATTGAATTTAATTCACCATTCAAAATTTGAAACCTCTAGTCGAGATTCTTTGGCATTTTCTAGAATCTCAACAGATGACTATAAATTTCGTATTTTAGATAATTCTTTTTCATCTTCGAGAAAAATTGTTTTAAAATTCTAATTTATTTTACAAGTTTAACAAAAATAGTTTTGTTTATATTTCTGAGTATGAAAAAGAGGTCCGATATCATTTCACCTTAAGGGTTTGATATTTAGTTATGACACTGACTTTTTCGATAAACAGTTTACTTAATCAGAAACTCGAATTTTTTATAATTCTACACAAATTAAATGTCTACACTTGCAAAAAAAAAATCTAACAAGTGAAAAAAAAGAATATAAGAGAAATTACTAATAAAAATTTTATTTTTTAACTTTTTTTCTTAAAATACAATATAAAAATTCATAAGTTCCATAAATATATATAAAAGAAAAACTGCTGTGTGTGTTACGACATGATAGATGTGTGTAATTAATAATATTAGTTGTAGACAATGAGATTTATGTCACAAAATTAATGTTATTTGTTGAAAAAATAAATATATTAATTAATGAATAAATAATGTTTATTTTTTTATAATATAATTATTTACATTTTTCACTAATACATTCAATAAATAATAGTAAACAATACAAGTTCTCATCAAATGAGAACAAAAATTTTTCTATAATCATTATGAATATAATTTCAAAAATTGAAAAAAATGTTTTTTTAATAAGCTATTGCTACTTATAATTAAGTACTCCATTTAGATTCTTTTTTTTTAAATGTTTCCTTGCCATCGGATTCAATAGCTGTATAATAACCCATATCTTCATATTTTGATCGCATATAATAAATATATCCAGAACAGCCAATCATTGCAGTCAAACCTAATGCCATTATTATCATATTCTACAACAAATAAAATATCATCCCCAGTTTATTATTGCATACAAAAATATAAATATTTATGATACTACAAATAGCAGACATCAGACACTATTATTTTTATAAACAAGTTACTTCCCTGATTAAGAAATATGATTTGTTCCACGTTAAGTGTATATCTATATATTAGTCGATTCAAATTATTTTGAATTATTCCAAATAATTTTTTTTAATCAGGGTTGTGAGTAGAATAAAATTTTTTGAATATACGCAGAAAGATTTTTCAAAACTATTCTATGATGAGAAAAGACAACTCAAGTAGCACAGAACAACTTTAAGATGCCTTTTAATACGACATGCAAATGTTAGTTCTAGATACAGGGAACATTTGTATTGCTTTTCCCGTCTTATGTTAATTAAAAAGTCGTTCAGATAACTTATTTTACCACTATTTGTAATTTACTTTTTGTCGTCACTTATGTCAACTCTTTTAAGTAGATACTTTTTCGGTGACATGAATTTCTGACCGTTTTGTCAGATGTTGGTGTCTTATTGATATGTCTAAAAACAGCCTAGAAACTGATATCTTATACATATCTCACAGTCAAGTGTGTTACTTGGGAATTGAAAACGATTAGAAATGATTCAAAACAATTCAAAACAATTCGATTCTAAAACTATATAAATTCATCATTCCTCATTGAGAGAATTGTTTTCTTTAATGAGACTTGACATATACAGGGTGATCCAAAATTAGTTTTACACTGGTGAGATTTAGATTGAGGGAATAATTTTGAGCATAAAGATCCTGAACAATATTTCTTAATTTTGAATATTGTAGGAGTAATTAAATATTCACAGTGGCTAATCAGAAACGAGCTTTAGAAATTTAAAAAATATAAAAGATTAAATAATAAAGTTGGCGGCATTACGCATAGCTAAGTTCACATCTAATTGTTTTATATAGAATTTGAGTCAAATATAAGTAGTCATTTATTTTAAAATATTCGAATTGGCGAATAGCTAATCTAACCATTCATAAAAAATTTTAGTTTAGAATTTTGTCTTGATTTTTGTCTAGGATTCCGTCTTAATTTTAGTCTTGAATTTAATTTAACGTTTATCTTGAATTTTTTATCTAAAATATTGTCTTGGTTTTAGTCTTGGATTAAGTCGTGGTTGCTGTCTAGGATTTTGTTTTAAATCTTGTCTTGGTTTTAGTCTCGAGATTCGTTTTGGTTTAAACTTGAATTTTGTCTAGGATTTTGTTTTAAATTTCGTCTTGATTTTAGTCTTAAATTTGGTTTCAATTTCAATTCAACGTTTTTTTTGAATTTTTTTTCTAAAATATTGTCTTGGTCTTAGTCTAGGATAAGTCGTGGTAGCTGTCATGGGCTTAGTATTTTTTTCTATATTCTACAGTACTTTATTTTTTCGTTGAATAAAAAAAAAAAATTATTAGCTTCTACTTTAAGTATCATAAAAAAATTTAATCCTTACGTTAATTTAAATGATAGTGCAGTTATCCGGCGGTATCAATTTTTTAATTTTTTCAAAACGATAAATTATAAAAAAAAAAAAAAACGATACCCTGATTAAACGAAACGATTCACTTAATGATGAATGTATAAGGGGCATTCCACGCCAAATCAAACGGTTTGAAAAATTTTAATTTTAGATTTCCTCAATTTTTTTTTATTTTTTTGTACCCAAAAAATCATCATTAAACTCTTTTTCCGGAATGATGCAATTTTTTTGATCACCGGTTCAAAAGATATCGAATTTTAAAGAAAACCGCTCTTTTTATGGTTTTTTACCGATAACTTTTTAGGGAATGGTTTAAATCGAAACACTCACTGAATAAAAAGCTAGTAAAATAAATATTTGTTTCCACCAAAAAAATATTTGGTAATCGGTACTAAATATTTTTTTGGTAAGTTATGTCGGTAGATGGCTTGTTTAGGATTAAAATCGCATGCAATAAATATTTTCTTTGTTTGGATAAATAACAGTATACAAAAAAACATTCATTTAAAATTTAAAAATATTCTCATAAATCTCCCCCGTATTATTTTTTAATTATTAACAATTTGCTATGCTTGTTATGATAAAAAATATACACGAAGTTTTTCAAAATAATTTTGACCAGTGATAAAATTTGATAAAATAGAGAAAAAAATTTTTTTTCAATTTTCAAA
This sequence comes from Microplitis demolitor, assembly GCF_026212275.2. NCBI lineage: Eukaryota > Metazoa > Arthropoda > Insecta > Hymenoptera > Braconidae > Microplitis > Microplitis demolitor. The sequence goes on along the minus strand of NC_068549.1, from coordinate 16,860,922 downwards.
AATCGAAAAAAAACTAGTAGCTATTGAGAACCCACGACCAGACCGGCCTAAAAAGTAGTGGTTTGAATAGTAGTTTACTGTAAAAAATTTTAAAGAAATTCAAAACATGCACTCACTTTATAAAATGCAATTTAAATTTTAAAAATAAAAAAACACGTATTACAACACTTGAAATAGTTTTTTTGTATTTTTTTTAGGAAAGTACCTGGGAAAATGATAGTTTTTTATTCAGTGAGTATTTCGATTTAAAACATTCTCTAAAAAGTTATCAGTAAAAACCATAAAAAGAGCAGTTTTCTCTAAAATTCGATATCTTTTGAACCGGTGATCAAAAAAATTTCAATATTTCGGAAAAAGAGTTTTTTGATGGATACAAAAAAATAAAAAAAAATTGATGAAATCTAAAATCAAAATTTTTCAAACCGTTCGATTTGGCGTGGAATGCCCCATATCTATATAGTAGTAGAATTGAATCGTTTTAAATTGTTTTGAATCGTTTCTTTTAATCAGGGTATTTTAAAAAAATTTCACCTGTTATTTTTGTAACTTTCTACATGTGCATTTTTTTTTTTTTTTTTTTTTTTTTTTCTTTTAATAATATAGATTTCTTGTAAGATATATTTGAAATATAAAAAAAATTGTATAGTACATAAAATAAAATTTTGATAAATTTTTCATTAGATATCACTGGAATAAAAAATAAAAAATATTTTACCGGGCGTGCATATAATTCAAAATTAACAGCTTTAAACAGCATTGTACTCCTGAGAGAACGTATACCATCTCCTGGTGCTACTTTAGATTCACTTTTTGTTTTATCTTCCATTTTTATCAATCCTATAATAAACAAAACATCTATAATTAAAAATTGTATTTATTTATCATTATTCTTAAAAAACTATTACAATTACATCAATAATAGAGGTTATACTTGTTCAATATTTGTAATACATACTATTTTTATAAATATTTTATTATAACAATATATTTTTATTGTTTACTTGATTAATTTTTATATATATGCTATTATTTTTTTACTAACAAATATTTTAAATATAATCTTTTAAACAATAAACGTACAAAATTTATTATAAAACTTTTATGTCTAGTTATTGCTTACAAAAAAACATCTCTAACAAATCAACTGTATACTTTTCTTCAATATATAAAAATTTATTATTCGTTTCAGAGCTTAACTATAAAATATTATTTAAATAAATCTTTATATTTATTTGTAATATAAAATAATTAAATACTGATGGAGAATTTTGAAAAAGATAAGATAAATAAAGCGTTTCAAATATTATCTCAAGAGGCTAAAGGTAATTAATTTATCATATTTTTTGTTTTTACTAATTATTTTAATTTTGTAATAATTAATTTGCTTTTTTTTCTAGATTTATATTTATCCGAAGAAGTTGCAACAATAAATGCAGAACATATAGCAATAAATCCATTAAAATTTTATCGTGATTATGTTTCGCGTAATGTGCCAGTTTTAGTTAAAAATGGAGTATCTAAATGGCCGGCAATTAATAAATGGAATGCTAATTATTTCCGTAAATTATTATCAGATAAATTAGTAACAGTTGCTGTTACTCCAAATGGTTATGCAGATGCAGTATTGTCTGACAACAATAAAAAATATTTTATGCTACCAGAAGAACGTGAAATGAAGATGTCTTTATTTTTAGATAATCTAGATAATCCTATTGATGACGAAATTTTTTATATACAACAACAAAATTCAAATTTTGAAAGTTATTTTTATGAATTATGGCACGATATTGATAATCTTGTATGGGCTAATGATGTATTTGGAAAAAGTCCCGATGCTATTAATTTTTGGATGGGAGATAAACGTGCAGTAACATCAAGTAATTTTTTTTTCTTTATTTTATATATTTAATATTCACAATAATCTTTATTATAATAATTAATTTTTACAATATTCATTAAATTAAAATTTTTTAGTGCATAAGGATCCATATGAAAACATATACTGTGTAGTAAACGGAGAAAAAAATTTTATTTTACATCCACCTACAGATTTACCATGGATTCCTTATGACAAATATCCATCAGCAATATATAAAAAACAATCAAATAATAAATGGGATATTATTGTTAATGAAAAAATAAATTTATCAACATGTTTAGATAATATTGATAATGAAAATTTAATACCGTGGATTTCAATTGATCCATTAAATCCAAACTATGAAAAGTAATTGAAATCTTTATGAGTGTAAATGTAACAGACATCAGAAAAATTTTAAATTATAAATAAATAGAGCAAATAATTTAAAAAATAATAATTATAGAAAATGCACTTTTTAACTTCAAAATTTTTTAAATTCTATTTTATTAATTATTTACTCTATTTATTAATAACTTTAAATTTGTCTGATGTCTGCGAGACTTACACTCATAAATCTTTAGTTTTAGTCTGCCTTAAGTGAAAGTAAACTTTAATTTTGAATAAATAAATAACTATAAATTAAATTTTAGATACCCAGAATATAAAAATGCAACAACGATAAAAGTTAAAGTTGAAGCTGGTGATTTACTTTATCTTCCATCATTGTGGTTTCATCATGTACAACAATCACACGAATGTATAGCAGTTAATTTTTGGTATGATATGGAGTACGATATTAAATATGCGTATTTTAAATCTATTGAATTTTTATGTCAGCAGCAATAAAAAAAAAAAATTTATTACTCATACCATATAATTGTAACTTTATTATGCATACCATTAAAAGTTAATTAATTAATCATAATTATTTTAAAAATTAAAAACACAACTACACATAGATTTTAATATTTATTCTCTCGCTTACAATTACCTCAAAACACACACTTATTAAAATACTAACAGTTAAAAAAAAACCGTCCAATCATTTCAAATCCATACAATTATCATAAAATTTATAATTATAATTTATTGATTATATATTTATAGTTATAATTATTGATCAAATTAATATTGTTTATCAATTTTCAATTCTAAAAACTAGTGTTTTATTTTGATAACTTTAATAAGTGTAAATTTTAATTGTAAAAAAAAAAATTATCATGTTCTTAATTAAACAGTATACTTTTTACTGTATATCTAATAATATAATATCTTCGAAATTTTTAAAATTCATTATCCTTTTTTTTGTCAATAATAAATGATTTTATTATTACATTAAATGCATTACTGATATCCGTAACGCCACTTATAATTATTATAAGATACAGAATGATTACGTTTATTTTGACGATTTAATCGGCATTTATATGAAGAACTTGAATACTCATCGAGTGAATCATCCGATAATTCTCATGCAAAATCATCATCTGGATCACTACTTATAGCACTTCTGTAACTACGTTTTCCATACCCAGTACCATGTTGGGTTTCATACATTTTACGATTCTCCAGATAACGTTTGTAATTATTTTCACGTTTTCGTCGTTGTTCTTCAGCTTGCTGTCGTAACTTTTCAGGATTCATATGCGATGTTACCATGTGCCGGGTCAATGAGCTCATAAATTTGTAAGTTATACCACATACATCGCACGATAAAATTTCTTGACTTTGTCCTTGCTGTTTAAAAAAATTTAATGACAAAAATATATATTAATAACAGGAAACAAAAAAGAAAAAAAGAAAACGAAAATTTTTATAACAGAAAAATGATAATGATAATTGTATGTATGAATAACTTACCGCAGCTTTTTCACGTACCTGTTGGTGAACCATCATATGACGCTGTAAATTATTAAGACGATTGAATTCCCGACCACATACTTCACAATCAAATTTCTTATCTGGGTCATGATTTTTCTTGTGTACCATTAAATCAGTTGGAGTCATAAAAGATTTATTACAAATGTCACAAGTGTGGCCACGTTGTTGTTCAGCAGCCAAATGAGACGCTTCATGTACTTGAAGTGCCGGCTTATCAAGGAAACGACGACCACAATAGATACAAGGTAATGGTTTTGATTCTGGATTATGAGAACTCATATGACGACGTAATGCAGGAGCAGTTGGGAATGTTTCCTGGCATTCTAAACATTGGAATGGTCGATCACCTGTATGTGTCTTCCGATGCTTAGCTAGTGAATTTTGATCAGGAAATCTTTTTGGACATAAGTCGCAAGGGAAGTTACGCGTTGTGATATCTTCTTCTCGAGCATGTTTTAATCTGTTATGACGAAGTAATTGGAACTGAGTTTTGAAACTCTTTTGACAAATTTCACACTTCAATGCATCTGCTGTTGGAATAATAACTTGAGTTCTCTTCAAACCATTTTCATCCTCTGATATAATCAAAGATATAGTGACAGTATTATCTTCATTGTCGACGTCATTATTAGTTGGACTCGAAGTAGATGATCCCTTAAAAAATAATAATAATTTTTGTTTAAATCTTATAAAATGGCCGTTATCCATCCGCTTTGCTGGGCGTAAGTTAAAAGAGTAATAATTTTTTTTTGTGATTAATGTTGTAAGAGAGTTAATATCAATAAAGTCTTTTTTTAACTATAATTCCGACAGACTTTATATATCATCTTTAGATACCTACGAAAACTGGATTTCCCTAAAATCTAAACCCAAGATGATGACAAAAGATTTAAAAATGGAAATACTCTTGTTTTTCAGTATAATTTCTATAGACAATTTAACTGATAACCATTTAATTAACTATCTATACTTCAGTTCGTTTAGAAATTTATTTTTGGAACATCCGGTCTTAGTAAGTCCAAGTGTACTTGAATAAATATTCCTACCAAGTTTGAAAAGTACTGGACTTATAGATGAAAAACGGGACTTCGTTCTCTTTAGCGCCTCCACAACCACCTTTAGAAGTTAATTTTTATAAACCACATATTTATAGGTATGTCTACCCAGAATGAATGATATTTATTTTAAAGTCTAATTGCAGTAAGCATTATGTTGATTCAAACAATCAACAAGTTATTCAGTTTGAATAAAAACAATTGACATAAAGCGCGAAAATCGAATGTAAATTTTTATTATTCTTAAGGGCATTTTCAGGCAGTACCGCCCCCCCCCCCCCACCACTTTTTAAAAATATTCAATGACTTTCAACTGTCATATTTATATGTTTTTAATTAATGTTTTAATTTTTTTTTAATTGATAAAATTTTAATACCTTTATGACAGTTGAAAGTCATTGAATAATTTTAAAAACTAAAAAAAAGTATGTTACAAATAATCAATCGACAATAAAATATATACTAAAATAATTTCCAAAACACACAGAATCTTATGGTATAAATTTCACGTCTATACGTCGCGAGTACACGATACAAAAAAAATGTCCTCTGATTTATTGTTATAAATTAAAAAATCGTTTAAAAATAATCTTACCTGTCGCAGTGTATTAGGATCCAAGTCCTGAACACCTAAAACTGCTTCATCTGATTTCTGACTAATCCTCAACTCTTGATTTTCTTGATCTTCAGATGTATCTGCAATGGCATAATTACCATCTTCAGTTAAATAGACTGGTTGCATTACACCATTTTCATCTTTGAAGTATAGCTGGCCATCCTCATCCTCATGTAAGTATATTTGATCCTAAAATATTATAGTTATAATTACTATTTATTCATTAAGAGTCTTATCAAATTAAAAATTATCTATTTAAAAATTTTATACGAAACAGTATCAATATCTTTATTAATGTACCTGATGACTTTCCTCTGGCCCTTGTTCCTCTATCATCATTTCATTAGATTCATCCCACTGTTCTTGCTGTTCTACTTGTTCTTGATCTTCTTGTTCCAAAGCTTGTTCTTCATACTGATACTGTTCACCATCATTGACTGCTGAAGTCACGTACAAGGTTCCCATCTCACTATCTTCATAATAAATTGCTCCTTCTTCTTCAGGAATGTTTTCATCCAATCTTTCCATCTTAAAAAAAAAGTCATTTATTTAAATTAAATTAATTACAATATATATGAATTAAGATAAAAAATAATTACTTTAATATAACGTGGATCTTCTTGACGTTTAGATGAATCAGATGATTTTTTTTCACCTAATACAGTATAAACCAAGTCATTTTCAACAATTTCATGATGATTATCATCGTCAGATCTAATATTCATACTTTCACCATATTCTGAATTACAAGACTTAGCATTACGATAAACATCATCAGCTTTTTTAGTTGCAACTTTATTTCCATTAACAGTAATAGTCTTGCTTTCAGATTTGCTTTTAGTTTTAGACGATTGAATTGAATTATTTGATTTTAATTCTAATGGATCACTTTCTTCAAGTGTCCAATCCTCATCAGCGTCATAGTTAACTACTTGTCGAGTATAGTTATTTTGATGATCATCATCACTAGATCTTTTATCAGTTATCTGCTCTACTTTGTCCTGACTTTGTGAAGATTCATCATTAATACTTTCTGTTACAGAAACAGCCTTTGGTGATTCTTCCTCTTCTTCACCCTCAACAACTTCAATCTCTTCGATTATTTCAACTATTTCATCACCTTGGACTTCTTCAGCAGCTTCAGTATCTTCACCTTCTACTGATGCATAAATTATTTCTTCCTCCATAACATTACCACCTTTAGATTCTAAAATAGCTTTTAACTCTTCTACTTCCATAGCTGTTGACTTTCCACTCTTGTCACCCATACTTCAAATATCCTGAAAGTTAAATACAATTTCTACTTAATCACTCATTATAAAAATAATAAATAATCATATGCTTATAAATTTATTTCATTTATAAAACCTACTTTCATAATTTTACAAAATTTTAAAAAAATTAAACAATATCCGGTTCATTATAAGGGTTTCTTGCAAAACATGACGCTAGAATCGCATGAATTGTTTTATTCAAAGGCATTATAAAAAAAAAAAAAAAAAAAAAAAGTATTTGAATTCTTGAAGAATTCAAATTTTGTATATACATTTAAATTTTTAATTTATCAATGGAGAAATAAGTAAAAATTAAAAAAATAATAATTATTGAGTCAATATAATTCATTCCATAAATTTTGAAAGGTTAAAGTGTGACAATAGGAGGACTAAAAGTATTAGAACGAATGGCCAGTAGGGAGCATGGAGGATGCATGATGCGTAATCAGTGACATAGTCATCGAAATACTTAATTTGTAAATAAATTCAATTGTTTATAAAATAGATAATGTTATTGATATTGTAAATAATAAGTAAAAAAATTTATTTCAAATGAAATTTGTTTTCAAACGAAGCTTACCAGTCGGTACGGGAATGTCATGAATTTATCAACGGATAGCAAAATGGCTACGATTGAGCCGTGCATGCGTTATATATTTAATACCTAATTATATTATATATTTATTGTATTAAATAGTTTTATTATAATCTACTTACCTAATTGGTTGATTAAATAACCATAAATTTATCTAAATAATGATAGTAACAGGAAATATTAATGAATTATTACTCGGTCGATACGCGTCCAGCCGTTTTTCCCATTAATCGAGTGACGCCACCATAATCATAAAATGCTTATCGATGGCTGCTTTTTCATTTAACTTCCCTATATTTTTGTTACCAATCTAATAAATTTTAACCAATCATTTTTCTATATTACTAGGGTTTTTTATTTACAGATGGCGCTTGATACCAGTATTTTTTTTCACATACTATACATACATTTTTTTTTTTTTTTTTTTTTTTTTTGACACTTAATTGGTGAAACATCACTTATTCTTTTTCGCACATTCAAAAAAATGAATGAAGTTTTCTTTGTTGGACTGATACAGTAAATGAGATTTTAAAATAGAACCATTGTTTTCTGAGACGAATTTGAATTTTTAAAAATAAAAATTTTTTTGGCCCTTTATTAAAATTACAGAAACCGCTAGTAGTTTGCTTGAGGTTCTCAATTTATTGTATTTTTATTGATATATTGCAATTTAAAAAATAAAATAAGACATAATATAGATGCAGTCAGATAAAGTTTGAGAAAAACGTATAAAGATGTTTATTGATAATATTGAAGATACCGTAGAATATATACTTCAGTAAATATATTAATAGGTAATTTGAAAAATCTCTAAAATAGTTCAAATCGTTTAAATCGATATGAGACAAATTTTAAATTATAAATAAACTAATTAAATAATTAGAAAGACAAAAATAAAAAATATACGCATACCGGTTTTTAAAAAGACAGTAAAGTACACCTGTTTGGAAAATTTCATAGAATCCAATAGATTCTCATAAATTTCCATAGAGATTTTATAAGAATGAATGAGTTCTATGAGAAGTGGTATAGTTAAGTATAGGGTCTTATATCAAACAAATTTAAAATTATAAATAAATAGAGTGAATAATTAAAAAAATAATATTTATACAAAAAGCTCTTAATAATTTCTAAAATTTTTAAATGCACATTTTTAAAAAATTTTATTTTATTAATTATTTACTCTATTTATTAATAATTTAAAATTCGTCTGATGTCTGCTATATTCACGCTCATGAATCTATCGGATTTTTTGAGCAGGAGTTGGCAGACATCTGATAATTTTTAAAACTTAAAAATAATAGAATAAAATGTTTATAAAATAAAAATAAAAAAATACATGTTTAGACAATTCCAAAATCAGTAAATGAATTTTTTTTAATTTTATTTTATTATTATTATTATTATTATTATTATTATTATTATTATTATTATTATTATTATTATTATTATTATTTTAAAGTTTTAAAAATTATCTTATGACTAAGGTAAAAGCCGCTATACTCGCTCAGTATAAATATGATGTATAGAATTATTTTATAATAGATTATAAATTTAAATTAAATAACTATTTTCAAAATCGAGCTCAGCCAGGCATTTTTTACTTTAACGTTCATTCGTTAAATTAAATTTAGGTTACATCAAATTTTTTAAGAATTGTTATAAGTTATAACTATATCTTATTAAATACATTTTCAAAATCCATGGAATTTTATATTATGAAAGAATAAAGTTATGTAATTTATAAATTATTTTCCAAATCAATAAACTTATGGTAGTTGATATTGTCTTTGAGCGACTATGTGGTCATGTGTTGATCGAGTAATGGTACATGACAACTTTTAGTGAGCGACTACGGGTACACTCAAGGACCTTATTTAAAAAATTAAAAATGATTAATTATCAACATTATTCTTGAAACTAAAATTTTATTCTAATACTCGAAACTTCAAAAAATAACTATAAAAGAAAAATATGGTTTTTTCTTTTATTTATTTATTTATATTGAGTGATTTAATCTCTCTCCAATGAAAAGTAAGCGGGTATAGGGGCTTTTACCTTACTACATTTACACTCATGTTTTTAAATTGTATAAACTCGCAATTTTTTATTTTTTTATTTGATTCAAATTTTGTTCATTTATTTCAAAATCATACCAATTGCCAAATGTCTACTACATTCACCATCATCCAATTTTGGGAATATTAAATTTGATTTCTTGTAGAAACTCTGAAAAATCTATTAAGTTGTTGATTAAGTTACGGAAAAAAATTATGAGTCGAAATAAATGAACCTATTGTCCAACCTCGGTTTAACGGTAAATAATATCAATAATGACCTAACAGTACAGCAACTGATACACGTACGGAGGTACAAATAAAAATGATAATTTAAATAAATTATTATCTAATGGTAAAAATTTAAGTCTTACTTTTTTAAGTAAAAATCGTTGCATATACATATGAATTATTCAAATTTAATAGAATCTCATTTGATTATTTAAAATGATAAAGTTTTTAAAAGTTTTAAGTTTCAATTTCAATCATAGACAACTTAAATCGTAAAATTCGTTTTAATTATTTTAATAAAAATGATAGCGACAGCAATTTTTACAAAAAAAATATTAAATTTAAAACAAGTTTTAATTTAAATTATAAATTTGTAGTTACGTTGAGCTACGCTTGTGTAGCACGTTTCGTAATGCTTCCATAGTTAATTTAGCATTTAAGACCCGAACAGAAACCGAAAACACCCGACGTATTTTTTTCAATAAATCAACTATATATCATTTGACATAACCAGTAAACAAATGTCTATTATTTATAATCGATATTATAATTGAATAAAAATAAGATCTTAAAAATGTTTTGGTTTTTTATTATTTCAATATTTTGGACATTTGAATTTGTTTCTGCTTCAAATGATTTTGATTTTGGCGATACATTAGCACTTATTTTAGGATTAATAATTGGAATTATTGGATTTTTTGCTTGTATGGGTGCTTATGCTCGACGCAGAAGTCGCTTTGATTCAATTTAAGTCAAATTATGTATTTATTTTATTAATTTTAATTATGGTGAGAAATGTTTATTTTATAAATATTTATATCCTTTTTTTTTAAATATATGTTATTACTAATTATAAGGCTTTTATTGCAGAAATCATGATAAAACGACTGACAAAAAACAGTGATTTGAAGAATGTCTTCTTATTTATATAATCTAAATATATTTTTTTTGTACTAATAATAATAATTAATATTAAATTTCATTAAGGTGAATAATTTTTTTCATTTTACTTACTTATTTTACAATTACTTTACTATACCCATCTACAAATTGCTATTAAAAATCATAAAATTCATTATTATTTTTTCTTCTCAAATATAATCGAGATTTATTAAAAGAACTTACAAGAAATATTGTTTCGAGACAATTTGCGTCATGGCCGACAATACTATTGTCAATTATTAATTTTTCATTAATTCTTATTGAGGAAATTAATTTAATTTTATGATAATTATTATGACCAAACCCATCGCTCAAATACATCTTCCTCATGCAGTTTAAAAAAAAATTTTTAATTAATTTAAATTTTATTATCTATATTTCAAGAATTATTTTTATTTTTAGTTTACACTATCAAAGATATTTAAAACAAATTTATTTCTAAGAAAAACGTATTCTTAAAGTTGTTAAAAATAATTCAAACTCGTAATTTAAAACATGCAATTCATTAATAACGAAATAATTATTTTTAATTATAATTTTATGTGCAATTTTATTTAATATATACTTTTATGAATATATAATTCATTTTTTTTTTAATTCAGTTTTTTCGATATTTGCTGAACGTTGAGCACCGTCTGCTTAAAAATTCTTATAGATTTATTATAATGGTTAAATGCTGAAAGAAAATATATATTAGTCAAATAAAATTTTAAAAAATAAAATGGCTCCGTGACGCATCCGATAAATTCATATCAACGCTGTTTTGTTCCATACTCACTTACATTCCCATTGACCTATATGATGTAGAGCAATTATAAACAAATTTTTTGTATATATATATTAGGATGTTCTAAAAACAGTAGGCTTTTTTTACGATTGACAAACTTGCAGTTCAATAGAAAACAAAAGTTTTTCTAAAAATTTTAGCTTTTAATATTGTTTTATTGAAAGCACTCAACGCATAACTAATTTCTCAATTATTGAATAAGGTAAAAGCCCAGTACCCGATCAGGGAACTAATACCCGATCACTCATGTATTTGTATATCTATATTTTAAGGTGGTCGTTATATGAAGATATTTTGAAGAAACTTTTTTAAATCTTATCAATTCAGCATTTAAAGGATTTCGAATGTTAAAAATAACGTTTTTTCTTAAACATAGACAACTTCGTAACTCGTAACATACCAATCATTAATTTTTGTTGTAGTTTCTATATACTTGGAATAATGTTATTTTCAACATTTGTAATCCTTAAAACGCTCAATTCATAAGATCTAGAAAAAGTATTTTCAAAATATCTTCATAAATATACATTTTATAAAAAAAAATGAATATGACCTTTTTTGTCAAGAATTTAATTTCCTACAAAATTTTTCCTATGATTTTTTTCTGTAATCTGCTTATTTCATGAGATATTTTAAAAAAACCACGACCGTATCGAAAAATGAACTTTGATCGTCCTGCGGCACGTGTTCTTTTTACCTAAAAGAAAAAACCAAATTTTTAACGACCACCCTACTATATTTACTAAATTTTACTAAATATAGGTATTAGCGTGGTTCCATCTCAAAAGTTTCTGTAAGGTATAAAAAAAATTTTCACCAAAGGCCAGCGTGATATTTCTATTCTACGAGGTGCTCAATCATTTTTTGTTTTTCCATATAAATAGCATGTAAAAATTTTTGATGCACTTATTTTTATAGGAAATTTAATTCTCTACAAAAAAGCTATGATATAGTTTCATCGTAATCTTGATAGGTAAAAAGTTATCAGGCTTTGAATACTTGCAACTAATTAAATTCTAAGGAGGATAGTTGTAAAGCAACGGTTTGCAGTAATTGACATTACTTATAGATAATTTATTAAATTTCTATGAATCTGATATAATTTTTAGCTTTTTTGAACAATTTTTTAGTGACTTCATAATTTATTTATAAATTTATTAAATTATCTATAATATAATAAACATATTTTTAAAAATTATAAACAGTGAATTATGAATAACATTTAAGAGCAAGCTAGTATTTACGTATGTAATGAAATTTCATTTTTTGCACATAAAAAAATATAAGGTACATGATGAAATCTAACGGAATACGAAATAAGTTCTAAAGTCATATCTGATCAAATTTGTTTTATTGTGGGTATTCGAAGCCCGATAACTTTTTTGGCGTTAGTATTACAATAAAACTATTTCAAAGCTTTCTTGTAGAAAATAGAATCTCCTATAAGAATATCTGCATCAAAATAGAAAAAAAAATTTTTCACGTGCTATTTACATAGAAAAACAAAAAATAATTGAGCGCATCGTAGAATTAACATATTAGGCTGGCTTTTGACGATAATTTTTTTTTATATCTTACAGAAACTTCTGAGATGATGGGACTTGGGAAAAAAAAAAAAAAAAAATGTTTTTTTGTTTGACCACTCTAATAGGTATACTAATACATGGAGTAATCGAGTACTAGTCCCCTGATCGGGTACTAGGTCTTTTACCTTATAGAAAATAATTTTTTGTTAGACTGTTTGATGTATCATCTCAAAATAATTTTGCTACGTGATTGCGCATGACAATTTATTTAACACTAAACCAAAAGGTCCAAAGAAAATAACTTCAAAACACTATTTAAAGAATAAGTTCGGGACAACAGGTTTTTAAGTAAGATTTTTTATTCTAACGCCTATGGTAAGAAAAAAAAAATTATCTAAAATTTCAATGAAAGAATTTATAGATTACTCAATCTTTAGTAAGAGAAGATAATGACGAGTGTTCATTCCTTACTCATTCTAAACTTATAAGATGAATACCGTACAATTTTTCACCAAAAAAAAATTTTTTTTTTTTAAGAAAATTATTTGCTAATTTTAGTTCAATTTCTATTGCATTAATTGAAAATATATAATAAGTAAAATAATACATAATGATATATGTTTTTTGCAGATGATTGAGTAAACTTAAACATTTTTGTATTAAATTAATAAATGCGTTGAAGTACTTTAAAAAAATCAATATTATAAGTTCGAAATTTTCAAAAATTTTCTCTTCAATGTACTACAAATTTCTTAAAATTTAAAAAAAATAGTCGATTTTTTTAGTACACCCTAATATTTTTTACTCATAATAAAAATTATTTGCATCCTTACAATCTCGGTATTTATATGATTAACGAATATTTTCTGTATGTATGTTATAATTTATTTATTTGAAAATATTTACCTATATAATAATAGTAATTAATCAATAACATTAAAATTATTGAGGGAAAAAAACAAACTAATGAAAATAAAAAATAGGCAAAACTCTCCATCCATTTTCAAACAGTAAATCTTAGATAATATATATCTGTGTGGGTATATTTACGTCTCACAATTGCTTCATTCCACTGATCACTGATTTTAGTTTGTTACCTAATCAGTCTATGAATTCTCTCGGGGTCATGTCATTAAAACACACATTTCTGAATCACTTAATTGAATAAAACACGCCCTTATTAAAGGTCTCAAATAAATTGCCTTTTTTTTTTCAAATTAAATTTTGTGTCTGTAATTTGTTACATATTATTAATTTTATCTCTTTCTCATTCTCAAGTGCATACTTGTTTATGTCATTATTCAATTATGTTAAATACTAATCAAGCGAATCATTAACAAAGAACTGATGCATAATCTATTTAATAGTCTCATTAAATTTCCTGTTGTAATTACGCGAATTTAATTATTTATTTATTCACTTTTTAAAGAGCATACACAAATTATACTCAATAAAAATGTTATTTAAATGATTTTATTTTTTCATTATTACGAAGTTGACATATTTCGTTCCATTTTTGCCCGCTGAAGTTAATTAAAATTTTTTCATATAATTTTAATTAGTAGCCGCGTACTTATTTATTCATATTCACCGATCAATCATTCATAAATTGAATTAAAATACAATATTACATGTAATTAAATTTACTCGAATTCAGTCATATAACATTATCATAAATTACAAAAATCATCTATTACTTTTGCTAATTAAAATAAAACCAACAAAACTAAAACAATTAAAAAAATTAATTTTCATTATTGTTTGAGATTTATCTCAGCATTTTCAAAGAAAAAGGAGGACAATTAATACGTTAATTTTTTTGCAAATATCACGCAATTAATAATATTAAGAATAATAATAACTTTATTTCACTTTTAAAGACCGCAAACCTCGAATATATCGACATAAAAATCAATAATATGTAATAAAAGCATTATCGGATTCTCATTAACTTAATCAATACATTTATTAATATCAATAGCATTAAATTAATGTAATGCAATGTATATGAAAAACAAATTAACTAGTAACACAATTTTTTTTCTTTTTTTTTTTTTGTTATGTTTAATTGGAGTAGTTGAAATTAATAAAAATACACATGTATGTGTAATAATAGTGACTACATATTTAATTTCTTTCATACAATTTCCATACGTTTATACCATTTCATTCTATTTTTTAATTTTATTTTTATTTCGTCACTTGTATTTCGCGCGCACGCGTAATGTCTTATAATTCTTCAAAAATTCTCAATATTCATTTAACAATTAACTATTTAACTAATTAATTATAATGTCAATTATGAATGGCCACTTGCCACTTCAATTATAAAGACTAGCTGAGGCCTGCACAAAAATCGCCCATGCCTTTTACAATGTCATTAAGGAGCATTAAAATGTCGCTCAAACAAAAAAAAATCAATGTGAAAAGTTAATATTTATCTTTTTTCATAATTTTTATTATAATTATTACTAACTTATTAGAATCTAGTCGCTTTCTTTCGTAGCAATTATTCAGGATTCGTATAAAACGATAGATCCCGATGAATTATTCATTTTTTAATTACTTTTCATACTTTATTTTCTTTATTACTTTTCTTTGACTAAAATAAAAAAAAAATTTTCTTCGTTTGAACGCACGCATACGGTCATTATTACCGCAACAAGCAGCAAGCGTTTCTGGCACGTTGAGGAATACATTTTAATATATATACTAAAATAATAATATTAATAATAATGAATTACAGAAAAAATATTCACAGATAAAAGCTGTTTAACAGTTTCTCTTAATAGTCAAAGTTTACTTAAAAAATATTATTATTATTATTATTATTATTACAATATAGAATAAGATATAATAATAAAAGTTAAATAAATAATAACACATAAATTGATAAAGACTCACTAACAAAACCACGTTGATCAATAATTAAACTTTTTTTTTTTTTTTTTTTTTTTTTTAAACACATAAAATGTTACTGTTCTAATTGGGAAGTGCTGGATTGCGTATTATCGTGTTGAGGTTCTCCGGGTGGGGTACCATCGTGTGAATTACCAACATGAGGCGTAGCAGGAGTAGTTGGTTGCGACTGTGGTGTTCCAGTTGGTGCATAAATAAGACGATAGCCGGCAGGAAGGAAAAATCCACTATGAGGTGTATAACTGAATGCTTGAAAATTGGCTAAAGTCTTTGGATCATGATAGTGAATATAACTAGGTCCACTAGCTGTTGGTATTGGTGTTGAGGTAACTAAAGAACCACTTGGTGCAGATGTAATGCTGTTGTCAGAAAGTATTGGCGTAAATTGATACTGTGGATGAGTTGAAACAGTTGTTGGACCATTTGTTGATCCAATTATTTCAGCCGCTTCTGATGCATAGCTCGGAACATTTTGAATATTATCAGTTGAAGGCATTATTGGAATTGGTATAACATAAGTATGAGGAATATTTGTAGACTGTTGTGGTGACTGTTTCAACTTCTGCGTTGCTAAACGTAATGTTTCCTCTGTGTCTTGGGAGTAATTGGAAATACGATGGAAAGATGTCTGTGGAGCTGTACTGAACATTAAGTAATCTTCAACAGCCAAAGGTCGTGATGATCCTAGTTATTATGATATTTATTTATTTAGTATTCATTTCAAATTCAATTAATCAAATATAAAAATTTCATTATTATAAAAGTAATTTTTACCTGTAACAGTTGATGCAACAGTATGATATAAAAGAGGTTGATGTTGATGTTGATGTAATGCGCTCGCTTGTTGCTGCTGCTGTATCAGCAACTGGAGCTGTTGCTGTTGAAAAAGTTCTAGTTCTTCTCTGTGTTTCTTTTGCAACGTTTCCAATTCTAACGTTTGTCTGATAAATAAGAATAATTATTATTTCTAATACACATAAGAAAAAAAAATTAAAATATTTTTATTACCTTTTGATTAACATTTGATATTCTTCACTTGGAGTCAACAATTGTATTCTTTCTTCTTTTTCTATCTATTAGATAATTAAAAAATAATTATCAATTGAGTATATGATATTATAGATAATAAATTAATAATTACTTCATTAATAGATGGTGTAACTGCAGAAGATGAAACTGGTGGCATTGAATTTTCACGGCTGTGAATTATTTGAATTGACGTATCTAAAAAATTAAAAATTTTAATTTATTATTATATTATTAGTATTTTATGCTAAATAATTTTAAATCAATTTGATCGATTTTGCAAATTTTCCATTTATTTTTATTTGCTTATTAACGTTTTGAAGAGGTATTCTCTATCACTCGACCAATTAATATTATTAAATTTTTTAATCAATTATTGTGATAATTTTGACTTATTCTTAAGTAGATTAAGAGTTATATGTTTCTTTGAAAACATTTTGCATACTGTTAAAAATTTTTCCGATTCTCGAAGATAATTGCCAGAGTAATTTCATTAAATTTATTAATTTTACATGAACACTGATTTTATAGTACAAGGCAAGAAAATTTTTTTCGAGCTCAAAGGGCTCAAGAAAACAAATGTACTCAAGAGTATTTTTGAGCTCGAAAATAGTGGGGAGTTTTGAGGCTGGCTCGCAGGGTCAATCATTTTTCAGGTTTTCTTTTCTTCGTGTCATCTCATTGTATAGTAATGAGAGACCCCGTAACCCAGCATTCAAGTGAAAAATATTATTTATTTCAGCATTTCAGCCTTAACTTCAATGATAAAGTTTCTCAATTAAACGTATAGTTGTGTTCAAAATTAAGATCAAAAAATATAAAACACTAAGTGAATCATTTATTTGTAAAACCCCATACGTTCTTTAAGTACAAATAAATATCTAGTGTACTTATTTAATATCTTTGTTATACATTTTATGCATTTAATCAATAAATTAGGGGTGTGCGAATGATTCGAATCGAATAGTTAGATTCGATTCGATATTCGAGTCAGATATTGAATAGTTCAAAGTTTTGAATATATTTATGGTTTTATTAAATTGAAAAATTATTATATTATTTATATGTGTACCTGACAATCATCTATACAATCATAAATTCAATGAACGTAAGATTTAAGAAAATTCAAAATATTCGAATAGTACGAACTATTAGAATATTTCAAACTATTCAGATATTTCGAATAGCTTGAATCTTGGAGGCAAATCTCAAATCGAATTGTTCGATTCGATTCACTTATGATTTTTTTTTTTAAATAAACAGATGAAGTTAAAAATACATTTAAATTATCAGAAATAATTTGTTGAAAAATTACCTAAACTATACAAAATTAACATTAAGTCAATTTTTTTTTTATAAATATTACTCACTGTGAATTTCTTCCATGTGATGAACGGTGTGCGTACGATCTCTTTTTTCCTCTTGATGTTGTACCTGTTTTTGTTGTTCTATTTGACCCTGAGATGAAACTTCACCCGCACCAGGTGGCCCCACAACTTTTGATACCATAAATCGAGATATTTTTCTCATTGGTTGATTTGACGATGCTCTCTGTTCATTGATATCTTGACCTTCAACTTGAACAGGTGTGTCAGTTCCTGAATTGTTTGTACCACCCGACTGAATTGTTCCTTTGGAGACACCCGAGACTGGTATTACTGGAGTCAAAAGAGTTTGTGTAATTGGATGTGCTGGAAGTTGATTTATTATTGTTGATTGTTGAGTAGTACCAGTAGGCATTGGTGGTGTTAATGGTTGTGGAGATGATGTAGGAAATACTAATCCACGATGATGAATTTTAGATAATTCATGTTCTAATTCCTGAAGTCGAGAACCCGATCGTTGAGTTCGAGATTTACCATTTTCTTTACTTGGACTCATTGTTTCAGTGCTTGTACATGATGGATTAACAGTTGGACTATCCAATGAACTTTCTGTATTTGATTGTACAAATTGTTGGATTGTCTGATCCCCCAAATGACTATCAAGAGTATTAGTGGCATTAGCATCAACGTAAATAGTTCCTGGTGGGTGGACTGTGGCTTGAGGAGAAATAAATCCAACTGAATGGACGGAAGATACTGGTACGTTAACTATTTTTTGTTGTAAATGATGACCAGTTGCTGAATCATAACTCACAATACTTGATGGACCATGCGGTGTTGCTGGATGACTTATTGGTGGTGTTCCAATATTTAACGTATCACAAGGTTGACTTGTCAATTGAACAAGCTTTTGCTGAAGATCCGCAATTGTATGTGGTCCGCATGTACCACCACTACTGTTTGCAGTCTCAGATAATTTATCCAATGAATTTTGCTGACTAAGCTTATGATGTTGCTGTTGAATGTATTGATGATGAGAATTAACGGTAAGATCTGTTGATTCTATCATCGTATGCTCAGGAGTTATTTCGTAACTGGAATTCTCGTGTTCAGATGACAATGTATGATAATCTGAACTAGTTCGCCTACTGACGCTGCCATCAACCATATTTTCTGTATCCAGAAATTTTGTATTATCTAATTGTTCTTGCGATTGTATTTGTTGGGGTTGTATTTGTGTAATAGGTTGTAAATTTTGAACAGATTGTTGAACATACTGTACTGGCGTAGATTGTTGATTGACATTTTGCCCAGAATAAGGTGGCATAACCCATTGACCTTGAATAGTGAAATTTTGACTGTGGCCTTGAATAGTTTGAGTTACAATTTGAGCCTGAAGATCCATTTGCTGGTTTACTTGCTGAATAGGTTGTTGAATAACCGATTGTTGTTGCTGAATTGACTGTTGCTGATGCGAATGGTAGACTTGTTGTTGTTGCTGTTGTTGTTGTTGCTGCTGCTGCTGCTGTTGTTGTAAATCTGGTTGATTTTGAATCTGAGAATGATACGATTGTTGTTGGACGTCTGTCTGATTTTGAATTTGAGAATGATACGTTTGTTGTTGGACGTCTGTCTGATTTTGAATTTGAGAATGATACGTTTGTTGTTGAATGTCTGTTTGCTTGTGAATCTGAGAATGGTAAGATTGTTGTTGGACGTCTGTTTGATTTTGAATTTGTGTGTGATACATATGTTGCTGTACATCCGTTTGACTTTGAATTTGAGAATGATATGCTTGTTGATGCTGCTGCTGCTGCTGCTGTTGTTGTTGTTGTTGTTGTTGTTGTTGTTGTTGTTGTTGTTGTTGTTGTTGTTGTTGTTGTTGTACATCTGTTTGATTTTGAATTTGTGTATGATAAGATTGCTGTTGCTGTTGTACATCTACTTGAGCTTGAATCTGTTGATGATATACTTGTTGCTGCACATCTGTTTGATTTTGGATTTGCGGATGATACGTCTGTTGCTGTTGTTGTTGAACATCTGGTTGATTTTGAATTTGTTGATGATAGGCCTGTTGCTGATGCTGCACATCCGCTTGATTTTGAATTTGTGGTAAATATATTTGTTGCTGTTGTTGCTGAACATCTGCTTGATTTTGAATCTGTTGATGATATGCCTGTTGTTGTTGTTGTTGTTGCTGCTGCTGCTGCTGTTGTTGTTGTTGTTGTTGTTGTTGTTGTTGTTGTACATCCACTTGATTTTGAATTTGCGTATGGATTCCTTGCTGTTGTTGATGCTGTGGTTGTTGTCCTTGAAAATTTTGTGATTGGACATACGTCGTAATTGGCACTTGTGGCAATTCAGGTTGGATTGGTTGGAAATACTGTTCCGAATGCAGAACCGGTATTGACGTATGCTGATTAGTCGTTATATTAGATTGATCATGACTAATAATATTGTGCGGAGTGGTAGACTTTGATTTTGGATTCGACAAAATATTAGCAAGGTTTTGCGCGAGATCTGGGAGAGTTGAAGACACTTCTTTAGTTTTTATTTTAGGTGTCACTTCTGTAGGCTGTGCTGGAATTTGTACAGGAGTTGAAAGAGGAATTGATTGATTATGATCTGATTGAGAGTGAGTAAGATGTGTTACATTTGGTGTTTCTGATGTATGAGAGTCTGATGATACACTGGAAGCCCTACAAAGCCATTCTTCAACATTATTTTGTTGAATCTGCTGAGGTAAAGGCTGCATTATAACATACGGATGCGTTGACGTTTGAGATTGTGGCTTTTGAATTGGTGATGGTTGAGATAGGGCTTGTTGAATAAGTTGCTGAGGGATTTGATGTTGAACTTGACCCACTGATATTTGATCTTGTTGAATATGCTGTTGAACTAAATTTTGTTGCTGGATACCAACTTGTTGCTGATGTTGATGTTGAATTACTGAATGCTGTTGAACAGTCACTTGTGTTTGATATTGTGTCATGGGTTGTGTTTCTTGTTGTTGTTGTACAACTCCACCTGTGTTTGGTTGAAATTGAACATTCTGTAACAATTGTGGATTCGCTGGTTGAGCAACATTTGTTGTCTGTACAAGAACAACTGTTTCTTGTTTTGTCTGAGTAACAACTGCCTTAGGATGTATTTGGCCCATCATTTGTTGTACCCCCATTTGAACCTGATTAACATTTTGAATTGTTTGAATTGGTGTTTGTAATTGTTGAGTTAATGGTATTTGTTTCACATATGTTGCTTCAGTATTACTATTGGCATCTAAATCATTTAATATTTCTGACTCCGCCTTAATATTATTATTTTCTAAACTTAATCCTGTCATTTGTTGTGGTAACTTTAATATATTTTCGCAAACGGTAACTGTATCAGATTCACTAGATAATGATTTTTGTTCAACAACAGGACTTACTAAAAAACGTGAAATTTTACGCATTGGAACAGCTTTTTTTGATGGATCTAGTAATCCTTCCTGAGGAGATTCACTACAACTATTTTGAGATTCTAATTTTCGGTGTGGCTGATTAAATCCTGACATTTCAATAACACCTTCATCATCTGCTGACTTTAAATTAATTGTAATATCTTGTTGTGAATAATTAGAATCTGTAGCTACTAATTTGGACATAGTTTCATTTGATTCTTCAATACTTGTGTTATTTGAGTCTAATACCATATCTTCGGCTACAATAGTTTCACAGTTATCATTTGAGTCACTTGGAATATTTACTGGGGTCAATGTATCTGTATTTTGTGTTGAAGTTGAAGATCGTCTTGATATTTCATCTGATATACTATTGTCTGTTGTATTTGTTGTTGTTGCTATATTTTGATTTTCCGTTGAATTAACAATATTTATCAGTTGGGGTTTATCCGTCGAGGTCGCGGCAATGTGAGATATTATCTGGTCAATTGGTAATAATTTTGATGACCCGGAATTATTTGTTGTTTCGTCTCTCTGGAATTCATATTTTTAAATTTTTTATTAGAAATTTAAAAAATAAAATTAATTAGTTTTATAAATTTATAAGAATATGTGTAAATTAAATAAAAATATTTTTTGATTATATCTTACACAAAGAAAAAATTCTGACACAAAGTAAAACAGTTAATTTACATATAATATTATATTATAAAAAATAAAATAATAATAATAATAAAATAATTAGTAAAAAATGTAAATAAAAAAATCCTAAAATAAAAATTAAATTAATTTCTGTTAACTAAATATAATGCTGAAATAAAAAAAAATGATAAATAAATAAATAATTACGAGTGGAATAATAAAAGTTCATAGTTGATTGTCAATTAAAATATAAATTAAATATGATAAATAATAAGTATTAGCGTGATATAAATGATGAACAACCATCGTGAACGAAATGAAGTAGTAAAAGAAAAAATAAATAAATACATAAATAAATTAAAAAAAAAAAAAAAAATAAAGGAATAATAAAAATTAAAAAATTAAAGAATGCAAACCATTGTAAATAAACAACAAATAATGAATTATTAACCAACAAATTGAAAAAATTTGAATCGAAGAGGACTGGAACTCACCGAACGATGCCTACGATGAGCTTTAAAGGAACATCGATGGCTGCTTTGTCGAGTTAGCGAGCCGTGCCTGACCTGCTGCGTCCAAAATTATACATACACTCAATTATAAATGACTTTTATTTTATTTATACACAACAACAACAATAAAACTAATATATTTTTCCCTAAATTAATTTACGTCAATGAATTTTATACTTTTTACCGAAACAAAATATCGTAAGAGACAACTAAAATTGTCATTACATTATGATTAGATGAAAAATCAGCACTGACTGAACATCTAAATCATCAAATTTTAAAATAATTAAATTTTCTTGGAATTTCTAGCCGTTTCAAAATTACAAACAAAATAAAATTATAATTCAGAAATAATATCGAAGTAAATTTTCCAATACACTTAAATATTTGTTTACAAATATAAATTATTTTAATCCATACCATTGTAGAGAACAATACTATTTAAGTTTTGTAAACTTTATTTGTAAGAGAAAGAAAGAAAGAAAGAAAGAGAGAAAGAGAGAAAGCAAGAATGAATGAAAGAAAGATAGAAAAATATTCCACTATTTTTAAATTTATTATCTTACATATGAATAAAAAATAAATTTATAAAATAATAATCACCTTAACCGTATCGAGACTGTGTTCTCGATCTCTTGGTCTACGACTGGTAACAGGACTTCCACCAGCAGACTGATCAGCTGGGCCATGCGCAACCAGAGGAAGACTACGTGTTGGATCTAATCTTAATTGTTTTACAATATCTTCAATTAACTCAACAAAAGTTCCACACTGTGATTGTGGTAATAAATTTTCCGCAACTAAATTATTAGCAATATCCAATGGTACCATGTCATTACGATCAAATTTAAATATTACTGTTTTTTGTTTACTGGTATCTAATTGACACTCCACAGTCATTGATGGACCATCACTATCAGTCACTGATAATACTGTTAATTTAATTCCTGGTTTTCGACGTTTAGTTCCTGACCTCTTTACTCGACTTTTTTCAGGTACTACTACATTTTCTGCATTTTCAGAATGCCCATCAGCTGAACTTGGTAATTGTGATGATGATGATGATGATATAGGAACTGAACCAAGAGATTGTAATTGATCTTGTTGTAAACTTAATGGTCCATCAGACGTTAATGACAAAATAGATTCTACAGTGTCTTGTTTATTTAAACAAACTTTATCAGTATTACTATAAATTTCAGTTGGATTTATCAATTGTGATTGATGTTGAATATTATTTGATTGTGTCGTAACATTATTACCAGTCATAATATTTATACTAGTTGGAATAGTATTAACATTTTGTGTATATTGCATTTGCACTAACATATTTTGTTGTTGTGATTGCAATACTGAATTATTTTGTATATTACCACAAGTAGATGATTGTTGTAAATTTTGTTGTTGTACATTTTGAATAGCTGCTGAATTTTGAACATTTTGAGCAGATTGAATTACCATTTGACCAGGTTGACCTGATGTTGTTACAAAAGTTTGTGATGTTGGTATTACGACATTTGAAGGAACATTTGTATTTGAATAAATAGCTTGAGCATTGTGTCCTGATTGTAAAATTTCAATATGTCCAGATGCACTAGGATTATTAGGATATGATTGATAAATTTGTTGTTGAATATTTTGTTGATACAACGTTGCATTAGTAAATGCAGCAGCAGTAGCAGCAGCATTCGTACTACCTTGTTGATAATATTGTTGAACATTTTGTTGCATTTGCATTGGCGTTGAATTAACAGCATTTGGATGAATTTGCTGAAGCTGTTGTTGCAACTGAGTCTGCGTATATTGAATATGTGTTTGACCTTGTCGAATAACTTGCTGTTGTTGTGGATGATTCATTTGTATTCCAGATTGCATTTGAGATGTTACTTGAGTTGACAGAGGCATTTGTGATGGAACAGGCATCTGATTGAGCTGAATGTACTGCTGTGACTGTTGCGGTTGTTGAATAATTTGTGAAGGCTGTTGAATTTGTTGCTGCATTTGTGGCTGAGTTTGAATTTGAGTTTGGATTTGTTGTGGTTGATTATGAGTTGGCATCTGAAGCTGTTGCTGTGTAATTTGAGATGATTGTTGTATTTGAGGTGGCATTTGAGATTGTTGCTGTTGAATTTGAGATTGGGTTTGCATTTGCGGTTGCATTTGCGATTGCTGTTGTTGAATTTGAGGTTGAGATTGCATCTGAGACGGAATTTGCGTTTGTTGTTGCTGAATTTGAGACTGAGATTGAATTTGAGGCGGCTGTTGTTGTTGCTGCTGCTGTTGAATTTGAGATTGAGATTGCATTTGAGGTGGCATTTGAGTTTGTTGATGTTGAATTTGAGGCTGAGATTGCATTTGCGCCTGCATTTGAGGATGCTGATGCATTTGAGACTGCTGTATTTGTGACTGAATAGTAGGTTGCTGTTGAACTGAAGGTTGTTGTTGTTGTTGTTGCTGCGGTTGTTGCTGTTGTTGTTGTTGTTGTATTTGCGACTGCCCTTGAGGTTGTGACATGTGTTGTTGAATTGATGGAAATTGTGGTGGACCTTGAATAGTCTGTGGAGTCGAACACTGTGAAGAATTAGCACTTAAAGCTTGCGTAACATGTTGAGAATATTGTTGTGGTTGTGATTGAGCTTGAGGTTGAAATTGTTGGGGCTGCTGCTGTTGTTGTTGTTGAGCATGTTGCATTTGTTGATATGCTTGTTGTTGCTGTGGTTGTTGTTGATATTGTACAGATTGCTGAGTATTTTGAGTAGCTTGAGAAATTTGTTGAGCTTGTTGAGGCTGTACCACAGACGTTTGTTGTTGTTGCATCAACGGCTGCTGCTGAATAATCTGCACTTGCTGTGGTTGTAGACATGTTTGTTGACCTTGTTGGTTTTGTTGTAAATGTGGTGGTGGTGGTTGTTGTTGCTGTTGTTGCTGTTGTTGAATTGTCATTTGTTGTTGCAACTGCATTGGTTGTTGCATAGATACTTGTCCTTGTAGCATATTTATATTTGATTGAATTTGTTGTTGTTGCAATTGAACTTGTTGTAATAATAATTGCTGTTGTTGTTGTTGCTGTAACAAATTTTCATTAACAGACTGAGTCTCAGCTTCTCTATCTAACCGTTCTTTTTCTTCTTTATGCTTACGATCTTCACGTTCTCTTAACAAAGTAGCAATTTGTGATTTCAACATTTTAGTAACCGCCTTTGCGTCTTCTTCAAGAATTAAACTAGACTTTGCCATTTCTAATGCAACCTCTTCAGCATTATCCCGCTGTATGTCAAAATCAAATTGTATGGCTTCATTTTCCTTGTGTTTGTTGGTACGTTTCTTCGGATCAAGAACACGCAGTCTAAATTCAACGCGAGATAATTCAGCATCAGCTACCGCACTGTCACGCGAAACCATTTCCAATTTTAAACCCACATCATCGGCAAAAAATTCATGATTTAATAAATCTTTAACTAGAGGACGTTCATCTTTTTTTAAACGTATACACATTTCTATTATTTCACGTACTTCTGGATTTTCTACTTTATCATAACTCAATGGCTTAACACCTGATACAACTCGTTTATAAATTTGTGCTGGTCCAGCACACTCGGAATATGGATATTCACTTGTTGCCATTTCAAGCATACACATACCAAAAGCATAAACATCAACAGATTCATCATAATGCTCTTCATACATTTCCGGTGCCATGAATTCCGGTGTACCAATTACACTTTTAGCAAAACTTCGATTTTTTAAAGTTGCTAAACCAAGATCTCCAATTTTAACACTTCCGGTTGTTCCAGTAATAAAAATATTATCACATTTTAAATCACGATGAATTATTGGCGGTGATCTCGAATGTAAAAAACTTAAACCTTTTAAAATTTGTCGGCACCACGACTTTACGACTTTTGGATTTATTTTTTTAAATCTTCTCAGATACCTAAAAACAAACAAAAAAATAATTCAATGGTTAATATAATTATATGAAAATAAAATAAATTATGAATTATATTTAAGCAACTTAATTATTTCCAAGCTAAAAGTGTTTAATATTGACGGTAAATAATTTAATTTTGATGCACATACTTAGACTTATTAATATTATTCAATAATCAGAGGCTAGTATTTATTTAAAATAAAGAATAAAAATAATTAAAAAATCCCTTCAAGGTAGAATCCAAAATTTTAAAAGGACCCTGATAGCCACCATACCCACAAGTTAACTTCAAGCTACAGCTGTATTCTAAAGCCAATTTAAAAACAAATGTTGGAGAGCTAACAGTTGCGGTTAAGTTGACAATAGATTATCTGTAACTTGAATTCAATTTGACTTCAAATATTACCGTCAGATAATGACGTTAAGTTGATTGGAAATTTCACTTCAAAATGACGGCATGTTTTTCTGTCAAATTACATTCAGATGACAGCAGTTGATTTGCATCAACTTGCACGTAAGTATTATCTAGCCAAAGCTTGCCAGAAACTTGTCGTTAAGTTAGCCGAAAAATTTTCACTGCAGAACTTGCTGAGCAAGGTGTGGCTATCAGGGGATTTTTAGATATAAAAATTAAAACTGTACTTTTTATAAAATATTTTTAAATGTTCAAAATTAGTATTAAATCGTCAATTATCAAAAGTAACACTATCGATATAAATATTAAATTTATTAATACAAACGTACGTTTTTAATGTTCCTGAGGTCATGAGCTCTGTGACAAGGACGATGTATTTCCTTTTCGTTAGAGTGACTTCCCAATAATCATAAAATCTTACGATATTAGGATGCTGAAGACCCTTGAGCATTTCAGCTTCTTCACGAAATCTCAATCTTTCACTTTTATTTAATTTTTTTTCCTGAAGCTCGCACCAAGCTACAGATACTCCAGTTTGAGTATCGAGACCTCGATAAACAGTCTTGAAACTTCCACGTCCAATTTCTTCTTCAAATTTAAGAAAACGTTCGTCAGGAGACATACCAATAGCCTTTTCTTCATCTTTATCATGTTCAACAGTTTGTACTTTAACTTTCATAAGTAAATTTCTAACATCCTCCATTGCCATAGTTTTTTGTTTCTCAAGTTTTTCATCTGCTTTAAAATTTTCATCCAACAATGGTCCAATAAAACCTTCAGCCGTTTCTTCTTGCACTGAATCTTTAGTCTCAGTCTCTTCTGTTGGTTTACTACTTTCAATGGTATTATCACTCTGAGTTTTCGTTGATTCACAGACATCTTGCTCAGCATCAAAGATTGGTACTTTTCCTAATTTACTTAATGACTCTCGTAGCGCTTGAGCTGCTACTATATCACTGATACTCGTACCGTTATCATCTTCATATATCGTTACTTGATTGTCATCTTCAATAGTAGACGCAACTTCCGGTTCTTTATTTTCCGATATCGTTGACTCTTCAGTAACTTTAGATGTTATAAATCTCGTATTTTTTATTTTCTCTAATTTTGACTTTTCATTACTATCTCCTGCACTTACTATATCATTTTCACTATCAATAATTGTTTTAGTAGAATTTTTCCTAATAATTGAATCACTATTATCAGTAGACTCTGTTGAAATTTTTCTCTTAGGTATTTGCGACACTGAATCACTAGAATTTTTTTTCTTCTCTCCAGAATCCACTCCCGAATCTTTAGACGTTTTTCTTGAACGTTCTTCCGATTTAGTTCCACTTGATGACTGGTGTTTATCATAACTATCAATAGATCTAGGATGACTCGATGACCGCATCATTGATCGTTTTTTAACATGACTTGAATTATCAACATCAAAACTTTTTTGTGATACTTTTTTAACGGATGTTGTAATAATTTTAGAATTTTCAGGCGCATCTTGTGTCTCGTGCAATGATTTTTTACTAGTATTATCATCATTGCACACCGACTCAGTCTCGACTAGTGGATTATTTTCAGCAGTCTTATCATTATCATCCTTTAATTTATTAGATTTAATTTTACCATCTGGTATAATAGATATTGAATCAATACCTGATACTCTCGACATAATTTCAACTACCTCCTCAGCATCACTGCAGGCAGTGTCACAGCTACTGTAATCTCTAGTAATTAAGTGCAAACTTTGTGATGAACAACATGCATCAGAAATGCTACTAGAGTTACTTTTCTTTTTAGGCGATGGTGAGCCACTAAACACCACTCCATTACTCGTTATCGACGTCGAGTCAACACTACTGTCACTTTGATTACGTTGTTGTTTTTTGTTAACATTTGTCAATGAACGAGTCGTTGACGATGTTTTACTACTAGCACTTGATCCCACTTGATTAATAATAGATAATTTACGCTGACGACGATTATGGTGACTGTTACTGTGAGTCTTCTGTGTATTAACAATACCACAAGTTCCTCCAGTCTCTTGTGAGGCTATATGACCCACACCAAGCCCAATTCCTCCTTGACTACTTCCGGCACCACTGGCCACCAGCTTTGGACATAAACCAGACAGGCCAACACTAGCTCCGCCTGACGTACGTTGCCTACTTGCTTCATACCTGTAATAAAAAATATAAAAACTTTACATTTATATATTGACACATGAATAAATAAATAATTATATACATATATATTTGCTGGCTCATAAATACAATGACATCTGCGGTTACTCATATGGACTAACAAATTATATTTTGTGCCATTTATTCATGTGCATAAAAAAAAATAAATAAATAATATGAAAATTGATAACTTATTTTCTTTAGTAAGCATTGATTCGTCAATAATTAATTTTTATAAATTATTATTGACAAAACAAGTGTAAATCTTCTTACTCTTAAAAGATTATTTAAAATATGTTAGTTATTAAAGAGTTAAAATTAATGCAAAGAAAAGCACCGTAAAAATTATTGCAATGAGTGAATTGATTAAAGTTTAAATTAAATAAGTAAATAAATAAATAATATAAATATTACAATGTTTATATTGCCAATTGTAAAAATAATGTAAAGTGAGTAAAGGAATATTAACAAAACAATATAATTTGACAAATTACAAAAACAATATTCAAACTATTTTTTTTCTTGTATTTGATTTTGCTTTTTGTAATTGTAAAATAGAGATAGTGAATACACGAAAAAAATATACCCGATGCAAATTAAAAAAATAAACTTAAGTAAGTGTATAGTAAAAAGATGCAGTGACGTGTGAAAATATAAGAAGCATGAATTTTGATACAGACATCATTATACCTGTCCTGTCTGGAATGGCCAGATGGAAATAACCCTCGCACTACGTTGCCTATAGCTGCTCTCTTTTTCGATTCCTTTTCTCGTCCTCTACACCCTCCACTACCTGTGCCCACCTGATAATGTTCTTGACGATGTCCTCGATCAGTCTAAAAACATTTAAATAAATCTATAAAAGACTTTAGTTATTTATTTTTTTATTTAAATACTATTCTATGCAATACAACTGCTACTTGTTCACTACATATGCCGTTTAGTTGTCAACAATTATCCTGTTAAAGGTAAAAAAAAAGTAATATTGTACGTATAGTTTGTCTATTAAAAGCGTAGGTAGCATATGAATCATCAAACAACTGTCAATTAAATAACATGCTAACAATGGCTAAATTTTTAAAGTATATGTGTTTATGTTTAATACAATAAATTACCTTTAAATTGAGAAGTTTGATATTTAAACGACTAGAAGAATTAGTCGGTACTGGACTCAAGTCACAGCGTAATCTTCGATGTGATTTTTCTACAATTGGATGATTATTATCATCATCAATATCAAGTGCATTAGTATTACTAATAGGATATGCACGGGTTGATGTGAGTAAAATATTATCACCGTTGGTCTCCACTTTATTATTCGTGCTTACAGGACTCACTATTTTGTTCTCATTGCAACATCTCGGCATTGCACGAAAATCAATCGTATACTTGAATAGACAGTTTGTCACAGCCTTCAGCAACACTGTTCTTAATAAGTAATACGTTACATATATTATTATTTTATGTTTGTTCAGCTCTTAATTTATTTTCATCTGTATGAGATTTATGTCAGAGACAGTGTCAATTTAATTGTTTTAGAGCTTCCAGCTTAAATGTCAGTATTTTTAAAATAAAATGTATCTTCACACTTATAACCTTCACTCATTTCACTTTAGTTTTATTTATTTACTTTTTTTTTCTGTTACGAAGCTTTACTTCAAGTCTTGTACATCTATTAAAATCTACCAAAATATTTGATATAACTATAAACTAATATCATCATTGACCGGAATGACGTATTCTAAAAGTAAATACAAAAAAAATATTAGAATAATAATTATTATAATTAGTAGTATATTTACAAGGATTAAAAAATTATATATTTTTACAAACCTGTAGTTAAATAAATTAATTAATCAAAATTGACTATTAATAAAAATGTCTCCCAACAATTAGAAAAAAAACTAAAACTCAAATTCTTCAGCGTCAGCGTATCTCGAAAAGCTTTCACGTTGCTGTAATCTCTCATGATAATTCATCAACGAGTAGTCTGAAAATTAAAATTAAAATTATTAATTATTTTATAAAAATACAAATATAAAATAGCATAAACTTTGTTAAATTAAACATTGATTTATCAGAAACATAATATTTAAAAATTTTCACACAGAAACGATTGATTACACGGAAAAAAACTATTATAGCGAAAAACAATTCAAAGATACTGATAACCATTTTTTTTTTTTTTTAAGATTGAATTAATATTCTCGATAAATTCGGTATTGTATAATAAATACTTGATAAAATTTATCTACGAGTAGTACACAATAAAATAACAGATAAATTATTATAATAATATTCAATAATAAATATTACAAGTTACAGGTGGTCGATGAAATAAAAAAACTATATATGATGTAGTATGATACATGAGAAATGAATTTCGAGGAAGGTATCATTCTCTAATCGCGGTTTAGTTTTAATCGAGCATCAATATTGTACAGTGTAAAGAAGTTAAGGCATAAGAAATCTGACTCTCCGAATGGAAGCAAACTGATGTAGCGTTGTTGACCATCACATATATCAACAAGTTATACACGTGTATATGACATAAATTGCGCATAATTTTACTCATTAATATTACTATATTATTCCTACTATAACTTATCTATTTTTAACTATTTGTTTTAAGATTAATTACGATACTGGTTAGCCGAGGTCTAATAATTTTTGAATTTTTTAAAAAATGACAAATTATAAAAAAAATAAATATTTAAAAAATTGCACATATAGCATATATAGCTTTGTTAATTTTCTTCATGTGCATATTTTTAGATTTTTTTTGCAATTGATTTGTCGAAGATAAAATCTGAAAATTGGTAATTGCCTGCTAGTTTTGAAATCATAGATTAATTTTAAATTTAATTGAGTAATCATGATTATAATAATAATAATGATTATTATTATAATGAATTTGATATTATCCAGCTGTATACTGTAATCAAGTTAACATAAAACGCTGATGCGATGATACCTTGACAAGCTCACAGAGCACGTGTAAGTTATAAAAAATAAAAAAAAAAACAATACACGGTCAAAAAGATAAAAATGAATGGCATCACAAATGTCCAATGTCTTATCAACCATTTGTCTATTTAATTTGCCACATTATAAATTAAAATGAGAAGCTAGTTTTTATACATGTATATATATATATATATATATATTGGTATGTATTTGTGTGAATGTGCGTGTGTGACGTTTAAAATAAATATAAGAACAACATGTGTGGCAATAATTGAGTGATAACGATTGTCAAATTGATTTATAAAATAAATAAAATGCATAATCGTTTGGATAACTGACACACCAGGTTTAATAATGACGTACATATGTTTAATAAACTTAACAGATTAAACGAAGATGATTATAATAACTTGGATTGATTTCGTCGAACGAATGACCACGTACGTAAAACCTGTCAAGAAATTATAAGTAAAATTGCAATATAGTATAGACGAAAATGCGCAGACACAGGCTTATAATTTAAACTTTACTAACAGACTAACTACCAAAGTTAACAGACAAGACAAGGAAGAGTAGAGAGAATGAAGAAGAAACAAACATAAAACGAATCAGGGAAACATTGACAGTGCGCAGCAGCAAGTGTCGAGACGACACACAGGCGTCACGGTCGTCGTTGTCGTCGTGGTGGAGACGACGATTGTATGATAGAGAGAACACAGAACAGGGGCACGTGCGTGTGCAACCGAGGGCATATACTACGCACACCGCAAATCAAATAAGCTTTTTTGCTTGTGCTTGTACCAATGTATGTACATGGTCACAGTCACTGAGAAAAAGAGAAAAAGACAGAGAGAGAGAAAGAAATAACGAAAGAAAGAGAGAGATGTATGTATGGACGATGTGACCGACTCCACGTATACACATTTAAAAAATCTAATGTATACGCGGCACACGCCAGCAACACACACACACGCACACACACACACACATTTAAAAGTATCATATAGATCAACTTCATGGACTTTATACACACGTGAAATCGTATGGCCACGATAATGTGACATCTATCCCAAAAATATCGCGCTAGATAACTTCAATATGTATAAACCAATAAAAATTTAAGTAAAAAATATAATCTATGACAATAAAAAATAAATTATTATTAATCACTGAATTCTTATACTAGTGAGTTGGTTTGAATTAAAATAATAATAACACAACAATGAACTTGTCATTTAGTATCTATGGAATGGCAGCGATACTCTCTTGAATCACTTAGTGACGTTCAATTACTTTGACCTGCATTATCAAAAAAGTTTAAGTGTTAATGGTTTACCATAACTAATGAACCAGCTAGCAGTGAAAGTCCTGAAAAACTTTGAGAAACTTAACACGAAAGACACGATAAAACTATGGAGCACAGACTGCATATACAATTGAGTGAGCCTGCAACGATTCTCCCGTGTATTCCCGGCGAGACGGCTCACGACACACACACGCGTCACATACACCGTCGACACTAACAAACCAATACAATACGTCCCCTCTCTTAACTCGTTTTCCCGGCGCCACACGTTTTTACTCACATTTATACTGGCGAAAAATAGCCCCCGACTACACCCAAATAATCACCATTTTTTTATATACACTTCCCAAGACGTACTCTAGCGCACTCTTGAGATGCTATGTGTAACGTACGGGAAAAATCTGTAAAGCGTTAAGGGGCCATTCACACTCAGTCACTTCGACCCTCAATGTCTTTGTGTTGGTTTAAATATATATTTGTATGTTCACACAATTTTAATTTCTATATATACATACGCATCATCTCACTCAAAAGGAGTTCTACTACTAGTGTATGGTTTACATGGATGTACTTTCGCCAATGACTAGAACGAATAAACAGACTCATAAGCTCTATGGGCAAACGAGGACAAAATATTGAATTGACTACACATTGATAGAGCATGAACAATCTTCTCAGGCTTAATATCTGTGTAGTATCTACATTCGTGGCGCCATGGAAACAAGAGATCGAGATCTTGTGGATCTTATGTCCGGTTTGGGTTTGGTTTTAAAGCCGCTGTTGCCTGGAATAGAAATCCAGACAGAAAAATCCGACTACTCATTCTAACTCACTTACTTACTTTACTTATTGCTTTCGACAAACTAATATGTGGATATTTTTATCAGGTTTTCTCATTACCTTCATAATATCTAATTACTATCAGCCTTAATCTTATCTATTTATATAAATTATTTTATGTTATTAATTATTTGCTAACTTATTTTTAAATAGCTTTTCTTTTGAACAAAAATCACTAAACTTTTTTTTTTAAATGTTGATAAATATATATATGAAAGGATGACTCAGATTAATTTACATTTAATGGTTTAATTGATTCCTTTTAATTATTTTTTTAAATCTATTTAAATTTCTATGAATTTATGTCATATTTCCAAGAAATTTAATAATGGAAATTATGTGAATATTTCTTTGACATTTTCGATTATTTTAATCCAATAAAAACTCAAGTATGTTGATTCATAAGTTTGGATTTTAAAGATAAGATTGTTTTTTTTAATTCTCAGGCATCCTATGATTATTTTTATATATTATTTATTTTTTTTTTTTTTTTTTTAAATGATTTACAACAAACGTGGAAATTAATGGCGGTAAATTTCAAATTGAGTACACGCTTTATTGGAAATTGCCTTTTGGTGTATATCAACTTGAGGCAAAGAATGGCGCTATGTTATCAAAAAATCTTAAAGCAACGTGTGGTAGTTGACATAACCTACTATCTACAGGACTTGATAAAAAATATATGTTTTAATTAGAAAAGTAATTTGGGTTTATTAAAAATTATTAAAAATGGTTAGAAAATTAAAATTTCATGAAGCAAAACTGTTGAAAAAAGTTGATTTTATTTCTTGGAAAGCTGATAATAACTTACATGAAGTTAAAATTTTAAAACGATATCGTATACAAAAACGAGAAGATTATACCAAGTAAGTGAAATTGTTTATCTTTTATTATTTTATTTTTTCGATTACTAATTTTATTTTTTATAGGTACAACAAGATGTCACGCGAAATTCGTGATTTAGCTAGAAAAATAAAAGAAATAGATCCAAAACATCCTTTTAGAATTGAACAGAGTGCACTATTGTTGGAAAAATTATACATGATGGGTTTAATTGCAACGAAATGGGATTTATCACTTTGTGAAAAATTAACTGCATCATGTTTTTGTAGAAGAAGATTACCTGTAGTAATGGTAAGAAATAAGATGAGTCAAAGTGTTAAAATGGCAACACAACTTATCGAACAAGGTCATGTTAGAGTTGGAACGGAAGTTGTAAAAGATCCTGCTTTCTTAGTAACAAGGTAATCAATTTATTTTTATTTTAAAATGTTAAAATGATTAATAAATATAAATATTAATAGTTTTTCATTACCTATATAATGTTAATTTGATTATTTTTTTTAGAAATTTGGAAGATTTTGTCACATGGGTAGATACCTCAGCTATTAAAAGACATATTTTGGAGTACAATGACATCGTAAGTAATTAATAAGAAAAATTAATTTTAGTTATATTTGCAAATAAATTAATCAATAATTTTTTTTGTTACAGAGAGATGATTTTGATATTTAATGAAAATATGGATGTTTATTATATTTATAATATTAATGACCAATATTGTTGTAAATAAATTTTTTAAAACGAAAATACTTTTTTTTTTCGTTACCTCTGTCATAGTAAGATGAATTTATAAGTTATTTATATATGTATTGGATGAATGGCAAGTTAACAAAAAAAATCTGAATTAATAGCTAACAGCCACTATTAAGCAATTCTATTTTTAAATTAGTATTATGTATATGCCCGAGCTAGTATAGGTAGAACTGATGAGTCATAAATAATATTACTGAATAAGTAGAAATATAATAATTATTTATTTTAAATGATGTACAATAAACTTGATGAAGAATGCAAGTTTACCTACATTTATCGACCTGTATGATGTATGAAGATGGAAACTTAAAATGTTAAATATATTTAAATTAATTTATTATTAATTTTTTTTCGATAGTTTTATAAAAAACAATACAAACGCCATTTATTTTTTAGCAAACGATATTTTCATGGCGTGTGATGGTGTAATTTTGAAACCTTGCAATGCATCTTTAGCCGCACCTGATTGTACTTCATTTTCAAATTCAACAAAAGCAATATCATGCCTGTTAGGTACAAGTCGTACTTCTTTAAATCCAGGAAACTGATTAAATAACATAGATAACATCATTTCTGATGTTTCATCTGGTAAATTAGTTAAGAAAAGAATTTGATTAGGTGGTTGTTCTGGTACTGCTGCGTTCATCATTCCTGGATGAGCTGGTACACCAGAATGATAACCAACTTGTTGTTTTGCTTGATCTTTAGCTTTTTTCTTAGCACGCTTAGCTTCTTCCTCAGCAGGAACTGTCACACGTTTCGGTTTCTTTGGTCTCTCTGAATACGTACCCTTCATTTTGGCAATTATATCACTTTCTGTTTTTGAATATTGTATTTTCTTTAAAAGAAAAAGAATAATAATTAATAGAAAAGCATTAAATGAATTACAAACACATTAATTAAAATATTTATTACCATAGGCTTATCATAAAATGGAAAACCTTGCATAGATCTTAATGCATTTGTTGCACTTTGAATTTCTTTAAATATAACAAATGCTTGACCGCGCATTTTTAAAGTTTTTAACGCCACAATATCTAATATATGTCCAAATTGTGAAAATATCGCGTATAATGATTTTTTTAACTCCTCCTTTTTAATTTTTTCATTTAAATTATTAATATAAATTGTGTTATTCGGGCGAATATCCATTATATCTGAAATTAAACAAATTAACCTGTTAGATGTTTTATTTTTAATATATATATATATATATATATATATATATATATATATATATATATATTCATATATCTATAGACTAATATTTTAATTATTAAATACTAAACTATTTTTTAGTAACTTACCAATATTTTTTTATTTATTATTTATATTTTAAATAATATCAATCAATATTTTTGTAAATTGATTATAAGAATAACCGGTGAGCGTCAAGCTTTAAGGTTATATCCGTCACTCCTCAGTTTATGTTGAGTTGACTATACATTTTAATATAATATAGATCAAAAAATAAAAAAAAATGTAATCATAAAGTTTAATTTACAATTACAGTATTTATGATTAATTTTCAAAGGGAACGTTAAAAAATTTACATTTCTATGGCTCCATTTTCAAAATTTATAATTTATGAATATTCAATAAAAATAATTAAATTATGAAGAAGAAAATAATATATATCTTTATAATATATTTATACAACAATATATATGCATAATTTTATTTTTTAATAACTAAGGTAAAAATCTAATTACAAATTTGATTGCTTGCATAAAAAAAATAATAGTTTTTTTTTAAATGAAAATAAATTATTAAAATTAGTATATTTTTTTTCCTTAGAAAATATATTGAATTGATTTAAAAAAATGATGCATTCGATAAAATTTAAATAATGGAAGTAAATTGATAAATTGATATACAACTACCCGCCATAACTTTAATAATGGCTACTATAAAATTTCCTGTTTAATTATTTATATTAAAATTTTATTAACACAGTTAAATATTTAAAAAAAAATCATACGTTAGAAAATTAATTATAATTAATTAGTTATAAATATAACGAATAAATTTTTTAATATAAAATTTACAGCCAATAAGAGATACAAAGCAAAACTAAAGCTTCCTGCTTGCATCGATTGGAGTCGGCGAAAATAAGGGGACGATTTTTTGGCGGGAATTCCTGATACAGGATATATTAAAAAGATTTATATGTTGAACGCTCGCGAGTTTATAATAAAAAAAAAAAAAAAAAACAAAAAAAAAAAACAAATAAATTTACATATATTTATACTTTATCAGTATAAAAATTCAAATAATTAATTAAAATATTATTAAAATAAAATAATATTTTTAACAAATATTTTAATTACTTAAATAAAGAAAATGAAATGAGTTTGTGTAATAAAATAAATAAAGTCAAAAGAACAAGAGAGAAAGGATGAAAATGAGTTAAACAGTAGAAGGGGAAATACTTATGGATTGAAAAAGCGAGTGAGTGAAAGAGTAAAAAAAATGGAAGGAGAAGGATTGAATTGTATGGAGTGGGAATGTGGCAAGTGGTGGTAGCAAACGAAGGGAACTGAATGTAACATACGGATCCATATACATAGAAACAGAGTCCGTGGCCAGTAGTCGCTGTAGTGCAACTCGAATCACTTCTCAGTGTGCCTGACGCCGACGCCACGACGCGCGCACCGGCAGCCGCCTTTGTCTCTACACACCACACGAACTTCCAGAGGTAAGTACATTGAGTTACTTTAGCGTCTAAATTTTTCTTTCGAAAATTTTATTTATTTTATCCATTTTCTTCACGATAACATTTATTTAAAAAAATCTAATTAATTATATTATTTAATAAATTATTTTTAGAATTATTTGTCATTGCTTGTAATGGTTTACTTTCATAGATATTAATTTTTGCGGACGTACTGACGGATCGGTGTTGTGCGACGCATTCGACGCCGCGTCTCGACCACTCAACTCAATTAATGGCGTCTTGCCGGGATAAAATTATTGAGATTTTTTTTTTAACAATACCAATTTTATTTATTAAATTTATTATTGGGTAAAATTTTTTTTTCGTTATTTATTTATGAATTTCCTTGGGTAATAAATTAAGCAAAATGACGCGCGAACTCGGTAGCGTCGCTTTTTACGCAAAGCGCCGTCGCTACCCACGCGTTGCTTTACTCTTATATTCCTTCATTTATGTTCAATACGTAAAATCTTTATTTTTTAAATAATACTACATCCGAAAATTACATAAAAAAATTATCATTAAAATTAATTATTTTACGGTAATTTTTTTAATAAAATTTAAATATTTTATACAGTGATTTAATTATTTTTTTAATAATTTATAATATTGTGATAGCAAAATGGCGGGAATCACTGACGTTTTGAGGGTCAATGTAAAGTGATGTCGTAATAGATAAAAATATATTTTTACTTAATTAATTATATTTTAAAGAATTTATTTAAATCATAATTGAATTTTTTAAAAATAAATTACATTAAAAAAAATAAATTTTTATCATTTTATTAAATAATTAAAGTTACAGAATATTTTGTATTGCTTTCTCGTGCAGCTTTGGTACGTTAAATAAGCGCCCTCGGTATTGGCGGATTAATTATGTTTTAGAGGCTTTGAAAAATCAACCAACGCCTTACTGAAAATCGATACATAGTTTTGGATAATATGAATACTACAATAATAGTCATTTATTTTTCGCTATTTTTTAATTTTTTTATTTAATTTTTTTATGCAATAAATTTTTGATCGTGTCTCATTTGATACTTGGGGACGCTGCCGCTCTCCAACGATAATATTTCTCGATTACATTGCCTTGAAAGTGGGGATATAAAGATGGCGATTCTCCCGCCTTCTATGTATATTTGTGAATTTTTTTTTATTCAACTTAATTATTCAATTTCAATGGAAACTACTCGCCATTATTTTTTTTTTTTTTAGTATTTATTTTTATTACAAATTTTTTTTTCTATTAAATAAGACGTTTTTTTCTGATGAATAAGTTAATAAGATGCGCAGATTTATAAAAATCATGTTATTATTATTAATAATAATTAAATGATGCTAGGGAGACAGAAACGTAATGACATTTTTTTGCTGTTAGATAATAAAATTATATTTTCATTTTTCATAATACTTATTTTGTTCAATTAAATTTTCATGTAAAAATTGTTGATTAATTTTTTATAATTTTATTTACAGAGAATAAATTTAGTTATGTCGGACGATAATTCACCAGTAGTTGAGGAGCTGAAGAAAAAGCGAGGACGTCCTCCAAAGAATGCCGACTCAAAAAATGCCGTAAAGGAGCCCAAAAAGCGAGGACGCAGTGCTGCCACGGAAAAAATTAATGCATCTCGTCCACCAAAATCCGACAATGAAGATGATGCACCACCTGGACCAGTTAAAAGGGGTAGAGGTAGACCTAAAGGTTCTCACAAAAAAAAGGTATATCATTTTTTTAAATTCTTTAAAATAATAATTTTATAATTGCGCTGTTTAAAAATTTTTTACCCGATGTTTTTCAGTAACTAATTATTACTATTTTTGTTTAATTAGAGTACAACAAAAACCACCGCGCCATCACCCGGTCGTGGACGTGGTAAACCCAAGAAAATAGAAGAAAAACCAGAAAGTACCGGTGAAGAAGAAGAGATGGAAGAAGAAGATGATGAAGAGGAAAACTGAATATAAAATTTTAAAATGTCTTCGTGACATCGGGGCTTCATTTTCGGAGTTTCCTAAAATTTGCTGTCGACTTTTCTTAATTCCTTTTTTTTTTTTTTTTTAAATTTTATCATTTTTTTTTTTTTTTTTTTTTTTTAATTGATACACAAATGTGTATTTAGATTTATTATTTCAACGACGGCGAGAATAAAAACTTTTATCTCGTTGAGCTGAATCAATACTGCTCATTTGATGTAGATTAAAAAAATAAGAAAAAATGAAAAATTATTCGACACTTTCGTATCACGTAGTATATTTTATTTATCAACTTAAAATAATTTTGTTCTCCCATTATTAAATTTAATCAATATTATCTAGTAATAAAACTGGCTGAACAAGTAGAGAATAAGATACTAAATGTGAAAAATAAAATTGAAGATTTTTGATAATCCGATTTTGTAATTTAAAAACTCGCGATACTGTCGAAAAGAAAAGGTTAATCTAATTACAGAGGCAACATTCTTAGCTTATGTTTTTTATTTTTAATATATTATTATTTTCTTACATTTTATGTGATTTATTAGTACCAATATTATTATGATTGTCTTTTATTCATACACTCAATTAAAGTTCTTAAAAAAAAAAAAAAAATAAAAAAATAAAAATAAATAAAAAAAGTTGAAAAATTTAATGGAATAAATAGAATTAATTGAATATGTTAACATTAACAGGAATAAACAATGAAAATTAATATAGAAAATTAACATATTTCTAGCAAGATAATTAACACGGATAAATCAATATAGTCGTGGTAAATCTCGGGGATATTACTGAACCTGTATAAAAAAAAAAAATTGCAGACAGAACTGTATGCTATCTGGAATATCCACTATTCCCTGGATAGTACTGAGTACCATCCCCGGCAGTAGTAGATGAAGTCTGGATAGCTTGGAGCAATGTCTGAAATTTTTTCTTTTACAGAAAGTACCTCAGTACTATCTCAGAGAGTTGACTCTACTGTATCGTTTTTTCCGTGAACTTGCTGTAAATTCTGAATTAAAAGGTGGTAACGAATTAAAAATAATTATTACGGATGAATTATTATGATAGAAAACTCTTGTATATCACGAGTGCGTGAAGTTTCTTTCAAGTTTACTAGATTGAAAAAAAAAAAAAATAAGAAACATGAGTAAATGAATTCTGAAGTCCCGCTTCTGAGACGAACAAGATGTGTGAATGTAAAATTTGTATTAAAGTAAATAAATTCACAAAACACTCTTATTTATTACAAATCACCTATTAAAATTTATATTATAAGATAAAATACTTTTTTTTTTATTTTACCGACAAAGCTTTCTTTTTTTTAATAATTAACTATTAGTTATAATTTTTAAAATGAATATTTTTTAAAATTGAACACTGTTTACCTTTCAGAATCCTTATAGTACATAAGTATATTTACAGAAATAAAGGACTTGAAAATTATTGATAATTCTACTTTTTTTTTTAACTATTTAATAGTACACAATTGAATCCTAATTGAAGAAAAATAAAGTTTTATTAATAGTGAATCATAATTTATTAGAGTTTAATATAAATAATACTTCCATCACAGGTAATTTTTCAAAATTATTTTTTGCTATATATACAAAATTTGACAGGTAACAAAAGGAAATGATTAAAATTTTTAATTAATTAGTATATGCACATTAACTACATATATATGTATATAAGTAATTCAATTTTGGAGCTAATTTTTAAATGTGCGAATTAAATGCTCATAAACGCTCGTCTTTGGCACTTAACACAAATAGAGTTTTAAAAAACATGTAACTTTTTATTTGATGTAAAAATTCTACTATTATTTTGAAGATTAAGAGCTTAATTAACACGTTAACGTTAAATATATATCTAACTTTTTTTAAAATTTTTTTTATTGCATATTGTTACAATCGTTGTTTGATCACTAAATCTGTGTACGAAATTCTGATAAAAGCTAGTAATTGTATTTTCATTTTTATTATTTCTTAAACTTTTTTTTTCGTTTCATACCAATTATTAAGTACTTTCAAATTGATTTTTATATGACTAATTTATTTTTCATCCCAATAAATGAATAGCATGTGATAAAACTTATAGAGTTTAGATACTAAATCACGGATAACTTTTCTACAATGTAATTATTCACATTAATTTAAATGTCTAAAATCTGTGTAATCTATAAATTAGTTATTTCACCTAATAAAATACCTAATTGAATAAGTCAAAAAATACTTGAAATACTTCTTATCAATAAATTTTTTTCTTAATTATATTAGCTATACAATTGTTACATTATAATTTACGCACAAGATTTAGTTTTTAAAAATTATCATATATATTTTCAAATTGAGTTATATATTTTTTTTTTTTTTAATAGTCTGTAAATGATAATGAAATCAAAAAATTAACTTTTAATTCAGAAATTTATCAACATTCTTTATTTTTTTGTAAAAAATATCGATTATTTAATTATCCGTATTACATATTTTTATATTGGGGTGTATCAACGAAGAACATATTCTTTTACATGATTTATAGTTTAGAATTAGTTTCAAACATAAAATTAATTATCTTAAAAGAAAAGCTTGCTATTTTTTATTTCTATCATGTACTCATCGACAACAATTTTTCATTTTGGATAATAAAAAATTTTTTCCGTCTTAGAATAAAAGCAGTAACTTTTGTTTTCATTCAATTTTATAAAACATCTATTATTAGGATATTTAATTGATTCTATGAAAGCCTGAGGTCATGAGTTAGTGAATTTAAAACCTACAAAATTATATATATATATATATATATAATTATCTTCTTGCTTTTTACTAATGTTTGAAGGTCTATTAATTTATATATGTTTATAAC
This sequence comes from Microplitis demolitor, assembly GCF_026212275.2. Taxonomy (NCBI): domain Eukaryota; kingdom Metazoa; phylum Arthropoda; class Insecta; order Hymenoptera; family Braconidae; genus Microplitis; species Microplitis demolitor. Next base: position 16,817,438 of record NC_068549.1, on the reverse strand, counting down.
ATATATATCCTAAGTTTTCAAACTATACACGTTGAATATTTTTTAAAGAGTTAATTTTCCTACTAGAATACACTATCAAAAAATAAAAACAAAAATTTTGAAATATAATAGAGAATTTTTGATGAGCACGTCGCGAAATTAAAGGATCAAGCTTTCCACTTAAAAGAATTTTTTTTTTTTTTTTTTTACTTAAAAAGCTAACTAGTAAAGTAACGAATATTTTAAACAAAAATTTATATTAAAACGAATTCAAAAGATAAAATTTTTATAATTAGATATATAACAAAAATATTACTGTTTTATTAAATTTAAACAACTAATCTCAGTCTATAGTGTAAAATACACTAATACTTAATTATCAAGTACTATAATTTTCTATAGTTAAGTAAGTATGTATAGAAAGACGAAAGTTTTAATAAAAGTATAATTTATGACTAATTAAATTGGAATTACAGTAAAAACTAAATTTGCTATGTAATAATCTTTGAAGGTCTATAATTCTATGTATGTTTATAACATACATTTTTAATTTACAAACTGAACACTTTAAATATTTTTTACAGAGTTAAATTTCCTATTAGAATATAATTTTAGAAATTTAAAAAAAGAGAAAAAATTACGTGTTTTTTAAATTTAAAAGATTTTTTAATAAGCGCGCCATTAAATTAAAATGCCAAGCTGTCCATTTAGGAGAATTTTGTTTACTTAAAAAGTAACAAAAAAAATATTCTTATGATTCGATATGTAATAAATGATTCTGTTTTAATAAATTTGAATAATTAATCTCAGTCTATAGTGTAAATATACACTAATACTTATTTATCAATTAAAAAAATTTAATACTTGATCTTATTCTCGCTAAATTTTAGTAGTACGGGAACACTGTCAGCACATATCTTCATCTGTTGATGTTATTTCAATAGTTTGATTAACTGTTGCTTGATGCATAGTTATTTTAGCATTTGGCAAAAAATACGGTGGTATTTCCATTGGATTACCATCAGTATATGTTTGAATACCACTCAATTGAATTTTACGTCAGTGACCAAAAAGTTCAGAATTTTCTTCGTTGTCTATTGACTGATATCCTTGCTGTAATATTTAAATGGTTATATATTTAAAAAATAGTTTAAAAATAATATCAATAATAAATTAAAAATTCATACTCTTCTTTGTCGACTACTGAATCCTTCGTCCAGTAATTCTGTTTCCCAATCATCTTCACCTTCTTCACCTGGATCAAAATCATAAAGAGGCATTAATCTATGCCGTAACCGTTCCAATTTACGTCGTCGTGAAATAATTAATACCTAACAGATGAAAAAAAAAGAAAAAAAAAAGTTTATTAATATCATACCTCCATGTTCAATAATATCATTACAATTAGCTAATAAATGTTTCTGATTTTTGAAAATTATTATTAGTACCACAGCAGACAGAATTATAACGAAAATAATAACTCCAAGAGGTACAAATATATATTCTACTCCATCGGGTGGTCCAAATTCATCAAAAGGATCTTCAGTTGTTGTAGAAGTTGATGTTGTACAAATTCTCGACGTTTTGTTTAGCTTAGGTTGATTCATTACGGATGTTTGAAAATCATTCACTGATGATTGTGTTGTGTCATTGTTAATTGAAAAATCCGTATAGTTTTCATTACTACCATTATACATTATTCTATTGACGTCAATTGTTGTATCTTCAAGATTGTTTAGTAAAAATGTTGTTAGAATAGAATTGTTAGTATCCATGACCTTGTCAATTTACATTACACCATTAATTTTTGTTAATTTAAAAAGTTATCGTTATTAAATAAGTTAGTTTTTCAATTATAAATATTAAATTTAATTAAAATTATACCATAACTTACTTTGAAATGATAATTTTTACAAAACTACATAAATTTAAATTTTACTTATATCAAATTTTTATACACTTTCAGATGTCGATACATATTCAATAATGTATTTATTATTTAAAAATTTAATATTACACAATAATAAATCACGTAAAATCAATCAACATAAAAATAATACAACAACAGAGTTTACAATGGTGTTTTGTGTACAAATTTAATGAACAAAGACCTTGAAATCGCTTGAAATGTTGTGGATTGTGGATACAGATTAGCAACTTATGATAAGTCCGCCATTTTTTTTATCAGTTCGTGCCATTATTTAAAATCAAATTATTTTTAAATGGGATTTAACTTTATTATTGGAATTTATTTTTAATCTATTTTTAAAACTAGTAACTTTTTCACTTATAAATTAATATTAAATTTATAAAATTTAGTAAAAAATAAAATTTATGATTTATAAATGATTTAGTTAAAATTTTTCAGTATCAACTGAATTAAATATTTTCTAAAGATTTTTTAGGGGAGTTTGAATCCTGAAACAAAAAAAAAAACTTTCTTATTTTTACAAGGTACATAAAATTAAATCGATAATTAACATGATGTTTACTTGAATCATTATTGAATTCAGAAATTAAAAAAGTCAACTTTTTTTTTACGCGGTCAAATACAAACAAAAAATGAGTAAATGTAGCAGACGTACAATTTTTAATTAAATGTGAAAAAATGAAATAATTAAAATAATAAAATTAAAAAAAATGAATGTACGGAATTTGGAAATGTCTAAACATACATTTTTTATTTTTATTTTATAAACATTTTAATTTATTTTCTTAAATTTTAAAAATTGTCAGATGTCCACTATTTACTACAAAACAAAACGCCACCTACAAAAAACAAAAATTGGAACTAATTTCAATACAACAAAAACATAACCTTATATTTTTAAAACTTCATAAGTTTTCCCGCGTGTATGTGTCAGTGTCGTAAACATCGTAAATAACAACACAAAGCAAACTAAAATTGTTAATCTTTTTTATTTTTATTTTTTTTTATTTTTTTTTTTATAAATAATTTATGTGGTAATAAATATATTTAAATTATTTAATATGCACTAATAATATACGTGTAATAAAAAAAGTGAAAATGGTTAGTTATTAAATATTTTACATTTTATATTTAAGTATGAGTGTAATGTAGCTGATGAACGGCAATTTTTAAATAAATGAATAAAATGTAATTAGAGTAAAAATTAAAAAATGCGTATTTAGACAAATGAAAAATCTGTACGCGCATTTTTTAAATTTCATTATTTTAATAAATTTATTTATTCCTTTCAAATTCATAAATTGTCTCATGTCTGCAACATTTACACTCATATTTAAGTTCACTATTTTAATTTATCATTTTTTTGTTGCTGATAATAAATAATTATTGAGTTTATAAACTTTTCAGAGGCGATCATCAGCTCCCAGCCAATCTGGAAAGCGACCATTATTTGCTGATCTAGAAAATCAGTCACCAATCAATAGTGTCAATATATCCATAAAACCAAACGACAATGCTTCTGTGGTTGTACATAGAGAAAAAAGATTAAAATCATCAAAATTTAAACAAATTGTTATACCTGAGCGTAAAGCTTTAGACTTGAACTCTCACGATGTTTCAACTACTAAAGAAGTTATATCAGACCATGTAAGTTTATAAAAAGAAATCGTAATTATCTAAACAATGAGTAATTTTATATAATCTAAATAATTAGCAACGTGTAATTTTTGTTGTTTTAAAAATATTTCAGGAAGAAAAAATTCGAAAAATGCTTAATAAACCGTTTAAAATTCCGATACCTGGTTACGAATTGTCTGGTCGATTTCTCGGAGCTAAATTTTCAGGTCCTCGTAGAGCTTTACATGATCCTTATGGACCAAATGCTTTGGTTGTTTATTCTCCACCGGAATTGTCCGAGCACGAAAGACTTAAAATTGATGAGTAAATATAGTCAAATTTATTTAATAAAAATATATAATAATATTATGTTCCTAAAGATCAAAACGTTTTTCGCGCAACGAAAAAAAAAAAAATTAAGCGTAAAAAATCCACTAAATGGCTAGATTTCTGAAATGTTTCGCACATAAATGCTGGTATGTCAGCCGAAAATCTTAGACCACCCCCAATCCCCGAAACTACACCTTAAGCAGTCGAACTACATGAATTTTTTTTATTTCGTTGCGAGAAAAGCTTTCCGATCTTCAGGTACATAAATTATTTTACTATTGATAATAAAATTATTAATATCTATAATTTTAGGAGTAAACAATTAGTACATGTAGTCGTTGATCCTCTTCTTTGTAATATTTTAAGACCGCATCAAAGGGAAGGTGTTAAATTTATGTACGAGTGTGTCACAGGAATTAGAATTGAAAATGCTTATGGATGTATTATGGCTGATGAAATGGGTCTTGGAAAAACTCTTCAGTGTATAACACTGTTGTGGACTCTATTGAAGCAAGGTCCTGAAGCTAAACCCTTGATTGAAAAAGCAATTATCGTTGCACCCAGTTCATTGGTTAAAAATTGGTATAATGAAATTTTTAAGTGGCTAGGGAATCGTGTCCGACCTTTAGCTATTGATGGTGGAAGTAAAAGTGATATTGATTCAAAACTTGTTGGATTCATGAAAACTTATGGTAGACGATGTGTTAATCCAATTTTAATAATCAGTTATGAAACATTTCGTCTTCACTCACATGTTCTCCATAATGATGAAGTTGGACTTGTTCTCTGTGATGAAGGGCATCGTTTAAAAAATTCGGAAAATCTAACTTATCAATCATTAATGGGTCTAAAAGCTAAACGACGTGTTTTACTCAGTGGAACACCTATACAAAATGATTTACTTGAATATTTTTCACTTGTACATTTTGTAAATCAAGGGCTGCTGGGTACTGCACAAGAATTTAGAAAAAAATTCGAAAATCCAATTTTACGTGGACAAGATGCTGCTGCAACTGATTCAGAGAGAGCTGTTGCACAAGAGAGACTTAATGAATTAGTTACCGTTGTAAATAAATGTTTGATAAGAAGAACAAGTGCCTTACTATCTAAATACTTACCAATTAAATATGAACTTGTTGTGTGTATTAAAATGACACAGTTACAGACACAGCTTTATAAAAATTTTATCAACAGTGATTCTATTAAAAAGTCAATGCAAAGTAAATTTATTTATTTATATTTATTATTAGTAAAAAAATTTAATTATTTATACTTGCATAATTTATTACTTTATTTATTTTAGATCATGAGAGTGAAAAAAAGAAAGGTGGTGGTACACTTTCAGCTCTATCAGCAATTACATTATTAAAAAAACTGTGCAATCATCCGGATCTTGTGTATGAAAAAATTTTAGCAAATTCGGACGGGTTTGAAGGAGCTTCAAAGTTGCTTCCTCCTAATTACAGTACAAAGTATGCTTCTAGATTTATTTATATACAAATAATAGTAATAAATTATTAAATTTAAACAATAATTTTAATATTTTCAGAGAAGTATCTCCTGAATTATCAGGGAAATTGATGGTACTAGATTGTCTCTTGGCTTCAATAAAATCCACGACATCTGATAAAATAGTATTGGTGTCAAATTATACACAAACGCTTGATCTTTTTGAAAAACTTTCACATAAAAGAAAATATCGTTATGTCCGTCTTGACGGTACTATGTCAATAAAGAAACGATCAAAAGTTGTTGACAGCTTTAATAATCCTGACAGTGGAGATTTTATTTTTATGTTAAGTTCTAAAGCTGGAGGTTGTGGTTTGAATTTAATCGGAGCCAATCGATTAGTCATGTTTGATCCAGATTGGAATCCTGCAAACGATGATCAAGCTATGGCACGAGTTTGGCGTGATGGCCAGAAAAAACCATGTTTTGTCTACCGCTTTTTAACTGTAATTATTTATTTATTTTTTCTTTATTAATTATTTTATATTTATATTTAAATATATATGTATATTTGTCTATTTATAATATTTAATTTAGACTGGAACAATAGAAGAAAAAATTTTCCAACGACAAGCTCACAAAAAAGCACTTAGTTCAACAGTTGTTGATCAAGAGGATGATGTTTGTCGACACTTTACACTTAACGATCTTCGGGATCTCTTTAAACTTGAAGAAAATACTGTTTCTGATACGCATTCAAAGTTCAAGTGTAAACGATGTGTAGCTGGCGTCGAAGTAAAAGGGCCACCAGAGCAATCCGATTGTAATTCTGATTTAGCAGACTGGAGACATGCTCATAATTCACGAAATCTTCCAGATATACCATTACGACAATGTTGGTCGAGTGGTATTTCATTTACATTTCATCATCGTTCTACAGAACAAGTAAAAGATAAAAAAGAATGTGAAGAAAAATCTGAAGACACAGAAATGGAAACATAAGAAAAAGTTTGTGTAAATATATGTTTGTTATACTGTCGCAGGAAGCTGGATATCCTACTCTTAAATAATTTTTGTTCACACTGAGGTATTTTTTTTAAGTAATCAATAATAGTTAAAATAACAAAGTTTAAGTTTTTCTATTTAGCTTCTCTTTTATATTTATTTGAAAATATATTTCTGTAATAGTGAGTATATAATTTAATTTAATTTTATGAACATTGTACATAAATTTCATAAATTTACGTAAAGTTTCTGGTGAGCTTATATCACTTTAAATTAAACAAGCAGTAAATTTAATACTATAGTCTTTATGATTTGTTATAGATATATATTAGTAATAATTATATAAAATAATAAGAGAAAATACTCGGATATTATTCGAAAATGTTTATTAATGATTCTTTTATTTTTGTAACGTGGTCATTTGACAAGAAAATGATTTTCGATTAATGACTGAAAATAAATTGAATAAAAAGAAATTAAGATTATCGTTTGATTCAAATTCAATTGTTTATTTTTGAGCTGTTATATGAAGAGCAAAAAAAAGTTTTGATAGTATTTTTTAGCGGCTAACAGTTTAACGTTTTCCTACAATATAATCAGCTGAAATACGAGTTGGGAACTCTGGACATTCCATATTAATATACGATATGCTCCTAAAGCCTTCATCACATGTTAATATAGCAAAACAATTAATTAAAAATAATGCACTTCGATTTGTTTATACCAAAATTTTTGCGTTCTTTATTTAAAGAATAAAAATTAACGGGAACTCTTGTCACAGCATTTTTTGATCAAACGACCTTCTGTCACTTTTTTCATTTTGACTTTCAAGTTCTTAAAATGATTATTGATTGTTAATCGAATTTTGAAAACACATGTTGATTTAATTTCGACTAATCAATAAGATCAGCTCAGACTTCTTCAAAAACTACACCTGAAAACAAAGAAAATAAGAAAAAAAAATCGCTGTTTGGTTTATTTTTGACCAAGTCACAGGCTTTCGAAAAATAAATCTAACGCACATCCCTATTTCAAAAGCCTGTGACTTGGTCAAAAATAAACGAAATGGCAATTTTTTTTTTTTATTTTCTTTGTTTTCAGGTGTAGTTTTTGAAAGAAATTACAATAAAATTATTTATAGGTATCTTCTATTTTTTTTTTCACTTTTTTGAAAAAAATCCAAATTTTTTCGAGGATTACCACTTCAATTAATTTTTTCGTCTCAATTTTTCAAACTTTTAAGTCGTGGGTAAGTTCTCAAAAATTTCCAGAGTGATGTTTTGTAAAATAAGTTCAACTGAGCAAAAATTTTTTTCTCAACTGATAAAAAAAAAATAGAACGAAAAGTCCGCCCACTCTGAGATTGGCGGGAAAAATCGCAGAATTGATTGAAGTTTTTTTTTGAAAAAATAAAAAATGGCAAACTTTAAAAATAGAACAGTTTTTCTCAAAAAAGGCAAAAATTTCATAGAGTTCATCTTCTTAAAATTTTTTCTAAAAAGTACATAAAAAGTACAAAGACAGAAATTTTGAAAAAAAAAGTCCCAATTAGTCAATTTTTGAAGAAGTTATAGCTATTGGAAAAAATAAACGCCTTATTTTTAAAAAACTCATAACTTTTTTTGGGTTAGGTAAAAAAATTTGAAAATTTTCTGAAAAATGATTTTAATGGGGTAGAACAGCAAAACAAATTTTCAGCCAAATCGAAAGGGGTCGGGGTCAAAATTGGTCGATTTGGCGTGGAATGCCTCATATATAATGTAAAAATAGGAAAAATGAAAACGACGAGAGAATTCGTAGGGAAGAAAGGAGCCAGATAAGGATGTCCGATGAATGGGAACTGCATACGGTATTAACGTAGACGGAAGGGAACCAAATCGGAGTGAAAAGAAGCAAAAAAAAAACAGCCTGAACGAAAGAATCTACCTGATGATCGTGGTTGCAAGGTAAGTGGCAGTGTATGCAGTAGAGACTTGGGGGTGGTAAAAGTCGGAAAGAAAGAGTATAAAGAAGGCTGTGTAAATGCATTAGGCGAAGGCAAAAAGATGCCAGGATACATTTGGAGGACAGAAATGGGCATCGAGAATATGGACGTAATAATTGAAGAAAAAGCTAGAAGATATTTGAAAGACTGCAAAAGAATGAAAGATGAATAATGGCCGAGGATCGTAGTGAGGGAAGAAATGGGAGATATAGTGAAAGGGAACCCTTCTAAATGGGGCAAAACGGTGAAAAAAACACTCAAAGTCATGAAGCATGAGGAAAAAACAGGTATGATATACAGAAATAAAGAAAACGAGGACACAGAAAAGAAACTAAACAAAGGAATAGAAAGAAAACAAAAAGAGAGGATAAAGAAGCGATCGAAAAATTAACATACTGCGAGGTATTAAAAAAAAATAGAACTAGAATGGGACGAAAATCATTATTGAAGGAAAAACAAGGCTAAGGAAGAGGGTGAAGAGATATAGAGAGCATAAAACGTGGTGTACACGGAGAGAATTTAATCGTATTATCTACAATACAAAATTATTAATTTTAACTATCTAAAATAGTAATAGAATTTTCAGTGGTTATAATAATTAGTTTTACCATTGAAAATGATAACAGTAACAAATGATCAGATTGACGATTACTATCGAAGATGGTAATTGTAACTATTAAAGATTATATTTATTACAACTGAAGATGGTAACTGTTACCATTCAAAGTTGTGAAAATTCTTAAACAAGAAATAGGATATATATTCATAGTATGCATATGCGTGTGTATGTATCCTGTTTAGAAAATCTCAGAATCCAATAGATTCTCATAAATTCTCATAGAGATTTCATAAGAATGAATGAATTGTATGAGAAGTGCTATAGTTAATTATAGGGTCTTATACATATAGTTATAAGAATCTATCGGATTTTTTAAGCAGGGTGTGTGTGTGTGTGTGTGTGTGTGTGTGTGTGTGTGTGTGTGTGTGTGTGTGTGTGTGTGTGTGTGTGTGTGTGTGTGTGTGTGTGTGTGTGTGTGTGTGTGTGTGTGTGTGCATGCGTGCAGGGCAAATGTGTACATGTGTATGTCCGTGTGTCTGCGCGCGTGTGGTGCGTGGGTATATATGTGCATGTGTGTGTGTACGTGGGTATATGTGTGCATGTGAAATTAATCACTTGCACAGTGAAACAAATTACACGTAGACAAGCTTCAGACTGTAACACTCATATTAAAATTTTTTATTAGCTTAGATGGAAATCATTATTTGGGCTGATAGTAACTATTACCATCAAGTTATTAAGAATTACGATATTGACAATAGTAGAAATTATTTAAGATAATAAAAATTATAATTTCTGATTATCATAAATAATTGTAAATTTTACTATACAGATGGTAGATGTTACCATTCAGATTGTTTATTTAGTAATTTAAATGATATTTTCTACTATAAAATTCAGTTTAGAAATTGTACTATTTCGATGATAACTTTTACCATAAAATTTTCTCCGTGTAGCATAGACAGAGCTGAAAAAAAGGATATATGAAGAGGCTTGCAGGGCCTAAGGAACAGAAGAAGAAACGGTAGTACGTCTACTGATATATAAAGAGCTGGCAACGAAAGTGAAAAAGAAAGAAACAATATTTAGAAAAATGGTGGCAAATTCAGGACGAGGGAAAAACAGAAAAATGGCTAGTAAGAGTACTGAATGGGAATATAAACTTAAAAATGTATAGGGTCTTCAAAAAATTTAAAGAGAACTGAGAGATTCGCAACTCGGAGCAAGACAGCAAGAGGGCAATCAAAACGATGCACGAGCAGAATAAAAAGTTCCTGACAAAGAGGTGAAGTGATAAATAGAACACGTGTGAAATAAATATATTTCGAGTAGATTTAAGTATTCTATGTATGAAACTTTGTAAAAGACCTAAGGTCGTGCGAAAACAATTGATTATTATTACAATGAAGTATCCATTTTCGAATAACAATAGTTCGAACAAATTCAATGAATAAAAAAAAAAAAATCTAGAGATTGGTTGGCCCGGCGGGCTAGTCCCAAAACTTTCCGCTGTTTTCGAACTCCTTGAGCTCGATAAATTAGTATAAATACATTTTCGAAAATACTCTTGCTCCCCTTTTTTTGAGCTTTCGAAGCTCTAAAGAGTTACGTTTTATGTTAAAATTGCAGGGAAGTTTAGAATCGAAAGTAATTAATGAATGAGCATTTTTTAAATATTTATCTACGATTATGTTCATTAAAGAAAAAAAAGTATATTCCGGCAGAAATCATTATAAGTGATCAAAGTAAGGATGTAAATAAGTTCTGACTAATATCAAAGCGTTAATACATGAAACATCCAAGCAAAATATTGAAAACGATGTATTTTCAATTTTTTGTTGATAATATTATTTACACTGAAGAATGAGTTACATTACATTACGTGATGATCGAAAGAAACCATAAAGACAAAAAATTGGTATGATTTTGAATACATTTTAGCACATTATATTATGATTTATTTAGGAAAAATTACAAAAAATGTTATTTTTTTATCTTTTCGATACCGCTATCTTTTGAAATAATGAACTGATTCTAATTTTTGAGATAACAATCGGCGCGTTTTATTGAATTCTAGAAATGATTGCATTTTGGTATCGTTTGATTAAGTCGTTTTAAAGATATTCGTAAAAAACCGCTTTTTAGCATTTTTTCTCCGACGATATCTCTTGAACTAATGAACCGATTTTGATGTTCGAGGTGACAATCGGTGCATTTTAAAATTTTATTGAGTTCTATAGAGCTGATTATATTAAAACAATGTTTGATTTAGTCGTTCCAATGATATTCGTAAAAAACCGATTTTTAACATTTCTTTCTCCGACGATATCTCTCGAACAAATAAACCAATAAATTGAGATGGTTCAGGCGGTAATTGACGCGTTTTATGCGTACACACACATATGTGTGCACACACACACACACACACACACACACACACACACACACACACACACACACACACACACACACACACACACACACACACACACACACACACACACACACACACACACACACACACACACACACACACACACACACACACACACACACACACACACACACACACACACACACACACACACACACACAGAATTGCTCCCTAGGATCTCAAAACGTCGACATCTGATGAAAACTCGATTTTTATAAATCGGGGTGAAAACAATAACTTCCCGAATTTTTCGAAAATCTTCCATTTTCTTAGCGGGAAGTTGAAAATTAAATTAGATTCCGATGAATGAAAGTTTTATCACAAAAATAAACATTAGATATTTGTGTTTTATCGATACTGAAAAGTGGAGTCTATTTGGTATTAGATACTTGCATCTAACCGATACTAGAAAGCTGACTCAGTTAAATGTCAGAAGATTATGATCAACTAACACTGGAAAATTTATTCGATTAGACATTATAGGTAATTGATTTTGACTGAGACTGGAGAATAATATCCGACTAATTTGATCATTTTATATAAATCCGCGTCTATTACTGGCTTTGAGAGCTACAGTATTCGATGATAGATCGGGAAAATCACTAAACGGTTAAAAATTTCGATATGGATAGCAATTATTCAACAGACGATGTTGATTGTATAATTTTGCAAATGCTTGCTAATTATCAGAAGAAACTTTGCTAATTATAAAAAAAAAATCTTTTTCACTGTGTCTTCATTGAAATGCATTAAATAGAAAAAATAATAATGTGAACCTTTCAGCAAACTCTCTTAAAATTGGTTTTAAGATAAATTAATTTATACACTCTAAAACCAAGGGTGTAGTCGAAATTAATACTCTTTCCAAATAACATTGAAACGCCATAAGCAACCTAGAGATCTAATGCATCATGAAATGTGCTTTGGGTGACTACAAAAAACTATAGTTTTGCTTATGGCATTTAATATGAAACACATTGATTGTGTGTGTTAAAATAACACAGTTGGTTTTAGGGTGTAATTCTTAAAACCACTATCGTTCATATAAAAATCAGATTGAAATTAAGGATGCAATCTATCGTGGTAATGGTAAATATTTATAAAAATTCAATTATATTTTCAATATTAATATAACAACCTTCTTCATACTGGTGCCTTTAAAACCTCAGATTCTAGCAGATCGATTTTAATAAATACAGGATCATTTTATCTATAAACACAATGACTGTAACCCGAACTAAAACCTGGCGGATCCAATTAACGGTAAATTGTCGTAAATTACGGGTTCATGCTAATTTAATACGAATCCGCCGTAAAGTATGGCATTTTTCTGTATAGTATCCTAACGAAAAAGTCGTCCTAAAATGGATAGTGGGGGTATAGGAAATACGTACTAAGTAATGGTAGTGGGACCACAATAAATAACTGTGATTCTTAACGTAAAATACGATGGATTTACCGTAAATTGGATCCGTCAGGAAATATTTAAGTTGTAAATGAATCTGAAATATATTTTCAACTTTGAGTGGAAAATGAAGTCGAACAGAAAAAAAATTTCATTGTAAAATAGAAGAAATTTTTTTTTCTTATTAAAGAAAAAATTATCCTAATTTAGACTATAACCATGAGACCACAAGTGATCTGAGCATGAATGAATACGGTTATTTTTGTTTACAATATATATAGCCAATTTCAGGATGAGCGGTAAAATAGTTAACATTTTTCATAAAATTGAATTAAAATTTCACAAAATGTTTTTAAAATATCAATAGTTATCATAAAAACACCGAAGTTGTTGGATCATTTTATCTATATCCAAAATAAGACAAAAATTTCGGCTGCAAATAGAGAATGCTCCCATAAATAATTAAAAAATAAAGATTGCATATCTACTACCACTTATTCGTCATAAGGTGATATAAGTATTGCAATTGATTGTAATTGATAATTAATTATTTTTAGAGTCTTGTCAATTCCATTGGATGTTTTTATAATGTTTAGTAGCAAGTGTAATTTCTATACAGCTTCTCTCTCCGAAATTTCCATTGGTCAGCATTTGTGAACACAAGTGAAGGGCAAAGGAAAGAGAAAAAAATGAGACAGAAACAATGGAAAACGTAATGACGTATGTACCGAGAGAGAGTGAGAGAAGACAGAATTGGGGGGGAATCAGTCACGTGATACAAAATACACCGATTTGATTGGTTGAAATATTGGTTACCATCTCTCCCCAATTTATGAAGACGCTTGCTCACCTTCGAAACGACCGTCGGCCTCAGAATAGTTCCAGATGTGGCCATGTTTAGTTAATATTTGAAGTTTCTCTTATTAATCAATAATACAATAATTCAACCGATTTGCTGCGATCGCCATTAAGATTTTAACAAAAAAATAACTCCATCGTATCTCCAGAGAAAATAAAAATAGTCCGTCGATCGTACCTCTATCGATTGCCCATTTAAAATAAAAGATACAGAATACAAATATTGGATATTTACGCGGTAGTTAAAAATTAATTTATCGTTCAATTTACTCGTACACTCGAGACGCTGCCATTAAGTTGACATGAATAAACACGAAAAACAAAAAAATTTTTTTTTGTAATTGTCTGTCCACGAATATTTAGATAGAAGTTTATACATAAGGAAATATAATGTGAGAAGGCTTCTTCTGAATTTATTTCTCCGTGTTTCGATTTTATAAAATTATTTACTGTATCTAAAGATCGTGATTTATACTAGAAGTAAGTAAATTGAAAAAAAAAAAAAAAAAAAGACGTGTGAGAAAAAAATAGCTTTGTTTCATTTCTTGGTAAAGTTAAAATATCTGGGGTATTTACGTCGTTAAATACGCGCGGGCGCAATGACATGACACAATATATAATATTTAGAGGACAAACATAACTTGACTATAACGACATACATGTAGACACAGATCGACAAATCACGTGATAAGAGGGGAGAAGTACAGAGTAACGAAGCGCGCATATACGGGAAAGAACCAAGCCCAGACGTTGTATTAACATTCGACGACATCGGTGATCGGCCATGCCACGTCGACGAGAATGACGTTGCTGCTGCACGGTTTAGGATAAAGGGGACAAACTATAATATTAAAATCGAATTACGATACTTAGAGACGGCACACAGTGTTATCAATCTAATGAAAAAATAATTTAATTAAATAAATAAATGTAATAAAGTGAGGACTTGAAAAACGAGACACATTATAGTCAGAATACGCGTTAATAAGAAAGAGAGAGAGAGAGAGAAAAATAGAGGGAGCGAAAGAGACAGAGATAGAGAACGGGCGTTGGTGGGAAATATAGAACAAAGAAAAAAGACGACAAGAAGCAGTTGAAATACGAGAAGTATAAAAACCCATGGACACTTTTGTCCATCGTTGGGTTTTCTTATACAAGTTCATCATCACGAGATCAACAAAAAGTTTAAATAATTAACAAATAATGATTAAATAATTTATGCGAGGACAAAATTTAAAGGCGTTCGAGTGTCTAGTCAATTGATCGAATAAGATTAATTATACTACTTTTTCGCGGATTTTGGTAATCAAATTATAAATAGAAATAAGGGCAGTAAAATAGCTTGATCGACGGATAAATAGCAGTTTTAAAAATAATATAATAAAATACAGAGTCGAGTAATCGAATATGGCACTTGAGAGTGTCACCGCGGCTGAGACTCTGATTCAAAGGTTTGCCTTATTTTTATCTCTTTTCCATTGAATGACCGACAATTATCACAACATGAAACAAAATAACGCGTTGAAAATGATAAAAAAAAATGCCGTATTCTTAGTCATTCAACAACGATTGACCATTTATAAATTTATTTAACAAATAATTGGAACAAACTTCATGAAGATCTCCCAATGTTGAATCCCTTGAATGCCAGTCAGCGTGAGTGACGCCAATTGTCTTCACTATTTTCATACTTTAAGAAGAGAAGAAAATAATACAATTATCTAATGTGTATTTGACAATTTTTTTTTCTTTTTTTTTTTTTTTTTTTTATGATCATTTTTGTGTCATGACTATGATTTAGTTTAATTTCATTTTAATCTTTAACATTAAAAATTATTTAAGAAAAAAATTTATCAAAAAGATCTATAGTCGCACAGTGATAAAAAAAATCTGCTCTTGATCTTTATCTATTACAATAAATCGTGTGAGGTGAGTGTTCGAGCTGGCTGGTTTATATTGGTTTCTCTTTTACAATGCTGAAAGACTGCACGAGTATAAGAAAAACCAATTTTTGAGGGATGAAACATTAAGAGAGTAGTTTCAAGTATAAGCAAAAAAAAAATCATAAATTATGTTGGCTTTAGAAATGTTATCGCAATATTGACTTGAAGCGGTATTTTTAGTTTCCGTTTAAACGTGTAATTTTATCACACGGACACCGACTAATTTAAAAACAAAAAAGTGTTATTTAAAGAAAACACATGACCAAATCTGAAAACATACGGTCGCTAACACACACACACACACAGTACTGTCCTCTATTTGCGATCCATACAATACATACGAACACACACATTCACACGACTGACAATAGACATACTAATACTTCTTGGTACAGTTGACTGTGAATAAATAGCCAATAATAGGTATATTTACTATACGCTTTTACGGATTGACCAAATGTCCACCAATATCAATGAGCTGTACGTATAGTATTATGTGATCTATTGACGACAAAAGATTTTTGACTGACTCGTATATTACACCAATGTATTTGACGTTATTTAACATGTTCATATGACTTAAAGTCATGAGGTGATGATGCAACAATTATGATGATTAAAATTATGATGATTATGATGAATAATGATTATGATGTGCATGATGATAAATTTAGTAATGATGCTGTTCTATAGATTTGGTAAGGTATTTTATAATTATTATTGTACTCCTGTAGTTTCAATTTTAATGGTCATATTTTATTAATATAAATTAATGAACCTATTTGAATATCCTGCTTGGTGCTCATACTTTAAATATCTCATTAATTAACTGGGAATGGCTATATCTTTAAAATTTTGGCCTTATGAAAAAAAAAGTAATTGAGAAAATCTTAATTTTTTAATTTCATTAATTCTTGGAATGAAATGCAATACGGGTTATTGTTTTTCTTTAATTTTCTTATCATGTTTTCAATGCCAATAAAAACGTAGTATTACATCTATTGATTGTTTGCATGTCAGGGTATTTGGGCTTGCAATAAAAGATCAATATTTTTGAGTTGGGTAATATATAAATGTACAACGTATACCGGGTTGACTAAAAAAAGTGAATTACCATTACTTATCACTACCAAAATTTTCAGTAAATTATAAGAAACAACTTATAAAAAAAAAGAAGCCTCGAGTATTACATTAAATACTTTTTATTTATTTTGATAAAAAATATTTCAATTTTATGACAATTAACTTTTCTTAAACAATTTTTATTTATTGCTAGAGATTCTTTTTTAAATTAAAATATAAATTTCGTTCTTGAAATATACATTCAAAATTTATTATTCAGCTGACATGCTTGAGTCAAAAAGGCATCTGTTTTGTCAATAATTTTTCTTACCAACCATATCTTTAGCCTCTTATAATTTTTAAATACATTATAATTGAACGGCTTTTTGTAATTACGTCTTAACCAACATTTTGAGAAAAAGAAAAAAAAATCAACTAGCTATCTAATCTAAAATATGCTAATGAAAAAATTTCGAAAAAAATCACAGTTAAAAATTTTTGTAAGAATCCGTCCAATAACTGACAATATAAATTGCTCACTCCTTGATAGCCAACCAAACTTAAATGCCTATTGTTTAATTTGACTTTCAATATTAATTACTCATTATTGAGTTATTTAACAAATTAATAGCTTTTTGTTGAATTTTAAATTACGATCACCGTTCAATTACTTACCCCAATGATTACTTAAACGCAAGTATATTGATTTCTCGCAAGAATATTAGAACAACAAAACTGTATTCAAGTATCTGCGTGTTTGCCCTGATTTAAAAAAATGATTAGGAATAATTCAAAACAATTTGAATCGACTAATATATAGATATCCATTTAACAAGGAGCAAATCATTTTTCTTAATTAGGGTGTATCCTCCCCAGAAAGTTATTTGTTTAATCTTAGTAAAAATTTACTTCAACCAAGAATATTTTCTGAAAATAAGAATACAAATTCTTAAATCAAGAAAATATTACTTGGTTGGAGTATATTTCTATTATGATTAAACAAATATTTACCCGGAAAGATATAATTACGCAGATACTTGAATACAGTTTTTTTTTTTTTTTTTTTTTTTCAATGTAGTAAGCAACAAAAATTATTTAAATTATTTTCTGATACAATTAAATAGTAGCTATTCTGGCCGGCTTTAAACAAATTCAAACGAATGCCTGTTTATTTTTTTTTCTATTTTGTTTTTATTTAAACGATTAGTTGCTTAGTTAATTTATTTTAGCATTAAAAAAAATTTTTTTTTTTCACCTTACGAAAATAATTTAAAAACAGCCAATCTATTCTACAATTTAATTAATTTCTTTTTATCTTATTGATAAAAAATAATTGATTTTATCACATTAAAATACTAATTTAAAAATAACTTGCATAGATATTTAATTTTTAAATTATTAATATTTAATGACAAGATATCTTGTTTTCTAACTGATTCAGACATATTATTTTTTTTTTTAAATTCATAAAAACCGCGGTAACAATTTAAAAAGAAATGGAACTTTTAGTCACTCATAGAGTGCGTTCCAGTAGTTTCCTTATACGACTACGACTTCTACGAGTTTAATGTTAACTAAACGGCATTATGGCGTCGGAGTCATTGTGGATTGCACCTTAAATATTTTTAATGCTAGACAAATTAGTATATTTGTTGTAAAAAACAAA
Organism: Microplitis demolitor; assembly: GCF_026212275.2. Taxonomy (NCBI): domain Eukaryota; kingdom Metazoa; phylum Arthropoda; class Insecta; order Hymenoptera; family Braconidae; genus Microplitis; species Microplitis demolitor. The sequence continues at coordinate 16,799,217 of NC_068549.1, read as the reverse complement.
TAATTATAAAAATGTTGCCCGAGATAGATAAAAGGTTTGTTATTAAATTGCTTATATGACATTTTAAATTGAAGCTAGATATTTAAAGAAAAAATTTCAAGAGCTCAAGAATTTACAGTTGTATGATTATATTTATCAGATCATCATAATTTTAATCATCAATTATATAGGTTGCATCATGTACAAGATAATATGAACTACAAATATTTTTTATGAGATGAGAAAATCCTACATGTTAATTATGAATATGATAAATTTTTTTTTTTCTTTTCTTTTTTTTTGTTATTAATATAGCAATGCAGATGACGATTTGGAGGACGGAGAAATTCCTTCTGATGAAGATGATGACTCAGCTGTACCTGTCGAAACAAAAGTCGAGCCACCTAAGCCATCATCAAAATCAGATTCATCAAAGGACAAGAGTTCTGATTCGAAATCAAACAATAAATCTAGCAATAAAAAATCATCGAATAGCAGCTCTGGTAGCAACAATAAATCAGACCGATTTGGGAAATATAAAAATCCGTCCGATGATTGGGCGGGTGATGTTGAAAAAGCTATAAGAGCTGCTCTCGAAGAAAATAAATCGAAAAATCAGGATAATAAATCAAAAAATAAAAGTAGTAGTAATAGTAGTAGTAGTCGTTCCAGAAATAAAAAAAGAATCCGTGATGATAAAGAAGATGATCGTGCTAAAGATCAAAAGGTTTTTATTAAATTTTATTTTATTATTAAATTGTATTAATTGTTAATTTCTTTTATTATTTTCCTTTTCGTTTATTATTGTTAATAATCATTATTTTTTATTTATTTTTTTTTTAGAAAAAAAAAATTAGTGACGACGAGAATATCAATGATGATGACGATGAAATGCTTTTCGTTAGAGGAGCATCACCAGTTCGCCGTGAAAATCGAGAAAGCTCCCCGCCACCATCTAGACGATCACATGATCGAGATAGCATCGAAAATAATTCAGATCGTGATTCTGATGGGAGATCTAGTCGACATCGAGACCATGATAAACGAAGCACCTCCAGTGGCCGTGGATCTAGTCGTCGTTCGAAAAATGATCGTGGATGTAAAAATAAAGCTCGTACACAATTAAGAAATGAACGAAGCGGTAGACGGAATCAAAATAATGATAATGTCCAAGACGCTGATTCTATTTGTGTGTATTATATGCAAGGTAAATGCCATCGTGGTGATGATTGCCCTTTTTCTCATAATGCATTACCGCCACGTAAAATGGAACTTTGTAAATTTTATCTTATGGATTGCTGTGCTAAAAGAGATAAATGCCTTTACATGCATCATGACTTTCCCTGTAAATTTTTTCACACTGGTCTGAAATGCAATCAAGGTGATAATTGTAAATTTTCTCATGAACCTTTAAATGAACAGGTAAAAAATATTCTTTTGAAGCATCTTGAAACTGCTCCAAAAGAAATTTTAGGTGAATTCCCTCGACTCAGTAGAGAAGGTGCGTTAATGATGATTAACAATACAGCAAGAAATTTAGCACAAGGTCAAGATGCAAGTACTCAAAAAATACCTAGTTTATTTGATGTTACACTACCAGCACCAACAAATAATCTGACAAATAATGATAAAGACGATGATGGTTTAAATCAGATGGATCAATTAAATCATCAGAAGAAATCAAACTCATCTAAAGACCGTAAACCAGCTGGTAAAAAGACTCGCTGGGGTTCTGATGATGACAGAGTACCTTTGGAACAAATAATGTTACTTCAATCAGTTAGTCAACTTGGTATTCTTCCTAATGTTGCACTCAGCCTTGCTGTTCAGCAACAGCTTCAGCAGCGTATGCTAATTCAACAGTGTTTTGCAAATATGGATTTTTATAATGAGATTCAAGGCAATGCTTTAGTTGAAACAGAAGCAAATAAATTGAAAAATAAAATCAATTCTGATAATAAAGTTGATGAAAAAATCCAAGAACAAATGAAACAGAGTACTGTTCAGTCGCAAGATGTAGATTTACGTCAACTTTTAGCCAATAATCCTAAATCTTCACCATCAGTAAGTACTGTAACTGATCAAGTAACTACTTCAACAGAACCTAAAGTCGATGAGGAAAGTGATCATGATGGAGAACCTGATCTCGTTATTGCTGTACCAACGGATGATGATGATAAAAATAAAGATACAAAAGATAAAAGCACTGAAGTAAATGAATTCGGTACAAAAAAAGAGTCTTCCTTAGAAAAAATAGATAATTCTAATAATAATCATGAAAGTAATCAGGAGATGCTTCCTAATTTACCGAAAAAAGCTCAAGAATTATTTTTACGAATTCAGCAGCAACAGAGAGCTGCTAATAATAGTATTGGTAACGTTGATGATAAATGTGCCGCTGATGATGCTTCAAAAAATCAAGATGATTGGTATTCCGATGATGATGATGGTGGTAATGATGATGATGACGACGACGATGATGATGATGAAGGTGGTAATTTACAAATTGTTATTAAAGATAATTTAAAAGATGAAAGTGAAAAAAGTGATTTAGATACTCCAACGAAAGAAAATCCAATAGTTCCAGAACCTGTTGGTATTCCTCAACCTGCTGTTATAGTTGACAAATTAGGTAATCTTAGTAAAATAGACATAAGTGCTGAAGTAACAAAATTACTTTCGTCGATAAAACCACAAGGATCTTTATCAAAAAAGAATTCCGGAGTTGAGTCACCGTCGAGAAGTAATGATAGTAAAAATAATAATTCATCTTCAGATAGTACTGAAAAAGTATCATTGAAAAAATCGGAAAATGGAAGCGTGAGTCCTAAATCATCATCAAATGCTGGATCAGTTTCAAGAGATCCAAGAATGTCAAGAGATCCACGTCAGCGACGAGCTGAAGAGACAAGAACAAGTAGTCCCAGTCGATCTGATTCAAAAAAAGAATCACAATCTCTCCGACTGGAAACGAGTATTTATTCATCAGGAATTACTGCGTCTGATGAAGGAATAGATGCAGATTTTCGAGCACATGATCAAGATCACCGAAGACCTGATTTAGACCTTCGTCAACGTTATCAGCAGGACTTTGGTGATACTGATTTACGAGTTGCAGCTGGTAATTTTATAGAACCACAGGTTGGTTCTGATGTTGATCTTAGGCAAATGTTGAGTTTACCATTTAAACCGGCTCCATCACACGTTCCATGTACGGAAATTGATGCTAGTATTGCGTCTCATGCTCCAGTATCATATAAAGTATATGTCGTTGATATTCCTCGACCAAATTACAGTGGATTAAAACTAACTAAAAGTGATTCACTTGTTAAATATGATCCTCGTCTACGTAAAATATTCCGTCTCTCTCAATCAGATATTGTAGATTCACCTATGTCACCACCACCTGTGAAACCTGACACACCAAAATCACCACCACCTCCACAAGTACGAATGGATCCACGTAGAAAAGCTCTTGAAATAACAATGCAATCTTCACAAGCTATTGGATCAAGTGGAATTATGGGTCTAGGAATGGGTTCACAACAACAATCTCAAGACATATCTATGGGAATAACTGCTTCAGGAATGCAATCATCAGCTGGTATGGGAATGGCAATGGGACAGAATTCAATGATGAATAATATTGGACTGATGAATCCCATGATGAATAATTCTATGCAACCACAAAATATGACGCCTCTTGGTATAGGAGGTATGGGAAATATTTCATCAATGGGACCAAATAATCCTCCAATAGTACCTAACCAAATGGGATACGATCCACGATACCAAACACATAGAAACGGGGGTCCAGGTTTACTTGGACCAGCACCTGTTCTGGGATTTTCTGATCCGCGTGACGGTCCTAACTATGACGGACCATCTTATCCTGCAGGTAATTTTGGTAATTTTGGACCAAATTCGATGGCCAATGAACCAATGATGGCTTATGGTCCTAACAATATGAATTTTGGTAATAATGGGCAATCTGATTGGGCAAATAATAACCAGAATTCAATTAGGCGAGGTGGAAGAATAAGAAGAAGGAATAGAAATCGAACAAATGCTGGATCAAGAAATAATAGATCACCTCCTTAAATTAAATTTTCTATTATATAAAAAAAAAACATTTTTATATTATGTCGGGTAGAATAGATCGCCTTTATGATTTTACAAAAAAAATCTATAAATAAAGATATTTAAATAAATTATATGGACAATTCAGTTTACAAAAAATATTTGGAAATAGAAGCAAAGTAATATTTTGCTCCATTTCTTTTTTTTTTCTTTTAAATTTATAAATGAGCATTAAGTTCAATTATTAATATTGTAAAGTTAATTAGTATTGTAATAAGTAACTGTAATTTTAAATTAGAATTTTTATAGTGCAACCTTACTCATAATACAAACTTCCAATAATATTCTAAACTCATTAAGAGTTTATTGAAGATAAAATAACAATATCGAGATTCTTAATTAATACAGTGAAAGGTAAAGTTCGTTTTCATGATTATTACAACTAAATATTATTATTTAATAAGTAAACATTAATTTATACTTGTAAATACAAGAAGAAGCTTAAGGTTATTCTTGTAAAAATAAAAAAAAATAAAAATATTTATAAAATCAATAATCAAGTAGTAAAAAGTCTGGTTACGTCATTTAAATCAATTTGTAATTATTTAAAGAAAACGATTGCTAAATTTAAATACATATTATGTATTTTTTTTTCTTGTGTTGAAATCGTGTAAGAATTTTTATCATTAGATAGTAAAGAGCACAAAATACATGACGTTAATCAGTATCTTAAATATAATCAGACAAAACACAAAACACGAGCAGGATACTAGATTTAATTAATTATTTCTTTATATGTACATTAATAAAGTAATGAATATCAATTTTTAAAAAATTTTATTTTTTTACGTCTATCGAATGTACATAATATAGTAAATAATTATGCATCTTAAAGTTGTTAATATTCAAACTATTATTTGATAGGAAAATTAAGTTTAATGTAAATTAATATTTGTTAAATATATTAATTAATATATTATTTTATGATTATTATTATTCAAATTTAACTCTACTGTAAAATTATGCAATATGTATAGCCTACGATAATCAACGAATTAAAATAAAAACATGTATCCATTTCAAGACATTTTATATAGGATTTATAATAAATTTTAAAAAAATCGAATTAAGTTTTTTTATAAGACATGAGAAAATAATTGTCTAATAAATTATGAAAAATATCTGTGATCAATATTTTCCTTTTAGAAAATAAAACTTTTATTAGAATAATTTTTAAATTTTAAAATAAATAACTAAATTATCGGAGTTTTAAACTTTAAAAATGAAAAATTTGTAATAGTCGAATTAAAAATCAACTCTAGTTAATTAAATCTTATTATGAATAATTTGAATTTACGTCTTCCACATTTACGTATAATTTATTAATCACGTAAATATGACAAGGCCAAAAATACTTTTCATAACGAGATTGTTCTATTGATTTTCCGACACAACCTTTTTTTTATGTGAAAGATAATTGAAAAAAGTTGTGTTGGAACTTTCTAGTCATGGATATATATTTTTTTTTACAACAAATTTTAACTTTAAAAGTAATTAGAATCGATAAAAATTGTTTTATTTTAATGTAATAATTAATATTATACCTATCGAAATTGTTATTATTTTATAATTACATTGTATCGATGTTTAATTATTTTTTAGTTTTACAGTTATGATTAAATTTGGATAAAAATTATCACTTTTATCTACAATGTATTTGTACAAAAATTTATATTTTTTATTTAAAGAAAAATAAAAAATTTACTTTATAACAGACACCAATAATCCAATGAATACAATTATTTAATCAATGAGTAACAGCGCTGAGAGGTTCTGCACGTATTGATCTTAATTTAAGTTTAGAATCTACCTCATCATCCAACTCTCCGATTATTGCTCTAAAATTAAAAAAAAAATTAACATTAAAAACTAACAAGCATACATTAGTTATTAAAAGTATTAACAAGTATAATTTACTCACACATTGTCACCTCTGATTATATGTAGACCTAAAACAACTTGTTCAACACCCTGTGTCATACTGTATACTCGTTCATGAGAATCATCAAGAATTAAATTAATTGTTTGATCAAATCCTTTTAATGTTCCCTAAAATAAAAAATAATCATTTAAAAGATCACAGATGATTTTATGACTTTATTTTAATACGAGTATTATAAATTACAAAAATATCATTGTATAGGTATCGTTTACTGATTTATAAACAATGAATCAAGAACAATTCATTAACTGCATAAATCTAAACCTTAAATTTTATCATCAACTGTCAGTATGTCCGTTTAAAAATTAATTTTAAACTTAGTTTATCTACAAAACAACATTTACTTCACGGACTTTAAAGTATTCATTAAAAAACTTCGTTAAAAAATTTTAAAATAAGTTATAGAGATAACTTACAACAAAATTTCTTCCATCAGATGTGATAATAGATACGGTATCTAAAAATATTTTAATTAAGGATTTTATAAATAATATTATCGTGAAAATTTATATGAATAGTATATAATTAGTTAATGTAAAGGATACGGTTAACGTAACTTTCAAGTCCTGATGCCATTGTTGTATTTGATTTTTATTAAAATAGTAGACAATTGTTTTTTAAACAATTTTTAATAAAAAATTATCACTAGCAAGATTTATAAAATTTTTTGCAATTTAATCCACTTTATTTATTAAACAAAAATAATTTTTTTGAACTTATTTATCATGCCATCGTGCAAGTTGTTTTGGAGTTGTTTCCTATAGATATCTATTTACAATATACATACTATAGAGGGTGGAGGTAAGAAGCACTCTCTGCATATTAAAAGTGTCTATAAAAGTAAGATTAAGGTGGCGCTGCTTACGAAAGTGCCCCTAATAGCCACTTTAGCTTGAAATTGACTGTAATTTGATGTTGAAATTACCTGAAATTTGCTGCCCGAATTTGCCGTAAATTTGACAGCAAAAGTTGAAAATAAAAATTTGCGGTTAATTTTTCTTCAATTTAAAAGGTACTCTGATAGCATAGTTTGCGTTTGCTTTAGCAGAAGTTTACTTTACAAAAGTTTCGTTAATTTTTTCGTAAAATTTCCGTCAACTTTGGACTTTTGACAACTTGCTATTGAATTTGACGTAAATTTACTGCCCGCATTAGAATGAAAATTTATTTCAGAAGGTGACTAGAAAAAAGTTGTCATCAATTTTCAGGCAAATTTTATATCAATTTATCGTTAATTTGACTTGAAAAATTGTTAAGTATTTTTTTCGCCGTCAAATTGTAGATATTTTTATGTATAAATTTGATCACCTTCTGAAATGGTAAGAACGAACATTGCCGACTTTTTTTCGTAAAAAGTTACCTTTGAATTGAAGAAAAATTAACCGCAAATTTTTCTTTCGAATTTTTGCTGTCAAATTGTCGGCAAATTCGGGTAGCAAATTTAAGGTAATTTCAACATCAAATTACCGCTGATTTCAAGCTAAAGCGGCTATTAGGAATGATTAGTATACTAACTATCTAAGAATGAAAAAAAAAATATTTTTTGAATTTCTCACTTTTTTCTCGGCTTATTTTTACACCTTCATAATTTATTGAGTTTCCTTATAGCCAATTTCGATCACCAGAAAGTTGGTATCTATGAATTGCGACTAAATTGTCGACAACCTGACTAACTTATAATATTCATCATTTGTTATTTATCAATATATTTTCAAAAATAAACTATTTAAGAACGGTTTTCAGATAATTTTGTCCCAGCTTTTCTCTGAAATAAAAGCTCTAAACGCAAAATAAAGACACATACCCGATGATTTACTCTATGAACTAGCGAAGTGCACTTGAATTTTTTGATAACTTCCATTTGTTTACGAGAAAGCTTGGACAAAGTTCCTATTTAATGTACAAGTGCAACAGAGATAGTACCGTTTATCCAGTTGAGTGCGAATAGAGAAACAAATGAAAACGCGTCTTAAGAATAAAAATGCCTAATTATTTAAAATTATAAGCATTGAGCGGTTTTTATTGTTAGTGTGCGCGTTTTCTGTGAGGTCGCGCTATACTTTCTGTTAAACACTTCTGGCAATCCTGTGCTAGGGTAGCTACCCTGATTGAAAGAAACGATTCGAAATGACTTACAATGTTAAATGTCCATAAGAAGAGTGATTCAAAAGTATTAAAGGTATTCAAAAGCAATAAAAAGTATTAAAGCCTTTTTTTCTTTTAATCGTTTTAAATCGTTTCTTAAAAGGGTAACAAGAAAACAAAAAGTGGTTGTGTTTGATAATTAATGATACGATTACTTAGCACTTTTATATGACCCTGAAGTTAGCTCTCAGCGCTTAAAAAAAAGTTTAGTTAAGGATATTTCTGAATTGAAGCATGCCTTTATCTTTTAAAAATCTAACAATGGTTTTTTTTTAATTAAGTAAAGGCATGAGTTTTTCTTTTTTTAATTATTATCATTTTTTGACTTGTAATCCGATGTTAAAATTTGTTTAAAAATCAAAAGATGAAGATATTAAATGAACTAATGAAAATTAATAAAATTAAAAAAATACCATCATCAGATTTTTCAAAAATAAAGGCATGACTTTTTTTTTAATTTATTATCATTTTTTAATTTTATATTTGATATCAAAAATTTTTAAAAAATCAAAAGATGAAGATATAAAAGGAATGAATGAAAATTTTAAAAATTGAAAAAACACCATCGTCAGATTTTTCAAAAATGAAGTAATGACAATTTTTTTTTCTCTTGTATAATTAATTTTCGCGAAGTTATGAAGAAAAAACTAATATAATAATTTAAAAAATGCCTGAAACCATCATTTTTTAATGAAAAAATATATTCAATTATTAAATTTGATAAATATCTGATAATGGATTGCTTCGTGAGAGCTTCCAAAAATTTTCTTTTTAAACTAAAAATTTTTTTGTGTGTGGAAAAAATATTTTTACCATTACCATTTGTAGATAATTTCCCAAAAAATAAATCCCCACTTAGCGAATTTCTGAAAAATAATTCAATTCGGAAATATCTTTAACTAAACTTTTTTTTAAGAGCTGAGAGCTAACTTCAGGGTCATACTTACATATGATATTTCTGTTGTGTGTGTATATTATACGTCCTGCTTAAAAAAATTCAATAGATTTTTATATCTGTATGTATAAGGCCCTATACTTAATTACAGCACTTCTCATAGATCTCACTCATTCTTATAAAATCTTTATGGGAATTTATGAGAATCTACTGGATTCTATGAGATTTTTTAAACAGGGTAGCCTCAATAACTCTAATAAGCTTATAATCTCACAAACTTTGATAGTATAGAATAATACGAAATACTAGTGGTGTTTATTATTAACAGAGGCGTTATCAGATATTTTCGACTGGGTTTTTTTCGGAAACAAAATCTCTAAATACAAAACACAGACCGCATTTTGATGCATTACTGTCTAATCTAGTGAAGTGCGCTTTGATTGTTTCATAATATTCGTTTGTTTAAAAGAAAAACTCGGCCAAAGTTTTCATTTACTGTACAAGTGCAACAAAGATAGTACCGTTCGTGGTCTTGAGTGTAATAGAAAGAAAAGTGCGAACTTCTGTTATTCAAAGAATAATTTTGGAAATGAATCGTTATTTATTATTATATGATTCCTATTTAAAAGAAAACTAAGTTTATAATATCTACAATTAGGTCAATTGCATCAGCAGTTTTATATGAATATTTAATTTTTTTGATTAAAAATATATAAAATATTTATAAGTTAAATATAAACCTAATAAATTTAAAAATATTTCACTCAACATCATTAACATTTATTTATACTTTAAGGGGCTCCTCTGTGTGATAGCCTGTTTTTTAAGCGTTTTTAAGGAATTGTTTTTTTGACGACTAATGAAAAAATATAACTTTGGGTTTTTTTTTTTATTATTTATTAATTAATATTTCAAGAGTATGTAAAACAAATTTTTAATAAAAGTCTACATTACAACGTAAGTTTTACCGTTCTGAAGATATCCACCTCGAAAAAAAGTACGGTCGTTTGCTCTACGATCCCGGCTCTAGTCTTAGGCCTAATCGGTCACCACTGAGAGCGCTCAATTTAGTTCATAATCCAATGACGAACTAGTTCTTTCTTTTAGTTCATTAGTTCTTTTGTTTAAATAATTTAATAAAAACAATAAATAGAAAAAAAAATATATTTATGATTAATGCTGGTTCTGTTTATTTATGGAACATAAAATTTTTTATTTAAATAAGAATGAAAAAATAAAAGAATTTATATTAATAATTAGTCAACAGCTAGTCTCGTTTCTAGTATAATGCGTAATTATATTACAATACTTAAAAAATGCTAATTATTACAATTAAAGTTGACATTTTTTTATAGCACATCAAATCTTTTACTTAAGTAAAAATGAAAAAATTCAATAATTTATATTAATCATTAGTCAACAGCTAGTCTCGTTGAGTAATGATCTAATATATAAAAATAGTCTCTCGCAATATCAAGGCGCGCACAGAAAAAGTAAATAACTCGGTTGGTCACATAGCGCCAGTGTCTAGTTAAACCGACGCTAAAAAAAATATAAAAAGAACTAAGAGCGAGATCATCGACGAACTAGTTCGCATAGTTCACCTAAAGGAGCGCTCTTCCGACCTAGGTCGTTCGCGAATTACCCAAGACTACCCGGCTCATTAACTTGTCTGAGAAAAAAAAAAACGGCATATTTCAATCGGTAAGCCTGAATGCATCGAGTGAACTAAAATCATTTGCAAATATTAGGTTTAGTTGAAACTCTGAAAATCTTGACTTACCATCAATTTGCGCTGTTTGGACTGTAGAGTACTTCTTTCTCTTCTTCTTGGAAGTCTCTCAAAGTGGATTGCTCTACTTTTGCTTCAATTTTTGACTTTTTGAACTCGTCACGATAGACCCGGCTTCCCATCACTAAACTCATCAGCGCTCCGAAAATCTGTATCTTCTAACTATTAGATCTTCATAACAACTTCGAATTGTCAAAAATCACTTTACTAGCATATTCTACACATGTTAAGGAACCAACACCGGGAACTCCCTTAATTGTTATTATTAATTTTTCCAAGTAACTTTTTTTTAATTCTAATTAAGTAGTATTATGGTAGTTTTTAAAATTAAGACAAAATATTTTATTTAATTTATGTGAATATTTAATTTTTTTGATTGTGAATAAATAAAATATTTGTAAGTTAAATGTAAACCTGATTCATTTTCAACCCTTTACTTTAATATTAATAAGAATTACTTATAGTTTAAGCATATACAGTCATTTATTATTATTCTCCTAAGTAATTTTTGTTTTCTTCTAGCGTATTTAATTATTGCAGCTATTATTATTGCAGCTATTAAAATTAACCAGCACGAAAAGTTTGAATTTTTTTCCTATTTAGGGGGAAGAAAGTTGCTATTTTTGTATATGAGAAAATAAATGATAAAAAATAGTGCATGCGCCATTCTCCTCATAAATAGAGGCAAAATGTTAAACTTCCAAGTTCAGATCTGGTGAAAAATTTGTGCCATATGAGAGATCCGAACGAAAACGAAGCCAACGGAAAAAATGCAAGCAAATTTTGAGACAAATTTAGACAATAATAAGATACATTCAATAGCTTATAATTACAATAAGTGTAGTATATTACATACCTTGGACAATAAGGTAAGAAATGTTCCAGACCACATGGAATTGTTAGCCGAGGCGAAGACGATATATATTTTCGAGTTTAAAGAGCTCAAAAATGTATTGACAATAAAGTCAACTCCTTGAGCTCAAAAACAGTGGGAAGTTTCAGGGCTGGCCCGTAGGGTCAAGTGATTTTCAGCCTTTTTTTTTTTTTTTTTAAGTTAAGAAATTATTAATTTAAAAAATGTCTGATGTCGGTTAACTTCAGGATCATATGAATTTTATATGCTCTAATAGCCACTTTAGCTTGAAATTGACAGTAATTTGACATTGAAATTGTCTGAAATTTGATGACAATTTGACAGCAAAAGTTAGAAAGACAAATTTAATTTTTCCGTAATTTAGAGATAACTTTTTACTAGAAAAAAAAAGTCAGTAATGTTCATTCTTATACCATCTCAGAAGGAGATTAAATTTATACATAAAAATGTCTACAATTTGACGGCAAAAAAAGACGTAACAAATTATCAAGTCAAATTAACAATGAATTAATGTAAAAATTTGCCTGAAAATTGACGGCAAATTTTGTCTAGTTAACTTTTGAAGTGAATTTGCATTCTAATTCGGGTAGTATATTTACGTTAAATTGTATCTCAAGTTGTGTATAAATTGTCGTCAAAAACGGAAAAGTCCGAAGTTGAGACTGTCAACGTGTGACGTCATAGTTTAATTAAATTCTGCATGGTTATTATAATTTCAATTTATTAGCATAATTAAATCTGAATCTTTCGCTAAATAAATCGTTGCTCTCCATAGAAAAAAAGAGGAGCAATTTAATGACAGCGATAACTATTGAAAATTAAATTTATTTATTAAGTTATTTACAAAAATTAGTTTTGTATTTTTAATTACTGATAATTATTTAAGCATTAATTTTATGACTGGAGCCGTTATGGATTCTGAAAGAGCATTTAAAGCGCACTTTTTTTGGTTCATCAATTATTAAAAAATATCAAAATTCTGCGTTGACTCTTAGTGGTAGAATATTAGCAAAATTTATTAATTTTTCATATTTTATTCTATAATCAAATTATTGAATCGGCCACTTGGCATTTAATTGTCAATTATTTTTTTTACCGACCGAAATCCATCATAAAAAAAACATAGATAGCGTTAAAGTCAACGGCAGTTAATTGTCAGATAAATAACGAGTTATTAACCGGTAAATTATGTATTTTTAACACCATTTCAACTGAAATTTGCATCATGATTACCAGTACACATATTGCTGTATACAGCGGTGCACTGCCAAGTTTTTTTTTTTTTTTAAGTAAATTGAGTTTTACATGACTACAGACTTGACGTCTTTTATTCAAGTTTTTTAGTGATTTTTACTCTAAAAAAAAAAATTATTTTCGTTAATGACTCAAAGCTATTTTTGTAATTTTTGTTATCATTTTTTGAGTTATTTTTAAAACTCAAGTATTTATTGTTGTATTAATTAAAATTATATAGACTTAATAAATTAGCAATTTGTTTATAAATAGAAGAAATAAATAAATATTTATAAAAAATGCCTGTTTTTCATACAAAAACTATCGAAAGCATCCTCGAGCCTGTAGCACAGCAGGTAAACAATATTTTTATTTTACTGTACTTATAATTTTTTTTTTATTTTTTGATTCAAACAATTGTGTAATTTGATAATTTTCCTAAAATAGATATTATTTATAAAATAAAAATATAATATCACATAAACATTATTATGGAATTTATGTACGTGAAGTAAAAAATTTTTTTTTATTTTACACCCACTCAAATTATGTCATTTCGAAATAGATAGATCTGTTTATAGTAATTTTTCATCATCAGAATGTTATAATTGATGATATCATGTGTGTAGCCTGTAACAATTGAGTAATAGTTTAAAAAACAATTATTATCATTATAAAAGAAAAAAAAATAATAAAAATTGCGAAGTTTCATTATTCTTATTTATTATTTGAATTCTTGAATGATTGTATTAAAATTGCAATAGTTGCATCGTTTACCATTTATGTACATTGACATTGTGATTCATGATGATATCACATACATTCCAGTATATTTTACTTAAATATTTATGTAAAACAAAAAAAAAATAAAAACATACTTAATTTTATATCTGAAGCATATTGAACATCAATACTTGTTTTCATTCATCATTATAAAATTTTATATTTTAAGGAAAAAGAAAAATATTTCGATTCAAAAATATTCACATTGTGTAATAAAACCTTCAGAATTTTTACCGCCCAAGTAACTTCTCCCCAGATTAACTTTTATTTGGATCATTATTATTTTTAGAATACGTCATAACTTTTGGTCTGAACTTACGTTAGCCAATTGCTAGGCGTTGTTCATGGTACCATTATCGTCATTCAATGGCACATGCTATTTAAACTTACTCCAAAATATTACTCATATAATTTAAACAAAATAATTAGTTCAAGACCGTTACCGTCAGATTTCAATAAAAATGTCTTTTTTTTTTTTTTTTAATTAAATTAATTAACTAGTCAATGATAATATATGATTTAAATTTATGTAAATAAATTTAAATTATTATTTTATTGCTAAACTTAAATCTTCGACTACATTTAATTTTTTTTTAATTCAATTTATTTTGCCTACTTTTCCATAGTTTAAACCAGTCTTTCTATTTCTAAAATTTTTGTTTTAGCAAGCAATATAACTCCAAAATACAATAGTATTTTCATTTTAAGTTAGTATTGTCAATTTTATAATAAATTTTTAGAATTCGATGAAATTCCGCGTAGTAGTAGATAATGAAGAGAAAAAGATTCAATAAAATTTTTAAAAGCTACAGAGAACTAGTAAAATTTTGAGTTTCGTACGTTTGAAATTGAGCTTTCTATTAATTACAGGTTTCACCGAATTTTTTGGCTCTTCTAAGTCTTAAAATTTAATTAGATTGTTTTCTTAACATTAGCTACTAATATGCCGAATACTACACTGGTCACAAAAATTAAGGGATATAAAAAAAATTTGAAATTTTTGAGCGATTTTCGACATGTTGTAACTCGGTGAAAAATGTTCGTAGAGTAAAAATTGTCGGTTTTCTTAGAATTTTTAAAATCAGATATTTTTTTAAATTATTACATGTAATACAATAATTTTCTCGTGTAGCCCGACCCTGTAATTAACTCGTCAATCATAAATATCTTTCAAGGTCACTCCAGTAATTGAAAATAAAATAAATATGAAATCGATCCCCTATTTATATGTTGATCAAGATATAAATTTTGTAATTTATATTTAAACCTTGAATATAATTCAATAAAAATAGATTTAATTTCAATAAGATTTATACTTATTTCTTGCACACTTCTAAGAGGAAGCATTTGGGTGTGCTTTACTCTCTCACAATTTACTTTTTAATTGTAAACGAAACTTATAAAGCTCAAAGTTATGACAATAGTTATTTATCGTTATTGAAATATTCAATGAAATTTCTCACGTTCAAAATAATTTAAATTTTTAGGTTTCGAGACTTGTTATTCTTCATGAAGAAGCTGAAGATGGAAATGCCATGCCAGATTTGGAACGGCCTGTTTATGCCGTCAGCATGGCCGTTACAAATCTTGTTAAAGTAGGTTTCTTTAAAAAATTTTTAAATTTGATTTTATAGTCGAAATAAATAACAGAAATCATGTATTATAATGTCAAACTAGGTCGGAAAAGAAACAATCAATTCTTCGGACGATGCATTGCTTAAACAAGATATGCCAGCTGCACTTCAACGTGTTGAAGGTGCATCAAGACTTCTTGAAGAAGCATCTGCTCTACTGAAACACGATCCATACTCTGGACCTGCTAGGTAATTAATATTAAATTTTATTCATCAATAGTTTTAAGATTTTTTTTTTTGATAATTTAATTGATTATTAAATTATTTTACAGAAAAAAACTTATTGAAGGTTCGCGAGGTATTCTTCAAGGTACTAGTTCTTTGCTGTTGTGCTTCGACGAAAGCGAAGTGCGTAAAATAATTAGAGAATGTAAAAGAGTTTTGGATTATTTGGCTGTTACTGAAGTAATTGAAACAATGGAAGATCTGGTACATTTTTTAAAAAATCTCAGCCCCTGTTTAAGTAAAGTTTCACGTGAAGTAGGTGCAAGAGAAAAAGAGTTGACTCATCAAGTTCACCGTGAAATTTTAATACGATGTTTAGATCAAGTTAAAACTTTGGCACCAATTTTAATCTGTTCAATGAAAATTTTTATTCATATAATATCTCAGGGTGGTAGAGGTGCTGAAGAAGCTGCAGAAAATCGTAATTATCTTTCTAGCCGTATGTCAGATGAACTAAATGAAATAATACGTGTACTTCAATTGACAACTTATGACGAGGAGGAATGGGATGCTGATCAATTAACGGTATATTATTGTTCAAAATAATATAATAATAAATATATACTTTTATATTATTACAATTATTAAATTAAATATATTATATTTAGGTATTAAAAAAAGCTCAGAGTGCCATAGAGTCTCGTGTAAGAACAGCTCATGATTGGTTAGACGATGGTAGAGCAATGCAAGGCGGAGTTGGTGAAAAAAGTCTGCGACAAATTATCGAACAAGCAAATAAACTTGCTGATCGTTATCTTTCGCCGTCACAGTCTGATGCTATGTCTAAACTAGCATCTCAATTAGTAACAATGACTAATGCGCTTTGTGAATTACGCCAGGATGGAAAAGGAACAACTGTACAAGCAGAATCACTTGCTCGAGGAATTAAAGAAAAGCTTAATGAACTTCGTTCCTCTGTAGCATCGGCAATCGTTGCAGCTGATAAATCAGGAACAGCTCAAACTGCTCATACTGTTGCTGGTCGACTAGAGCAAGCTAATAAGTGGCTTTTAAATCCCCAACATGATGACAAAGGACTCGGACAACGTGCCATAGCTATGATTATTCATGAAGGAAAAAAAGTAAGTTCTACTATTATATTACATTTATATTATAAATTTAACATTTTATAAAATGCACTATTCATTTGTGCTGCAAATGGATAGAATCAGCAAAGTTTACCATACGTAAGTTTGTTATTGTGTAGAAGAATCTATAAAAATGTAATTATTAAAATCAATTATTAATATTTAACAAACTTAGCGATAAATATAATCAGTAATGTATCAATTATTTCTTTTTCTTTAGGTTGCTGAAGGCCTTCCAGGTATTCATAAAGCGGAAATCCTACAGCTTTGCGATGAAGTAGAGAATTTATCGCGTCAATTAGCTGATATGTGTGCTTATGGTCAAGGAAATACACCACGTGCACAAGAAATAGCACGGCAATTATCACAAAAACTTTACGAATTAAAAAATCGTATTCAACAAGCAGTTGTATCACGTGTAGTTGAAGATTTTATTGATATTACAACACCACTGAAACAATTTACCGATGCTGTTTTAATTCCCGAAGGCACACCAGGACGTGAACAAAATTTCAATGATAAAACTCATGCACTTCAAATATTTTCAAATCGTGCTGTTAAAACAGCGCGTATGGTAGCCGCTGGTGGCAGTAGTGGAAATAAAAAATTAGCTGAAGCATTATTAAATAGTGCTTCTCAAGTTGAATCATTAACACCACAGTTAGTTAATGCTGGACGTATTAGAATGAGTTATCCAGAAAGTAAAGCTGCTGATGAACACTTTGAAAATTTACGTCAACAGTATGCAGAGACAATGCAGCGAACAAGAGCACTTTGTGATGAAGCTACTGATAGTGCTGATTTTATTCGTACATCTGAAGAACAAATGCAGAAACATACTTTCCTTTGTGAGGAAGCTATTGCTAAACAACATCCACAAAAAATGGTTGATAATACTGCCGCAATTGCTCGTTTAGCTAATCGAGTTATTCTTGTTGCTAAACAAGAGAGTGACAATAGTGAAGATCTTTCATTTATTCAACGAGTTAATCAAGCTGCTGATGTTCTTCAGCACTGTGTGACACCTATGGTGCAAGATGCTAAAGCTGTTGCTATGAATATTACCGATGCTCCGTCTATTTCACATTGGAGAGAAAGCAATCGTGCTGTAATTATTTTTATTTTTTTATTATTCAAAATTGATAAATTTATATTGATAATTAAATAACTTGGATCAATTTTATTTTTAGCTGCTAAATAGCGTAGGACAAGTTCGCAAAGCTCTGCATCTTGATCAAAGAACTTCTCCTGATATTTCACAGCTGCGAATTAGCGATGGTTTGTTGAATATTTTAATTTTTTTATTTTATTATAAATCTATTAAAAGTTTAATCTTTTTAATATTTATAGACTGTTTTATTAACGATTCAAAAAAAATTTTAAGTGATTATAAATTTATTTCAGAAGATAAAGTGCCCCTACCTCGGCACACTTACTTTACAGATAAAGGTATCATTAATTTTCATGAGTATAAAAAAATTTACTGTGTTTTTATTGAATTTTTACCGAAAAATTTTCATTTTTTAATTTATTTTTTATTATTTAATATAGTTGTGTTTATTTTATTTAGTCTACTGTATTCAAAAATACCTGAAAAAGAAACTGTTTCTTTTTGTTTTTCTTTTCGTAAATATCATATCATTCACTCATTGTCATAAGCATTGATATGTATATTTTTAGTTTTTGTTGATTTTAATTTTCTAATTGATACCGTAATTTTTCATTGATTGATTTTTTGATTAAATTTCTTAACTGTCAGTCGGTGAACCTTTGAAGAATCAGCCGTCACCCAGCAATTTGGGCGCGGTCAGCCCTACATTTAATACTGGCAAACCGCAACATCGTTCCATCAGTCCTTTGCCTAAATGGGCACGTGGAGGTATTAGAAAATAAAATAAAACCCCACATATATATCTATTAATTCCATTTAAAATTATTTTACAAGCTAAAAAAAAATTAATGACACAATTATCCATTTTAATTGATGACATTAAAATAATGAAGCTATCATCCCTATTATTTTTTATTATTTTTTTTTTGTATCATGTTAACTGTAATTTCTTATCAGGAGATAATCCAGACCTACTATACCAGGAACTTGCCCCTGAGAACAACTTTGAGAAAACGGCTCAAGCCGGAGGTAATTTATCACAATAACGAAAATAAAAAAGAAAAATAACTGTCTCAAATATTATTTGAGACATTTTAGATTTTTTCTTTCTTTATTTTATGTTTAGAAGTTTCGCGTATTGATTGCTCGCCAATGATGTTTGAATTTTTTTTTACTTTTTTTAAATCACCAAATTCATCTCATCATTCATTTTTTTTTATCAGCGCATGTTATGAAATCCCTTTGAAAAAATTTTAATCTTCGAAAAAAAAAAAATCTTAATATTTTTTGAGGTGACTGTATTTTTTATTTATTTAAATGCTGCATGTATTGCCAAGGATATTGCGATAATTATTTTGATCATTACAATGTGGACAAAAATGGTAAGATTAAATAATTGTTTGTTTAAATTTTCAGAGTAAGCTGCATCTTGATGTTTATGAGTGTAATGCATGAAAATAATATATTATTTTGTTCTAATTTAATTAATTTTTAAAAAATTATTTTTGTTATTAAGAAATGGTACCACCAAGACCTCCATTACCAGGTGGAGAGATAGCACCTCCAAGACCACCACCACCAGAGACTGATGATGAAGATGAAATGTTTATGCATGCACCTCAACCAAATCAACCTATCATGGTAATTTAAAAAAAAATAAATATTAAACTGAATAAATAAATAAATTTATTAAATAAATAATTATTTTAGATGGCAGCTCATGGTCTCCATCAAGAAGTTCGTCAATGGTCTAGCAAAGATAATGATATCATTGCTGCTGCTAAAAAAATGGCTATTTTAATGGCTCGTCTTTCTGGTTTAGTTCGAGGTGAAGGTGGTAATAAACGTGATTTGATTGCTTGTGCTAAAGCTATTGCTGAAGCATCACAAGAAGTTACTCGTTTAGCTAAAGAATTAGCTCGAGAATGCACAGACAAACGTATTCGCACGGTAATTTTTAAATATTTAACAATATTAATTATTGTTTGATATTAATTATTTATTCAGTATAACTTTATATTATTATTTTTTTTATAATCAGAACTTACTTCAAGTATGTGAAAGAATCCCGACAATAGGAACTCAATTGAAGATCTTATCAACTGTAAAAGCAACAATGCTTGGTGCTCAAGGTATATTAATAATTTATTTTTATTGATATAAATAACATTTAATACTTAAAAAATAATACCGCTTTATTATTAAAATTATTCAAAGTCATTTTATTTATCTTCTAGTAAAATCATTAATGACTATATTTCAGCTTTTAAATAGTAATAACTATTAAATTTAGTTAATTTGTACATAAAAAAAAAATTAAACACATCATTAATTAAAAATATTAACAATTTAACACGTAATGGTTCAATTTCATATTAACTCATTATTATAATCAATGAACATTGTTTTTTTGTGCATAGAAACGCTCCCCACCTGGGAAGAACTGATGCTATATGGTAAAAAAAAGCTGTATATAACGCGTGTTTGCATTCATTTCATCTATGCGTGCACATATTTTTCTATATTTTTATTAATGCATGCTTAATACTTGAGCAACAAAATTTTTCATTGCATGAATTTAATTATAATATATTTTGCTGAAACAAAAAACTTACCTTTTAATTTTCGTTAAAGTATAACATATGCATTGTCATTTATGTCCATTACATGTGATCAAGTTATAAGTTTTAGCGCAATCATTACGTTAAGTTTAAATTATAAAAATTTGATATTGCAAGTACTAACATTTAATATTAATATTATTAGACTAACTTATTCTTATTACTTTTATCTCTTATTCGGTCTCATCGTTTGGCATGACGCGGTGATTTTCACCTGTATCGTTACAGATGAATTGATTGGGATTAGTAAGTCTCGATGTAATTTATTGATTGATTATTATTATTATTATTATTATTATTATTATTATTATTATTATTATTATTATTATTATTATTATTATTATTATTTTACATGATATTTGAAATTTATTACTTTTAAGTAGTAATTTATATGTTGATAAGTATGCAGAAAAGTCTGTTTAGATTTTTATAGTTATTTTTATTACTATTATGATTTAAATTTAAATAATATTATATTACACATCAAAGGATAAAAGTAGGATGTAGCAATTCGCAATTACACACTCGAGTTGTAATGTCTTACTTTCCCTACTTTTCTCCCTTAGTGTATAATATACTATAGAAATATTGTAGCTTCGATTTATTTATGTATATTATTTTTTTAATTTAACTAATGATTCATTAATTAATGATACAGGTACGGAAGAGGATCAAGAAGCAACAGATATGCTGGTCGGAAACGCTCAAAATCTTATGCAAAGTGTTAAAGAGACAGTGAGAGCTGCAGAGTGTGCAAGCATCAAGATTCGTACCGCGTCTGGAATGAAATTACGCTGGGTGCGCCGTCAACCTTGGTACCAATATTAGATTTGTGACACAATTATGTCGTAGATTCGCTTCTGAGTTTTATTTACCTCTGACAAAATTTTTGTTTCGAATCAGTCGTGGACATGTGGTTTTAACTACATAGACAGTTTGCCGTAGTACAGTAATGTACTAGTGGCTTACGTTTATTAACCCAATTAAATTTTTATCACCACATAGATTACTTTCAGTTTAATTAATTCTTTAAAAAGTTAAATTTATAAAATTTCTAATATACTTTTATAATTACTAAATTGTTTATTAATTATATAATAATATTAATAATAATAATTGTTGTAATCACTGCAAAATAGTTAAGTTTAATCATTTTTTCGGATGTCAGGGTCCATAACATTATTACACATAAGAATTATTCTTATTGTTCAGTACGATTATATTGAAAAATTTTTTTTCTCTCATTTATGAGAAAAAGACTTGATTAATTGTTTCGTCCATTATAAGAAAAATTACAACTAATATTATTTCTACATAATTGTATCGTATTGTATTAAAAATAAGTTGACGTCATTTTATTGTTTTTGCTAATCATATTGTCATTTTATATAAATATACATTGGGATAAATCATTTAAATTATTTAAATACAATACATCGGCTTGTTGTGAGTTAATCAACTAAAAATATTTTTTAAATATTTTATAAAAATAAGTCTAAACCCTTTTTACAGGCTTGGATTAAATTTTATCGTACTGAATAAACAGACAATTTGAAAAATGTATCATGTAAATTTTTAAATTATATTCATGTGCAATTTTCTGAAATAATATTTTTTGTATGATAATGAAAAATATTGGCCTTGATAGTAAATTATTAATATTTTTGTAAGGTCCAGTGCAATAACGTTGATAAATGTAGTGTTACAATATGTATACTTTTTGCGATGGTTTTTTTTATAATTCAATGGTGCTAAAAAATATTAAAATGTTAAATTAGAGTAAATAAAATAATTTTTTTAGAATGTAAATGCAATAATGTTTTTGAAATAAGTTTCGATTTAGATAAAAAAATAAAAATAAAAGAGATAACAATATAATTTTTGTAACTTTTAGTACATTAACTACTTTAATTTTAAGCGTAATATTTTTAAAACAAAACGTAACATAAAATTTAACTAAAATTTCTTAAATGTCTTAATAAATAATTTTTTTGTAAACTACTAATGCCAAATTCATTTAAAATTATAATCCTATAATTTAATATTTTTTTAAATTTGTCCTTTTATTTTTTGCCAATGGATTCATCAGTAGGATTAATAATTTGAATATAATAATAAAAGTAGATTTAGAAAATACATAATTGATAAATTTAGTTCTATGTCATGCGTATAAGATAAAAAAATGCATTAGTTTACTAGCATGACTATTTTAGTTTAGTGATCATGCTCGTAATTATCAATGAGCAAGTGACGGCTGACAAAAACATTTAAAAATTGATAAGGATCATTGTTTTTATCATCACAAGGTACATCTTTAAATTGTGTGTTTTTTGTAGCTGGTGAAAAATGGTCTCTGTTTTCCGTGAATGATATCTATGTATATATGTATGTATGTGTAAGTACCTAATATGTATATTGAAATGGTATAATTGTTATCGAGGCGTACATTATTTTTTTTGATAAGTATTATTACAAAATAAGAGTGAATTATGTGAAATTACACAACGATTTTTAAATTAAAATAACATTGATTAAATAAGTATTCCTTTAAAAAGTTAATTTTTACAAGAAACGACAAAATAAATTGCTATAATGGCTGAAAACGTCCCAATTCTTGAAGGATTTTTATGTCCTGTATGCATGACAGATTTAAAAAAACCATGTCAATTAACAAAACATTTTGAAGAAGTTCACAATGACGATCCAGAAATACTAAAATCTCTCAAAGGTAAATTTAACATATTCAATAATTGAATATAGCCAATTTTTAAAGGTTATAAATTACTATTCAATAAAAAAAAAAACAATTCAAATAGTTAAATGTTAATCATTACTTTTAAATAGATTTGTTTGGAAAAGCTAAAAAAAAAATTCTTAAACAAGATGAAATGCCTGATAATTTCTCTCACAATGTACCGATCCGAGAAAAACAATTGAGTCCGGATATTAATTGGGGTCCACAAGAAATTGGAGCTGTTAAATCTTACACTGTTTACTATAGAGATATTAGAAACGCTAAATTGGAAAGGTATTCAACTGAAACAAATAAATTACTGATAAGATTAGACAAACTATTATTAAATTTACCATCAGATCCAATTGATCGAAAAGGTATTTCTAATTTAAAAATTAAATTTAAATAAATTATAAAAATACTTGACAATTTTTTTTACTCGGTATTAATTATTTTATATTAATAAATAAAATTAGTCATTAAATTGTCGTTTCAGCTCATGAACGTACGATTGTGCCTTGGATTGATGATAAAGATGTTAAATTATGTCCAAATTGTGCACGTAGTTTCCATTTAGCCAGAAGAAAACATCATTGCCGGTTGTGTGGTGCTGTAATGTGTCACGATTGTACTGAATTTTTATCTCTTATTGATGCTCGTAAGTTATTTTTTTCTGTAGTAAGAATAATAATTATATATAGATTAAAATACTATAAATTCATCAGGTAAAATGACTAGTCCAACATCAGTAGATGATTCGTCAATATCTCCTACATCATCAGAATCTCCATTAACAGATCGAATTATTCGAGCTGGAATAGGACTTTCGAAAATAGCCCGATCACCATCAAGTGGAAGTCTCAATAGTATTTTATCACTGATGAATGATCGAGCAGGTGGTGAACAGTATTTTCGATTATGTTTTCATTGTAAAAACCTTTTGGATGCACGTGAAAAATTAAAAGTAAGACATCTAAGTAAACCAATTATTTCAAAATTTTACGAAACTATGAGAACATATATGGAAGAAGCAATGCGTTTTATGACAATGTACAATAAAATGTGGGAATCATTAAGTAAAGGGGAAATGACTTATGATTTACGTGATGCACAAATATTGAGAATTAAAATAGCTAAAGTTGGAGAAAATGTTGATAATATAAGTAAAAAAATTATAGCTATTGGTACTGCAGATATTGATAATCCACCACAGGGTCAGGCACTAAAACTTCATCAAATGATTCGTGCATCCGCAATGATATTTCTTAAAGAACAATTATTAACTATTCCCTCACTGCCGTCTGAAGAAGAATATTTGGCTTTGCAAGAAAACCGTCGTCAGAAAATTGAAGAAAGAATAGCTTACGAAAGACAGTTGGAAATTGAAGAAGCTTTAAAAGAAAGACGTAGAGACTATAAAGTAGATAATAAAAGCTCACAAAATATTACACCGATTAAAAATAATGAGGTAAAATTATTTAATTACTTATTAATATAATTTTATTCATGTATTTATTTATTTGTGTAGACTTTGATGGAGACGTCACAAGGCTGGACACCTTCTGGGGCTGTTGCAATACTTCCATCCGCATCAATTGAACCAATAATCGAACAAATGAGTAATTTACGATCGTACATAAAACAAGCTAAAGCAGAATGTAAATTTGATGAAGTAGCTACATTAGAAAGTAATTTACGTGAACTTCAAAGCGCTTATTTTGCAATGAAGCAAAACAGTGATGGTTAAAATGCTTTTAATTTTTTTTTTATCAATACATTGCCATTATATAAAGTTGGTAGATTTTTCAAATTTTAATAATCTCTTATTTTTATTTGTGCATATACATATTTATATGATATTTAATTTCAATATAGTGAGAATTATATAACTATGATAAGATATAAAAAAAAACAAACGGTTATATAAGAAAGTAATATTTATTGAAATAATAGTAATAATATATAAATTTAATAATTTAATAAATTTTCAATTTTTTACTAATTGGGCCCAATCCTATTTTCTATAATTAAAGTATTTTTATGAACAATACTCAATTTATTATATAAATATATTATTTTAAATTTAAATTATTTTTAAACACAATTTATTATGACTGTTAATGTAAAATTTATTTGTTTTATAAATATATTTAATAAAAATTTATTCAACATTAAAAAATAATTAATCCATTAAAAAATATATTTATACTTTATATTTACAATTTATACATTTGTTATTTATATATTATAAATCATCGTTTGCATAGTTCTAAAATAGGTATTGGTAAGTTTTTATAGTAATCTTCAGAAAGGGAATAGTCATTTGAATTACTATCGGTTTCTTTACTATTACTTTTTATTTCTTTATTAATTTCTTTTAAAACTAGTGGTAAGTTTTCACTTACATAAGACGTTAAATTTGAATTTTCTTTTGTATAATCACTAGACTGGGTTAAATTTGAAGAACAAGGTGTTTCACATGTTGATAAATCTTGTGGACAATTCGGAAATATATAATCCGGTATATTATTTGATATTATTTCTTTTTGATTGTTTGTTTTATCATCAACTTGATTTATATTTAATTCTTGGAAATTTGGTAAAATAAAATCTTCTTGTTCAATCCCATATTTAATTTCGTAATTATTAACATTATTTTCTTCAGGCAAACTATTTGTGCTAAATTTCATTAAATCAGATTTACTATTAAATGGAAATTTCGACACACCTTCAATATTATTAAATTTCGCTTCTTCATATATGTGTTTTAAATTATCATTATTAATTAATTGTGCGGCATAATTAACTTCTTGAGCATCATGTAAAACAGTTGATTGATTACCAGGACGTTGATTGTCTGATATATCTTCAAAATTTATAAAAATATCAACTGGTGCTGCTGGACCAGTTGGTGGACGTTTTGGTGGTTCCTCTTTTAATATATCAACAGCTAAATAATCGGCAGCTCTAAATAACTCTACTTTAACTAATAAATTTATTAACTCTCGTATCGTAGGTCTTTTGCGTCCCATCGTTGACCATTCATCTAAAAAAATTTCAGCTGCTAGTCGATGTTGTCTCAATGCAGTAGATTCAATAATACTAAAATTATAGTATATTTTTAATTTATAGAATTTACAACAATTTTGTTAATTATGTATATTTATAAAAATTATAATATT
This sequence comes from Microplitis demolitor, assembly GCF_026212275.2. Lineage (NCBI taxonomy): Eukaryota > Metazoa > Arthropoda > Insecta > Hymenoptera > Braconidae > Microplitis > Microplitis demolitor. The sequence continues at coordinate 16,772,839 of NC_068549.1, read as the reverse complement.
AATAGATAATTATTATACGTACTCAAGATGTTCCTTAGTAAACATAGGAAGATTTTGTGATCCATGTTTTGTTATAATTCCCATAAGAATTTTCCAAGAATCTGGACTTAAAGTTTTCGCAAGAGAATAAAGTTCTGCAGGTCTTAATTTACGAATTTCTGTGTCTGAATTCATCATTATTTTTTTTATAATAAATTTCAATTAAAAAAAAAAATTATATAAATAAATATTCGTTAGCTTAAGTTTATGAATTACTAAATTCAATAATGTAAACGGTTTAATAATTATATCAACATACTTTGCATAATATTAATAACCTATAAAATTTTTGATGCTTGATATAAAATATAAATATATAAAATAAATATTGAGAGGTATGGGTACTTTTGTTTCATCTTAGTCCGTTTGTTAGATGACGTGTGCATTAAACTCTAAATACTCAATTACCGACCTGAAATATTAAATGATGCTGAAATTAGCAGACATTTAAAAATTTTTTAATTTTTGTTTTTCAACAAATCAATTGTAAAATAAAATAAAAATATGCACATGTAGAAAATTTAAAAAACTACAGGTGCAATTTTTTCAAATATTTTTTTTTATCGTTTATCGTCTAAAAAAAGATCCGAATATTATTAAACGTCTGCTAACTTCAGTATTATAATATTAATTATATTGGATATCGATAATCCAGCAGTTCTTATAATATTTAAGTAATTATATAAAATGGCGCGTTTTTTCAAATCCTAAATGTCTATTTAAAAAAAAAATTTTTTTTTTCAATTCCTGAACGACAAATTAAAAAATAAAACTTTCGTAAGCTTTACTGACGTTATCTAACAATCTAATTTCATGAAATTGAAATATTCTCGTTTACTCATCATAATTTAGATGTCCATTTCCCATTTTTTTAAATTTTCTAATTACAACCTTTGGAAGGTCATAACTACTTGAATAATCGTTCGATTCGAAAAAAAAATTTGGATTTTTTCATTTTTGTGAAATCTAAATTTCCATTTTTTTAGTTTTTATATTGGAATCTTTAATTCAAACATATTAATAAAAATAAATTTTCGAAAAATTTTAGAAACGCATATCAAACGGAAAATTGATCAAATTGAAAAAAAAAATGGACATGTTTATTTTTGAAAAAGCTAATTATCCATTTTTTCATTTACTTTTTTTTCCAATAGAAATAAAGTTATATTAAAAAATGAATCAAAATTATTTTATAAGCGCGATATTTATCTAAAAACTATATTATCTCGAATAATGCATGTTCTAATACATATGTTATCTGTACTCTTCCCAATATCACTGGCTGTTCAATCCATTTATAATTATTATTATTATTATAATTATACATATAAGTTCACACAATACGTTCACTTTCAAATCAACCGTCAAATCCGGCCAGCGCCAAATTCCATCCAAGACGTAACACTTTTTTTTAAGAAATATCAATTTTTTAATATTAAGTTCATGATAAAAAAAAACTTTTAATCTAATCAGCTGGCCAAAAAAATTTTTAATTGAAGTTCTAATACGGTACAGTCCGCATAATAAAGTTCTAATTATCAAAATTCAATTATTCAACAATTTCGTTTTAGCCTTAATTGTCTAAAATTGCATTTACGAGCAATTTTAGGATAATATTTGTTTGCTAAATTGTTACGAAATTACCAATTAATTTACGGAAATAATTTTCTGAACCGATCAACTTTTTTTCTTCCTTTCTTTTTGAATTTGTTTTTTTTTTTTTTTTCATATCAGTAAAGAACATGAAATTCACAGATGGCGTTAGAGTACATGTTTTGTGTGAAATTTTTAGTGTGTAATATCCTTTATACAGTCCACTTTATTATTTACTTTTGACGTTTTAAAATTTAGTGCAAAAATTTTCATCAGTATTTTATGTAAATAATAACAAAAATAAAAATGAGTAAACGTGATGATGATGATGATGATGAAAATTTTGCAATATTTGGAGAAGCACTAGAAGAATTGGAAGAAGGTATTTATTGTACTTAATATTTTTTTATTTAAAGTTTTTTTATTGAAATTTAAAATAATGATATTCTTTTTTTTTTTCTAACAGATACTTTGCGAAGGAAAAAACCTATAACTGTAGAAGATCAGTATGCTCTAGATGCTCAAGGAAGACGTAGGTTTCATGGAGCGTTTACTGGTGGTTTTTCAGCGGGATATTTTAATAGTGTTGGCACAAGAGATGGCTGGAGGCCACAACAATTTAAATCATCACGTAACATTAAAGCTGATAATGTTTTGCAACGTCCAGAGGATTTTATGGATGAAGAAGACACTGGAGAATTTGGTATTGCACCCACTGGTATACGAGCTACCGTAGATTTTAGTGATCGATCTGAGAGAGGAAAGAAACGAAGAAGAGAACAAACTGATCCTAACCAACCTATTCCTGGAGTGCCTGTGCTCAAAGAGCTACTAAAGCCAATCACGTAAGACACTTTTAAATTAAACAAATTTTTAAAAAATCTTTATAATAAATTATTTTAATTTTATTCATCATTAGTTACACGATGGGTGTTACTTTATTGAAAAAAATGGGTTGGAAGCCAGGTCAAGGTGTTGGTCCAAGGTTAGCTAAAAAAGAAAAAGAAAAAATATATGCAAAAAATGTAAAGAAAAAAGTTTATGGATGTACAATACCTGGTCGAGAACTTAATACTTTTGATAGTAATTCTGAAAATTCTGATAATGACGAAGAAATATTATTCGCTCCTGATGATTATGAACCTTTTAGGTAATAAAATTTTTGATAATTATTACTAATGTTCTATTTAAAAAATTTTTAATGTATTTATATATTTTACAGGTGTAATCCTAAAGATAATTATTTTGGTATTGGGTATAGTGGATTAGAACGACAATCTGTTCTTTCTAATCACTTGAATCTTTTTGATACAACAACATTTACAATGAAAGATAAAAATAAAAAACTTTCAATTCGAGGTCAGGCTTTTGGTGTTGGTGTTTTTGAAGCCGATGATGAAGATATTTACTCATCAACAGATATGTCTAATTACGATTTTTCACTTGGTTCTGAAACAAAAAAAACAAATCGATGGTCTAATGAAAAAAAAGGTGATACTTTAAAAGAGAATTGTATAGACGGGTTTGTTTCAGCGAAGAATTGTTTGAAAAGAAAAAAAATTTTTGATCCACCATTATTACCAAGAGATTTCAAGCCAGTTCACAGAATAAGAAAAAGTCGATTTTCTTCTATTGTTCAAGTAGATGATAATAAACAAAAAGATAAAGAAAAATCTTGCTTTAGACAAGAACTAAATGCTCAAGATAGATTTAAAATATTAGACGAATCACCAAATTCTTCTACATCTAGTGTTAATAAATCTGAAATATTAAATCTGAGTGAAACTTCTAAAACTGTTAATATTGTAGAGAGTCAAAAGTTAAAAGTCAAACCATCATGGATGGATAAATTGAATACATCGAATTTTTTATCTGGAGGTGTTGAAGGAAGTACTAAAAATTTTACAGAAACAATAGAGAGCTCAGAGAAGTTACCAAAAATATGTTTATCAAACCAACAGGAAACTTTAGAAAATTTTAAATCTAATAAAGATAGCGATAAAAATTACATTACGAAAAGTTTTACTGACCCCGAAAAACAAAAGAGATTTGAAAAATTTTTAAATGATTTTAATGATAAAGAAAAATTATCGAATTTTCACAGTAAATGTGAGTCAGATGAAGAGTTTAAGGAATTTACTCTTGTTGCGCAGTCATTTGAAAAAACAGAAAAATCTGTTCCTGAAGATAAACAATTTGTTAGTAAAGCTGTGGAGAATAATTTGAATTTAAATCCTGAAGATCAAATGATTAAAGCAGCAAAAATGAATATGTTTGGAAAGCTAACAAGAACAATTGAAGTTTGGCAACCAGCCAGTGTTGTTTGTAAACAATTGAATATACCTGAGCCGTTTGGTAAAAATATGAAAGTAGAACCACAAAAACGTAAAAAATATTCAATATTTGAATCTTTTAATATTTTTGAAACTAATGAGGTTAAATATCAAAAAGCTACTGACACTGCTGGAAGTTTTAAAGAACCTGTTATAATGGATAAATCTTTTGAGAAAAAAGTTACGAGTAATGATAGTGAAATAAAGAACTTATCAATTTCAAATAAATCAAATATAGAATTAGAAGTCGGTTTTAATAAATTGCATGAGGAAAATCATAATTGTAGAGTTTCATCTGATGTAGCTTCTGGAAAAGATAATTTAAATAGAACTAATTTCGCAACAGCCAGTGTAAACTCATTAAAAACTCAAAGTTCAAACGAGGATGAGAATACTAAAGCAGATGAAACTCAAGTTAAAGTGAGTTCATTAGTTGCTGTGCAATTAGGTAAAGTTGAAGCAAATAAAGATTTGTTCAAAGCAATATTTTTGAGTAGCAGTGATGAGTCTGAAACTGAAGATGATCTTGTTGAGGATGTGGATAATAATACTGTTAAATCATTGTTAATTGGAAAGTCTGCAACTGAGTTAAATATTAAAAGGAATACTTCACCACCACGAGGTATCTTTGCCAAGTTAGATTTTGATGATTTAATGTCATCTAAAAAACTGGCACAGAAAAAAAATGAAAATAATATGAACTCTAATGAATCAACTTCTGCTGGTTTTAAAGACAACCAAATTCAAGTAATTGATATTGAAAGTTTATCTTCAAGTGCAACTACTCAATCAGAAGTCAGTAATTTACCTAACACTTACGGTCCAGTTCTTCCTAAACAGCCGACAAAAGTTGAAGATACATCTGATACTAGAGAAATACAAAAGCCTAAAGTAATTACGAAGTTGAATTATTCAGAGGTTTCTTTGAAATGGGTGGAAAAAACTAAATCTAAGAAGTCAAAAAAAGAAAAGAAAAAGTATAAACATAAAGAAAAGAAAAAACGAAAAAATCAAAAGAAAGAACGCTAGATGATGATTATTTATTTATACTACTGTACTCATTATATGTAAATAATTAAAATATAATTAAATGATTTGCTCAGTACATTAGTCTTTATTATTTTCTTTCAATATATCAACATAGACGTCAGTATATATATATATATATATATATATTTGGGTGCTTCGTTTCCGGCGAAAGTATTTTTTTTGTTGCTCATCCAGCAAAATATTGTTTTTTATGCTAAAACAAAAATATAATATTAAAAAAAAAATGACAATTGCTATTCTATTTTTTAAATTATTAAAATTTCTATAACTCGGAAACTATGGAATTTAGCGACTTGACTTATAGGGCTTTTTTTGAAAGGAATAAAATTTCCTATATAATTCTTATTTACATTTTTGGTGTGCATTCATTGGTTTACGTTCTGCAAGCCAATAAACGTCAATTTGATACGAAAAATGACTTCCTCAGCGGGCATCAGTGAAACAGCTGGAATTACAGCTAAGTTACTATGGGCACTTTTCAAGAATACCAAATGCCTTTTAATTTGCGACCAAAACCGCGTCGATATCATAAAACGCAGCTGAGTATTAGAAAGTTAAAAAAAAAAAGGTAATTTAATTTACGTGTATTTTAAATGGGAAATCTTGGAAATGAAATGGAAAGTACTTAGAATTGGAATTAAGAGCTTAAATAAATATATATATATATATATATTTATTTATATATATATATATATATATATATATATATATATATATATATATATATATATATATATATATATATATATATATATTTAATTATTTTCTGTTCATCTTCAATAAACTCACATTGAAATTGCTTGATATGAAATAATCACGCCCAATTCAATTTTACACCTTTTTTTTCGTAAAACTTTCTTCAGCGGTAGATGTCGATTCCCAATTGATTGATTTCTTGATTTTGTTTTATAAAAAAAACTTCTGTGGTCTTCAAGATGTTTGGATATTAATTGCAATGAAGTAACTTTTTTTTTTTTTTTAATTTTTTTATTTGACTGTTGTCAAAAAAAAAAAAAAAAAAAAAAAAAACTTAACATCGAGAAAGGCCGAGAGTACTTGATGTTATAATTAAATGCTTTTACCACATATTTTCCTTCATCATATTGAAGACTGATGAAGTAAACTAATTTTTACATTACGGCAATAGAACCATGATCCTGCTCTTCATGCTAATGTACGGTCTTTACGGGATCGTCATGAATGGGAACCGAGTCATTGATCGTAGCCATTAGCAAATTTTTCTAGTAATTTACATAATAAAATTTTGGGTGGGACTTGAAAAGTAAGATTACAGTTTGAATTATTTTCTCATCAATTTACTAATTAACAATATTTTAATAAAAAATATTTTTCTATTTAATTTTTTTTTTTTTTACTTTCAAAGAATGATGATTATTAAAAAGTATAAAAAATCATTTTAAGAAATCAATGTCATTTTTTTTATTTCCAAACAATCATCCATTCAAATTACTACATGGATTTAAACATATTCGACTTTGATTTATTTGTAAATTCAAATTTATTGAAATAGTTATTATTACTTTGCTTTTAATTATTGTTTATCATTCTAAATTAAAACAGTTTATTTGTATTAAGTTTTAATTTTTTGTGGGCAGAATATGGTATATTTTTTTATTGAACATAACTTCTCTTTTTTTTTTCTAAAACCTATTTTTTCTTTAAATGTAAGACAAATTTTCTATAGTTTTTTCATCAATGAATATTGTAAATAATTCTATTTATTTTAAATTTATTACTCACTGGTTTTTTTTAACGATAAAATGTAATTTTTATCATTATTTTTTATTTTATTATTTTTTTTCCATAATGAAAGTTGTAGGGAGAGCAGGCAAAAAAAATTAATGATTAAATAGTTTAATAAATTATAAAAAGTTAAAATTCATAATTACACTATAATTTCTCTATCATACAAATATTTATTATATTGTCAAGTGTAAAAAGTTTTTAAAGAAAAAAAATAATTAAAAAAAATTTGAACATAGTTTCAATAATCCTAAAATATCAATGATGATACATGAAATGCATGAAAGTGCGTGATATTTCTAATAACTATTAATCAATTATTAACTTAATATATTAAGTGTTGTAATAGCCAACAATTTGATTTAAGAAATATTTCCGTAGTGTAAATAAAGTATTTTTTATGACATATCAATATTCAATTACTTAAATTTTTTTTATTATTATTCAACTGGAATTCACTTACAATTTTCTAAATATTATATCTATATAATATGTGTCCGTGTAATAAAAAAAAAAATATATATATATATATATATATATATATATATATATATATATATATATATAACTATACTGAATTTATGAAACATGCTACAAAATGTATGCATCCGATGACATAACTACGGGCCATTATGAACAATTTATAAATTTTCACATAATACAAATAACGATATTATCTCATATTATTTGAAAAGTTAAGAAATAAACATTCGTATTTATTCCATTTATGTTCATGAGCATTTATTGAATATTTGTTATTAGTTGGAAATCTTTTTTCATAAGATGAACATTAGCAAAGCAAATACATTTTATAACAGTTATATACACAATACCTACAAACTCTTCCATAATATTATCATATTATTTATTATAAATCCCAAATCACATAACATTTTACTTAAAATTTTTAATCGATATTTATTTAATAATATATTAATCAAAGAGATTTAATATCGTTATTATATTGATTAGTTTTTTAATAATTTATTTAGTTAAAAAATTAAAAACCTCTAACTGCCTCTAATAGAGAACGATTCGAGGGTTGTTTCATATTATAAATATTTATTCGTCGCAAATTCTTCATTTTTGTATGAGTAAAAGTAAATTTTTCCGACTTTTTTTATCTTAAACTTCAATACTGACGATATTTTTTAATTTTTTTATTTACTACTTCGGCAGTGCTTAAGATTTATTAATTTTAAAATTGACTCATTAGTAATTACAATAAAATAATGATATTAATTTTTCTTTTCTATATAAAGTAAATCAAATAAACATATTATACAACTAGACGAGTAGTGTTATTTAATTGTAAAATATTATTTGTAACAGTAATTTTAGATTTTAACTAAAATGTAAAATATGACATTGGATGTTTATATCAACTAATTATATAAAATGTAAGTAAAATTTGTTATGTAACTTGTAGCTCGTATGTCACACATATATTAATAAAACATCGCGTGTTCACTTACAACTTTGCAGAATGTCTCATAAATTCACTACGAATAATTTTATTTACACGGGCAATACTTGTCACAGCAGAGTGGTTCATACATAACTATACAATAATTTTCACGATAAATTCTTTTTTTCGTAAAAAAAAAATCAAAGAATTTATCATGATTTATAATAATTTTAAAATATTTTTTTCTTTTTAGTAACTATTACATACTTACTTCATATTACTCTCATACTAATAAACTTTTATTCTTTCTTAAATCGTTTTTATAACGATTAATAATTAACGGTAACAAAAAAATTTTTTACTTATGGCGGGTAGTTCCGTCTCGCCCTAGTATGGAGGGTGACCTTGCACCGCTCTCCCTGAATTATATTTTTTAAATTATTCTATTCATATTATTTGATTTTTAAATTTCCTATGTACTTTAGAGTAAATATTTACTATATTTTAACTAAAAAATAACAAAAAAATAATTATTCGACGCGGGGTGTTATTAATAATTGACAATTATAATCAATTAAGACTTTTGATCTTCAAAACAGAAATATATAACTTGGTAGTATTCAAAGTGAACATGAATATACATGGATTGAATCGGCAACTGTTTTTATTAGATGAGAGTAACGGAATGGTGCCAATTTTAAATTTAAAAGTGAACACGTCGGGTGATGATGATGATAATAATGAAAACGATGATAATGGTTGTTGATCAGTTGATCTTAAAAGATTTAAGTTAGCCGGAGATCAGAGTTCACAGTCAAACATTGCAAGAGACCGTGTGATCACTTCGTCCTGTAATAAATAATTGTTTATTTAAAAATAATTTATAAAAATAGATCTTAAAATGATTTTGTGAAAATAATTACTCTAAGGCAGCTTTCGATAAACTCTTCTATCGTAATTACACCATCATGATTTAGATCGAGTTTTTCAAATACTCTATCTAATTGTTCTTTTGCTTTTCGTTCTTCTTCTGCAGGATGTTTTCGACCCATAAGTTCATGCACAGCCGTCACAACTTCTCCCAGTTCACCCCTAGTTATACATCCATCACCGTTTATATCATAGAGTTTAAATGTCCACCTCAGTTTTTCGTAAATGCTACCTCGTAGTAACGTTGAAAGAGTTACAAGGAGGTCCTAAAATACATGAATAAAATTACAAGTTATTATTTATTTGTAATTTTATATTTTGTTATGTTTCACTTATAGATATATTTGGGTGACAAAAAAAAATTTCGATTTTTTTTCGTCCTTACCCTTTAAAAAGTTTGTGTATGGTAAAAAAAATTTGTATCAAGTTTGAGAGCTGAAAAACTTGAGTTTAAGAGGTTGCTTAAGAATTTAAAAAATTTTTAAAATATCAAAAAAAAATTAAGTATTTCTTTCTTTCAAACTTTTTTTTTTTGCTACGACAAATCTTACTATACACAGAGTGTTCCAAACCTTTGAAGGAATAAATAATCTCCTGAAACATTTTATCTCTGAATATCAATTTTTAAAAGTCGGTCACAAACATCAAAAATTAAAAAAATTTTTAAATTCTTCCGCGTCCTCTTAAAATTCATACTTTGCAGTAAGATTTTCATGAGATGTCTACTTTCTATGTAATAAAATTCGCTGAGGCAAGACAAAAATTTGAATAAATACAAGCTATAAAATAATTTTTTTACGTTTTAATACAATTAATATAATGAAAGTTTTATAATACGTGTTACATAAAAATATTATTAATATTAACAAAATTAAGGCAGTATAATTATACATATATATGTCAATGATTAACAATTACCCTAAAGCTGATGGCCCCGTTACAGTTAACGTCGAAAGCTTTGAACACGTAGTGGGCATAAAGGGCAGAATCTATAATTAAGCATGTAATAAAAAATTATAAAATCCATTTTATTACTATTATTATATATATTTTTTTAATAAAATAACAAAAGAGAAAAACAATTATTTAATTTAAACTCACTTCCGTGTGGAAAGAACTTGGCATAAATGTCTTTGAATGACTCTTCTTGAACAACGCCCTCAGGGCATTCCTAAAAACAGATAAAAAAAAAACTTTAAGCTTTCTTTCAACGTTTATACATACGTACAAGGTCGGGCAAATTGAAACCCTTGAGACAAGACAAATTTCATAAAAAACGTATAAAGTCATCTTTAAATTTTTGTATTTTGTTCCAACTTATAAAATAAAATAATTATTGATTTGCAATAGTTTAAAAATTATTTGTGTGATACAATTATAATTTATATAATTCAGATTATTTTACTGACGAATTTACAGTTTTTTATTTTTTATTTTCATTGTCAAAAATGAAAGACTATAATTATTGTCATTAAAGTTCTAGCCGCCATATCTATTTTTTGAAAATTTAATTCGACTAAGTCAGTGTACTAGTAAATTAAAGATGTAGAAAACTAATTACTAATTTTAAAAATTTATTATTTCACTAATTTATGAGCAATTTTTAAGAATGAATAATAAATTAAACATTCAATTATTAAAGAAAACTTAATTAAACTATTATAAAAATAGGTAATATCCAGAAGCTGATTGACAAGACAGATGGATGTATATTAGTAATCAATCGTACAAGAAACCACTCTCTATAGATTATGCTAAGGTTGAATAATATTAATAGTGACAGTACAATAATATAATAATCCATCTATATACATTTGAAAAAAATAAATATTATAAAGCATTTTAAAGCTTCAAAAGAGCATTGTTGAAACTTCATATTGTTAATTAACCTGTTGCTTGTTTTTCTAGACATTCAAAGGAATAAAGCTGAAAAGAATTTAGAAAGAAACTAAACCGCTCTTGAGTTTTCTGTTAAAATTAAAAATGAAATAAATCCGAAAAATGATTGACCCTGCAGACAAGCCCCGGAGTCCAAAAACAAGAGATCGAAAATAATTTAACAAGTAATCAATTTTTTAATTTTTATCGGTGATTATTCTTGACGAAATCAATGAATTCAGACAGAAAGCAATACAAGTTTTTTCGGTGAAAAGTAAAATGAAATGTGAATCAAATGAGCATTAAAAAATGACATACCAGGAATGGATTAAGAAATCATTATTTTTTTAATTTTTCGTTGCTAATATTTTTTAAACTAATTAACCGATTACAATGAATTATCCAGCGATCAAGACTGTAAAGACAAAGATCTGATATACAGTGGAATCCCATCAACTTCTACACTCCCGAACTTTAACCCCCCCCCCTCCCTTCACATCTAAAAAAAGCAGGTGGTGCTGTTTACTACAGGGTTTTCTGTAACTTTGATTCCAAGAATTTGAAGCCCTTCATTTTTAAAGTTAAAGAAACTCCACTGAAATTTTTGAAACATTTGATAAATTACGAGTTATTTAAAAAAAGTCAACTAATTTTCTTACATACTTAATGCGATATTTGACGTGACTGTTTTGGCTTTAGAGCTAATTAATATTTTAAATGTTAATCAGCAATTTTAGCATTATCGAAAATAATGCTTCGTTAACGATATTTCTCAACCTAATTATCCGATTTTAATAGTCAATGCGTTATTCGATGAGGTCTTTAGAATTTTACTACTGATTAGATTCTGAAATGAATCTGTCGAATAGTTTTAAAGTTACCCGAAAAAATCATTTTTAAATAAATATTATTTTTGGGAATAACTCGTTAACTACTAGACCGATTAAGCTCAAATTTTTGCAGAATATAAATTTTGATGAATTTTTTCAAGTAACGTATTAAAGATCTAAATCAGTCAATTTGATAAAAAGTTCTAAAATTTTTACGTACGTACGTAAGTACATATAAACATTTACAAACTATCAGATATCATCTGAAAATTTGTTAGACTAATTTCCTAAGAAATTTTTAGTAACTCGGGTCAAAAATAAAACTTGATTTAGACTTGGTTAATTTGGAGTCGTTTTTCACAAGACAAACTCGACTTTTTTTTTACGGAAATATGAAATAAATTGAGTTTTCGCCATGGTTTTAACTTAACAGGCTTACTTAGTCAAGATTTAAGACGAAAAAGTCGAGATCTGATCGAAAAATCGTTGCCAAATCGATAACTTCAAATGAAAATAAGATGAAGCGAGCCTAAATCAAGTTTTATTTTTGTCCCGGAAACTAAAAGAATTTACAAAAGTTAAGAGCTCATTAAAAAAAAAAAAGAATCACAACACATAAATTCGAAGATAGTCAGCAATTCTTCCTGAAAATACAAAAGGTCGATATCTGTTGAAAAATCAGCTTTTAAAAGTCAGACTGAAATTGATGTATCCTTTGTTTCCTTAATTATTCAATGTTAACTACAGTTAGTTAAAAATCAAATTCCCTTTTTTTGTAAATCATTCATATGCTATTTTAATAATATAAACGATACATCGATCATTTTGAAGTTCAAAATACTTTGTTATCGGAAATTTAAGTCAATTTAGAAAGACAAGTATTTTAACAAATAAATCAGTTGTGAGTATGATTGAGAATCTAATCGACTATTTATCTTAAATGGTACATCATAAAGAAATGAACAAATTTACTATGTATATTTTTCTGATGAGATTATGATGTATCTTTTATTATAAAATAAATTATGATAGAAGCTGGAAATAGAGCGAAAGTGAGGAAGTGAGAGCAACTGAGAAAGGGGCAAAAAATAAAAAGGGAGAAAAAGATAGATGTGCTCTATCGATTACCTTTCTTCGGATATGACGTCATGAGTGAGTGTAGCATAAACTTTACTTGTGAAAAGACAATTTTTCTCTTTGATATGTATTTCCATATGAAATGACATTCTTTCATAGCTAAAAAAAATTTAGTAGCATCCTCTTAAAACAGTTTGTCGAAGTGAGTTTTTACTACGACAAAAAAATTTAACGAAAAGGCGACTGTTTTTCATGAATTATATTTCGTTTAATTAACAACATAATTTAAATTTTAATTTGTGATTTTTATTATTCTCATAAAGTGTTAATTAAAATTTTTCCAACGGATTAAAAATAATAAAAGTTAATTTTACAGTAATGAAAAATTTTGTTTTACTATAGCAGTTCTTTGGTACACACAAACATTAAACATAAATAAATTTTTTTTTAAATACTTATGACTAAATTAAATATTTTAAACGTTTCAGTTATAACAAATTAAAAATAAAATTGTGGGTGTGGTTATAAAGATAATTTCATCGTAATAAGTTTTTTCTTGAATGAAGCTATTATATCAATGGACTTGAATATTCTTTGCAGTAATCGAAGGAATTCATAAAATAAAATAAAAAAAAAATGTCCATTTTTTATTTAAATGCATTGCAAACTAGTTCTGATCCGATTGATTTTAAAATCTAATAAAAGATATAAATTTTGAACTAACCCTTGCAATATCACATTCCAATCAGTTGGTTTATTCAAAATAAATTTTTATTTTGATAACTTCTAAATTTAAGTCTTTTATTAAACTTCGAAATTAATTTATTTGAATATATTCTGTCTATAGACATATATATACTGTCTATAGATAGTACAAAAAAACAGAGTGAGAAATGAACATAATTCGACCCTATAAAATGAATTTTTTTTTCATTGATAGTATTGCATTCCGGAACACATCCCTGCGACGTGTCTCGGCTACAGAAACGTGTTTATCGCCATTAGTGTCAAAATATATATGCACATAAATGTAACTATATAGAATACTGGTTATGTTTTGATTACTAACTATTTGCATAAATTTAAACATTTTGAAAACTATCATTAAAAATAACTGATGCTGAATCGTTGTCAATTCATATAATAGAAAATTTTTATTTTTGACATTAAGCATTCAAAATTTTTTAAATAAAAAATTTTTATTATTTAAATTTTTCACGTCTATCAAATAAGTTTTAATTTGTCTAAACAATATTAGCAATTAATAATTTACTAATTTTTTCTTTAAAATAAAATTTTTTTTGAATAGATTCCTCGTCTTTAGAAAATTTATTATTTGATAATTAATTATTGACTTTTTTTACTTCTAAGGAAAAGTGAAATATTCCATGTTAAACTTTGCACAAAATACTAATAAATGAATACATACAATTTATATTAATTAAGAAAAGACATTGAATAAAGTAGTTTCAATATAATTAGTCAGGCATCATATATAATATTTCTTTATTTAGTATATTAATTTTTTTTATTCAAATTTATTTAAAATAAAAAATAAAACATTACAAATGAATTTCTGATTATTATTGTTTTCAGAATTGTAAAAAAAAAAATATTTTTTTCACTTATAAATAATAATTTCTTATTAAATTACTTTTTGTAAAATTTTTTTTAGGATCGTGCCTGACTTATTTTATTATTTCTACTTATTTTTAATGCCTTTTACTACGCGAGACACTATTATTTTCGTTTAAATCCAAGAATACAAATAAAATTTGTTGTTAATTGTTATTCTAAGAAAATTAAACTGAATAAACATTATTTGTTTACAAAAGTATAAATAAATTTTTGAATTTTATTACCTTTTAAAACTCTATAATACTCATAACTTAAAATTTCTGTGGTATTTGAATGCGTATTTATAGTCATATAGACTTGGTACAGACTAATAATGTAGTGTAAAGTGTGTCTGAACGACTTTTGTTTATTGTTGATAAGTCTATCAGATACATTTGGAACGAAACTACGTCATACAAATATGCGATTTTATATACGTAAAATATAACAATATAACTCTGATATCTATTCTAAACTTAAGTTCTATAAATAAAATCTATATCTTTCGATCGACATATATTTACATGAAAAATTGCCTTTTCATAAGATAAGTTTCAAAATGATTTATAATTTAATATTTTAACGATTTTAATACCTCACTCTTTACTACATTCATATTTATAAATAAATTTATAACAAAATATAAAAATTATTTTTAGAATATTATTTACTTAAAATATATTTAATCTTTTCATTTATAAAGTGTTATTTTAACATTTATTCAATATCAATTGAAGAGGTTTATTTTTGGAATAATAAATTTATAAGTGAATATGTTTGAATAAAAATACCTGTTTGAAGCCACGATACATCACACATATCTCCTGCCTCGAAAACTTTGTTTGCCTGAGAAGCTCTTCGATAGCCACTGGTCGAGAGGCTTGATGTCTAGCTCGTGAACTTTCAAACTCAAAAAGAGCCTCCTCTGGGCCCGGTGAATCTGGTGGTGTTGCCATACTTTAAATGTTGTTTTTTTTTTCTTTTTTACAGATTCCTTTTTTAAATTCTAAGTCAAGAATCTAAATGTAGCATTTTAATATTTTTCTATAAATGCATAATCCTCATCTCTATGATGATATAAATTCTAAATAATTTTAGTCTAAAATATACAATAATGCTACTTATGAATTTCTTAATTGAATATCATAATAAATAAAAATTCATCCAAAGAAATAAAAATATGACGTACAATATTACAATAAAATTTTCTTTTTCTACATATAATAGACGATAGCATAATTTAATATTATCTTTTCACGACCAATGAACACATTTGTTCTAGCATCTTTGCTTAGTCATATTCATTAATTCAATAAATTAGTAGGTACTTTATTGTTGTTTATTTCTTTGACTAGAATATAGTATATTAAAAAATAATATTAATATACAATAGAGAATATAACATTAAATTGAAACAACGTAGTTTAATTTATTAAAGAATAATTTTTTTTATTTTGAATTCTTTAGAATACTTTAGAACAGATAAGTTTTTTTGTCGTGAATGCTAATAATAAATATTATTCTTCTAATTATAAAGCCAAAAAATAAATTTCGCTAACCATGACCTGCGCTGTCCGCTAGAGTCACTTCGATACTTGGTGAGTCGATAAAATACGACCCAGCTATCTAGACCACGAGGGAAACAACCTGGTTTTAATTGTAGTCTATATAACGTCAACGGGGTTATCTTTTCTTCACTTTCCCGCGTAGTCCTTTACTATTCAATCTACAGCCCTACTAGATATCTTTCTAGTGCCACTATTATCTACATACAACTATTTTAAAGCATTTCATTTGATTTCATTCTATTGTCTGTTACTCATACAAAAAAAAAAGAAAAATAGTTTGCAAATTCCATTCATCAATAACTCATGTTTAATAATAATAACTTGAACCGCTCAATTTTTTTTTCTTATGATTTAAACTGTCAATTACAGCTAATGTTTTTTGCGGTCTATTTACTGATATGGAAATAATTCTTATTTTAAGAATAAGCAGAATTGATTTAATGAATTATCTGTTTTAAAAATATTTTCTAATGGAGCAATAGATTATATAAATTAAATAATTAATTTTAATGTATTTTACGTATGCTCACAGAGATTTGAAAAATCATATTTTCCCACAATAAAATAATTGTTGCCACTATTAATAGCTTCTTCTTTTTCGTTTCTTTTTTTTTCTTATGAATTTTTACTACCCCGTCAATTGATCATTGGCCATAAGTTAGATTTTAGCTTGAATTATAGATTAATAGCACTGACTCACGATATGTTTTGAAAATAGCACTATATTATTAACATATCACAGTGAAATAGTTTTTATTGCAATTTTATTTTTTAAATTTTATTATGTTCTGGATTTCGTTAATCACCCTGATAAATTAATCTTCACAATTAATAGTATTAGAGGAAGACAGACTTTTTGTTTTTACTTTATTTTTTATAAATTTATATGTCAAGTATTCTGGTGTTAAAATCAAGATAAATCTGATTGCTTGTTTTTATT
The DNA here is from genome assembly GCF_026212275.2 of Microplitis demolitor. Classification (NCBI taxonomy): domain Eukaryota; kingdom Metazoa; phylum Arthropoda; class Insecta; order Hymenoptera; family Braconidae; genus Microplitis; species Microplitis demolitor. The sequence goes on along the minus strand of NC_068549.1, from coordinate 16,755,812 downwards.
GTTATTAAAAAATTATTTTACAATATTTTTTAATTTTTAATTTTTTTTTTCAGTTCATTATTACTGGACGGAGATTTACAAATTTATTGTAATGATATTTAAATATTTTCAACAATGATTGTTATTTTTATTTTCATTAATGTCAATTATCCTCAATATTTTTTATTTTTTATTTTAATTGCATGGATATTCGTAGAATAATAGAATACTTGTTTTTTCTTTTGTAATAATTAAGAAGGCAATAATTTAAAAAAAAAGATTTTTTTTTTTTTTTTTTTTTTTCCAAATATGTCTTATATGAAATTCAAATTTTCATTGTTTGACTTGCATTTTTTTTAAATTTTTATAAATGTGACAAAAAAAAATTTATAAATATTTCAAAAATAAAAATCTATTTAAAAATGTCCTTCATTTAGGTCATGGTTGTTTGACTTTCTGGACATTATTCTAAACATTAACGATAATCGTTGTTGTCAAAATCCTTAAATATTTTTAGTAAAAAGGTTGATAAAAAGTGTAAGATTTTTTAAGTTGGACGACATCACCCAGTATTATTCTTCGACTCTTTTTCTTTTTTTTAATATTTTATTCCTTAACACTTCGATTTTCCTCTTCTTTTATGTCATTGATAATTGAAAAACAAAACTGTTCACAACTTCAACATTTAAATTGTTTTTATAACAAGCTATCATTCTAGATTCTATGATGATTTTTCTAGTTTTTCGATGCTTCGTTTTTTAAATTAATTTGATGTAGATATAATTTAAGTAAAAATACATGGAAAGTAATTTTAAAAATAACGAGATTGATAAAATTTTTCTATACAGTAGCACAATTGTAATCCTCTATTGTTATAAATATAGTTATTTATTTTCTCTATTCTTTTTATTCCTTACATCATTATTCATACAACGTTAACACACTTATTAATTTTTTCTTTTTATTTCTTTATTTCTCCTTCAAAATGAATTTCTTTTCACGTACATGCATTTGTAAAACACTTAAAGAGAGGGCGACGGCGCACAATAAATGACAAGTGTTGCTGCGCTGTCTTTAATTCTCACGTTAAATAAAAAAATAAAATAAACATACACAATTGTATGTGCAATTTCATTAAACACAAGTACAAAATATCACGTGTAAAAATTTTTTCATTAAATTTTTTTTTTTTTTTTTTTTTTTTTTTTTTATTTAAATAAAAGAACAATCGAGTTGTTCATCTAAATTTAAAATCTACAACATATATGATGGAAATTTATAACAACTTTACTAGAACGTAAAATATTCCATATACACTTATACACATGTTTCAGTACATACTTTGGATTTGAATAATTAAAATACAATCGACCGAAACAAAAAGCTCACATACGAGTGTAGTAGGTAGATACGGCAAACACGAGTCCAACTCAGCCCGGCCTTGGATTAAATGTTATCTAGTCTTCTCCGCAGTGTCAAACGGCCAACACTACACTGGTATTGCTCTGAGAGGGTGGTAAGCTCGGCTCCTCTGGCGTCGCTTTTGCCTCATTTTCTCTCTCTTTCTTCATGTATTTTCCTTCTCTTTTTCCTCTGCGCGAGCTTTCACTTCACCGTGACTATACTACATACACTATATACAATCTGTCTAGTACTCACACGTCTACAATTTGCACTCCTAACATCTTAAGATTTTCCGAATAATCATTAAGCTTCCATGTACCTTGACATTTTTATGATACAAGCTTTTTATGATACTCAGCTAATGTACGTATATATTTATAGAATTTTCATTAAACTTAATGGAAAAAAATTTCTATTCATACTTTTTTAGGTACAGTTCTTAGAAACCTACCTATTGTAAGCAGATTTCATACTTTCATGACACAGCTTTTATAAAAATTTAATCATCAGCTTAATTAAAAAAACTAACATTAATTTAACTTTATTAAATCTTTTTTTTTTTCTTTTTTTTAATTTATTTTTTAAAGATATTAGTATTTTTATATTTTACTAGCAAGCTGATCATTAAATATTCTTTAAAGAAGAATATAAACATTCAATTTCTGCGTTATCAAATAAATTTTATAAATTAACGTTACAACTGTTTTCAAATTATTTCCCTGATTAAAAGAAACGATTCAAAACGATTAGAAATGATTCAATTTTAATACTATATAGATATACATTCACCATTGAGTGAATCGTTTTGTTTAATCAGAGTTATTAACAAGTTAATAAAAAAAAGCTACATACAGAAATATATCTTCATTATACATTTTAGTTGCGCATATTTTTATAAGTTCATAAAAGCAATTTCTTCTCTATTCAATCCTTTCCAAAATTTTTAATCAATTAAAGATTAATATGTATAATAAGATCATCGGAAGTAAGAAGATTTTTCTTCTTTGAGATTTAATATAGATGTATATACGTCATCATGGATTGATTTTTGGTATATATTTAAATCTACAAAGCTATTTTTTAAATCTATAAATAATAACATTAGAATGTTTTATTTTTTCTAGAGTAATACATTATTTGTAGATTTATATCCGATAACAGTCCAATGATTTTTTAAATATTTTTAGATATTAAATGTTTGTAAAAGAAACCAATAAGGATATTATTCACTAAGCTTTAAAATTTAAAGTTTGCAATCATCAAATTATTGAGTATTACTGTATTATCTGATGTAAAAAAGACCTTTTTTTTTTTTGTTTTAAAACTGCAACAAATTTTAAATAATTCGTAAGGATTTATTTTTAATTTAACAAATAAAGTTTTACAAATAAATCCTAATATCAATCTTGAATATATTAGATGATAAAAAAATTTATGAACTTTGCATTCCGTCTTTAAATATTTAGCATATATATCTAATATAAAAAAAAAGTTCATTTCTCACCATCACTTACGGCAACCTACTTTAATAATAGCTCATCACTAAAACTTGAGGGTGAGGGTAAAATGTAGGAAGCGCTTTGATGAATGGGAAGAATCTTAATGCTTTTTAAATTTGTATCTGTAGAATCTCTTAAACATTTTTAACCAGGGGTGGTGACTAAAACTTGTATTATGGAGTAGATCGAAAAACTATAGATATTTTTTAAAATTTTATTTTTAGAAGATTTTGTAGAACTAAGAAAAAAATTTATAGCGTAACGCAATAAGCTAATTATAGTAAATAAATTAACAATTATAAAAATACTTGTAGAAATCTACATATTTTTTTTACAAAGTGCAACATGAGATCAAACATATTTATATTGTTGTATCGATCAAAAATATCATCACATCTACTCGAAAGCAAGGCCTTGACAATATGGCAAGATCAAGGTCATCAGAAAGGTCGATACGAAAGTAAATAATTATCTTTGTCATTGATGTATACACTTTTACCTTCCATACATTCACAACATTGATGTGACATTGAACAACGTTTGTATTTAATCTTACATCACGATTAAACAAATCATCAAGAGTTGATTCAAATGATAAAATTTTATGAAAATGGCTCCGTCGATAATCAAGTAATTACACATGTTCAATTTCTTTTTCATATTGTTTTGTACTTTTTGTTATTTTTTAATGTTTCAATAATTTTATTAATAATTTATTAATTAAATTTAATGACAAATATCAATTATTTATAAATAGAGTAAGTAATTAATAAAATTCAATGTTTAAAAAATGCGTATTTAAAAAATTTTGAAATTATTAAGTGCATTTTTTGTAAATAATGTTTTTTTTAATTATTTCTTTTATTTATTTGTAATTTTAAATTTGTCTGATGTCTGCTACATTCGCACTCATTAAATTTCATAAATTAAATTATTTTTGTATATGTAAAAATTATATTGTAAACTGACTAGCTCAGTGGATAAATATAATAATATCAATACATAATGTTTAATGCTCATAGATGACGTTAAGAGTGGGCAGTACTAACCGAATTTTCGAATTTTACTTTTCTAATTACATTCTGAATAATTACGTCACTCGAATGATGAAAACTTTCCGAAAAATTTTGTGTTATACATTTTTTCGGAAGCTATAAAAATTTCTGTAATAACAATTGATTAATAAATTAAAAGAAAAGTAAAATTCAAAAATTCGGTTAGTACGGCCCAGCCTTAATAATAAATTTTTGTTATTGCTCAAGTCTTTTTTACTTTAGTGCCAAGTATCTTTAAATTTTAATTTAATTCATTCATCCATAATTTCATTAAGATATCTAGTTGTCAAATTTAAAAATTCCCGCGTATGTCAAAGGCCAAATACGCAATGACTACATAACTTATCAGTTCAACCTATAGGAGAAAAGAGAGAAGTCAGAAGTGAAAATTACTTCAATTTTCATCAGTGTATTGATAACGAGCGTGAACTGTAAACTTATACAGGTGTAGAGGGTGCAGAGGTACTTCTTCTACCCTCCATTTGTAACCTACAGGAAGCACAGGGACTTTACTGATATACGCGCGCCATCTCTTGCCTGATTTTATAAAAAATTAATGTAAAAATGCAATAAAGAATAAGCTAAAATTATAGGATGCAATTTTGGTTTAATAAATGATGAATTAATACATGGACATAATTAACGTTCTTACGAATAAGCCGCCCAGTTTAATTTTGCAGTAAAAGCAAAAACAAGAAAATAATAGTGTAATTTTTTTCAAGTTTAAAAAAAATATTTTAACACTGAAAAAATTCACATATTTTCGTTCAGAACTGATTTTCTCTAGCAATATACATAGAAAAATTTTTTATTATAATTTTTTGAGGTATCGTTTTTCTTTAATTCTAAGTATTCCAAATTTTATTGTAACAACTTTTATAACTTGGAAATTCAAAATAAATGAGTACCAAGCTCAGGCAATACAGATTATGACAATTAATAGAGAGAAAAAAGTATTTTTTTCAAAAATGTGATTTACTTTTCAGAATATATGTAAAATCTAAATTATCTGAATCGAATACAATTCAAATGATAGTAGGATAATGGTAATTTGACTCTCATTTCTAAAATCTTTTTGGCATATGAAATTAATATGACACTGAAGTTAGCCGAGGTCTAAAATTATATAATTTCTGAAACATTTTCAAAACAATAAATTATAAAAAAAAAAATATCAAAAGAAAATTGCACTTGTAGTTTGTTAAATTTTCTACATGTGCATATTTTTAGTTTTTTTTTATTTTTGTAATTGATTTGTTGAAAAAAAAAATCCGAAAATTTTTAATTGGCTGTTAACTTCAGGATCGTAAATTAATCTAGCATTTGATGGTTCTCTCAGCCCTGATTAAAAGTGTTAATTAAATACTATTAAAATCCATGTAAATTAATATCCTTTGAATTAAATACTACTTTTTATCGACGTTACAAATTATTTTTTTCTAAACAGGGAGAAAAACTATAAAATTTAACTGATGAATCATTTTATCAAAATTGAGACAACATTTTCGTACAAATCAATATAAATAAAAAATAATACCATGTAAGCGCTTTTGTAGGTATAATTTTCATTACATGTTTTGAAATATTTGACAGCAGACGGCACTGTCGACATCGCGAAATCGGCCTTTAGATAAAAAAAAAAAAATTTCTACTATTTAATAGTTAAGAGCTGTTTAAGAATTCTAATTTACACAGTCTATGGTTGAAAATCAAACTGATAAATTTATTGCTATTATTATTATTACTATTTTTTTTAATCTATTTATGCGCAGTGTGTATGTTTATTAAAGTCGCTGCTGACGCGACATGACATTTATCTGAGTGAAGTGAAAATATCCCTCATTGTATTAAAATATATATATATTATTTTTTGATTTAAAAAAAATGTTATACAGATAGTTATTGAAACTTATTAAGATAAATTAATATATTTAATGTTTCAAATATTATGAATTCTAGATTTATTAATTAGTAAATTTTGTGTTGATTCATTGATTTTAAGTTATACAAAAAATATATTATTTTAAAACTTTTATTTTTGTTTTTTTTTTCTCTATATTATATTGACATTTTATTAATTTCTTCACAATGAGGAATGTTTATGTTTATCAAAGGACAAGAAACTAATAAAATGACGGCAATGTCTCCTTCAGAAGTGAGTCACTAATATCTTTGTTACTATGGTCGTTGTAACTATTTATTCATAATTTTTAAACATTTGTAATACAATTTATTGTACAATTATTTTTTAGTCTATATTAATATTCTTATTTACTATAAAAAACAAGTTAGATAAACTATTCAATGACCTTGATTATAAATCTTATAATTTTTTTGTTAACTATTTATTATTCTATTCTTTACTTATCACTTTAAGTAAATTTAATCTTGAAAAATTATTTTTTCGCTCTACGAAAAATTAAAGTATTATAAGTATTTAAATCCATCTTGTTCTGAGTATAACCTAATAATATAAGAAATCTATATAAAACATGTCAAATTATTAATTTATTTTTGTCAAAGTTTAACTTTAGAAAAATAAGAAAGCTTGAAAAAATTTTTTCCTTTAAATTTATTTCATGCATTAGCAATTTAAAATTTAATAATCAATAAATAATAATATTAACATTTTTAAGTTTAATTTTATGAATTTATCTTTGTCATTGACTCATCTAATTTCCTTTGATATATTTATTTAATATTACAGCGGCGACTTCAAAAAGAATTAATGGCTTTAATACGAGAACCTCCACCTGGTGTACAAGTAGACGAAGATCTCGTTGGCCAAAATCTAACTCAATGGATTGTCCACATGGAAGGAGCTAAGGGTACCCTTTACGAAGGGGAACGTTTTCAGTTGCAGTTTAAGTTTAGCTCAAAGTATCCATTCGATTCACCGGAAGTTACTTTTATTGGAGGAAACATTCCTATTCATCCGCATGTATACAGTAATGGTCATATATGTTTGTCAATTTTGACAGATGACTGGTCTCCGGCTCTCTCTGTTCAAAGTGTTTGCCTTAGTATTGTATCTATGCTAAGCTCTTGCAAAGAAAAAGTAAATATTTATAATACGAAATTTTTTTTTTAATTAATTTTTTATTTACTAATTTTATTTATTTTATTTAATACAGAAACGACCACCTGATAATACATTTTATGTGAAAACGTGTAATAAAAATCCAAAGAAGACAAAGTGGTGGTATCATGGTACTATAAATTTATTTTTTATAGATACAATAATTTATTTTAAATATACTAAATGTATGATCATCATTTTTTTTTTTTTTTCAGATGATAGCGTATAATGACAGCTTTTATACGTGAGCGTGAAACGTAAAAATAAAAAATTTAAATTTAAATTCAACTAAATTGGAAAAAAATATATCAAATAAAACTCAATAGTTCATAAATAAAGTTATGCATTTTTAATCAAGCTGCCATTGATTGCAGCTGTTTTAAATTCAAGTATCAAGTATACACAATATAGAAAAAAAATGTATTATGAATACATAAAAATAATATTCTTAAAAAGAAAAAAAAAGTTAACACTTAAATTAAACAAAAAAATAAATAATAAATATATCAAAAAGTATTATAATAGTGTAGTATAATTTGAAGTTGTCAGATAAAAATGAATAAATTGTGAAAGATTAAACATTTCGTGTAATTTAATTTAAGTAGTAATTAAATTAAAATTTTTATTTATAAAAATCCACTTACAAGCTCTTTCAAAAAACACAATGTCGAGTTTATCGATAGAAAATGTATAAGTAGAAGTAGAGGTGAATGTATGTATTTTTGAAGATTATCAAGACAACATTATGAAATAATGTTCAAGTATATGATGTTTAAAACCATACTAATTATGAGTAAATGTATAATTTGTATTTGAACAAAAGGAGAAACTAATTACAAAATTATGTTTTGAAATAATTTTAGTATACAATGACAATGGAGTATTTTCATTATTATTAAGGGTCATAACACGATCATGCGTTACAGTTACTTGAATTAAGCGCTGATTTTCATCCATTATTTGACTCAATTTATTTTTACAACTAGAACTATTTATTATTATTTTTTTTTTTTTTTTTTCAAAATTTAATCGATTTCTATTTCTTTTCAGTGTGTAAGAAAATAAAAAGTTAACATAAAATACCAAAAATTTTATTAAAAAATAAATATACTTATTTATTATATATTATTTAATAATAAATTAATTACATTAAATATTGAATTGCTTTTATAGTTAAATAAATTGTATTTTTAAATTATAATTATTAAAGAAAAAATAACTATTTGAATTTAAACACACTTTTTTTCTTAGCATCTCCTGGAAGATGTCTAGCACCAAGTAAAAGTCTTGCTTTATCCTCCTCTTGTGGCATCGTCTCTTCTTGCGGTCCTTTAGGTTTTATTTGTAATTTTTGTTTAATAGCTTGACTCAAAATTACTCGTCTTGAATCGTTTTTCATCGCCAAAAGAAGATCAAGCCAAGTCCAAGTGACATTGTGATATTCTAGAGTTGGAATCACTAAACCAAAATCTCTAACATCCTCTAAATTTTTCTCTTTATTACCTTTGTAAGATACTCTTACTGGTACTTCAGGTATTTTAATATAAATAAATAATTTATTTTTATCAGCTCTTTCTTTCATTTTTTCAACATCATCTCGTCGTTCCATTGGAACATAAAAAGATGAATCTCTTTGAGGTGCTTGAGGTTCTTCAATAGCATCGGGATCTCTCTCAGGAAAACAGAATTTTAGCATAGTATTAAAAAATTTTTTAGTAAGGCCTATGGTTAAAGGTGCAACATTTATTTCAAAATGTTCTTTAACAGAAATTCCAGCAACTGGTGCTTTTTCTCTACAAAAAACTCTTAAAGTTCGCTGTCTTTCTACTGGCATATTACTTTGAAGTTCTGTTGGTGTTAAAACTTCAGTATAAATCTGATTTGGCAGAAGATTTGTCATTCTAACATATCCAAGTTCTAAAAGGTGTTCAACAGAATCATCTGTTTTACTTGTTTTAGTATACAAAAAATTTGTGAGCACAAGGTCAGCAATACCAAGTTGTCCGTCAGCATCAGTTAGCCTCCATTGAGCATGTTTAAAACAAATTTCAGCTGATCTAGCTACTGCTGCAGGTTTATCTTTCAGTGTAGTAGAAACTACCGTCGGCGCTGTAGTTTCTTTATAACAACTAAGCATGACATCAAGTTCTTCAGCTTTTGCTCCAAGTTGTTCTTTGCATTCAAAAACTCTTACTTCAAGTCGTTCCATTTCACTTAAAAGACTTGTATTTGACTCTTCTGCCAGAGCTTTTTGAACCAAATACGTTTCTTTCTCAAGTCTTCGCAATTTCGCCACTAAACCACGAACTGTATTCTGCAATTGTTGTATCGGTCGTTTTTGATCTTCAACTGAGTGTAATTGAAGTTGAAATCGCATAATTTGAAGTCGTTCCATTGCTTCTTTTCTCCTCGGTTCTACATATAAAAGAAGATTATTTACAACATCTAAAATCATCGCGTATTGCAGAGAATTCGTGCAAACATCTAAATCATAATGCATCAAAGTAAATGCATCAGCAGCAGAAAATTCTTTACGTTCCCACGGTGTGATTTCTTCTCGTGGTGGTGGTGGAACTACTTTTAGCTCAGCTGAATCTAATGCTTGACTATAACCAACATAAAAAAATTCACATTTACATCTTGAAACAATTCTTTGCAGTTGATGCTGTAAACCACCACCCCCGCCAACTGTTTGACTTACAACACCACCGACACTTTGACCTGATCCTACAAGAGCTGGAACATCTGGAAAACCAGAAATTACTGTCGAATCTTTTTCTTGAATATTGTCAACAGTCAACCACATTATATTATCATCGATATTATCATCAATATTTGCGCTCACTGTCGCATAGTACTGCATACATTCCAGAGAACCAACCCAAGTTGTTTTTGAGACTAATGTGCGTTCACGCCAGACAGGTCGATGAACTCGCTGTAGTATTTCTGCTTTAGCAGCTGATAAAATTACATAACCACGTGTTTCAATACCTTTAAGAAGTACTTGGCTATTAACTAAAGCAATCAACCAGTTTTTATGGAGTACATCATCTTGATTACATGCTGCCAATCCTCGTAACTGTTGTCCTCTTGTTTGTGACGATAAATCATCACTAAAAGCTATTGGTTTATTAGTTGCTTCAGCAACAAGTCGTTGAAGCATACCAGCAGCTTCAGGTTGATGACTTTTCGTTGCAGTTGTTGATGTTGTTGCCGAAGATGTAACTTGAGTTGGTGTATTTTGATTTTCGGTGGTTCTCGTTGGATTTTTTTGAAGCAAAGCATTTGATTCTCGATGAAAACCTTTCAAAGCTGCAGTTGAAAGATTTTTTTTCAGCTGTTGAGTTTTTATAAAAGAATCAAAAAGTGCAAAAGCGACATCACGATTTGTTTTTGTCCAAGCACCTTTTAGATCATGGACTACCAGTCTGTGAGTTGGAGTATCTCCACTTATTTCAGCAACTAGAGCTTCTCTGCCATAACTTACACGAGAGACACTGAGGCAATAACATTTTTCAACTGGCTGCCGTAGTGATGTTAATCCTTCTTCTGCTTGAAGAGCACTTTTTAACCAAATTTCTGCATCATTTAATTCACAATTCATATAAATAACAGACCATTCGGCTCTCAAACGATGAATTAATCCATCGTTAATAGGATAAAGAGTTAAATTGTGTTCAGAAGAACATGCTACTCTTCCGCCAGTAACTTCAAAGCCTCTCTGCATAGCAAAAGACATCCAGTAACTTACATGAAACCGATGAAAAGCAAGAGTAAGTCTGACTTTTCTGTAGTGTCGACTGAGTTGTTTTTTTCGCGGTCGTATATTTTTAAATAAACGACCTTTACGTGTTGGTCTTGTCGCTCCAGATAAAATGAATTTTAAATTTTCAAACCATCGCAAAGTGCTTCCATATAATACTGCAGTCGGTGCACTGGTAGACGTAGGAGAACCCGGTAGTTTTGTTTCTAGAGCAAGACTTACATTCAAATTTTGTGAACGAAAAGCCCGAAATGAATCATGTTCTTGATTACTAGAGTACTCTGGAAGTCTATCAGGAGCACAAGGAATTGCTGCATAATGATCTCGAGAGTCACCAAGGCATACCCAAGCTAATTTTATACCTAACTTAACATTAGGTAAATGAAGTAGTCGACAATCATCATATTTGCTTGCTGTTCTAACATAAACATCCAAGTCGCCTTTTACAATAATTTTTCCTAATGTCCAATCAAGTTCAAGACCCGACCAAGTCAATTCCATTTCTTCTGTTGTATTGTAAGGATCCAGTGATGCATGAAGCAGAACTGTGAGTTGTTTAACACATAAAGTTATTCGACCATGAAGTATTAAACGTATTTTATCCCAAAAAGGAAGAGGTGGACTGGGATCTCGAGATGGATGAAGTATTTTTTCAAAACTTAGATTACATTGGGCAATAACAGGCTCCCAACAGGGACCAAATGCATATCTAAATTTATCAATGTCCCAATTAAGATCATGATAATATTTAAGAGAAGTCATTCCTCGTTCAACGACAATATCATCCCATGGTTCACCAATACTTATTCTAATAGTCCGTCGTGCTCGAGATGGTGCCAGTGCTTCCGCGCCACCAAGTCTACCCCATATACTTAAGCCCTCAACGAGAAGAAGAGGCTGAGGAAAATCACGAAGTTGTAACTTCCATTCTACACATTTTAAAGAAATTCCTCGTACCCAAAGAATATTAAATTCAATTCCTTCTTCCGGCCACGGTGATTCTGAATCCAATTCAACAATTGCTCTAGTTGCTTTCTCAATTCCATCAATTGTCGGATCTGCCAGAGCAATTATTTCTAAATCTTGCATTGTCCATGCAAATAGTCGAGTTCTCGATGGTCCTGCTCGTTGCATTTGACGCCATCTTTGAACATAAATTTCAGCATTTTTTTTATTTAAACTCGCATATAATTCCTCAACTTTACCCTGAGGTAGCAGTAAATGCGCACGACATAACTCTTGAACTTTAGCATCAAGCATTGCTTGACGTTTTAAACTTTCATTATATTCATCTTCTAGAAGCTCATAATTATCTCTTAAACGAACTTCAAATGGATCATCACTTACTTCAAAAACCCATTCTTTAATTTTTATAACAAGATCACAAGGCAAAGATTTTTTTTTTGATAAATCAGATGAGTGAATTTCTTTTAGCCATTTTCTAATACTCATGAGCTCATTTTGAATAGCTTCAGTAAAACAGTGTTCATACGGAAAACGTGCTTTAGCAGATTCGATCGTCAAAGACCAAGTTTCATTCCAATCTAATTCAAATCCTTCATTATTTTGTCGTTCAAGTCTTACTTCTTCACTATCTTCGAGTTTGACAAGTTCAACACCCTCAATTGTTATAATATCAACCATATTTAATGATCCTCGAAGATAGTTTAATTGCCATTTATTTTGTGTGCACCGAAATTGATCAGATGATAATTCAACAAAATGAGTTTGTGAAATATCTATTGCTAATGTTATACCTCCAGTAATTAATAAATCAAGTGAACGTTTTGGTTTAAATTGTTTAATTGAATCTGATGAATTTAAAATCTTACGAAATTGTGATGATTCAATCCACAATTGAAGAAGCCGCAGATGAAGATTAGGACTCCATGTAATACTTGTATTATCAAAACTTACACTTACTGAATTAGATGTTAATGCTCCTTTGAATTTTCTGATAGATAAAAATGGGTGCTTTAACACTTGAGAATGCTCATAGACTATAGGTTCATTTTTATTTAATGTTATTGCACATAAACCTTCAGCAACTCCAACGAATCTTTTATTACTTTGTTCAATATTTGCAGAATCTAATCGCACCATAACTGAAAGTTCATTTTCTGCGATAAAGAAAAAATTACAATTTGAAATTTTTAAATTTAATTGATGTATATTTTTTCTAGTGCTCTCTTCTATTTGTTTAGATCCTATCAGTAGTCCATGATATTCTTGCCAATATGTAATACCTTCTTTTAGAAATCTAGCAAATTCAAGACTCCACTCGGTTCTTAAAGCATCTAGGGCGATTCCAATTGCATTCGGATGTATTGTAGCAACTAGCACACCAACTGATAGGGGACTTCCCCAATGATGACAAGTATCTAGTGTATGCGTAGTGTTTCCATTTAATGCACACTTCAATGACTCCATCATTAATTTTATCTTCCAATCTTCATCGTTAGTTGCATATCTGTTGATAGATACGTTAACATGTGAGACACTACATGAAGCTTCCGGAACAACTGGCAAACGTACAACTAATAAACCTTCATGAAGTTCAGCTGTTGTTTGTATTTGAAGCCACGGAAATTTATTTTTAGCTGAAACACTAACTTTTGAATTTGAAATTACTTGATTTTGATTTGCGAGTATTGATTCCCAATCTTGGTAATCATAAGTAATATAGAGATTATGTAATAATGTTTCTACTCTTAACAAATCTTCTCTCAATTTACATTCAATTGATAAAGAACGTAATGAGAGAATTGGCATTTTTGCTTTAATTGAAAATCCTTCTAAATTAAGAGCCAAGTGAATTTGAGGTCCATTAGGTTGAAATTTAGCATTCAATTGAAAATGTTTCATAATACCCTCGAGTTCATGAAATGATCCATCATCTCGACCAATGATTACAGACGAGCTACCCACTTTTAAAGTTAGATTCTAAAATTAAATATTAAGTTACTATTTATAGAAAGAATTATTTTTTTTAAAAGTGATAACAAATTATACATGATTGCTTTAATGATTTTACTTTTGGCAAAATTGGTGCGAATCTCGCTAATAAGTTTTGATAATATTCGTTCGTTGGTATATAATGAGGTAGTGGTTGTGGTGACAAAGATTGTCTGTCCCGTAAAAACTGCATAAGTCCTGCACCACCAGAACTCTCAGTTTGCATCACACCAATATATAATTTCTAAAAAAAAAAAAAATAATAATAATAATATTTTAAAAAATTATTTTACATGATTTTTGAAAAAATTATACAACAAAAATACCTCTACTGTAAGTTCTCCTTGAGCTTTCAATGTTGCTTCGACACTTCCAGCAAAACTTATTTGTGACAAACAAGCGTCTGATGCATGATGTAAAAGTTTAACTGATCCTCCTGTAATTGTTGCAGAAGCTAAAAGTGTTCTAGCACCATGGACAACACTTCCATCTAAACTTAAGCTTTCGGCGCTGCCATTAACTAACCATCCATTTCCTAGAGCCAATAGATTCACGTTTTCTACATGAACAGCCATAAACTAAATCAAGAACATTATTTATATAATTAAATATAATAGAAACGAAAAAAAATATCTTACTTGGACAAATTTGATGATAATAGGTGGAACTGTTTTATTTCTGAAATCTAATGTTAAATCACTATTTTCATTTTTAACACTCGGCGCCACAGGAACATCTTTATTTATTCTGACATCATGCATCACAACAGCAAAAAGTTTTGCGACATCGCTACTCAGTAAGCTACTCCGTATAGTAATTTCTTCAATTTGCTAAAAAAAAATAAAAGTAAACACGAAATAATTTAGAACATATATGAGTATAAAAATATAATTGTATTATGTTCATGTATAAGTAAATAAAATAATTACCACGGTGAAGCCATTTTTAGTAATGGTTACATCTCGGAGTACTAAATAAGGAAAAATAATATGCCCTACCCGAAGGTGAATTTTGTATTTCCGTTTTACTAGCCAAGCTAATCCTCGCGGAAGGATCCTAAAGAAAAATAAAATATTATTAAACTTATTACTAAAGAAATTATCTATTCTATTATATTATTAAGAGAATAAGGAAAATTTTGTTCCCGCTATATCTATATGATAGAATTGGTTAATATCATTGGATTTGGTATCGTTAGAAAGGTCTTGACTTGAACTTGTGCCTTTTCACTGTTTAAACTCTTTTTCATTGTCAAGTATTGAGAAAAATAGATTTATCTACATCATTCGAATCACATTTGAATTACGCGAGAAAAACGAGGGTTGTATTTATTTTAATTAAATAAATTAATATTTTAATTATTCTGTCACTAAATATGATTTCATGTCACTGAATATATAGCTGTATTATTTATATCGCGTTAGTAATCCCAAAATGACATATTTTTAAACTCCCTTTTGGGTTTAGAAAGCTTTTCAAAGCCAAAAGAGCGTACACAGAAAAAAAAGGATTCATTGACGCAAAAAAAATTTATTTAAAACTATAAAAAATTACTTGACGCAAGAAATTATTTCTTGCCCAAAAAAATCTTTTTTCGCCCCAAGAAAATTTTTGTATTCAATTCATAGTGTATGAAATTTCTTGATGCAAATAAAAATTTTTTGCGACAACAAGTCCTTTTTTTCTGCGTATATCATAAATTTAGTAGTGATATTTAGGCAGTCACGTAGTGACTGCAGGTTGCTCGTATATAATAATAGTAATAATAATAATAATAATAATAATAAATAATACACTTGATATACATACCATGTAAAACTACTATAGATTATTATGAAAATAAAACAGACAACAACTAATGGTGTCATATTGTATTATTCCGTTTCTTTTTGGTTTCTGGACATTTTATACACCTCAATACCAAATATTTTACCTGTAAATATATTATTTTGAATTATTAATTAAAATCTTCCACAATTCATACTTTAATAAGAATTTGTTGCATAAATATTCCAGAAAAACTTTTAGTGGGATATAAAATTATAATTTTGATCTTCTTTTGCACAATTTAAATACTTTTATCCATATAAAAGTTACTTAAGATCTTTAAGTAATTAAATATTAATTTATACATTAGGGTGATCCAAAAAACCGACTATATTTTTTTTTCGAGACTCTTATGAAAATTTGTTGGCTTAAGATGTTTAAAGCTTCTCTAAAAATCAGCTCGAAAAAAAATTTTCAAGAGGTCGCTCACGAATTTTGAAAATATCAAAAATGATCGAAATTCGGATTTTTTACTTGTAAATTTTTTCTTCCTTGAGGTAGTTATAATTTATATTTGTGAAATCAACTACGCTGGAAGTTTTAGCCCAAAATTAAAATATTTAAACGTCGCTCAAGAATTTTGAATGTTTCCGAGTGCTGTCTTTTGGACATTTTCGAGTTTGAATATTAATAATAAAGCTACCTGATTTTTTCACCATCAATTTGTATTATAATGAATAATAATATCCCGAGAGATAGAAATAATAAGTTCTTTACATACTTTTTTATTTTTTAATTCAATTTTTAAGTTTATTTACTTATTCAAAACTCACTCAATTTTATTGTTTAAGACTGTCCTGCATATTTTCGGTTATGCAAAAGTTATATTTTAGTGAAATGACAATAATTGAGTTATAAAATACAAAAACTAATTCAAACTATTAGTCACATATTATCAGTTAATATTTAAAATTCTTGAGTGCCGTTTAAGTATTTAAATTTTGGGCTGAAATTTTCAGCATAGACATGATTTTACACATATAAACTATTGCTGCCACGAGAAAGAAGGAATTTACAAGTAAAAAATCCGAGTTTCGATCATTTTTGATATTTTCAAAATTCGTGAGCGACCTCTTGAAAATTTTTTATCGAGCTGATTTTTGGAGAGACTTCTTAAAACATCGTAAACCAACAAATTTTCATAAAAGACTCGAAAAAAAAAAATTGTCTGTTTTTTTTGGGTCACCCTGGTATACATTGCTTACAAAAACTTAAATTTAATGTGAGTAAATGAGTCAAAAAATTTAGAGCAATCATAAAGCACCCTCAGCACTTTCGCGCTTGAGGTGTGCGAAATTCTCTAGCTGTCCCACTATTGGATTCATTACCCCAAATAAAGTATATTGGATGAATGCTATTAAAAAAAACAATTCGATATGTATATAGAAAATTGTAAGTTTAAACATGCATTTAAATTTAAGTATCTACATTACTATATATGCAGACAAACATTTGATTTTCGTAATTTTAGAAGCTTTGAGTTGGACGTTTATATTATTTATAAAAATTACTGTATTACTCCGATATACAAAGGAAAGTAAATTGCAGTTTAAAAAAATTATTATTTAATATATTGTTATTATAGATGTAATCATCATTCTTCTTTAAATAAATTTATTTCTCTTTAAAGAATAGTCCATAAAGCAAATGGTTTATTTGAATTCACAGATAATCTTGCTCAGAATAAAAAGATTATTTATTACTCATCTTCCTCAAAAAATTTTGCTAATAATGCAGCATAATTTAATAAATGAGGTGAAGAATAGATACATATAATTTTGATTTTGATTTCATTACTTGTTAAGGCTGGGGTTCAAATTGATCAGCAAGACCAACATTAATAATTAAAAATGTATTTAAAAAAGCTTAGAAAAACGGCAGAGTAATATTTAGTTAATTATAAATACAGCTTGGAGCATTAATGCCTGGTCATTAGAATATCTTTTAGATTAAATCCAAAGACCAGGTATTAACGCTCCAACTATACCATGAATTTGTGTCAGTAATTTAAATATAAAGCCTTGTGGGATTTTTTTGGTACTTTAATTAAAAAATTCTGAATTTGAAAATTGTTATCAAGGTGGCGTTACCTCTTAATGACCCTGACCATGTCATGTCAATAAAAACATCACTAAAAATTAAGTTTTGAAGTCGCGATTGAAATTTATTCAAAAATATTTAAAAAATTAATAATAATTTATTCAAAATAATTTTTGTAAGTTAATGAATATCAGAAATTCTTAAAATAAAAAATATTTTATATAATTTCAAATTCAATTATTTACTATGTAATGTCACAAGTAACCCATGTAACTTATGAGATAATTGCAAGTCAGCAAATGTAATAGCGATTGATATTGATAATGTATTTGACAGTAATCAAATTACTTTGCACTAAATATGAAATAAATAAATTATAATTAATTCCTTTCAATAATCTCCGAGTAATATTAATAAAATTACGTTTACTCACAAATTATATTGAGGTTAAAATTAGGTTACATAGAAACTTATAAACGTTTCATTTATTTAACTAATCTTATAAAATAATTACAGTAGAGTTGTCTTTTAGTAGTTTTGTTTGTATCTTTATTCTGTAAAATAAACATACCTTCATCGAAGTCAACTTGTTTTAACAAATAAATAAAAACTAATTATGCCTTAATGTTTTTAGTATCATTTTATTTAAATAAAATCTATTTAAAGAAATGAACTCATTAAATATTTGATCACATACGTATACATCGAAAGACATGTACTTTAACATGATTTATGAAAATTATATGTCCTGTCATAGCCAACAAAGAAGAAATATTATGGGTATTTATTTTTTTGTATAAATATAGTTGTTTATTTAATATAAATTGTTGAATCTAATCACTCACTTTAACATATTATTTTTAAATGATAATAGATTTTATCAAATTTTGTTTACATTTTCACAGTTTCGACAAATATGTTCAGACATATACTACTACTCCATCTATGAATATGTATGTACCCTAATAGCCATTTTAGTTTGAAATTGACAGTTGAAATTTACCTGAAATTTGCTGCCCGAATTTGCCGACAATGTGACAGCAAAAGTTGAAAATAAAAATTTGCGCTTAATTTTCTTCAATTTAAAGGTCACTTTTTACGAAAACTAAAGTCAGTAATGTTCATTCTTACCATTTTAGAAGCTAAGCAAATTTATATATAAAATTGTCTACAATTTTACGGTAAAAAAATACTTAACAATTTTTCAAGTGAAATTAATAATAAATTGGCATAAGATTTGCTTGAAAATTGACAACTTTTTTCTAATCGACTTTTGAAGTGAATTCGCATTCTAATTCGGGCAGTAAATTTACGTCAAATTCAATAGCAAGTTGCATAAAAATTGTCGTAAAAAATGGAAAAATCCGAAGTTGACGAAAATTTGGCGAAAAATTCAAGGAAATTTGTAAAGTAAACTTTTGCTAAAGCAAGCTGTGCTATTAGGGTTGTTTAATCTACAATCTTTATGTATATACATTTTATCTCAATTGTAGTCGTACTGGTCGTTAGTCTTATAGCGGGGTTTTGGCGCAAAACTTTTATTGAGTTGTTGATAGGGGAAGCGTTCCGAGTTTTAACAAATTGAGGGAAAGAGTTTTACAACGTGTAGTCTTATAAAGAGGTCCTACTGTACATAAAAAATAACTATTTTCAGCCTTGTTATGTTGGAAGGTAATTTCATATATATGTGTCTATGAATAAAATTAAGCAGTAACTGAATCATAATTTTTATATTAAATAATTTTATTATCAGGAGTGCAATATTATAAATGATATAGTACTTGATAATAGAGCTATCACATAAGTAAATTTGTTTGTTGTTTATTATTAGAAATTTAATCTACTTATTTCTGGCTATTAATATTTGTTGAATTTTTATACTTTTAATTGATATAAACAAGTGTTTATATATCAACTTATAAGAGATAATTTATTATATACTTTACAAAAAAAGTGAAATATCTCTCATAAAATCAATTTTTTTAAAACGCTAATAAGCACTTATTCAACATTTCTTACAATTGAAATAATTTTATTCTTTACAAAAAAAAAAATTGAAATTAAAAAATACCAAGTAGAAGATATATTTTGGAGTAAAAAAAAATTACCGTTGTAAATGTACAAATTCAAAACTAAAAAAAAAGTTTAGTGTATTTTTATTCATCACACAAGTATTAATAATAGTTAAGTTACAGTAATAATTAAAGTTCCAAAATAAAATCGTAAAATTAGTTACATAATTAATATTTATATAAGTTTATGTTTCATTAGGTCCAACATTTTTAATAATAATTGTAATTCAAGCATAATTAATCTATGCTATTGGACATTGATCCCTATTATTTTTAACATCTAATTTAAATTTTATTTTATAATTCATATAGGGTAGAAATACCATTTGTGGCCACTTAAGTGCCAGTTTTGGTTACTTGAAAAATTTTAATAAAATGATACGTAAGGTACGTAATGATATAATGACTTTTTTAAATTTATTTAAAGGCAATTTTTTTACTGTATTAGAATGAAATTTTTTTTTTTATACTTCTTCATTAATTAAAATGAAATATTAAAGGTCTAAAAATAAAGCACTGGCCACAAATAGCACTTCTATCCTAATTAAGTAAATTCAATTTAGTCATTTAATACAAATTAAACTCGTTAAATTCACATATAAATATTACATAACGATTCATACAAATTTTTTAAACACAATCAATCCGCCAAAGCACTTACATGATAATGGTAAATTTATAGGGAAAGTCTGTAATACCGACTGTCAGCAAAGCTTAGAAAGTTACTAAAATGGTCTTTCGTATAAAATGTAATTCTGAAGAATTGGCGTTCGTAGTTTAAATATTTCGGAGGTATTGGATTTCTGAAATATTGTCTTTCTAAATATTGTTAATTCTTTAGTACGAAAGAATGAATATTGTAAATTCTGAGTATGTGTTGACATGAAGATTAGAAAATCGATGTTTTTAACAAGGTGATAATTCGTCATTCTGAATTATTAACCATCTTTATTTTTTACATTCGTAACTATGAGTTTCTGAAGTTGGTATACTTCTGAAATTTTTACTTTTGACGGTTTGCCTGCAAGCCCTCATGACATCACCATTTGACAACTATTTAAATTATAATAATTATTATTATTAATTAGTTAACAATAAATAAAATTTATTTTGTAAAAAAACGTATAGGTATCGAATGAACAAAAGATAAGCAATTTATTAGTATGCAAAATTTTAAAAAAAGTATTTATATTTACTTAGATACAGAAAAAAAAATTTTGTATTTTTAATTATCAATAAATAATTAAATAATTAATTAACAATGAGATTTTCATTGAGCATTTTGTGAGCAATTAAGAGCATTTTTTTATTACTCCCGGCTGTCACAATTCCATGCCAACTTTTTCTCCATAAAATACACGTCTTATTTCAATCTTACAAAATTTTCAGCCCTATAATCTGAGTAGTCTATGATCTCTATCTCATCGGTCGCCGAAAGTGAATCAGTATTGAACGGGAATAAATAAACTGTTTATTCTTTTTCTATATACATATATGAAGATATATTACTAGGGTTTGAAATGTAAACTAGGCCATTGTAATAAGAATAATAAAAAAGAAAGCTTTTTTTAAATGGTATTTTTTCCAAACTTTTAATGATTGTGTATAAGCCTTTAGATTGCAATTTTGCTTGGAGTTTGGAGTCAGCTGATCGTGAATACACGTTTTTATCATCTAATTTTTATCCGTTTGTATAGGAAGTAATCAAGAAATATTATTCTAGTCAAAAGTTTTAGGATTCTATTAATATAAAATATTATGGATGATACTAATCTCAGGTGTGTATGACAATTAAGTATAAATTACGCTTGAGATGAAAATTATTTTTAGTAAAATTCATTAATTATTTCATTGATTTCCCGCTTTGAAATATTTTTTTGTTTTTTAAACCTGAAAATCTTGAAAATTAATTTCTGTTCGATTAATTTTTCATGATTATTTCAAACCAGAAAGAAATCATTAAATTTTTATATCTTCGTCTTAATATTGATCAGCAAAAAAAATTTTTTTTTTTTATAAATTCATACTTTTTTAACGGTTAAATAATTAAAATAATGTTTATTAAAATTTAGTTAAAATATGTATCTTATCTTTGCAATATAGTAAAATATGTTTTTGATAATCTTGAAGTGAAATCAAAAAATATTTATTAATATCTTTTATTTTGCGTCAATTCATTTTTTATTAATAAAAAATACATCTATGCTAATTTTGATTTTTAATCTGCTGAAGATAAATTTTTACAAATAATATATTTGGAGTATTTTATATAAAATTACTGAGTAGTTAAATTCTAAAACCAATGTAGGATAAAAGTACGTGCTTTAACATTACGATATTTATGGACACAGTACGATATTTTTTTTATAGATAAATATAAAAAATGTTGTTACTATCATAAGCATGATTACCTGAAATCATTTTATTAAAATTTTTAGTATCTAAAACAGATACTTAGTATCCATAATCAGTATATGTATAGTTTTTGTGAATTTTAATTGCATTATCTGTAAATGTGTATTATCTTTTAATGAATGAAATTTATATCAGTTGAATTTTTTTAGAAACAATTCTTCAAATGTTGCTATTATTCGAGAAGTATATGATGGTGCAAATGCTCATGAAACCTTTGAATATGAATTAGAGAGAGCACTTGAAGCAAAATGTAATTTAATTGTTATTGAACCTTCGAAATTAGGTGATGAAACATCAAGATGGATAACAGTTGGAAACTGTTTACATAAAACAGCATCAATTTCAGGATTAACAGCTATTGTTACAGGTACAGTTGTAATATAATAATAATAATAATAATAATTTTTTATTGTAAAATAAATGTTAACAACAATAGAATATAAGTATTAGTACATTTATTTGTTTATATGTTATACGTTTTCAGGTGTACTTTGGGGTGATAAACCTTATATTTGTAGTACTTTCGGTATCACTGCTTTTATCACATGTGGACTTTACACTGTATCCTGGCAGTTTGATCCATGTTGTCAGTATCAAGTTGAAACGGACACTAGTAAATTACCTCATGTAGAGTTGCTTGCAATTCTCGGACCGTGTTCACCAACATTTCTTGTACGAAAAGATGATAAACGACGAAGAATACTCCATGGGACCATTACAATTGCCGCAATGAGTATCTGTGCATGGAGACTATATCAAGCATTTAAATGAAATGGGTGATATGATTAAAATAGTTGTTTCACGTTATAAATGTAAATATTAAAAGATAATTCAATTCTCCTTCATTATCATTAAAAAAACAAAAAATAAGAATTTTAAATTTATTTAAAGCTCCTTTTTTTATAACGAATCACTTAGTTTTTTATATTAACAGTTTTATTTGCTCCTCTTTCCCTTGACCCATTTAATTTTGATGTTTCAATTCAATTTTTTTCACAAAGAAGTAATGAAATTTTTTATTTATGTAAATATTAAATATCGTATTTTAATATTTTAAGACATTTTAAGAAAAATTTTTGCTCCTGCGATAAAATTATTCGACTTTTTTAAAAATCTGTTTATGAAGATGGTAACTGATGGATAATTAGACCTATTACATAGAAAAAAAATTTATAAATAATTAATTAGATTCCAGATCTTGAGATTTAGGTTAATTACAAAAATATATTTTAAAAAAGAAAAATTATTGATAAAATAATTATATTTTCTTTTGATTTATTATTGATTTATAAATTGAAAATAACATAAATATTAATAATTAATCACAAATATTAGATGGATTAAATTTACATATTATATATATTTAAAAAATTTTTCACTTCTCCAGGCAAGACCACGAGTCGTTAGATTCATCAGAAGATCAAGAAAGTGGAAACTGCATCTGGTCTGGCCCTGAGTAATTATAGATAATAGTATCTGATGTATTTGGAATAGCGTATACTTGTTCATCATAAATTGCTGAATTCGATGCATCAGTCTTTCCGTTACCGGCAGGTGCACCTGTACCTTGTGGATTATCACCTTTTGTTGCCTCACGATATTTTTGTAGATAAATTTTTAAAGGCTCAACATAATTATCGAAACCTAGTGTTGTCATAGCAAATAAAATATCTTCCCCATTTATTGTCTTACGTTTTTCCATGTAACATCGGTCACTAGCTTCTGATGTTATAAATGATATGAATTCAGAAACACATTCTTGTACACATTCACGGGCATCTTTCGCTATTTTTCCAGCTTCAGGAATTGCTTTTTTCATTATTTTAGCTACATTTGCTATTGGTAAAAAACGATCTTGCTCACGCAATGGACCAGCAGGTCCACCACTTCCTCCACTGTGTAATGGATCACCTCCCCCGTGATTTGAATCATCAGTATTCTCTGGATCATCTACAATAATTTAACTTTTACAGTATAAATTTAAATTTTAGTCAGGTACCGTTTAATCTATCAATTAATAATTCAAAATATCCCGCTAAAAATTTTTGCCAAACTTGTTTTCACCTCAAACACGTAATAGTTTTGTAAATTTTGAATTGTTTTTTTATAAAATTCACAAAAGAATTAGGTTTTTGATTGTTAATTATAACTTAACTAAAAACATAAAACTTTCAAATAACTCAAAAATAAAAATATAATGTAATTTAGTCATTGGAGAATAGTAAATAATATAAGAGGTTAAGGTTAATAAAAAAAATTGTTACCTTCTAGATCATCTGATTGAACTCCAACATAATTAGCAGGCATTCCACTGCTGGCATAATACGACCCTGCTGGTGGATTAGTATCATCTCCACTTTCTCCACTATTATCCATTGTTTACAATTTATTAAATATTTTTTATGTACTTCACTAAATAACAATACTTAACTTACGATTTACTGATTGACAAATGAAAACAATCACACAGCAGCGACCTTAATTTATTTCTTTCCAAGTACATGCAATGATACCAACATTATTATTATTATTTGTTGGTGGAACTGTTATTTTAGCGGCGTTTTTAAATTCAAGATGGTTTTTAATCAAGGCAGTCATTATCTAATTGTTAATGTTGCTTTTTAAAAACTATTTGTTTGTTAAAAAGTTACGAAGAAAAGCCACTCAAAAAAAAATTTCAAGTCGTTTTTGTATAAAATTATTATAAATAGTTTTCGAATAAAATTTAAACAAAATTTGATATTAAGATTTTCTTTGTTGTAATTGTAGTTTTCATATCAATGATTTAAGGGAAGTAGAAACAAACTTATTTAGGAGTCTTTCGAACATACAAAATTTATAAAATAAAAACGAATTATTAATAGTTTTTATGACATTTTCGTTTATTCACTGATCACTCTATTTACAGAACGAAGTCATTTAATAATTAATATTTTTTTACTGCTTCACTGTTATTAATACAGGAATTTATAAGGAAAAATTATATATTGGAAGAAAAAACAGGCCATATGTTTATTGCCGTAATTAGTATACTGATCATAAACCGGAATTCTACAAAACAAATTACATTGATATAAATTATATTTTACATACAATAATTATTGATAAAATTTTTTCAATTTAAAATATCGGCAGTGTAGCTCTCATTAATATTTTTAAATTGAAAATAAATACTGAGAAATGATAAAAATGTATTATGTAATTTAATACAATTAATAATTAACTAATCGAGTGATTACTTTTCCTTTGTATTAAAGATAGTGAGTGAATTCATCTAGAGTAATTATTTGTTTCCTGAACTTGTATTTTTCATTTTTTTTTTGTTATTTGTTTTTTTTCTTTTTATTAATTATTTATTTATCTAATCAACAACCAGCAGCCACTGGATTTGAACATTTTTAAGCGACACCGTACTTCTTTTTGAGAGATTCGGGCATTTCTGGTGGTGGTGGTCTTGGCATACGAAGGTATACCTTGACGGCATCATAAATGAACCATTGAGCAGCTGTAAGTGTACCAATCATTACGATCCTAGGTCCTAGTCCTTTCCATACTCCACCAAATCCAAGTTTCTTCAATACATCTACAGCCGTTGCTCCTTTTTCTTGATTAAGTTTTGATACAACCTAAAATTTCATATTTAGATAATATTTTTATTTATTCCTATCAATTTTTTAAAAATAATTTTTAGGGATTGATAATTACAGAGTCAGCTGGGTGGGATACTACAGCGCAAAAAACACCAGCAATGTAACCGGCAGCAAAGGTAACAACCAATTGGTCGGCTTTGGAACATTGTTCACGTGGTTTGGGCACGACATATTTGTAGAGCAGCTCAACGGTACGTTCAAAACAAGCAAACTTCATCATAGTGTATGGAATTTGACGAAGCCAAAGAGGAACAAGACCTTTGTAGAAGCAACCAATACCTTCTTCACTCATCATTTTTGGTAGTGCTTGACGAAGAGTGTCTGCGTAACCAGGCATGGTCTGGATACGAACCTAAATTAAAAAAAAAAAAATTTTTTTTATTTTCATTATAAATACTTAAATTTATAACTAAGTAATATAAAGTACTAGTTAATTACCTTGGCTGCTTCCATAGGTGCAAGGGCAATGTCAGCAAAGAATTCAGCAGATGCTGAAGAGACTAAGTACAAACTTGTTCTGTATTCATATGAAAGTTCCTCACCAATCAATGCAGAATAGTAGACTTTGAAGACTTCATACAGACCAAATTTAAACATTCCTTGCATCGAGTAGCCGAAGAAAGTTGGTGCCCAACCTCTAGCAAGTCCTTTCATTCCACTTTCTTGGAGACTCACCTATGTTTTATTTTATTTAAAAAAAAAAATAATTATAATAAATAAATAACATTAATGTTTACAATAAGTAATTATTACAAAATAATATACCTTGAAACCAGTGACAACGTTTTTGTATTTTTCAGGATCCACTTGAATACGACATTTTACTAAATCCAGGGGTGTTACCATGGTGTGAGTAAGCCCACAAGATAAAATACCACCAAGACCGCATAGCACAAAGTAATGATTCGATCCAAATTCGCAGCTATCTACAATCACAGAAAATACAAGAAAAGTTAAATTAAATTAAACTTATTCAATTTAGTAAAACTATCGAATTTGATTTCCATTATAATAATCAAATAATTATTATATAAATTAATGATTTAATCAATGAGTAAAAAAACAAAATTTTGTTGAACAATAATTAAAATTTACTCAATGGAGTGAAAATCATTCATAAACGTGACACAAAAAAAAGCAAGCAAGGTCTGCTTGATTGAGTACGTTTGTTGTATTTTTAGGGTATCGTTTATTTTAAGCTGTTGTCCGCAATCCAAGCATTAGTAACCCTGAATCAAGGTCGGTCAGTCAGATGATAAACATTGATTTTGAAAATCATCATTATTAGTTTTGCCGTTTTTTAATTTTTATTATTAATCTATTATTGCTTAATAATTTTTTTTAGTTTTCAATATTTAAATTCCGTGGTACTTAATTAACTTTAAATTCATTTATTCCTTAAATTACAAAAGTAATTATAATTTACCAAATATATCTAATGATAAGAGGGTAAATGAAGATTATCTTCGAGGTCATTAAGACCTCTATACCTTGACAAAATGGACGTCATTATGCAATTACTCCCGCGCGGTTGCTCCACTGACACGGCATGAGAGTAAAATACGTAGCTAACCTCATGTATAACTCTTATGTAATTCATCTTTATTTTATTTAAACAGTGAATTTAATATTTTAAGTATTTCATTTAAAAAAAATTTTTTTTAATTTATAAAACATGAATTCTCTTTTTTAAAATTTCTATTTCAATTACAAGTTCACATGAAGTTCAAGTCACATGACATGACATTAGATTGACTTTCGATTTGACAAGTGGAAAAAATTTTGTACTTGAATTATTTATCGCAATTAAAAATGAATTTTAAACTATCGATTAGAGGAAAATAAATCGAAGAAATTATATTTCAAGATTTAATGTTTAAAAAAAAAAAAGTAAAAAATTACTTACCACCTTCTGCTACGCTAAAAGCACCAATTTTACGACCTGGAATTAAACTCTGAGTGTTATCATTTTGTCCCTGACATTTGGCAGTTGAAAAAGGTGTTACGAATGGATTCATCTTTGAGGCTTCTAACATTGACGACCACATTTTTGCCCTTAGTACTTTTTAATTCTGCACTTCACAATAAAACTACAGAAAAAATTATTAAAAAATATATAAGTACAAATAAACAAATCTTTAATTGATGTAATGGATTGATGGAATAAAAATTTGAATTAAGAAAAAGGAAATTTTACTAATTTAATAAAATAGACAAAATTTAATTCAGACCTGGTGCCGACTGACCCTCGTCTCCGTGCAGTGGAAATAGAGTGGAAGTGGAAGAACGAAAAAGAGACTTATGCCGTATGCTAGTGTAAAATATAGATATGAAACTCGATGTCTAATTTTAATGACAAATATTTCAAATGTATCCTGTAGTAGAATTATGTTATTGGCTGTTGGTGATTTTTTGCGCTTATCAATAATCGATACGGAATAACAACCGCCATATTGTCGCTGGTGTCGATTACATCAGTTGTTTTTCTCATTTATTATAAACTTAATGCCAATCTACATGTATTACATTCAATGAAAATTTCCTCGTTTGTATGACACCTCGCATTATGGTGGTTGTGTTTTTTGTGTGTTAGCCTATATTTTATATATTATACATGGCAATAAGGATTATTTAACATCATTTTATTATTGATATAATTATCAATACTATTAAGTTTATTTTTTTATTTATTTTGTCTTTATTTAAATAAATACAGTAATTGGATGCAGTTAAAAATACACTATTTGTGATGGCTAATCAGTTTATCAAATTAATACTATATTGTTAAAAAATTTTTTAAAAAATTTTTAATTTAAATTCAATTTGATGAAACTTAAAAAGCGTAAAAGTTTATGCGCCCAGTGCGTTAGTATGCCCGCCAAGATCTCACAAAAAATTGTCAGCATGATCATAAGAAGTAGGAAATCTATTGTGAAAGATGGAGTTATTACGGTAATTATATTATTAATAATGTATTTTATTTATTAATCAATTTATCTATTCAAATATTGCGGTCATCATAACAAATATTAATATATATATTTCCTATAGTTTTATTTTATTTTTTAAATGTCAGAAAATATTATTTTTAAATTCTTATAAATTTTTTTATCCAATAAATTTTGATTGGTTTATTTTATCAATATTGTACCGAAAAAAAAAATAGATTTTGTTTTACGTATTTAACTGACGAAATTTTATTTAAAAAATAATGTTTTTTTATCAAAAAACTTTAGTTCTAATACCAATTATTCGTTATTTTAACGATAAGCATACTAACTTTAAAAGTCTTATTTCATGTTGAATAATATATATTTTTTCGATAATTAGAGTAGTTAATGGTTGTCTACTATTCAGTCCTCTTTTTTTTCTTTTTAAAACCATTTCTATATATATGTTATCAGTAGTACACCTGTATACATTCTTATCACAATACATACTTGTTCGTTTTATGTACATATAATAAATATTTTATCAGTTTCATATGCACCTTCGTTTTCATTTTCATACACTACAGTACTTCGATAATTCACAAAAATATATACATATATATTTTTTCTTAATTTTGTTGATAAAATGAACAAAAATATTTATACAATTAAATAAATAATTTATGCAAATGTAAAACGCTATGGACGAAACCAGTATTTAAAGATTATCTGCATTACATAGTTGACGCATATATATACATATACATATCTATTAAAGATATTTTTTTTTATATAATCTTGCATCATAAAAAATTAGTTGACGTCAATAATAAATCTAATAATCAATGTCAAAAGATGGTAATAAGTAAAAAAAAAAAATTAAATAAAAAAGTATATTTATTTAGAAATAGAAGAAAAAATTTTAGAGTACAGGTATTTTATTTAGACTGCGCGGTCGCAGAACAGAATGTAGTATAGAGTTTGATTCTCTACTCTTCGGTTTATAATATATACACGGATATTTATGTATGTGTAAAAGATAGATATACGTAATGTCTAAATAGTTTGAGAAAGATGACAATAATGAAAAGAGCAAGCATGTATAGAAGGAAAAACTGAATGACAGAGAAAGAGAACAAGTCAGTACAGTAAAGGGAGAGATCAAAGCACCCACACTTTTAAGACTGAAAAATAGTAGAGGGTCGGCAATGCAGTGGTACGTGGTTTTTTCGTGAGCAAACATACTCCAAATTTTACCATATAAATTTATTCTTCTTTGCTACGAATATATGTTACTTAAATACATATATACACATTTATTTAACTCACTGCAGAGAGCGCATTGTCAATAACGCTTAGTAGTTGTTAAAAATCTGCTTTTAAATATATAATAATAAATGATAACTATTAAACCACTAAAAAAATGAGTGATTAGTGATCTGTGACCAGTTGTAACAAGTCAATTAAAGCAAGTAGAGGGTAAAAAATAAAAAATAATCTCAATGTCATCTAATAAATCAGTTTATACTGGACATTGGTCCAGCATTTATCGAAAGTTCATATGTCAATTTAAAAATATTTGTGAAATAAAAAATCCTAAAAATAAATATATCAAGTTATAAATAAAATATATAAATTTAAAATTATAAATGACCATTTTTTTTGTTGGAGCTAAAAAATAATGTAGTGAAAAAAGAATTAATAAGACAATGGCGTGTACGTCATCAGAATATCGATTGACAAAATAATAATAGTTATAATAATAACACTAATAGTTGTTTTAATAATAATCATATACTTATTCATAGAATATTTATAATTATAATATTAAATAAACAAAAGAAAAAGAAAAATTTAGTTTGGAAAATCATGAGCCAATTGCCCTGGTGACGACAAAGAACGAAGAGGATCCGGGTCACAGGAACGACATGCGTTCGATCGCAAACGTCGTCGACGGAGTTGCTTTAGCTGTTACTAGTTTGTCTGTAACGAACGCGTTAGTAACACGATTGTTGTCGTGAGATTCGTGTCTCAATGTTATTATTGTATTTATTAATAACACTTTAATAGCAACGAAATTTTGATAATTAAAGTAATGCAAAAATAAATAAATTGATGAATTATAAAAATTTAAAAATAATTTGAATTAACATATACATGTATGTCATTCATTTTTTAAGAAGATGTCTGTTGCTTTTTGATAAATTAATTTTTAACTGAGTGATTTCAATTAAAAAGATAAGTAGTGGAAGATAATTAAATCAAAAAAATGTATACATGTGCATGTGTAATGAGAAGAAAATCTTTGTATAATTATGGATGATTGTCAGCTGACTGCAGGCGTCATATTTACTGGCAAAGATTACCATTGTATAAAAATATCACAATTATTTATCTCTACTCTTGGCTATTCCTCATTGAAAATATCACTGAGAAATCAGTTTGAATAGCCTTGAAAAAAAAATATTAAATTATTCAATACTATTTTTTTATTTAGATAATTGTAAATTACGAAATTTTTTTTTCTTTCAAACATTGAGTTTATTTATAAAATAATTTTTTATTGTTTTACAATGATCAAGTAGCATTTAATTGTGGAATGTGATACGTGGGTAAGGTGGTAAAGATAACAAAAGAAAAAAAGATGAACTAGACTATGCCACCTTGATAATGTGGATTATTTATTTTAAAAATAAAAAAATAAATGAAGAGAAGTAGAATAAAATAAAATATAAATAAGGGGGTTGTGACCACGGTGTCATGCCCCCAGGGGCAAAAGGTGGGGCAGAGGGCCTAGATCCCTCTTGTTCTGAGCTCCATGATAGTGAAGAAATAACACCTGAAACAATAGCACCGTCTTTGAGTCTATTTCAAAAATGTTACAGGCATTTAAAGGTCAGATTCAACAATAGTTTATAACCGAAATTAGAGATTAAGATTAATTAATATATCAAAAAAATTTATTTTTTAAACTTCAATTATCAATATTTGTTTTAATCATAAATAATAAATATGTTTATAAATTTTAAAAGTCTCTGATTACAAAATATGAGCAAAATAAAATTTTAATATTATTTATAAATAATGACTATCTATTAATTATTTATTACAAATTCTTGTTGTAATGTAATACATAAAATAACTGATGATTGAAGCTAAAAATAATTTCAAAGTTAAATCCCTGAATTTAAGTCGTAAATCAATGACGTGTTTCAATTTTATTTGTGATTTATATTACCCTTATTTTTTTAAGATTTTTTTTTAAATTCTTAAATGTTTATATTTTATGTTATTTAAAGTCAATAAAAATTTATTTTTGTTACAGAGTTCAGGTGTAGGAGAGGCGAGTGTCTATCATGCACTGGTAGTAATATTTTTGGAATTCTTCGCTTGGGGGTTATTGACGATGCCAATAATATCTGTGTTAAATGAAACTTTTCCTGATCACACATTTTTAATGAATGGCTTGATAATGGGTATCAAAGGATTATTGTCATTTTTATCAGCGCCGTTAATTGGTGCACTGTCTGACGTATGGGGAAGAAAATTTTTTCTTCTTATAACAGTGGCTTTTACGTGTGCACCAATACCACTTATGAGTATAAATACTTGGTGGTTTTTTGCTATGATATCTATTAGCGGTGTTTTTGCCTGTACGTTTTCCGTTGTATTTGCTTACGTAGCAGATGTCACTGAAGAAAGTCAACGATCTTTAGCATATGGATTGGTGAATTTTTTATATATTTCTTATTATTCAATTATCATTTAAAATATCACCGATAGAATGTTTGATAATTAAAAATTTTAATTTAATCTTCAGATTTATCAAAATTATATATGAACCTTAACAATTAATTTCTATATTTAAAATTAACTCAAAAGATATATTTATACATATACAGATATTTTGTTTTTATTTATATATATAACTGATTTTTATAAGCTTAATTTATTATCGATATTTGATTTTAAAAAAAATTTTAATAATTAATTTTTTTTTTCAAGGTATCTGCTACATTTGCAGCTAGCATGGTAATAAGTCCTGCTTTAGGGGCATGGACAATGACCGTTTATGGAGAAAATTTAGCTGTAGCGTTAGCAACAGCAATAGCTGTTCTCGATGTATTCTTTATACTTGTCGCAGTACCGGAGAGTTTACCAGAAAAAGCTCGTCCACCTGTTCCCATATCTTGGGAACAAGCTGATCCATTTGCTGCTTTAGGAAAAGTACGATTTCAATTTAAATACTCAAATAATAATGCATACACGTTAAATTATCACTTTGTAATTTTAAAATTTATATCTCATTAACATATCACAGAATACTTGTCGCAATGATTTACTTACTGATAAATTATCTAGTTTATCATATTTAGATTTTTATGATTATTTCAGTAAACTCAAAAGCAAACTATTTAATGGAATACATAAATAAAAATTAACTGATTGAATATTTACTATTAGGTAATTGATAGTATTTTTATTAATGGTATTTATTTATTTAGGTGGGCAAAGATCATACCATATTGATGCTGTGTGTCACAGTATTCTTAAGTTATTTACCAGAAGCAGGCCAATATAGTTGTATATTTGTTTATCTTAAGCTCGCAATGGGTTTTTCAGCCGTAATGGTTGCGGTATTTATTGCCATAGTTGGTATTTTAAGTGTTGGAGCACAAATATTGCTTGGTCCATTAATGAAAACACTTGGTAGTAAACATACTATCATGCTTGGTTTACTATTTGAAATGCTTCAACTCATGTGGTATGGATTTGGATCACAGACTTGGTAATTTTTTTTAACATTATAATATAAATTTGATAGTAATCGTAATTGCAATTATAAAATCATCATTATTTAAAATTTCTATACTTTTGTTTTTCTACAATTTTCTATTGACCGTGAGTTCTTCATGAAATTAGGTCATAATTTTCATGTATGATTAATGTATATACGATAATTTAATGAAATAAAATTTATTACAAGCCGTCAGTATCAATTAGATGATCGTTAGAACCACTGATACTAATAGTTAGTAAATGAAAACTGATGTCACGTTCGATATATCCTTGAAGCTACGTGGCTTTGTTTAGTTTACTTAGCAATCATATTGATTTTTACCAATGTCTATAACACTTCACTTACAAAGTTGTGTTTATTTGTAACTTTGAACATATCATTTATTATTTATATTCATTACTACATTTCAAATACTTAATACTGTTAGATTTAATAATTATATATTATTTTAACTTATTAAATTACCGTTGAGAATTTTTTTATGCATGTTTTTTTACATAATTTCATCATAAAATTTAATTGCTAAGTTGAAAAAATTATTTTACTATTATGTAAAATTTTTTATCAAAGGTATATCTTAAACAAGTTATCGTATTGATGATAATTTTTCAAATTATATTATCATTTCTTTTACATCTTAATATTTATTATTTATAATAATGTTGAGTATGACAGTACTCGAATGAAATGTCATTAGTTAAAGTCTTAAATACATAAAAAAAAAGTCCTCAATAGAGTAACGGAAAATATTTTCTTATATAACAATTTCCTCGTTAAATGTGAAATATCCAAGAATACTGTTATCAATGCGACCATATCAATGTGACATCAATAGACCTTTTTACGCACGTTTCGTTGACGGCATTCAATTACTTCTCATGACGTGGCATTAATGATGTATTGATAAATATGACAATTAATTAAAAAAATATTAGCGTTCTTTAGTATTTTATTTATCTAATGAAATACTTATGTCACGTGTATGCTAACCCAAATTCTATTTTATTTTATATTCCCCTAAGGATCTTCCGATACTTATTATTGTAAACAGAACCCTATTTATATCATACACACATACGCTTTATTAGAATCACAAGTGCAACTCGTCCCTCTCTCTCTTTCTCTCTGATTTTTTTACTTATGAGCTGTATAGAAAAAAAAATTCGATAATCGATAAACACTGACTTATATTATTAAATTGTTTATTTTAACATAAATGAGTTAACTTGATTTTTAAAAAAATGATAAGAATAAATTAGCTATATTTATTGTTTTTTTTTTTTTTTACAGGATGATGTGGGCAGCTGGAATACTTGCTTCAGTCTCAAGTATCACTTATCCAGCGATTTCTGCATTCGTGTCAATGCATTCAGATGCTGATAAACAGGGACTTGTTCAGGGAATGGTTACAGGAATGCGAGGACTCTGTAATGGTCTTGGGCCAGCTATGTTTGGTGTTATATTCTATTTATTTCACGTCGATCTCAACGACGAAACGCCGTCACTACCTCTAAAACCTTCTCTTTTGGAAGATAGTAATCAAACAGGAACTGCTATACATATAGACATGGTTCCACAGGTAAAAAAATTAATTATTTTTTTTATTAGTCTTATTTTTTTTTTGCAAATATTTTGATGAGTTATTTTATTGAAACTTTAGTGATTTAAAAAATATTTTATCTTCACATAAAATAATCTCATGAACAAAACTTAAAACGTAAAAATCATATATTTATTTATTTTTTTTATTCAAAGTATATGTTTCATTAAAAAACAAAATTGTTTTCATGATTTATAAATTACTTTTTTTTTTTCTTTTAATTTATATTATGTTAAATAGTATTAGTCACGCAATCTATCAATTAAATTTTGATTACCAATGTAATATGATTTAATTCTATTATTAATTTATTTATAATTTTATTTATTTATTCATTTATAAAGGAAATTTATGTTAAATATTAAATTGATAATCTATCGTTGTCACATAAAGAATGGATTTCAGTTGGTGCCAGGACCTCCCTTCGTATTTGGTGCATTACTTGTAATATGCGCACTACTAGTAGCTGCGTTTATTCCTGATGAGTCAAATCCAATGGCAACAGGTCCGTTGCATCATCACTCTTCCACATCACGCAGGCCATCTGGTAAATACGCATACCAAAAATGTACGTTACAGGTTTTCCGTTTATTGCTAGAGAGCTGGATGCATAAGCTTCTGGTGGTGGGTTTATTTTTTTCATTTCGTCTATTCACATGTGGGTTTCATTGGTAAAATATATTATGCTCGAGGGCTCGTATGCCTAAGTAGATCGAGGTCACTCACGATAAAGATGTAAAATAGTACGAGTTATAAATGTCCGTGAAATCATTTACTCTGTGATATTTTTATAACACACGTTATTTATTTATCCTAAAAATTTCAATTACTCTTTATATTATTAACAATCTAAGTATAACTATATTTTTCTTCAGTTATTATCTTAGCTATTAATATTGCATGTTAATACTTAGAAATTTTCTAGTTGAAAAATATTACTATAATATTAAAATTAATAAATAAAGAAAACGAACAAAATTTTCACAAAATTTATGTGAAAAATTTTTATATTTACATAAAATAAAGTTTGTTACACTGTTAAAAATTTTTTTGATTTTCAAAGATAATTGTCTAGTTATACATGAAAAAAAAAGAATTTTCAATAAAAATGATGGGTTTTCAAATAACTATCATCTCCAAATTAACATTATTTAAAATTCGTTGAGCTCTGAACAGTAAAAAAAAAACAATTAATTTTCATAATAAAAAATTAAAATTATTGAAATGAAATAAAATAAAACATATTCTGATTTTTATTTTTATGATATCTATGATTTGGAAATTTAAAGTAATGTAAAAATCAAGTATGTAAATAATTTAATTTACAATGATATTTAAATTTCATATTTTTGACTGATTTGAACTTTTTATTATCTGTAAGTAATTTGCTTTAAATTTCAAAGAAAATTTTTAACATTTTACATTTTCATCTCTTTAATGAAAATTTTTTTCCTTTTTGTAAAAATGTATTAATTAACTCAAAGGACTTTCTTTAAATATAATAATAGAATTAGTATGAAAATATTTATTTCATTAGTCAATAGTTTTTCACTTTGAAAATGCTTATTAATGCTTAATTACAATGTACACAATATTTTTTAATTTGAGTATTTTTTTTTTTTTTACAATAATCATCCAAGTAAAATAAAATCCAAAAATTACTTAAAATTAATTCATTTTTTTTTACGATTAAAAAATAATTAAAAATAGTTATTCAAATAGAAATATTTTTTATTTTTATTGATTATATAAGAAAATATGTTTAAAAAAATTATTAATGCTTATCATTCAATTCTTTGGGTAACAAATTATTGCTTCATGCTAATTTCTAATGTAGTTTAAATAAATAATAAATTTATATCATAATTAATTTAATCGATTATTGAAAAAAAAAAATAATAAATAAATAACTAATTTTTTTTTTTTTTAATTTTCAGGTTTGTCATTGGACGTTCATTTTGAACCGGAAAGAATTGTCAGTGGTCGTAGTAAAGTAGGACCACTGTCTCCTCTAGTCGACAACTGCAATTCAGCAGCTCTCTAGCCATTCTTTCCGGTACTCCGGCAAGCTGTCAATAATAAACATAGAGAGGAGGCCTATCCTGCCAATTAATCGAAGGTCGTAGACACCTTCAGGCTTATTTAAGTCCACCTCTGTGTTTGATCTAGAAAAATAAAGCAACATCAACAACACAATAATAAGCAAACAAAAGTTACAAGGATATTTTGTTGTCATTCGCGTAAATCAAAAACAAAAATAATTGAAATGTTAAATGAAGAAAGGAGAAAATAAAATCGTAATATACATGAGTATGTCGTTTTTAACGCGAAGACATGATGCCGAGGATTGACTTTAAAGTTCTCCGTTGACTGAAAAATATTGTAAAGAAAAATTATAAATATAAATTAATGATAATAATTGTAATAATAATAAAAATAATAATAATAATAATAATAATAATATAATATTAAATTAATAGCTGTGTGATTGACATTTATTTGTTAATCATAATTAGCTTCTGCCGAGTGCACAAATAAAAGGACTTGCAGCAGTTATTACAGTGTGAACGATTGAATACATTTAACGCCATTGCAAAAAAAAAGAAAGATAATAAACAGTATTTTTCACTATAGTTATAAAAAGAAAATAATAAAAAATAAAATTTAATTCATTTAAAATCCGTGTAGAATTTTGTTAATTATATGCGAGCTTTTGGTATCGCGTTATAATTTTTACCGCACTTTTAAACTTCATACTCGACGATTTAAAGAGAGACAATCATTGATTTTATTTTTTTATAAATGAAAAATTATTTAAGTGTTTGATGGTTAAAAAAAAACTCCGTTTTGAATACTTTTTAAACGTATAATTGTGAATTAATTCTTGGTGTAATGTTTATGAAGTGTAACAATTTTTTAAATTGCGAAAACAATTGTGAAATTAAAGAATATATGTTGAGTTTAATATTTTATATTTCATTTTATTTATTTACTTTACAAAATTTTTACAAAAAGTTATTTGATTTTTAGTAGATGAATAATTTATAGCTTGTATTATTAAAAATAAAATTGATAAAAAATATGATATCAGAAAAACGAAACATTAGGAACAAAATAAATTGAAATTACTTTATATTTATAACTATCAATTACGATTATTTTTTAATAATCTTTATTAAAATTTTTGACTATTTATCACTCACAAATCTCACTTTATTAATATCAAGCATTCATTAATTGACAACTATTCGAAAAAAAAATCTTTTGAAGCGAGCGTTTACCGCTAGATTTTTAAATCACCAAATGTTTTTTAATTTATTCACACATACTAGAATCTTTTAATTATATATTAAACTACAATCATATCACTTTCTCACAATTTTATTATAAAAATTTTTATAAAACGTAATTTTTAAACAAATAATAAAAAGTTTATAACTAAATGATTCACTAAATTAAAATTAATTATAAAATTTCTATTTAAAAGAAAAAAAAAGTAACTGCTCAATCAATCTCTGAGACAATCAAAGATTGTACAATTCATATGTTCATAACTCATTTTTTAAAAATAATGATTTCACGATTGTATGTTTGTTTTTATGATAAAAAATTACATATGAATTTTTTTTTTACTTAAATTCTCTCTCTCGTCGATGATAAAGCGAGAATTGTGCGAGTTCTTCATCATGAAGCCAAAGCCAAAGATCAGTTTAAATAATTTTGTCAAGTCGGACCATAAACCCCAGCATTAATAAAATTAAAAAAATAAATTACAAACGAAATAAAGTAATGCCTTGGCAGACGTTTGTACAAAAAAAGAAAAAAAAATAACTTAATAATAGATCACGTCAATTCATTTAAAAAGGTTTAAAAATTGTACTCAAAGAACTCTCTTGACGGTATTTACAATTGCTTAAAGCTCGGAATAAATTATTAAATAAAATATTTTAACTCCTGGTGAGTTTAGTGTAGATTATAAAAAATTTATAAAGTTGGTGAAAAAATACTTATTTTTTTTTTTTTTTTTAAATACAATCAGAGATCTTTGAGTGTGGAAGAGTGTACAAGAAAAAAAAAACAAAGAATTTTTTGTTATCTTATAAGGTTTATAAAATAGATGTCAAATAAAATGTTAATTTATATTTGTGCGCAAGTTGATTCAATGTATTTATACTGTAATTACGTACGAAATGAATACATACAAAAACCAATAAATTAAATTTTCGACTTAAAAAAAATGAAAACTATTTAACGAAAGAGACGTAATTAATTAAAACATCATGATAAAAGAAAGAAAATATGAATGCATAGCTGTTGAAAAAAAATTTAGAGCTCGATTTATCATCGAGAAAATT
Source organism: Microplitis demolitor (assembly GCF_026212275.2). Lineage (NCBI taxonomy): Eukaryota > Metazoa > Arthropoda > Insecta > Hymenoptera > Braconidae > Microplitis > Microplitis demolitor. Next base: position 16,716,388 of record NC_068549.1, on the reverse strand, counting down.
GTATATGTACGATGTATGATTGCATCAATAAATAATTATTTTTAAGATAAAGGAACAGTTGGGGTGTACTTTTTCTTAAACTGTTTTTTTCTTAAATTTTTTTCTGTATAGTCAATGATAATTTTTATGCAGGCAATATTTATTATTTACAAAATATCAGTAGAAAAAAACATTTGGTCGGATAAACTTTATAATTGATACGTCATGCGTTTGATGTTGAATTTATAATATTCGTGTTTGGAGACATTGTTACAAGAGCAGAACCACTTTGTTGCCATAGCTCTATTGCTTTGTTGACTATCATTTCAGATGTTTCTTCATTTATCTGGAATTTTTTTTTTTTTTCCAATTAAATTAAAAAGTCTAAATAAAAACTATTTTAAAGATATTTTGTTCTCATAACTTACATGTGAAATAGTATCTAATACACAATCTGTACTATCACAATTTAATAGAAATCTTCTGAGAGTTATAAAAATAACAGCCGCAACAAAAGCAAGAATTTTATAAGCTCCAACGGCGATTTTATCCCAAATTCTAGAATAACGAGAAATAATTATTAAATGTGGTTACAAGTTTTAATTAATGAATTGATTAAGTTAAAAATTAAAAAAGACATTTATACGAAAACATTAATTTCAAAAAGATTAAATGTTCATGTTTTTGGAAAACACTCGATATTTTCTTATTCATTAATTTTTTTTTTTTTTTTTTTTTTTAAATAGATCGTTTCGAGTTTAATGTATATTTTAAAGTTCGAAATTTTTTTTTTATTATTATTAAGATCTTATATCAATGTCTCAATTAATAAACTATTCACAAAGTAAATAACTTATAATACTTTGGAAGAGATCCATCACAAATAGTTTCAGCAAAACAAGAACAGAACCACTGGTCAAAAGGAATACTATTCAAAACTTCACATTTTAATAAATGTTTATAAAGAGACAAGTCTTCTTTTTCAAGAAGCGCCGAAGTACAATCTATTAATCTTCCAACATCATTATAAAATTTATCAACATGATCTAAAAATCCACACAGTAGCCAATAAATATCTATTATTTTTTCATACTCGTGATCACCTTCCATGATATGCCAGAGACTTTCAGCTATTCTGCTCATTGCTCTAAACCGAATAATCAATAAAATAATTTATTTATTATGATATTAATTAATAATATCATTATTTATTAATAATTATGGTTTATTGATCTTTACCTAAACAATGAAGACTCTAATTGAGCGTTTATATCTAATTTAGCCCGTCTTGTTCTCAATAACCACATGATGAGTAATGTTTGATGAGGTTTAGAATTTTCATCAACTATTTTAGTAACTCTCAATGCCTTTCTCAAGTCATGAAATTCATCTCTCCTTTGTGATGCTACAAAATCATTACTTCCTGTATAAATTGGTGTAACATCTAACAATATTTTCCATAGAAAATTCCTATAGATTGCAGGTACAGTGAATCGAAGACAAAATTGTTTTAATTTTGCTTTATCAAATGGCTGTTCCTTTAATAAAATTTCTAATGATTTTTTTTCTTCAACACTACGAAAACCTACCTATTTAATGATTTGAAATAAAAAATATGATTATTACTTTTATTGTCATTATTTAATTATTGTTATTATTAACTAGTATAATAGATACTTTATTTTTTAACCTCTTCCATGATTATTTATTTGATAATCGTTTTCTAATATCATAATAATAAATATTACTTACTTTTTCATAATAAGAAGAACGAAAATTTCGTTCATCAGCCATAATTTTGATAATTTATCTCATGACAATCAATAATTATATTAATTATTTTTAAACATATATTATACGCTGTATCGATAAACTTATAACACCATAGAACCTTGTAATGATCAATTTACTTGTCATTCATCTTAATACAAATAAAAAAATGTTATGTATATGTATATATATACACGCGCATCCGAATCGGGTGCGCGAAGTTTTGACGCGATTTAAAATTCGCGTAAAATTTTAAATTTAGATTAAATTACTTTTTATTTATGAATCCTTTACTATAAATAATTGATATTATCTATGTCTAGTATCCATGGAAATTATCAAATTATTTTTATGAAAAATTTTGTTCAAATCTATAAAAATTTGAAACATTTAATTTTATAAATTGCCACGAGGTTATAGAGTCGCATGATCGTATTTTTACTCTCGAAATTTTTATATCGATAGTATTCATTTTTCAATTTTAAATTCTAACAGCTGCTGACTGATAATTTTAAATAAAAATAAATTGTTTATGTCAACAAACACTATAATTATATTAACAATAATTATTAAGTATTTGATTTGAAAATTAAAATTGCAATAATAAATAAAAATGAATAATTATAAAGCATCAGTTGATAAATTGTTAGAAGAAGACGACGAAATTTTTGAATTTATTGATAAAGAAAGTATTTGTACGACATGTAAATTAGAAGTTGATAATAATAATTCTGAAAATGTTGTAGTGAAACAAGAAAATTCAGTTCATTTTGAAGACAACATTTATTCACAATCATTAGAAAATTTTGAAAAATCTCATGAACTCATGAGAGCTACACGATCATTTTCAAGAATAAGTTTGGACAATCTTGATTCAGAATTCGCTGATATAAATAATGAAGAACATCAGATCAGTCATCAAAGTCATCAAATTAATACAAATAATATTAATAATAATAATGATAAAGTTAATGAAGACAATTTTACTTTCAATGATACTCCTAGCTTTGTGTGTACAGGTGTTGATAAAGCACTAAAACAATTAGAACAAGACCAAGAACATCTGAACGAAATACAAAATATACCTGAACCTTTACGAAAAAAAATCACATCACATATTGTCGGAAACGTGAATGGTAACAAAAAAACTTTACATGACAAAGAAACGCAAACAGATTTGACAGAAAAACAAAACGAAACTGATAATCTTTGGTTTGATAACGAATTCCCATCCGAAAAAGAGTTAGAAAAACTTGATCATTTGATTACTGAGGTTACAAATGGAGATGTAGGTAAAAATAATAAAAGAAAATATGATAATGAAGATAATATTGATAGCAACAATAAAAGAATAAAGAGTAAAACAAGAGAATTTGATAAAACTGTTAACGATTCCATGGTCTCAGTTGTTTTAAATCGACAAAATAAATTATTTGAATTATCCAATGATTTATATCAATATAGGTATTATATTTTAAATTTTATAAAATTAATATTATAAATATTTTTAATGATAAAATAGTAATGATTAATTTTCGTTACAGTGAATATTTAAATCAAATGAGAACAGCTTTGTCTAAAAAAGAATCATCTACCAATATTGAAATTCCAACTCCTCCAGTATTAGTGGGTTATGACAATCAATTTGATTTTAAAACTGAAAAACGATATGTTAAACTTCCAATTAGAATTGAAAGTTATGGCAATAATAATAGTAGTACTGGCAATAAATTAAACTCAATTAACATCAAATCTAAGATTTATTCGTAAATATTTTATTATTAGTTTATCTTTCCTGATTAAAAGAAACGATTCGAAACGATTTGCCATTTAAAATGTCCATAAGAAGGGTGACTCAAAATTATTCAAAGTATTGGCAAGCATTAAAAAGTATTTAAAATTTTTTTTTCTAATCGTTTTAAATCGTTTCTTTTAATCATGGGTGAAGTAACAAAAAAAAATTATGTAATCTTAAATTATAATTTAACTTTCAGACAAAAAACAGAAATTTCAAATCGAGGAGCTATGAAAAACAATCCATATTCAAGAAACATAAATAATTCAGCTAAAAATAATTATAGTAAAATAAATGATCAAGTAAATTCTACAAAAAAAAATCAACGACAATCTACAATTAAAGAAGCTTTTGCAATTCATAAAGATAATCATAAGAAACCGTTAAATGATTATAAAAATATTAATAATATCGCTAATAATATAAAAATTAACGTTAATAAAAATATTAACGGTCTAGAAAAAAATCAAAATGATAAAATGAATAATGATAACTTAAGTGATTCAGCATCAATGTACCAATTTAATCCACTTGGTCGTAATATTATCGTTAAAAAATAACTATAATAATTATAATAATTAATTTAATATTATTATAAAAACTTCTTTATACTTTTTTAAATTTATGTATTTTATCATTATTATTTTCATCATTGCTTTGAAAATTTTAATAATTATTTTAATCAGAATATTTTTTTTAGTATGTTTTTAAATTTTTCCACACAATTGTATAACAGTTTTGTTCTTTTTTATTGTCTGCTGGTAACCGAAAATAGAGAACCAACAATAACACGTGCGTATATTAAGTTGTTTATCAGCTGTTTTTACGTATAAAGTATCATATAATAATTTACATTGTATTTATCCATTTAATGTTGTAAATTAATTCAACATAACCGCATCTAAAAATGTAATTATAAAAATCAATTGATAGAATTTAATAAATCAATATTCTTTAATGTTTTCTTTTTGTTTCGATTAATTTTATAACGGTGATTTATAAAGTTGTATATTAGTCATAAGAAATATAAAAAATTAATATAATTATTGAAATGAATAATAAAAATACAAATTTAATGCGCACCCCATTAAGAAATAGTTATTTAGCGAATAAACCATTTTGTTCGCCAATAAGAAATAATACGACGCCAGTTAAGAGTAATTTGAAGAGGCTTTATCCAGTATCACCATCTCCTGATTTGTAAATATATTTTTTTATCAATATAATTATATAATATATATTTATAATTATTTGATTTTAAAAATTTTGAATACAGAAAAGTTTCAACGCCACCCCAAGATATTATAAAACGTCGCAAAATTGAATTAGACAAATCAGAAAATATTTGTGGTCTAACATTTAATTTACAAGAACCAATTTCAGAACCAACTAAAAGTGATTTATTAGCGATTAAAAATCGAATTAGAAGTAAAAAACTAGAAATTGAGGTTTTAAAAACTAAGCTGGCTTATCGAAAAAAGGTAAAAAATATGTAAAATTAAATTTTTTTACTGAAATTTAATTTATTATATTACCTGTATTGAAACTGCAAGTTACAATATCTTGACAAATTTGGCATGTTCCTCTGAGCACATTTATCATACATTTATGTCAATTGTCTGCTCTGCACTCTGCTCTAAAATAATTAATTACATCAGTATATACGTACTCAGAGTGACATGCTGAATCTATTCTTTTTATTCTGATGCGATTTAGCGGACAGAAACCGATCAGTTTCTGTCTTCATTTTTTCTTGCTAGAATTGCATTTATTTATAATAAACCTTTAAATATTTCTTCAATGACGTATTACCATCCTATATAAAACCTTTATTGATTCGGCAATGTTTCGTTCTATTTTTTAGAACATCATCATCAGCAGGTTTCTGAAATACTAGAAGTTAATTAATTAAAAGCTTAGCAATAAAGCAGTTTTTAATTAGTATAGTGAATCTATATGTTCAATATATTGAATATTAATATAACTTATTCAAGTGAATATTGTTATATTGATGAGAAAGTATTGTACTATATCATTAAGCTGGTATTGTTTTTTATAAGCTTGATGAAGTTCTAGTTAAGAGAGCGAAACGTTGCTACATTAAAAATAAAATTATATTGAATGTTCAATTTCCTGCTAATTTTATTATTATGAGAATATTTATTAGGGTAGTCGTTAAAAATTAAATTTTCTCAGGCGCCCCATAAAAAGCTTATTTTTAGTGAAAAGATACGTGGGGAATATGGTTTTTTCTTTTTAAGTAAAAAGAACACGTGCCTCAGAATGATCAAAGTTCATTTTTCGATACAATCGCGGTTTTTTTAAATATCTCGTGAAACATGCGGATTAAAGAAAAAAATCGTGGGAACAATTTTGTAGGAAATTAAATTCTAGACAAAAAAGACCGTGTTCATTTTTTTTTTATAAAATGTGTAGTTAAGAAGATATTTTAAAGAAACTTTTTTAGATCTTATGAATTCAGTATTTTAAGGATTATGAATGTTAAAAATAACGTTTTTTCATAAATATAGACAACTTCATAGCTCGTAACATATCAATTATTAAGGCTTGTTACAGTTTCTGTATACATAGAAAAATGTTATTTATAACATTTGTAATCCTTAAAACGCTCAATTCATCAGATGTAAGAAATTTTTTTTAAAAATATCTTCATAAATACACATTTTATAAAAAAATGAATATGACCTTTTCCGGATCTAGAAAAAATTAAATTCCCCAGTTATTTTTTGATTAAAAAGAAGCTTTTTATGCGGCGTCTGAAAAAATTTAATTTTTAACGTCCACACTGAGAAAAAAAAATACTTTTGTTAAGAACATTTACTTGATACAAGAACATATTTTCTTGATAATTTTCAAGAATATATAATTTTGTCTCAAGAATTCGTAGAATTGAAGGAAATAATTTTTATTTAATTCAAGTAAAGCTATTCTTTTGTTTACTCATAATATAATATCAAATTCATATAATAAAAAAAAATAAATTTGATGCTCTTTTCTCGAGAAATTGATAATTAATAATAATAAAATAAATATTTTGAACGGATTTCTTGAACCAAGAAATTCTTGTTTCGAAAATAGTACTTTTTTTTCTCAGTGCACACTAATATTTATATTATTCTAATATCCAATGAAATTAATAAGTGTCTCTGAAAAATTAATAAAATAAATCAATAAAAATAATAAGGGAAAATTGTTTAATTCATAAGTTATTGTTTTCTCTGTTAATTTACTTGAATTTTATTAAAAACAAAACATCTATTACCCTACTTTGAATGGATCTAGACATTATAACTCTCAGTTTCAATGCGGGTAATATGAAAAGTATATTGCGTGGTAATGGATAAAACAAGAATTAAGGATCGGCAGTACTAATTGAATTTCCGGATTTTAGATATCTAATTAAGTTTTAAATATACGTGTGACTTGTTCGTTCTACGCATTTTTTCGGAAGCTGAAAAAATCACTGTAATGATAATTAATAAATTAAGAGAAATCTAAAATTCGAGAATTTGTCAAGTACGGCCCAGCTTTAAGACCAGATGATGTCAGCTTTCGCCTTCATATCGGACAGCTAACTTCATCGCGTGTGGTGTCGCTATATTTTATCCCTTGCCATGCAATATACTATTGTTTTTTTTGAATGTATATAAGTTTTTTTAAAAAAAAAAATTTATTGATAGAAAATTAATTACCGTAGAAAGTTTTAAATATTAACGTCTAAATAAACTAACGAATGTTTATGTGAATATTTACATAAGGTTTATATATTTTGTACAAAAAAAAAAAAAATATAATTTATTGACTTGAAAAAATTAAACTCTATGTATTTAATAATTGTAATTAAATGCATTTTTTAGAACAAAAAAGAAGATGTCCACGTAGATATTGTAAGATGGAGAGAAGCTTGTCAACAAGCTCTTACTCAATATCAAAAGGATTGCTCAGAAAAACTTGATAATGGAAAAACTTTAGAAATGACTGAAATATTGAAAATGCTAGGTATTCCTGAACATATTGTTGATTTTCCTAAAGATCATTAATATTTAATTGTATTTGAGAAAACAATTTAAAAAATACTTTATAATTATTTTAAGTATTAGAAGTTTATATAAATTATGATATATTTTTAAATTATTAAATAAAGAATAACCATTAAATTTGTTTGTTTTTTTTTCTTTTTATTGTGTCTAGTATTTTAGAAAAAAAGAAAATCGTCAAATTAAGTTACAATTCAATTATAGAAAGTTCTTTTCACTAATATTTGTGTGGTCTAAATGGATTATTAGGATCAAAAAGCATTGGGTCGTATGAGAAATTAGGATCTTTATAGTAAAAACTCATAAAACCACAATTTTGTGCTTTGAGAATTTCACGTTCAACTAATTCTTGCTTATGCTTACATAAACCAGTTATATGACGCCCATAAATTCTTCCAGTGTATGCACTTTGAAATTGTGACAATAGTCGTACGTTTTTCCAATCAGGAGTTATGTTTAATCTACATAAAACACATAATTTTTTTTCTTTCTCAAATGGATTTCTTTCCATTTTAATGGGCTATAACAAAAAATTATTATTATTATTATTAACAAATCATAAATAATTTATTTTATGTATATTTTAATTAAAATAATAAACCCATTTTATAAATTATTCTTTTAATTACATTAATTTTCAAAAATTAACAATTAACTTACAAGATCTTCGTCTAAAGGCCCATTCGGTACTACAAAATCATCGTCTAAGGGTCCATTTCGTATTACTGCTTCTGATTGATTGGTTTTATCAACAATATTATGTATCAGGCGCCGTGATAATATTAAAGTGTATTCTTAAAAATAAAAAAAACACATTGAATTTTAATAAACAATATATTTAAGGAATTATAATTTCAACACGAATGTTATTTCTAGGTTATAAACTAAATTATTTTCTACTTACTTGAAATTTCAAATATATTTCTTGATAATAAGGCCATTGAATAATGCTAAGACTGTTTATTTATTATTTTTGGCTAATATATATTTTTTTTTTATGAAAAATGCAATAGTGCGAAAATTTTTTAAATTTTCAAGAACTATCGAACACTCAGGAAAGATGAAATAAAATGCAATGAAATACCGAATACCGGGTGCTAGATTCCATAGACATAACGCATGGAGCATGGAAACTAGAGAATGGTGTCATCTATTCACCATGGGATATAAAGTTTCTGAGAAAATCAATGGAAGATTCTTATTTTATCGACACTGTACCGACTAAAGCTAAGTGGTGTTTGTTATAAAGGCTTTTTCACTGTTATACGCAAGCGTGAGTACAATTTGAATAAAAGCGGCAATTCAAATATTTTAAACAGTTTTCGTAATAGAAGCTAATGAACCTATATCAATTAAAAAATATGCAAAGAGTATCCTATACTCTTTGGAGGAACTGAAGTCTCTGGTGAGACTGGATCGGCGAAAATGTGCCCCGTTCGTACAGCTTGTAACACAAATGCCTGGTCATTAGAATATCTTTTAGATTAGATCCAAAGACCAGGCATTAATGCTCCAAGCTGTACCAAAGCGTTATAATAAGATTTATATACGTATAAAAATTAACGATACTGTACGATATCTACGTCATCGCGGCTGTATGTACAAATGTAATGATACTGAAATTAGTCGAGGTCTAATAACTTTTTAATTTTTTTAAACGATAAATTATAAAAAAAATTGTAGATATAGCTTCGCTAATTTTCTACATCGACGCCCTGATTAAAAATACTCATTGAAAAGGATTGAAAATTATTTCAATTCTTTTCAATCTATATGGAGGTTTTGGAAAATATTGAATGGAATTGAAATTTTGATCATTTGAATACTTTGTAATTCTTAAAATGGAATTCAAACGTATTGAAAGAAATTCAATCTTTCATCATTTCAATACCTTCCAATCCCTCGTGGACCTGAAATCACTGTAAAATCACAGTGAAATCACAGTGAGATTATAGTAAAAACATTGTGAGACCATGATGAAATTACAGTGAAATCACCGTGATTTTGTGCCATTCGGTCACTGTAGTTTTATGGTTATCTCACAGTGATTCAATAGTGGTTTCACAGTGATCTTATTATATGTTATCACAGTCGATTCATAGTTACCTCACAGTGGTATTGCAGTGATTTTAGTGTGGTACCACAGCCAATTCACTGTGGAAAAAAAATACAAAAAAATTATTAAAACCTACCATCATTTTTTTTTTCAAATAAAAAAAAAACAAAAATTTTCAATGACTACCATTTTTTATTTTTTTTTTGTCATTTTATAATATCAAACTTTAAAGCTTTTTGCAATTTTTTCCATTAAACTTTTTTCTCAAAACACATCTTGAAAATTTTTAAGTGTTCAGAGAACTTTGAAATAAAAAAAAAGAATACAAACAAAAATTAAAAATGGCCATCATGACACAAATATTCAGTTTATTAAAAAAAAGTTGAAGAATGTTTGAACAACTTTTTTTTTGCTATTCTAAAATCACCATAAAAAACAATTTAGGTCAATTTGAGCTTCTACTGCAGTCAAATTTTGCCACTCAATTTTTGATGTCTCGAATACATCAAATAGCCGCTTTAATCTGACGTCAAATTTACGCGCAATTTGACTGTAGGTTGAGCTCAACTGGCTATTGGGGTACTTTTTAATGCTTTTGAATACTTTAGAATCGCCTTTCTTATGGACATTTAACATTCCAAATCGTTTTGAATCGTTTCTTTTAATCAGGGAGAGGTTGTGCTTTATAACGGACTTGTCAAGGTCACGCGATATTTTTTATTATTATTGTGGTTTTATTTTACTATTACCATTTTTTTAATGCTTAATTGTTATTAAAAGCAATATTAACAGTAAAATTAAATCACCATAATAATAAATAGTAAAATGAGAAATTATAGTGTACATAATAAATTATAATTTCGTAAAGAAAAAGGTTATGATTTTGCTTTTATTCATATAAAAAAAAAAAGTTTAAGAACGGTTTTCAGATAATTTTGTCCCAGCTTTTCTCTGAAATAAAAGCTCTAAACGCAAAATAAAGACACAGACCCGATGCTTTACTCTATGAACTAGCGAAGTGCACTTGAATTTTTTGATAATTTCCATTTGTTTACGAGAAAAGCTTGGACAAAGTTCCTATTTAATGTACAAGTGCAACAGAGATAGTACCGTTTATCCAGTTGAGTGCGAATAGAGAAACAAATGAAAACGCGTCTTAAGTATTTTTGGTTCAATTGACCCCACTCTCCCCTAAACTTAATTGTAAAATAAAATTAATAACTAACTTGAATATAAATTAAATTTCTAAATGATAATTGAATACACGATAAATTTGATAAGGAACTAAAGCAAAAAAAAATTTACTGTTAATAAACAATTATAAGTAATAAAAAAAAAGTATAACTACTAAAAAATTATAAATTTCTAATGTTAATAATAATATTTAATAATTTAAAATTAAGCTTTTTTTTTAAACTTCCGATTTCATTGTATAGTTACGCAGTTGAAATGTAATTTTTATAATAAAAAAAAAATTTGATGAAATAATTTGATTATTTATTTATTGTCCATTCCAATTTTACTTAATTATAACTTTATTCTTTCAGACAGGAATTTTATCATTCGTTTTTTTAACTCTCAGGTATAAGTTATTTGATAGCTAATTTTTATTACCGATTTTGGATATGTTTCATGGATTCTAATAATTTATATTGTAGCAGAAAAAATTTCAGATAAAAATTTTTCTATTTTAATTGCAGTTACATCATGAGACTAATAAATAATTAAACTTTATGGATATAATTCTATCTCATACTTGATATTTTGTTTTGAATTTTATAAAATTAAATTATTTGAAATACTGTTCGTGATAACAGCATCGAAACTCAAAGTTTCAATATGTCTCTACAGTCAGTCGAAAGAAGTTAGAATAATAAATAGTATTTATAGTTTCTGTTTAATTATAAATTGCAAATGATAATTAATGCTTACGCTAAAAGTTGATCACACCATTGATCTTAAATTTACTTTTTTCTGACTGGCTGCTGACACTGATACTTCAAGTTCCAATGCAGGTAATGAAAGGGGATGTAGCTGAATGCTGGATTGTTAACATGACTTCGAACTTACCTGTTTTAGAATCTTATTTTCTAAATCTTGACTATAATCAGCAAGCTTGTTCTTAATTCTTATTCTTATTATTAAAAAAAATCACTCGTCAATAGAGACTTTGATTTATAATTAATTATTATTAATGAAATTTAAAACTTATAATTATACTTTCTATCGCTTATTATTATTTATTAACTAATACTACAATTATGCCAATTTCTACTTTAAATTTTGCAAATTAAAGTTTTGAATATTTATTTAAAAGTGATGTTTGGAATGATAATGTAATTGTTTATTTATTCTATTTAATGATTCTATTTTTACTTTACTTATTTCATTTTGAAATACTTAGAGAACAATGAAAATAAAAATCAAATTTAAAACAATTGCAGAAATTTGTATTAAAAAAATTAATAAATAATAGTAATTAAAATTATAAATAATTAAATATTAAAATAAATTGTGACACTTACACAAAATTCAAAAAATATAGTGATTTATTTTTCATATATACAATATTCATATATGTAATAAAAATAAATAAATTAAATTAATAATTACAATTTTAAATTACGACTTATGGACTATGAGTTTATTAAAAATAACTTCTGTATTAAAATTTCATTTTTGAAACCAAACTATAATTAATTTTTCTTTTATTTTACAATGACTATATTTCTTTTGCATCAGAGAATTAAAAAAAAATATAAATAATAAAAACACAACTTAATCTATTTAATTACACATGTGTGCACATATAAGTGAAACATTTAATGTTATATACGTATTAAAAATAAATAAATTAAATAAGTTATTATTTGACATTACTAATAAAAACCACAAATTTATATACTTATTAACCCTACACCCATGAAAATATTTCAAAATGTTACAGACTTAATAATATTAATTAAAAATATTCCTATAAATATATCATTGTAATTTTTCCAAATCTTCATTAGTCAGTAATTTTAAAATACTCCTCGTAAAAGTACTTGGAAGTTGAATGTTATTGAAAATATCATCAATTAAACTAATAGCATTGGATAGCAATTTTTTCCGTCCTAATGCTTTTCTTAAACGATAAGCAATCATTCCACCGTATAGTGGAAAAAAAGATTCGATGTTCAAATTTAAAATAGTACTATCACTAACATACTTCAAACTTAAAGCTAATTTGTGTTCACATTTATTACATAGAACATTATAAAATGTAACATTACTCGTACCAATATATGTTATCTTCAGTTTTTCAATTTCGCTTATGCACTGACCGCGCAATTCACCAAATTTTCCACTATCTACGACTGCTAAATTTTCTTTATCAATGTAACAATTCGTCGCACTGAGTTTGGCAATATATTCAGTAATTGTGTCTTTAACTTTTTGTGAATGATTATGTCGTGAAGTAAATGCTGTTTTACCACTAGCGTTTTTTAAATTAATATCAACACCAGCATTAAGCAGTTGTCTTATGATATTATCGTCGGTTGCGAAAAATGCGTAATGAAGCGCTGAACATTTATACGCTGTCACTATATTTTTATCAACCATACTATGGTTCAAGATTAATTTTACTGCTTCCGAACTTCGGGATTGGACAGCAATATGTAGAGGACTTTCTTTTGAAAAACCACATTCACTTACACTATTAACATCTGCACCGTATGCTAGAAGAAGCTCCATAATTGGTAAGTTTTCTTTAGTAATAGCACATATTAGTGGTGTTTCAAAATGATGAGTATCAAGGTTCGGATCAGCATTATTTTTTAAAAGTAGTTCTACAATTTTTTCATTACCTCGATCAACAGCAATTTGTAACGGTGATTTGCCAAAATAAAAATCATAAATTTCCAACATTGCAGTCTCAATGGCATGGTTTTGTAATAAATACTCAGGATTTTCTTCAAGATTTGGCTCAGCTCTATACAGGTAATGGATCAAATCAGAGTCCTGAATTAGCAGAGTATTAACGTCTGCTCCATAGTTGATGAGGCTTTCAATTATACTCAAGTTCTCCATTATAACAGCAATGTGAAGAGCTGTACCCCAGTATTTACTTCTTGAATTCACATCAGCTTTCTTGCGGAGCAGATAGTCCACCAATTTTTCATCATTATTGAAAGCTGCTATATGAAGCAGCGTAAAACCACCCATGACTGGAACCACTGTATTGATATTTTCGACATCTACTTGTTTGATTAAGTTGTTAACGTATTCGCAATTGAATTTTGAACGGATTGATTCCATCGTAATGAGTGATGCAATTAATGATTGTCGACTTTTAAATAATGAACTTTTAATTTGATTAACTTTGACACTTTACTGTGAGAGTAACTGCACTTAGTAATAACTTCAAGTTAAATTATTAACGATCACTGTTTTAAGTTTGTAGTTTTGGGACGAGATTGACTGTACGACTGATCGTCTCAAGATCGAAAACGGTTGTGAATGATGTTGTCTATGGTACCTTCGACCTTAACAAAATCTTCCCAGATAATTACTTTTCTCTCCCACTCTTAAATATCTGTGGTCATAATTCAGGAAGAGAGGGGCAAAAGGGAGTACTTAAGGAAAGACTGAGTTTTTGGGGGCTCAAATAGGGGAAGAAGGGAGGGGGATACTTACCTTTTGTCTCAATATACCACATTTATTGAAAATTTAAACTCTTTAAATTTGGAGCAAAATGGGTCGTGAAAAAAAGATTTGATATTTGTTCTTTTTACTCCTTTTATTTCTGCTAGTTTTCTACCATGTGTTCGTCATTAACATGCTCCAACAAAAAAAATTTTTATTTGGGGCAACATGGGCCCTCTGAAAAATCTACCAAAATTCGGTTATTATTTTATTTTATCTGAAAGCTACTAATTAATAAATTTTTCAGAACACTGAATTTTTGCGCTTAATTATTTTAATGTTTTGCATACAGATAAATTGAACGGACTATGGCATACACGAATTGCAAAAAAAAAATTTCATTTTTAACTTCCTGCTGAGAAAATTATAAATTTTCAAAAATTCGGCAAGTTATTGGTTTCGCTCTAATTTTCGAAAATCGAATTTTTTGGGGGAGAAATGGAGTACCCTTTAAAAAAGGTGACAAAAGAAGTCCTGGAAATCGAATAAATTTGATAAAATAAAATTTTTTTATAAGTAATTTACATAAAGAAAAATTATATTTCACATAATTATTAGATTCAAAGGAATAAAATAGTTAGTATAGTTTTTGTTATAAAACCAAAGTCATTAACATTTTTCGACTGGAATTCTGAATTTTTTTTTAATTTTAACGAAAAAAATTTTTAAATAATGCTCAATTATACACTTATCTAAAAAATTAAAGGGAGTAAAAATTTTATACATTTTTTAGTGATTTTTAGAAGGCTGTATTTTCGTGAAAAATGATCGTGTTGAAAAAATAAAAAAAAGCAAATTGAAGCTTGAAATCTCTAGTTTAAAGATCTGTCAGCTAAATAATTTTCTGAGCCACGGTTTTTGCAGAATCATAAGAAATAGATCGAGACAAAATTTTTCTAATTTTTTTGACTTTGTTTTTTAGGTTTACGAGGTCGGGAAAATTTTCTTCGAAAAAACCAATTCATGGCTCATTTAGGAAATCAATTCAACTACAATGTATTGCTTTTTTTTTGTTTCTCTATAGGACAATTTGCTGCTGAGATATCAGCCTTCATATGAAAAAGGATCCTGTTGTCTTTGATTATCGATATCTCGGCAACTAATGGTCGCACAGTAATCTCAGTGGCAGTTTAAGAAACTTGAATAAATCCTCTATAAGTTCCATTCTCGATTAAAAAAAAGTTTTTTTTTCTTATCCTTAATATCAATTTGAAAAACTCACAAAAAATGGTTATTTTCTGGGTTTTTAGTCAACTCATCGCTACTTTGCGAATATTGATGGAAAGGTTAATATTGCCAGGTGATTTTACAGCTTAATGTACCCCCAAAAACCCGGAAAATTTTCAGATTGATCCATTGAACCGTTTGTCCGGGCCGATTGCTCAAAGTTTTACAAAACAATTAAAGGAACACGTTTTGTTCCTTAATTTGAGTAATCAGTACCAAAATGAAAAAATTAATTTTTTTTGGATTTTCTTTCATTTTCGCGTTAGTTATTCAGTACATATGAGGCAAGGAAAAAAAAAAATTTCCAAAAAGCGAGATAAAGCAAGAATTTTTTTACTTTTTTTTTTTTTTTCATGTTTTACTCGGGGGTTATTTTTTCCTTTTCCGGAAAAATTGTTTTTTTTTCTCTACCTCACATTTACTAAATAATTAACCCAAAAGTGGAAACAAATCCGGAAAAAATCAAATTTTCATATTAGTATTGATTACACAAATTAAGGAACAAAATTTGTTCCTTCAATTGTTTTATAAAAGTTTGAGCAATCGGCCGAGACAAACGGTTCAATGGATCAATCTGAAAATTTTCCGGGTTTTTGGGGGTACATTAAGCTGTAAAATCACCTGGCAATATTAACCTTTCCATCAATATTTGCAAAGTAGCGATGAGTTGACTAAAAAACCAGAAAATAACCATTTTTTGCGGGTTTTTCGAATTGATATTAAGGATAAAAAAATTTTTTTTTTCTAATCGAAAATGGAACTTGTAAAGAATTTTGCTGAGATATCGATAATCAAAGACAAAAGGATCCTTTTTTATTTGAGGGCTGATATCTCAGCAGCAAATTGTCCTACAGAGAAACAAAAAAAAGCAATAAATTGTAGCTGAATAAATTTCCTAAATGAGCCGTGAATCGGGTTTTCCGAAGAAAATTTTCCCGGCCTCGTAGACCTAAAAAACTAAATCAAAAAATTTAGATAAATTTTGTCTCGATCTATTTCTTATGATTCTGCAAAAACCGTGGCTCAGAAAATTATTTGGCTAACAGATTTTTAAGCTAGAGATTTCAAGCTTCAATTAGCTTTTTTTTTTTAATTTTTCAACACGATCATTTTTCGCGAAAATACAGCCTTCCAAAAATCACAAAAAAATTTATAAAATTTTTTTGTTTTTCTAATTTTTTGGATAAGTGTATTAACAAAAGTAATCTTGGAAAAATTGCTTCATAATAAAGATAAAATTATTCAAATGTAAGCCCATACTAGACATTAAAAGTTCTTAAGTTGCCCTTAAAATTATTTTCTTTCTATCAAAATTATTTATCTATTTAACAATGGGGAATTTCCAATTGGACCATTGTCTCGACTATGGAGATGATATACTCTCCATCGTCTCGATTATTATAGTTATCCACTCTATTTCTCATTTACTTTCTATAATTATCTGATAATCTATCTACTCTTAAAATTTAAATAATTTATGACATTACTGACGCTTCTTTGTTATAGAAAAGCTTATACATAGTTAATTACTATTTATTAATGACTGTTACGAAAATGTGGGTCATTAAATAATATATATTGTACTATGGAACACTTGTATGTAACTGTAATTACGATAATCCATGTTTAAACATGAAGGTTTTCTGGAAACAAACCCAATGGTAAATTTCTACCTGAGCCCTAATGAGTGTCGTCAACAATGAACTTGACATTAAAACGAATCAGATCAAATTTAAAGGGACGGTAATCCCTCGATTACCTGATGTGCTGTCTCGTAACGGCAACTTCCCTGTTAGCCAGACCTTGCTCTGCAAGTTCTGCAGAGCAACATTTTCGGCTAACTTAACGAGAAAGTTTCTGGCAAACCTTAGCTGGGTAATACTTTCCTTTAAATTGGCTTCAGAATTTGACAGTAGCTTGAATGTAACTTGACAGAAAAACTTGCCGTCAATTTGAAGTGAAACTTTCAATCAACTTAACGTCATTGTCTGACAGTAACACTTGTAGTCAAATTGAATTCAAGTTTACAGACAATTTACTGTCAACTTAAAGGTAACTTCCGAAATATCGAAATATTTAGGTATTGAGAAGGATTGAAGGGTGTCATCTTTTTGTCCTAACAACCAGTTCTTTCGAGTCGAAAAGTATTTCGATTGAATATTATTTCCGGTATAGTTAAGAGTCAAATGATGTTAATAATGACTGTATTTATTTCTAGTGGATGTTTGAGACAGATTTGTATTTAGTCAGTTGCATTTAATGTTGTTTCCTTTAAATACAGATGGCTGATAGTAACAGTACGAGATGGTGACTTAGTAATGTAGAAAGATGTCAAATTATGAACAGTTGTACATCTAACTGATGTTATGTATTTGCATACAGTGATTAAGTCGGACATAAAATGTTACATGTGTATTTGTTGCTATCATGAAAAATAGTCACTAATCTATTAAAAAAACGATAATTTAATGCATTAGTATTTTATACTTTTTTTAAAATGAGTCAAATAAATTGCGAGCAGTTTGCTGATAATGCCAGTTGAATTTTTGTCTAGCCTTATTTAAGTTTACAATAATTTCGAGTCAGCGATTGTATGTTGCCAACATACTTGGTAGCATCGAAAGTTGTAGCAAGTGGAGGTTTATGCTCGTGCGATTTAGTGGTAGCAGTATATTATACCAAATTAACTTTATACTAGAGTATACAGCGGTACCAACTTTTTTAATTTTTATATCTCTGAAGGTAAGGTAGATCTCGAAAGGTAACTCTAACATTATACGCGGGTAGGGATCGGAATAAGAAAATTTAAATTCATATAAAATTTCTATTAAAACATTTATTAACAAAAATAAAGACATTAAAATTTACGACTATCATTAAAGATTGTTATTTTGATAACTGTATTTTATATTTTCTTAAAAATAGATAATTTAATTAACATATTTTTTAATAATTTAAAATATTTTATTGTCATAATATAATTTTTACTTTACTTGAAAAATTTAATTATTTACACATAAGTTACATAACAAAAATCTGGGCGTCGGTTGACCCTGCGGGCCGGCCCCAAAACTTCCCGCTGTTTTCGACCTCAAAGAGCTCGAAAACATTAGTGTAGATATATTTTCGAGCTCTTCGAGCTCGAAAATGCTATCACATGCAATTGTTTTTTTATGATCTTTTCAAGCTCTAACAAGTTACCTGTTATGCTGAAGTTTGAAAATTTAAGAATCGAAAATCATCAATGAAGCGGTTTTTAAAATTTAGTTCCTGATTATGTTCAGTAAAATAAGTGTATTGAGGCAGAAATCAATGTCAGGGATCAAAATCAAGATTTAAATAAGTTTTGACTCATGTAAGAAACAATAAAATATGAAATATCCGATAAAAATATTAAAAACTACGTTTTATCGATTTTTTTGTTGATAATATGATTTAAACTAAAAACCAAGTTCGATGACATTATATGATCAAAAGAAACTATAAAAAAGATGAGTTGGTATGATATCAGGTACATTTTAGTATGTTATATTGTGATTTATCCGGAACAAATAACATAAAATATTATTTTTTTAACATTTCAACGCCGATATCTTTCGAAGTAATCAATTGATTTTGATAGTTGACAAGGCAATCGACGCGTTTTATTGAGTTCTAGAGCTGATTAGATTTTGAAGTCGATCGGATAAGTTGTTTTTGAGAAATCAATAAAAAACTAAAAAAAAAATTTTTTTTTTTTTCGTAATTCTCAAATATTTTCAAGTCTATTCAATCAAATAATCTGAAATTTTCAGGAAAGTTGATGGCCAACAAGTTCTTTCAATTGCCACCGCAACCGTCCAAATCGATTTATTAGTTCAAAAGTTACAAAGAGTTTACATACATACACACACACACACACACACACACACACACACACACACACACACACACACACACACACACACACGCGCGCGCGCGCGCGCGGACATCATTCTAAAAATAGTCAGAATAGCTTCATAGGACGTCAAAACGTCGACATATGATGAAAACTCGATTTTCGAAAATCGGGGTGAAAACAATAACTTCCCGAAATTTTTGAAAATCGTCGATTTTCTTAGCGGGAAGTTAAAAAATAATAGTTCATTGAAAAAAAGAAAATTATAAATTAAAAAATAATTAATTTACTAATTATATCAATATTATTCAAATAAAATATTAGTCTTCACTTTCTATCCATAAATAATAAATAAATTATTTAAAGAAAAAAAAAAATTCGGCAACAAAATGCCCAACATTATCAAAAAAATTTACTTAAATCATTCCTTTAACGATACAAAAACATAAAATAAATTTCACAAAGTGTAACATTTTAATTTCTTAAATTATTCAATTTGGCGTAAAATACGCTAGAATTGAACACTCTCCAAAAAAAGTCTCTTATCGCTTTTTGATACATCCATTCTTTTAAAAGTTATTTAAGCTTGATGTCTAATTTATATTAAATTTTTAGATGTTTTAACTTTTCCGGCGAAACTATCAGACTTATTACAAAATATAATGAAACCTTCTTTGTAGACAATTTTATTCTCTAAGAACTATTTCTAATGAAGTTCTTCGGATTCCGCATTGTTTTCTACTTCTTTTTATTTTAATGTCAAGCACGTAAAAAAATAGTCTTCTGTTCGATTTTAAAAGCTTGGCATAAAAACGAAAATAACTAGGAAACAATGCGGAATTCGAAAAAACTTTATTGGAAATAATTTGTAAGGCATAGAATTGTCTAAAAAAAATGTCCCGTGATATTTTGTGATAAATCTGATACTTTCGCCAAAAAAATGACAAAATTCTGAAAATTTAATTTAAATTCGACTTCACGCTCAAATAACTTTCGAATAATTGGATTTATAAAAAAAAAATGATAGATTACGTTTCTTGTAGAGCATTCAATTCTCAACAAAATTATGTCTGCAGATTTTTCCTACGGCGAATTGTTAGCTAGTAGGACTGCACATCTAAATCAGCATAACCGATTAAAAAAGTTAAGTAGGCTAATTAGCTGGCTCGCTCGTCAGCTTAGCTAATTTAACAGATTAACTTCATTAGCTTGGCTAAGCAGCCAAATGCTTCACCGGTTGATGTATTTCCAATAGATTTTCTAAAATAACTCTTAGCTAATAAGCCATGGAAATTTGAGTTAACCGGTGAAGCATTTGAGCGTGAAGTCGAATTTAAATTAAATTTTCAGAATTTTGTCATTTTTTTGGCGAAAGTATCAGATTTATCACAAAATATCACGGGACATTTTTTTTAGACAATTCTATGCCTTACAAATTATTTCCAATAAAGTTTTTTCGAATTCCGCATTGTTTCCTAGTTATTTTCGTTTTTATGCCAAGCTTTTAAAATCGAACAGAAGACTATTTTTTTACGTGCTTGACATTAAAATAAAAAGAAGTAGAAAACAATGCGGAATCCGAAGAACTTCATTAGAAATAGTTCTTAGAGAATAAAATTGTCTACAAAGAAGGTTTCATTATATTTTGTAATAAGTCTGATAGTTTCGCCGGAAAAGTTAAAACATCTAAAAATTTAATATAAATTAGACATCAAGCTTAAATAACTTTTAAAAGAATGGATGTATCAAAAAGCGATAAGAGACTTTTTTTGGAGAGTGTTCAATTCTAGCGTATTTTACGCCAAATTGAATAATTTAAGAAATTAAAATGTTACACTTTGTGAAATTTATTTTATGTTTTTGTATCGTTAAAGGAATGATTTAAGTAAATTTTTTTGATAATGTTGGGCATTTTGTTGCCGAATTTTTTTTTTTCTTTAAATAATTTATTTATTATTTATGGATAGAAAGTGAAGACTAATATTTTATTTGAATAATATTGATATAATTAGTAAATTAATTATTTTTTAATTTATAATTTTCTTTTTTTCAATGAACTATTATTTTTTAACTTCCCGCTAAGAAAATCGACGATTTTCAAAAATTTCGGGAAGTTATTGTTTTCACCCCGATTTTCGAAAATCGAGTTTTCATCATATGTCGACGTTTTGACGTCCTATGAAGCTATTCTGACTATTTTTAGAATGATGTCCGCGCGCGCGCGCGCGTGTGTGTGTGTGTGTGTGTGTGTGTGTGTGTGTGTGTGTGTGTGTGTGTGTGTGTGTGTATGTATGTAAACTCTTTGTAACTTTTGAACTAATAAATCGATTTGGACGGTTGCGGTGGCAATTGAAAGAACTTGTTGGCCATCAACTTTCCTGAAAATTTCAGATTATTTGATTGAATAGACTTGAAAATATTTGAGAATTACGAAAAAAAAAAAAATTTTTTTTTTAGTTTTTTATTGATTTCTCAAAAACAACTTATCCGATCGACTTCAAAATCTAATCAGCTCTAGAACTCAATAAAACGCGTCGATTGCCTTGTCAACTATCAAAATCAATTGATTACTTCGAAAGATATCGGCGTTGAAATGTTAAAAAAATAATATTTTATGTTATTTGTTCCGGATAAATCACAATATAACATACTAAAATGTACCTGATATCATACCAACTCATCTTTTTTATAGTTTCTTTTGATCATATAATGTCATCGAACTTGGTTTTTAGTTTAAATCATATTATCAACAAAAAAATCGATAAAACGTAGTTTTTAATATTTTTATCGGATATTTCATATTTTATTGTTTCTTACATGAGTCAAAACTTATTTAAATCTTGATTTTGATCCCTGACATTGATTTCTGCCTCAATACACTTATTTTACTGAACATAATCAGGAACTAAATTTTAAAAACCGCTTCATTGATGATTTTCGATTCTTAAATTTTCAAACTTCAGCATAACAGGTAACTTGTTAGAGCTTGAAAAGATCATAAAAAAACAATTGCATGTGATAGCATTTTCGAGCTCGAAGAGCTCGAAAATATATCTACACTAATGTTTTCGAGCTCTTTGAGGTCGAAAACAGCGGGAAGTTTTGGGGCCGGCCCGCAGGGTCAACCGACGCCCAGATTTTTGTTATGTAACTTATGTGTAAATAATTAAATTTTTCAAGTAAAGTAAAAATTATATTATGACAATAAAATATTTTAAATTATTAAAAAATATGTTAATTAAATTATCTATTTTTAAGAAAATATAAAATACAGTTATCAAAATAACAATCTTTAATGATAGTCGTAAATTTTAATGTCTTTATTTTTGTTAATAAATGTTTTAATAGAAATTTTATATGAATTTAAATTTTCTTATTCCGATCCCTACCCGCGTATAATGTTAGAGTTACCTTTCGAGATCTACCTTACCTTCAGAGATATAAAAATTAAAAAAGTTGGTACCGCTGTATACTCTAGTATAAAGTTAATTTGGTATAATATACTGCTACCACTAAATCGCACGAGCATAAACCTCCACTTGCTACAACTTTCGATGCTACCAAGTATGTTGGCAACATACAATCGCTGACTCGAAATTATTGTAAACTTAAATAAGGCTAGACAAAAATTCAACTGGCATTATCAGCAAACTGCTCGCAATTTATTTGACTCATTTTAAAAAAAGTATAAAATACTAATGCATTAAATTATCGTTTTTTTAATAGATTAGTGACTATTTTTCATGATAGCAACAAATACACATGTAACATTTTATGTCCGACTTAATCACTGTATGCAAATACATAACATCAGTTAGATGTACAACTGTTCATAATTTGACATCTTTCTACATTACTAAGTCACCATCTCGTACTGTTACTATCAGCCATCTGTATTTAAAGGAAACAACATTAAATGCAACTGACTAAATACAAATCTGTCTCAAACATCCACTAGAAATAAATACAGTCATTATTAACATCATTTGACTCTTAACTATACCGGAAATAATATTCAATCGAAATACTTTTCGACTCGAAAGAACTGGTTGTTAGGACAAAAAGATGGCACCCGGATTGAAAACGATTAAAAAATTTCAATTCATTTGAATTCTTTTCAATCCCACACATGACCCGAAATGTGATATTATTTTGGTATTGAAAAATATTCAGAAAGATTGAAAATATCAATTCTTTTGAATCTTTTTCAATTTCTCGGAAGTTTAAAAATTCTCATATTATTTTTGGATTCAATAGAATTAAAAAGTATTAATTTTATGCCCAGATGAAAATCTGGTGGTATAGAAAGTATTCAAAAGTATTCAATTCTCATCTTTTTCAATCCTTTTCAATGAGTATTGTTAATTAGGGCGTTCTAATTAGCAAATTGTCAAACTTATTATTTTTTAGTAGGTGATTCCGTGCAATTTCAGATACTAATAGCCGGAAAAAATATTATTTGAGTAATCTAGACAAAAATATTATACACATACTAGATATGAAATTGACTTATATATGAAAAAAAAATTTTAAATTACTTTTTTTCCTCATAAATGGAGGATTTTCTGAAATAGAGTTAGACAATTTGCTAATTAGAACGTCGACATGTGCATAATTATAATTTCTTTTTTTTTTTATAATTGATTTGTTGAAAAAAAAATCCGAAAATTGTTGATTGTCTGTTAATTTTAGGATCTATTAACTATGGAGGTCGAATAATTTAAAAGGCGGAAAAATTTGAACACAAAAAGAAATCAAATTCTTTATTATATTTCTTACACTCGAGAAATGATGAAATGAACTAATTCGTTAAACTTAATGCATTATTTAAAATGAAATAATTTTAGTTGGTAGCTTAAGATATTTAATGAATTAGATTAACATAAAATATAATAATACAAAAGTACTAATAAAAATTCAAAATTTAGGGCCAGTTTTTTAAATCGGATTTATTTTTAATCCGGGTTTGAATTATTATTGCTGGTATGTCTATATACTATTAATATATTAGATTTACTAGCAATATTAATTTAAACCCGGTTTGAAAAACTGGCTCCTAAGCCGACAAAATAAAAACATGATACTGAAATAAGCCGATGTCTAATAATTTTTTAATTTTTTATAAAACGATAAATTATAAAAAACAAAATTTTTTTTAAATTACACTTGTAGTCTTTTAAATTTTCTAGATGTACATATTTTCAGTTTTTTTTTCTTCAAATTTAATTGGTTAAAAAAAATCCAAAAATTTTTAATTGTCTGCTAACTTCAGGATCTTAATAAAAACGCAAAATTTTTATTTGCTTTTAACTTAAAGAAGTTGGCAGTATTTATTATTTCAGACCTGAAATAAGTACACTTTTCGCTGCGCAAATTATTTTCGTTTTACTTTTGTTAAAAACGATATCATGAAAGGACTATTCTTCAATTTCTAGAAGAAATAACGAAATTAGTTTAATAAATT
This sequence comes from Microplitis demolitor, assembly GCF_026212275.2. NCBI lineage: Eukaryota > Metazoa > Arthropoda > Insecta > Hymenoptera > Braconidae > Microplitis > Microplitis demolitor. The sequence goes on along the minus strand of NC_068549.1, from coordinate 16,691,473 downwards.
TCATTAAATAAATAATGATTAAAGTTAATAAATATATTTAAAATATTTATTTCGAAAAACAAAAACAAAAAAAATACATTCAAAATGTCAGAGACGAGGGGTAAGATTTCAATCATATTTATACCATCCATTCTAAATATAATCATTTTAAGTATACAACATTAAAAAATATTGTTTGAAACTAGCTTATTTAAACACGATATTTAAAAACAAGTTTAAAATTAATTTCAAATTTACGAATATCTTGTAATAAATGATTACAATTAAAATATTTTTATTTATTGCTAACAAAATATATATTTATAGAATTGGACTTGAATGCTTGGAAATTGGCTATTTTTCCATTAATAAATTCTCCAGAATTATCAAAAATGGTCACTGCTGAAGAAAAAATTAAATTTGCCATGATATTTCTGCAAGATCATGAAGAATTATTAACGATTAAACACCATCAGGAAAAAAGCTCAGAAAAAGCATTAGAAAAAATAAACAAAGCAAACAAACACATATCAACTTTACATTATAAATCATTACTTAAATTATACACTGAAGCGTTAGCTTACGCACCAGAAAATTCCGAAGAAATGGCTAAAGCTTATGCAAATCGTTCAGCTGTACTCTGCAATCAAAGATTATATCAACAGTCGTTAATTGATGTAGGTTTTGCATTGAAGATTGGATATCCAGACAATTTAAAAGCTAAGCTTTATGTACGTCAAGCGAAAGCATTAAGAGCATGTAGCCCCAATATGGTATCAGAAGTCAATGATTCATTGGCTAATGCTCGATTGTGGATGGAAAAAATGGATCCAATTAATAAACAGAAAATAAAAACTGCTTTAGCTGAGTTTAGTGAGAATAAAACCGCGGAAGAACCTCGTAAAATTTGGTCAGCCGATAATTATTTAGGCTCTATATCAAGTAGCAATTCTAAAATATCTCGTGCAAGTAGCGCAATTGCTTTGAAATATTCTGAAGAATTTGGAAGACACATTGTGGCTACACGTGACATCGAACCTGGTGAAACTCTTGTAGTACATCGTTCATACGCATCATTACTTTTTTCAGATAATTATTATACCAATTGTTGGCATTGCTCTAAATATCTATGGAATCCTATACCTTGTCGATCTTGCGTGAATATTGTTTTTTGTAATGACGATTGTCGTAAATCTGCGTGGAATGAATATCATGACATTGAGTGTAAAATGATTGGAGTAATGATTGCATCTGATATGAGTACTTCGGAAATTTTAAGTTTAAGACTATTGATTAAAGCTCTTAAAGAACTTGGAAATATTCAAGGACTTAAAAATAAAATTAAAGAAATTGAATCGGTTTCAGGTAATAATAATTATGTAATTTACTTTTATGCCGCACCAATTTAATTACAAATTGTTATGGTAAATAACATAAGTATAATATAATTACAGATCCAATTAATAAAACTTTTACTGACTCAAAATATGATGAAACCAAGTACGCAAGTGTTTATTCACTAACTCGGTTACCAATTGAACATATTTTTGCAATGGAATATGCATTGAAAGCTGTTGGAATATTGTATTTTTTAAGTGTACTAACTGATTTAATTGAAAAAAAGTTTGATAATTACAAGAATTCAATTGAAAATAAAAATGCCATGTTTATTTGCCAATTACTCTATCGCCATTTACAAATTGTCCGAAATGGCGCATCAGAAGTATTAATTATTTTTTAAATTTAGTTTTAATTCAAACGAAAATAATTAAATTATTTCTTTTTCAATATTATTATTATGAATGGAATTACTAATTTTTTTTAAATGGTTAATTAATCTATTTCCTTTAGGTTGAAATAATGAATGACGATGGAATTTTAACCAAACGTGGAGTAATAATTCAACCTTTTTTTCAACTTTGTAATCATAGTTGTGATCGCAATATTTACCATTTCGTTTTAAATGATATGAATTCAATGATTAGTATTCAGACAATTAAAAAAGGTGAACAGATTTATTGCAGCTATGGGCCAGAATATTTATTTCAAACTACTGAAGAAAGAAGAGCGAAGCTTAAATATCTTTATCACTATTTTTGTAAATGTTATGCTTGTAAGCACAATTGGAATCCCAGTTACCAAATACCATCCTGCATGGTAATTATGTTATTAATTATAATAACTATTTAAAACATCATCTGCATATATACTAATCAACTTAATTTATACAAATAAGGTTTAATTTTATCACATAATAATTAATACTCCTTATATTTTTTTAGAGCCAAGTAATGCCTGTGGACAGTAAAAGAAAAATTACAAATCTTAAAAACAAAATTCAACCGTTAGTAGTACCCATTATGTCAAAAAATCTCACTACTGAAGAAAAAGTTTCAGTTGATTTTAACAAGATTGTAACTCTTTTAAATTATGCGCTTAATATTCTTGGTAAATATTCCAAGTATCCTTCCCAAGAGACTATGCAATTCAAATATAGTTTGGTTGATATTTATCGCATTCTGGAAGGCTATTAATCTGATTTAATGTTAATTCAATTTACTACATGCTTATTATTTTATATATTTCTTCAAGACTTCATATATTATTTGTTTGTGTTTACGTTTGAAATTATTTGTTTTTGCGTACTACGTTTCCATAAAAAATGATTTGAGTTAAAGTATGGCTTATTACCACCAAAAAAGTTAAAAAATTATTGAATAAATAAATAATACATGCCTCACTTTTTATTAATACATTATTTTATTAATTTCCACTATAAAAATGTATTTAGATACTACTAAAAAATGTTCACATAAAAGTTAATAAAATAAATATCGTAATAAATTAAAACAATTTTTATCTAATCATTTCTGTTTATAATTTTATTGTTATTCATTGAAATTAGTTAGATCATATTGTTTTTGATAAAAAATTTTTTCAAAATAGAAAAATTTCGCTAAAACATATTTCACTAAGACAATTATTGGTTGAGATTAAAAGTTTTGTCTCTCAATATTAAATAATTAAAAAGTCTACATTTTCATTTTAATCGCGTTCAAAATAGAATATATATATACTCAATTATATTTTGAAATGTTATAATTTACATGGATATGCCATTTTTTTCAGTTGATCTATTTTATATTGGTGCTTTTTTTTTATCATACAAAAAAAATTTTTCAGTATCTATTTAAATAAAACATATTTCAAAATTTAAACTTCTTACTTAAATTTTAGATAGTTAACTAATTAATAGTTTATCTTGCATTGTAATGTGACATTGAAAAACATTTTTTTTTTTACTAATATTTTTGTTGAAGTGTTACGTAGAAAAAAAAATGTAAAATATAATATTGGAAGCATCAATCCCCTCTAGTCTTCATAATTATAAAAAATCATATTTTATATTTTTTTTTTATGACTTCATTTATTTGTCTCGAATGTAAAAAAATTACAAGGTATTTAATATGGAATCACACCATAGAATTTGAGTTAATTATTATTATTAGTTTATTGAAAAAGTTGATTGTTGGATCTGAAACTATCAACATGAAATCTGGAAACCCATGGTTCACAAGCAGCTCCAATAAGAATGTAAACTATCCAAAGAAACCAAGAAAAACATATAAAAAAGGGTACACTATAACCCATAAGACAAAATATAAAAGCTCCAAGAAGCATAAGTACAATAAAGTTATGTCTTGCGAGAATTCTTAGAGACAATCGTGGCGGAAGACATCGTTCTTCTCTTGGTAAAAAACCTGATTGTGTACGTTTTGGTAGTTGAATAACCGTTGTTGGTGGTTGAAGAATTTTTCTGGCAATTCTTCCAATAAAATCATTCCTATTATACATTGATATGATCTTTGTTTCATACTGTAAATAAATTAAATATTTTATAAATTTATTAATATAATTCGTTTATAAATCAATATAATTATCGATTAAAATTATACAACACACCTTATGATTAATAACTTCACAAAACCTATACAATAAGCGTACTAGGAATGCAGATTCATTTGAAGATACAGGTTTTAATTCTGGATCTCCCATATAATCCATACATTTACAATTTTGATGTGCGTTTCGAATTAATACAAATTCACCCGGTCGACTAGAATCCATACTGGAATTCATCTAAAAAATAGATTACCATAAAATATTTATTCATAATAATTAACATTTAATAAACTTAAAAATAAAACCAGATAATTTGAATTTAGTGGATTTAAATCTTCTACATAAGGTAAGACTGAGTAGTTAGTGGTCGGGTAATAGTTCCCTGATCGTGTACTGAGTCTCTTATTTTATTAATATTATGTTATATTTAAGATGATTTATTTTTAATTTTGATATTGAATTAAAATCAATAAATATTTAAAAAATAATATTTCAAATTATCAAGATTTTTCCAATATTTTCATATTATGTTTTGTATTAAAATTTATTTTTACGTGTGATTGATGACAGAAAGATGTGGATAAAATACTGTCATGATACTCTTTGTCAGCAGCGATAAAAGCTTCAGGAATGTCACCAAGCTAAATTAACATTGATTTATAATATTAAATAATTAGTCAAACTAATTTAAATTACGCTCTTAAAAGTAGATTATTACTTCAAATATATCAACTAATTGTTGCTGAGCATTAGCTAATAATCCAGGTACTCTTTTTCTTTCAATTAACCCAATATCATCGTCAGTACATTCATCACCATTAAAAAATTCCCATAAAGACTTAAAAAATTTTCTTTCTGTGCGTCTTTTTTCCAAAGCTTCGACTATACTGACTGAAGTAAGATAAGCTTGTTTTATTGTTATCAGAAGTTTTATAATCTGAAATAAATTCCAATCAAAGTGTTAAATAATAATTAATAAACTTTTTTTTCGTTTTAACTTATTAACTGATAGAATACCTGACTCGATGTTGTTGCGGAGAACATTGGAATATATTGGTACGTCGAACCTTCAAGTTCAACAATTTGTTGTCTAATAATATTATTCCATTGACTTGTTGATATTTTGCTTCGAGTTAAACTTGTATCACTTATACAACTTTCAGCTTCAGCCAACATAACCGCTAAATGTGGCTGAGAAAATACTTTAGTAACTCTAAAGAGCATCAAAGCATTTTTTGGTGCTACCAGATCAGTTCGCATGAATCTTGGTAATAGCTGCTGAAAAATTGCAGTATAAGCTAACAAATTATTAGCCACAAATGGCATCCAGTATGATGGATCAGAAATTTTTCCTTTTTCTTCTTCACTACATTTTGTACCCTTCGTGATTCCAAAGTCTGGAATATATCTCCAGGGTTGAATAAAACTTAACCAAGCTTCAAGAATGAGTCTAAATGAACTATCTAGTGGCCAATGATAAATAGCTTGTCGTAGAAAGGTGTAAATTTTTCCTTGTATTGACGGAAGTATTATTCTTTTTAATTCATCCATCGCACTTTTATTACCCGTTGCACTATTTGCAAATTCATGTAACGTTTTTATAAAAGCACGAACCAATCGAATATGCTCCCCAGAATGAATACTATTTCTTCGTGGTAGTGAAGAAGATAAAGAAGGATTCAACGATGAAATTAACTTATCTTCTTCTGTATATTCAAGCCAAAAATCTAAAAATACTTGGACAACAGTTTCACTACGCCACACTTGAGGTAAACACTGTTGTTGAGGAACTCCCGACGGTGGAGACGAAACTGGAGATAGTATAGAAGTTCTCAAAAGTCGTGGAGTTTGCAGTCTTTTTAAATCAGGTGACTGCATTAATTTTCTTGGCGGTGTTGTTCTTACATATGGTCCAATTATAGGTAATACCGGAGAATTATCTCGTGGTAAAAAATGATATAAATATAAATGAGCTAGCTGAACGTAAGCAGTTTCCCAATTCGTCCAAACATCATCATTTAAATGAAGTTGTAGCCATGGATTTGTTAAATGATAAGCAAAGTGAAATATATAGTATTCAAAAGGATTCAATAATAAAGCAGTAGGACATCTTGTATTATGGTCATCTTTTAATTTATCCTGGTAAAAAGGTGGGATGATACCTTCTTCTACTAATAGCTTTATTTTTGTCTAAAATAACAAAATTTAACAATAAATAAAAGCTACAATAATTTATTCTAATGATTAAATAAAAAAAAAATTACTTACAGGAAGAAATGAAATAGGAAAATTATATTTCAGATAACAATCAGGCAAAAGTTTATAACATAAAGTAAATATAGGTCCTTGAGGACCAAAAAAATTGCATAGTGTTTCATGTTCATAAGGATGTTTTTTTAAATTAATGTTGTGTAAGCCCCATCCTACATTAGTTGTTACACCAAAAATAGAATCTATAAGAATTGGAAAAACATGCTGTAGTTCCGTTGTGCTAGATTCGACTATAAATACTGCTAATTCTTTACAACGTTCTATCAATGGCAAATTCAAATATGCTCGCAATCTTGCCTGAAAAAAAAATTTTTTATTACAATATTTAATTACAATAGTTGAGAAAAAAAAACAAATTATTATTTTTTGAGGTTAGTTAAGCATTAATTTTAAAAAATTGTTTTTACTTACTGTTGCAATATCTGCGGAAGAAGCCATAATAATCTAAACTCTAATAATATTTCATGTATTAATTAATATAATGATAAATATTAATATTAAATACAATAGAGATTATTTTTATAAACAACGTTACAACTATTCGCGGGAACGTTTTTGAATATTAAATAACATGAAAAGGTGGCTTTAGCTTTAGATTCAATGAAAATTTGCAATGGGCTTGTTCATAGAAATCTCGTAAGAGAGGAATTGTTTACTTTTATTGAAAGGAAATTTTTAACTCTTTAATATACCTATAGTTATCGCACTTTATAAGGTAATTTTTATACACATAGCTAGAAATATTTCTAAATACATCCATAAAAAATAATGTTACGATATGGTTTAAGAAGTAAATGAATTTGCAATAATAAGTTATTCAAATTATCATGAGGACTAAGTCAAAATGAAAATTTAAATAGATAAAAATAGATTCGCCAACTTAAAAAGAAATTAAGTGGAAGAAGGTAAGTTGGTAACCAAAGTTACCTTGGGAAAATTTTCATTATTCGTACTCGACAAAAAAGCCGTTGAGTTTTACTTGACTATACTTGTATTTGTATACACATACCTAAAAATATATAGATATGTGACTCCACTTTTCCCTCACTATCCTCTACTAGATCGGAACTGTCGCTAAGCCGGTAAACTCAACAATGGCTTACACATACTTTTGCATAAATGGATATACATAAAAAATATGCATCTGTAGAAACATAGCTGAGGAAATCGATATTTGGACTCTTCTTTTTACAGAAAAATTATTTTGTAAAGCTGCAAATACATTTTTTGGATATATCAACAATTACATCCCGTAAATTTTTCAAAAATTAAAAAAACATGCAATTTTTTTGTTACACTCTAGTCAATGGGCATGAGTAAATTATTTCGAATATCATTTATCTCCACTACTTTTAAAATAAATGTTGAATTTATAATTATATTACATTCAAAATCCCATAATAAAATGTAATTAAAAATATTTATTAATTTAAATATAACAATTTCAAGATGAGAATTAAAAATGTACACCTGGAGCACACCTGGAGTAACCTTGTCTCTGTCTAGCCTTCTATATATTTAGCTATGCTTCATTTCAAAGAAAAAAAAATATTTCAAATATTGATACAATTAAAGTTAGCAACTTATTTTAAATGTTTATTTTGCCTTTCATTATTAAAAATTTTTTTTTTGTCGTATCTTTGTAGAATAAATTTAAATAAAATATCTATGTTTCGTTTATTAATTAATTAAGTGTGGATAAAAATTTACTAATCGATATAATGTTTGATGACTCATGATAACTGAATTGACAAATCATAAAAGGAATTTATAAAATTAGTCCAATGCTAACTAGTTAATCCTTATCATAAAAAAATAAATTATCTAATAAAAAAATATGAAAATAAAATTTATTTTGAAATTATTTTATTGTCTGCTAAAATATTGCATGTATTTATTTTAAAATTTTTTCATGATGTAAAAAAGTTTATATTAAATTTAATAGAAAATTCGAGATCTATATTTTCGACACTAGATTATTCTCCACGTTTCTACAAAAATCATTTCCGCATCATGACGCATTCCTCCCTTTGCCCCTCTGTTTAAATAGTCAAATCAATACTCGTTGAAAAGTTTAAATATGTTTCGTTTTAAAAAATAATAATATTAAAATTTTTCAAAATATTTCTAAATATTTATGAAAAGATGTTTAAATTTTAACAATTTTTTTTTGCTATAAAAATAAGTAAATACAAAATAGTTTGACTCTAGTATTTATTGACGTCGACCAATGGGAATTAGGTTTTAGAAGAAACTAATGAGCGGTTGGTCGGAGTTATTACTCACGCGGGAAGAACGTTCCAGAAGCGTTGCTTACTAAGCTGTTATATACGGGTGCATCTTCCGGATATCGCCACTCACGTTGTGAATCGTTGGATAGTAAAGATTTGAACCTCGTCTAAATTACATTTTTGTAATTTGCCTTCTTCATTACATTGCGTTAATATTAAATAATAAAAGGTACATATTACAATTTTTGTTGTCCTTATTTCGATAGGTTCAATTGTTTTTTTTTTTTTTTTTGCTTCAGTTTTTTTTCCGCCCGTTAATATATCTAATCGGCGATTTGTTCTTTAATTTTCAGAAAGAAAAATGACTACTAAAGCACCCGCAGTTGGTATTGATTTGGGAACGACTTACTCCTGGTAATTAATTTAATTTAATACCTTATTTCACGAAAAAATTAATTTATGGAATTTTTAATATGAAATAATTTAAATATTGATTAAATATTTATAATTTAATTTAATTTATTTTTTATCAGTGTCGGAGTTTTCCAACATGGAAAGGTTGAAATAATCGCCAATGACCAAGGAAACCGAACAACACCTAGTTATGTCGCATTCACTGACACCGAACGACTTATCGGCGATGCCGCTAAAAACCAGGTCGCCATGAACCCCAACAACACCATCTTTGGTAAGTCCGCCATTTTGTATTTATTTTGTCACCGAAGCTTCTCAATTATCCCTGACTCATTCACGTAAATTAATACGTCACATAATTTATTATATTTCCAAAAATAAAAATATTAATTAAAACCAATTTCATTTTTAATAAATATAAATAATCCAATAATGAACATGAATAATTTTCGTGATGAGTCATATGATAAAAATGATGTTAAAATGATAAATTACTTTATAATACTAATTATTTGACTGTATCATTTTGTGTAGATGCTAAAAGACTGATAGGACGTCGTTTTGATGACGCAACTGTTCAAGCTGATATGAAACATTGGCCATTCAACGTTGTTAGTGACGCTGGAAAGCCAAAAATTCAAGTTCAGTACAAAGGCGAGACAAAGACTTTCTTCCCTGAAGAAGTGAGCTCCATGGTATTAGTAAAAATGAAGGAAACAGCTGAAGCATACCTTGGTCAGACTGTCAGCAATGCTGTAATTACTGTACCTGCTTACTTTAACGACTCGCAGCGTCAGGCAACCAAGGACGCTGGAACTATTTCAGGCTTGAACGTTTTACGTATTATTAACGAGCCAACTGCCGCCGCCATTGCTTACGGTTTGGACAAGAAAGCAACTGGAGAGCGTAACGTTTTAATCTTTGACTTGGGTGGTGGTACCTTTGATGTCTCCATTCTTACCATTGAAGACGGTATCTTTGAAGTTAAATCTACTGCTGGAGATACTCATCTTGGTGGAGAAGATTTTGACAATCGTATGGTTAATCACTTTGTCCAAGAATTTAAACGCAAGTACAAAAAAGATCTTACCAGCAACAAGCGAGCTCTTCGTCGTCTCCGAACTGCATGCGAGCGTGCAAAGAGAACTCTCTCTTCATCAACTCAAGCCAACATTGAAATCGATTCACTCTTCGAGGGAATCGATTTCTACACGTCCATCACACGTGCGAGATTCGAAGAACTTTGTGCTGATTTATTCCGTAGCACTCTTGAGCCTGTAGAGAAATCTCTCCGTGATGCTAAGATTGACAAGTCTGTTATCCACGACATCGTCCTTGTTGGTGGATCTACCCGTATTCCAAAGATCCAAAAACTCCTTCAAGATTTCTTCAACGGTAAGGAACTCAACAAATCTATTAACCCTGACGAAGCCGTCGCTTATGGTGCAGCCGTCCAAGCAGCTATCCTTCATGGTGATAAATCTGAAGCTGTTCAAGACCTTCTTTTGCTCGATGTTACACCATTGTCACTTGGTATTGAGACAGCTGGTGGTGTCATGACTGCTTTGATTAAGCGAAACACAACCATTCCAACTAAGCAGACACAGACCTTTACAACTTATGCTGATAATCAACCTGGAGTACTCATTCAAGTTTACGAAGGAGAACGTGCTATGACCAAGGACAACAACCTTCTTGGAAAATTCGAGCTCTCTGGCATTCCACCAGCACCACGTGGAGTTCCTCAAATTGAGGTTACTTTTGATATTGACGCGAACGGTATTCTTAATGTATCAGCTGCCGACAAGATGTCAGGTAAAGAAAACAAGATCACCATCACCAACGACAAGGGTCGTCTTAGCAAAGAAGAAATTGAAAGGATGGTCAACGAAGCTGAAAAATACAAAAATGAAGATGAGAAACAAAAAGAAACAATTTCATCAAAGAACGGTCTTGAATCTTATTGCTTCAACATGAAGAGCACAGTTGAAGATGAGAAACTCAAAGATAAGATCAGCGCAGCCGACAAACAAACTGTACTCGACAAATGTAATGAGATCATCAAATGGCTTGATGCAAACCAACTTGCTGAGAAAGAAGAGTACGAACACAAGCAAAAAGAACTTGAAAACATCTGCAATCCTATTGTGACGAAACTTTACCAAGGAGCTGGCGGTATGCCTGGTGGTATGCCCGGTGGTATGCCTGGAGGTATGCCAGGAGCTGGAGCCGCACCAGGTGGTGCACCTGGAGCAGGATCTGGACCAACCATCGAAGAAGTTGATTAAACTGTTCTACGTTCAAATTTGAGTATTAATAAAATAAATAAATAAAAAAAAAGTAAAACCAAAACAGCTAAAATTTAAATATAAACATTTTTTGTATGATTTTAATTCACGCATTCACTGCCTATTCAGGTAATAATCTATTTGCAGTAATTACATGGAAAAGAATTTAAATAAAATAACAAAAGAACATGAACAATTAAATCTGTGTATTTATCTCAATTAATTATCCTTATCTGCATTCACTATGTCCACCATGTAGCTATTATCGTTTGCTTACCTCTATCCCGTAATTTAATTTTTTTTAATTAATTCATTCGTAATGAATTGTAAGGTTGACTTAAAATATATTAATTACATATAATTAATTAGATAAGTTTTTCATTCTCAGAATGTAAGTATATAAATGATGATTGATTTATAAATATATTTGAATAATTACCATCTTGCAAAAATAATTAATTTTTATACTTACTAATTTATCTGAGTAAAACAGGTTTACATTCATTTAAAGTGTTTGATAAATTATACTAAATTAGTAATGATTTTTTAGGTTGTGTAAGTTGTATAATAACTTTTTATAAATCAAAACAAGAGTATATGTATATTTTTTTATGCTTAATCATTTTTATTGTAATTTATTGATTTAATAATTATTTGCGTTCACATCTTTCAATATAAATACCAAAAATGCACAATTTATTATGATGCTTTTTTTAGTATATAATTATTACAGTAAATTGAAAAATAATTTTTCAAAAATATAGTGTTTAAATATAATATTACATCTATTTATATTATCATTAATCGCCAATGGTTTATCTAAAATGAAAAGAAAAAAAAAATTATTAAAATCAAGAGCATCATGGTTGAATAATCCCAAAATTATTTGTCAGTGTAATAAATATATTATGAATTTCGATTCATTCCAGAAGTAAAGAGGACTGTTGGTTTTCCTCGTTTTTTCTTTTTAGTTTTTCGTGATCCAAATTCAGTATTCCCAACTGTAGTTTCGAGCATTTCTGATTGTTTTAATGCTTGTGCCAGAACATCGCCTAAACTTTGGTTCTGAATTGTCATATCAGTATAATCATCCTCATTTGAAACAACAACTTTTCGTTGTAAATTTTCTATTTCTAAATTTTTTAACGATCCTTGAGTATCAATAGATGGCCAAGTGCTGGAAGAAGTAATTTTGCAACCTTCACTTCGTAGCATCTGTGCAAATGAAGGACCTGGTTCACATTGTATTGCCTCAGTAGAAAACTGTTGCATTAAAGTTGAATCATCCTCAAATGAATTGTGAATTGGGCTGCTAGCAACACTTGACGTTGCTATGGATTCTGATGGTGATGGAATACTTATGCTGAAAAACAAAAATAAAATATCAATATCACAATAAAATTTTAAATGATAATATAAACAAATAAAAATTATATTTATACCTTGAAGACTGTGATTCTGGATGCCATTCTGGAAAATGTTTATGAGAACCAATATGAACATTTGGGGTTGGATATCGTCCCATTCGTTTGTTCTCTTCAGCTGTTATTTTTTTTTCACGTTTTTTCTCATCACGTTCACGGCGATTGCGTCGACTTTTTCTGACCTCAAGTTGATCACTAAAGATATTAAGTACTTCAGATGAAATTATTGGTGTTTTCAATTCAATTTCCACAACATCAAAAGGACATGTTAGCGGCAGATGACATAGATACCGCATTCGTTTACGTAAATCTTCAGTAAAGCTTCCGGATTCTCTTTCAACGAGTTTACCTTCAATAAAATGAGGACAATGCTCTAGATTGCCATATTGTAACTCCAACATTTTAACATTCATTGCATGAAGATATACATGCTGACCATCTTCAGCTGTAAATATGTGATTTTTAATATTGAAAATAAACGATTTTTTTTTCATATTGTTTTGTTAAAAATTAAATTAAATACCTTGATAAAAGTAAAAGAATTTTGACAAGTTTTGACTACTTTGAGAATGATTTGAAACTTGATCTATATCTTTAGTGTTTTCGAAAGCGATAGTATCTTCAATGAGATGTTCTTTTTCTTGATTTTCACTAATTTCCTTCAAATCAATAATTTCTTTTTTTTCAATGTCAATAACTTTTTCTACGTCAGTTACATTTTTTTCTTTATGACCTTGGAACAACTAAAAAAAATTTTTTTATTAAAATAATTTTATTAAAATGAAAAGTTTTAACTAATTTACCTGTTTTAAAACATTTTCTTCTCTTAAAGCAAGTTCATTAAGTGCTTGTTCAATGAAACAGCTTTCAGATGAATGTGGATCATCCATTAATTCGATTTCAAGTTGCAACTTATCTAATTTTATTATTTCCAAAATATCTTGATAATCAGCAAGCAATAATTTAGAATAAATTTGATTTGATGAATGTTGTGAGACCGACAAAAATGTCTCTGGATCTGAAGTTTCATTTTCACCAACTGGTATTGCAAGTAAAGAACCACGTTTGCGACGCATTAAACGCAGTTTTATAGTATCACCGATATTCATAGAATTTTGAGTAACTTGAACAACGCTTTTAAGATCTAATTTGTGTATAGATTCATCGCAAATTGGACACTTGCGCCAAGATTTGTCGGATAGGGAGAGATAATGAAGAATACATGGCCAACAATAAACATGACCACAACGTGTCATTCTTCCTGCTGTTGGGAAGCCTAGACAAATGGGGCAGGAGAGATTTTCCGATGTTTGTACTTTCTAGAAGAAAAAAGAATTCATCTATTATTATGATAATAATGTATTTGTTTTTTAGTTTATGAATTCACACTTTAACTAAGTGTAAACATAAAAATTTTATTGATTGATCAAAATTTTTTTAATCAATAAAAATATTTAAATGGCAATGAAGTTAGTAGACATCTAACAATAGTTGGATTTAAAAAAAAAAAATAAATAAATATTAAAAAAAATATTTTGAAAAATTGCACGTATAGTTTATCAAATTTTCTACATGTATATTTTTTTAGAAATATTTTTTTTTTTTTCATTATTTATCTATTAAAACAATTATTTAAACTTCAAGTGTCTACTTACTTTACTGTCATAATATTTAATCAACTTTTTTTAAAATAAATTTTGTTTTTATATTTACTCTAAATGGTACTTTTTAAATGAAATGTAAATATTTTATTTCTTTAATTATAAAAAAAATTTCTTACGATTTGTTCTATCAACTCCCAATTCACTAAAGTGTCTGGATCAATAAGATGAATCGAATAATTCCCATCGCGGTTCACCACAAATTGACAGCTATAAATAAAAATTTATTTTACACCATTATAAAATAAATTAAAAACAATAATTTAATATAATTCAAAGAAAATGTATGTAAATTGAAAAATAATTAGTAAATGGAAAATAAAATGACACCATAAATGTAGAATTATTTAAAACATCTATATCAGTAATTAAAAAAGTTTTTCATATGACATTTTCACGGAAATCAACATTTGTAAACTAAGATGGAAACTTAAATTATATAATCATTTATGACAGTGAAATCAGTAAGCAACTACCAAGTTTATTATTATTTTTAAATAATAACCAAACTTAGTATTATTGTATAATTTTTTTTTTAATACACACCAAACATATGATTCGTTTACAAGAAAAACAAGTTGTTCAATATTATTTCAATTTTAATAAATATTTTTTTTATATAAAAATAAATAAATAATGACTGTCTATCGACTGATATATTTATAACGCGTATTACAAATCATAGTAATAACTTACTTTGCTTGAAGATATAATTCTTTATTATATTTATGTCGTTGAACAGGTGGTAACCAACGATTACTATTATTATAATTCTTCGACGATCTTCCATAGCTACTGCGATTTTCACGTGGTTCATAGTGAAAGTTTAACAGATGATTCAAATTCTGTTTTTTACTTCCTGGGGTCATAACCGAGCCTACCTCGGCTATTTCATTATAATCTACCTGTAATAGTCCAAAATTTATTAAATATTTTAAAAAATACGTATACTATATATGTTTATTAAATGAAGTACAATCGTAATATTTTAAGAACCTTGGTATTCTCCTTTGGACTGCCATAATATTGTCCTTTAGGTTTTGGTCTCTTATCAAAACTTCTTGTCTTTTGCACACTTGACTTTCTAGGTTGTTCATTTTTAGAGTAACCATTTGCTCCAGTTGATTCTCGTTTTTTTGAGGTCTTTGGGAAGACTTTACCATTGGCGACATCTACAAAATAATAAACAAATGAATATTATTATTACACAATCACCATCATTGTGATTGTGATAATGATGTACGAAATATTTATAAATAATAAAAATATAAGTAATACCCAAACATTATGTTGTAATATATACCTTGACTTTTTTTAGAATCAGTAGCAGTGCCCTTGTTGCCAGAGGGCGGCGTGTTGTATCTTGACTTTTTGTCCATAGTAAAATTTGACCTTGAGGTCAATTAAATACGTAGTAGAATTACAAAGAGAGATAAGCTCTTCTCCAAAGGGAGAAACAATTATTTGCTGCAAACCCTTCATTTTTTCAATAAGCCATGTTCGATTACGGAGTTACGAATTATCACGACCTTCGTCGAAGTAATATTCAATAAACAGCGGATATGCTGATACAAAAAATAAACTTTAAAATATTTAAAAACACAACGGATATGATCCGCTTTGAATGATAGTCTTTTCACCTCCTCTTGATTATTATTTGTTACACTTTGTCGCCGATAACGACGATTTCACGTCGAAACGAGGATCCCGTCGCTGTGATGGCGACGGATTTTTTACTCACTCCCCTCACTTCTAGGAACCAGGGATTAGCGATAGTGACAAAAATATCGATAGTCTACTATCGATATTTATTTTAAATAATAATCGATAGTTTAATTTTTTCAAGGTAAAATTATCGATATATCGATTGCGAATAATGGCGCGGAAATTTTAAATATTTTTTATACGTGTATATCTTAATATGTGTTTGTTTCAAGAAACAGAGTTTAATAAATGATATAGCTGGGAAAAATTTTATTAATAAAATTCAAGATTTATTTCAGACAAGGCATTTATCAAACTATTTTTATAGGTGCATTAGATAGCTTAATAGTTAATAGATCATTAGTTGTTTAATTTAATAAGTTTATTTGTATTATCGCATCTTATGAAGTTATTGATCCAAGTGGAGTACATCATTTTAAAATTAAGTAAAAATAAATAAATATTCATTTTCATTTGTTATACTTTCCCTGCTTGAGAAATCCGATAGATTCGTTCTTACAATCTCTATGGGAGTTTATAAGAATTTATTGGATTCTATGAGATTTTCTAAACATTGTAAGAAGCTCCGGTAATTTTTCCGAAAATTTATAATTAATTATTTATTTTAGGGTCAATTATATTGAGATACTCTATTTTTTGTAAAAAAAAAAAAAAAAAAAAAAAAAAAAAAAAAAAAAAAAAAAAAAAAAAGTGAGAAACGAATATATGTTACGTCATTTGAGAAATTGAGGTCTAAACCTGGAGTAATAAATTTTTGTATGTTACGGAGGATTTTGAGGCCGACCCTAAATTCTTTACAACAGTTTATCCCTTAATCATATAAGATCGCCTGTATCTATAAAATTGAGGCCTAAACTGGAATAACTTTCTACACTGTTCTCAATCTCCAAAGTCTAACTTGTCCCTCAAATACTTCACGGAGTATTTTGAGGTCCGAATTGGAATTTGTTTTTTGACTCGGAATACGCGAGTTATCCACCCTCGTCCTTGGCTTGGATAGCCCTAGCGGATCCGAATTTACGGTATTCAGAAGAATTACCGTAAATTACAGTAAAATATGGTATTTTCCCACAGTTCGGCATTTACTGGTAAAATAAGTAATTTGCGGTAAAAAAAAATACGGCATTCAATGGCAAAATTGCGGCTGAGGGCGGTATTCATAGTCAGCTGGACTTACAGCTTAAGATCATCTTCCCCATGCTAAATAACATTGGTAAGGTGATCTTAAGCTGTAAGTTCTGACTACGAATACCGGTTTCAAGGACTTTTAACTCGTGAAGTAGAGATTAAATTATCCAAGACGACCCCCAAATTTCGATCTATACCAGGTATTTTATGTAGTGAACATCAATAATTGTTTGGCTATTTCATTGCTGATGTCCATGCCCAGTTTCTGATACTCTAGCGTAATATCATTCGATTGAAGCAAACTGGTAGTGGGAAGGATATAATAAATAAATTTAAAAGTAGACAACAAGACAACTGATAGAAGAGTCGCCACTGGCGACTCACAACGTGTGCGTAACGGTGATCCAATATACAAGCAACTACTTACCGCGACCGATTTACTGGTTACCCTGGTTACTGACTTCGTCTTACAGCATAAGTCAATAAACTTATCAAAAATTGTTTTTTTTCGACTGAAAAAATACATATATAATTATCATAAAATATATAATTTTGTTTTTTAATTCTAAATTATCTTAATTTTAAAAGTTAAATGGTCATAAAAAATATATTTTTTTAAATATGAATTATTTGACCATCTATCTCTCGTAGCAAAACAAAAGTGGCTTATTTTTTGTTTGTTAAATAAATTTAATTTTTTGTTTTTTTAGACAAGTTACTACTAACGGCTACTTTATTTAGTTGTAAAGTTTTATAGTTACACATTTGATACTTAATATAATAAATTTGAAATATTATATAGAGTAGAAAAGGTGGAAAAATATAATATAACTTTACAAATAATTTATCTGAGTCTTGAGAGATGTAGCAGCGTCATCTAGTGAATTTTAATAATTTTCACAACTTCATAAATTTATTATACCTATATATATGTATACAAAGTTTTCACATTCGAAATTAAAAATGTTTCTTACACTTTGTTTATTATTTCTGATAGCCTCTTCATTATCATTAGGTGAATGCAATTTAATTTAATTATATTTAATATAATGAACAGAATAAGTTTAACAAAAAATTTTCATTTTTTTATTACAGAGTCTTCAGATATTGTTATAACTATTTTAAGTCAACAAAGCGGTTATCATATTGCTCACGCTGAATTGTTAAAAAATGAAATTTTTAAAGACGCCGAAGCTTTAGATCAAGTATGTGAATTTACTACGATTTTTTAAATTATATTTTTTAAAACTTAATTATATTTTTATAGAAACCACCAGAAGTTATTTTAATTCATGAAGAACAAATAAATGGGTCTTGGACATTTTTTCCATTAGTTTTAAGACTTTCGTCGAGTTTTCCAGAAGCCAAATGGTTTTTTTTTTGTTTAGAAAATACTGCAATAAAATTACCGATTCTTTTAAATGTATTGTCTAACTTTAATGTTTCTGATGTAAGTAAAAACTATTGGAGGCCTTTTTAAATAATTTATTCAAATAATTGTTATTTATTTAGTGATTTACTTTTTCTATAGAATCACTGGATCAGTCATGTTTTGTATGATGAGGAACCTACGATAATCCATCATTTTGCTGATCATACAAAAAAATTTAAATATCCAAATATAGCTTCTGGTTTTGCCATGACTAATAGTCTTCTCCATAATCTTAATAATAGAATCCACACAGAAGGACTGCCTGATATAGATTTTACAATTGATGCAGCTTATGAATTTTCCACTTATATTTACAATAATGGTAAAGGCACTCGGTTGACTCATTCACCAGAATTCTGTATTTTCTTTATGGAAAATTGTGCTACTTATCCAAAAGGATTTCACTCTTGTGTCAGTTAATAAATGTTATTAATATTTATTTTTAACAATAAATAATAATTTACGCCAATTGTAGACCAATTCTGTATCGCAAGATGAAATCTATGTAGCAGTTAAAACGTATGATAAAAATCATAACGATAGAGTTCCTATTATACTGAAGACTTGGTTGAAACATGTGAGGAATTTCGGACTTTATAGTAATGTAGAAGGTAAATTGATCTATTATCCTTTAATTAATGTTCAACTTGTAAAAATTTATTCAATAATAGATAGAAGTCTTCCACATGTGATTGTGGTACCTGATACTAAAGAGGGGCATTGTGAAAAAACTTATGCTATTTTGAAGCACGCAAATAATTTATTAAAAAAAAAAGGATTCAATTGGTTGATAGTTACTGATGATGATACAATTTTAAGGTAATTAAATTTATTTATTATAATTATTGCTTTTAAATATATGAATTATTTTGTACACTAGCATTGCACGACTGTCGCGGCTTTTAAGCTGCTATAATCCAAAAGAACCTATTTCAATTGGGGAACGTTACGGTTATCGTGTTGTTAAAAATATTGGATATGATTACTTAACTAGTGGTGCAGGTTTAGCATTGTCATCACCTCTCGTTGAAAAAATAATAAATACTCGAAATTGTAAATGCCCAAAAGCATCTACACCTGATGATATGTTTCTTTTTGGCATTTGTTTAAATCGTATTGGTGGAAAAATGATACACTCACCTTTATTCCATCAGGTATGATAAAAAAAAATCTTTTTTAATTAATAAATATATCTTAAACTTTAGAGAATAATTAAATTCCAATGTAGAAAGCTAAGTGTAGACAGTTTGCAAACTGCAAAATTTTTGTTAATGATTCATAATTATTTTTTTAGGCACGACCTTTAGATTACGCGAAAAATTATCTTGCATCTCAAGAACCAGTGTCATTCCATAAATTTTGGATGATTAATCCTATTGAAGTATATGACCAGTGGTTTAGTGACATAGATAGTACATTAGAATCTACATGGAAACATACGGAATTGTGATTTTTATTTATTCATTTATTTTTAAACGTCCGACATTAAGTTAATAAATATTTTATACTAAATATAATCGATTGTTCCACTGTTTTCACTTTCCTATCACTAAAGAAAATCTTAAACAACTTAATTAATTTAATAAATAGGTAATTTCTTCTATTATTGCGTATAAGAAATAAAATAACTTTAATATTATTTTCATAGTTCAAAAAAAAATTTATATTTTTTCAGTTTACATGTAAAAATCTAACAATAAGTTTTATAGAAATATTTTTTTTTCCGATTTATATAAATGATAAATTTTAATCATTAAAAATGTAACATTGATTAGTAAAAAAATTTTTTAATTATAAGTGTGATTGCAATTTCCTGAATGGATAAGTATTATACAAATATGTTGTAATGAAATCAGGAAATTCGCGAGAACTAATTAAATCAAAAAATAAATCTGCTGCGGTTAAAAGTTTTTTTTTCATACCGTAATTTGTTTCAGACTTCATTAAGAGATCATCAAGAATTTCCTTAGCAAAATATTTAATCATTTTTTTAGTAACAAATATATTGTCATAATTCTCTAACTTTTCGGCGTGGCGTATCCATTGCCAGATTTGTGATCTTGATATTTCAGCAGTAGCTGAGTCCTCTACTGATCCTCGAAGTATGAAATGTCCTTTACCATTAAGCCAATTGTATATAAATAAAATAGAAACACAAATATTGTGTTTCAATCCTTCTATGGTTACACCACCTTTAGGAAAAGTCAATAAATCTTGTTCAGTTATTTCTTTTAGGCTACCAGGATAATTTATTTGATTCTTTATATTTAATTTATTACATTTTTTCCAAAGATTTTTGATTAAAGGAATTAGAGACATGTCATAGATTAAAAAACCATCGATTCCTTCTTGAATTTCCGTCAATTTAGACTCGAGCACGTTGTTAATAAAATGTTTATAATCTTCAGTTTCGATCTTTGGCAATAATTTTGCTACCATACCACCTGTTGCATGAATGCCTCTTTTATGACAAATTTTTATAACTAATTGTAAATATTTTTTTAGAAAACGTTGATTCATATTAACATATTTATTTCTATCAGGAAGAACAAAAAACTTATCATTTGCAAATTTAGAAATAATTGATGCAGCGTAATCCCATATACCACAGTTAAGACCAAGAGAATGATCTTTTAATTCATACAAAATTCTTTCCATTTCAAAACAAGCATTAATATTTTCAATAAGTACGCAAGCTTTAATCGACCCATAAGGAAGCCCAAGTTTTATTTCACTCCAAGAAAATATATCGTTCCAAAGTTTAGCTTCTTGGTAATTTTCAAGTTTTGAAAGATAAAAACACGGTCCGCTATTTGATTGTTGAAGTTTTCGGCCATTGTGAAAAATTAACAAACCATAATCAAACAGTGGACCAGGTATACATTTTCCATTTATACTACAATTATTTTCAATCATATTCCAAGCTCGAGGTCTTAACATTAAAATAGGTGTTTGAGAGATATCAGAAATCCCAGGTAAAAGATTATGGGTTGCTTTATAAACATTATGAAGACCGTATATTTGATTAAACCACGTAGGGCAATGACCATCATCAAAATCAACTTGAATCCCTTGAATATCAGTACACTTTAATGCAGCAGTAAAATGTTCCAAGTTACTTGGGCTTACATCACCTAAGTCCAAACGTCGATTACTTAATCTACCATTTACTGGTGCAACTTTCCAATCATTAGTATCTAATTTAAAAAATTTCAAAGTTTCTTGAGGATTATTTCGTTGTTGAAGCTTCCGCTGTAACCTACGATTATAAAGATCTTCAATATAATTTTCAAACTTGCCAACAAGATCTACTAAAAATTCTATAGCATCACAAGTTAATAATTCATTGAATTCTTGTTCTAATCCTTTTGGCCAAGTATTTATATAAAAATCTTTTATTTTGGAATTTGACTTTGTATTAGATTTTCCTTTTAAGAATAAATTATCAACTGTATTTTCAGCTTGAGAAATCAACGATAAAAACGGTGCGTCCATTGTTGTTTTAAATGCTCAACTGAATTAGTAGGCTTTACAAATTTAATTATACGCGAGGCTATATTTGCATATGTGTATACACTGTCACAGAAAATTTAATTAAACATTATTAAATCAAAATATGATTTAAGATTATTTCACAATACACTTTAATTTAATTTTAATTATATACATTTCATTCTTAATACCACGACTATAATAAAATTCAAAGGTCATTTAATCCTTATCTTCTTTCTGCTTTATATTATATTTTATCAATTTTTATATATTTATTCAATTTGTAACGATTAAAAAAAAATAAAAATTTTATATAAATACTTAGTGTACTTATAAATATAAAAATATAATTCAATAACATATATTATTTATTTTAGAAATTTATAATTAGTCTAAATAAAAAATACAAATTATAAAAGTTAAAAGTTAACATTCTCATCTATGAATATTTTGTTTATTGTAACCAATTTGAAATGTCATTTGCATTTTGTTTACTATTTGCAATTCTCGAACCAAATTGAAAAGCTCTTTTAGGAAAACTTGCAGTCTCATGTAATCCAATTTTAAATGCTAAAAGACGTAGTAGTAATTTATCACCTAGTCCGGGTGGCATTTTTTCAGTTGGATAACAACGTTCCCAAGGCTTGAGATTTTTAACATATTGTATCACATTTTCATCAAGATAAGGTAAACGTGATTGCCGTCCATGGTTAGAGATAACACGATCATCTCGACCTAAATTTCTTTCTGATATTCTAAACAATTCCATATTTAATTCTTCACTCAATGCTTTCCAACCATGACGACGAAGAGTAGTTCGATGTCTAGTATATCCTCCAAAAAGTTCGTCCGCGCCCATACCAAGAAGTAATATTCTGCATGACGATTCATATGGTTTACAACCAGATAATAAACCAACACCACGGCTGGCAAACCACACAGCACACCCTAAACTTTCATCCAATATTGTTTTAAGAGGATAAATTAAATGACAAATTATTTCTTTACAACAATCTTCTAATTCTTTACGTGAAACATTAATTTCTATAAAATTCCAAGTTCTAAGAGGAAAGAGTTTTTGCAATTCATTTAATGCTTGTCGACCGGTTTTTCTATCAGGTACATCAAATATTGAAATGACATTATTCGATTTATTATTTTTTGCTCCAATCGAATTAAATTTTTTTTCAAAAGCCACATTAATTAGATCAATACTTTCATTAGCAGGTACATATTCGTTTGCTATTGCAGCTAAAATAGTCGAATCTAATCCTCCAGAGAATAGTATACCAATTTTAGCATGACTACATTTTTTATTCACTTTATCTACTAAATATTTTTTTATACAATTTTTACAGTATTCGGGTTTCAATTTTATTCGTATTTCTATTGATTTTTTCAAAAGCTTCCAAAGTTTGACAACCCGGTCATAGATATCAGGATTTTGTAAAAGCTCTGACATTGTTTTTTGAATATTTGTAATGTCCGAAATATCCTGCAAGTGAGATAAATCTTCAGGAATCGGTTCTACAACATTTTCAATTAATTCTGAAGATAGAATTGATTCTTTAACTTTAATATTTAATGAAGAATTTAAATTGTTTAAAACTTTTAAGGAATATTGATTTAATTTATACCATGGATAACAAGATAATTCAAAATTAGAATTATTACAATCTACGACAAATATTCCGCATGCAGGTAATTCTATAATGTCATCTATATTATTGTTAGCTATAGAAGTTAGCATAACAAATTTATTTTCTACTATTTTTATTAACAGGCTATGACGTCCGATAAAATCTCTTCCAAAGTATAATAAATTAGTTGATTTTTGATAATATATTAAACTAAAAGGACCTTCAATTAAACTTATTGTTTCTAAAATATTTTTACTTAATTTTAAATGGTTTAGAAGAGTAAGTGTATCGCTATCATTTTCACTTTTCTGAAAAAAGAAAAAATAAATAAATAAACTTTAATATAACAAATGATAATATAATCAAATATTTGAATTATTGTACATACTAAAGGTCCAGAAAAAATATCTCCATTCCAAAGGAGAATGTTGCCTTCATCATCAACACATGGTTGAACTTGTGGTTCAGGACCTTGCATCCATAAAACACCAGCAGCAAATTTACCTGTCAATTGTTTATTCAATTCATGGCAATAAATATTTAAGCTGTCTGGTCCACGTTTTGATATATTGTCTTTTATTAAGCTCCACTAAAAATTAAAAATGTACATCATCATTTAAATTACTATAAAAAATAAACAATAATACCTTATCGTCATTTTGATTTGAATGATAAATATAACAGAATATCCCACACATCTTTATTATTAAAGAAATTTTTCAGTTAATAAGATTAATTGTTACTTTATAATCAAAACTATTCAAATATTCTTAATTTAAAAGTCATCGGTTCATAAATTGATATTAATATAAATAACAGAGATATTTTATGTAAATTATGAATGTTGGTTATGTTGACAAAGTTAAAATTTTAAAAAGTAGCGGGAAATTGTTGTTGTCACTTACAGAGGTCAGCACTTCGAGAAATCGAAACGATCGATTTTTTACTTAATCGATATTTGTTCGTTCATTTCAACATTTCAAATTTTACATTATTGCATATGGCGTCGTGTAACTGAATACAAAAACACAACAAATAGTAAACAGAAAAATTATAAATCATAATTATATAGTTTTTATTAAGTTTTCATTACCATAAAAATATTGATAATGACGACTCATAAATCAGGTACATAATTTTTATACAACAACCGATAAATATTAGTGAAAAGAATTATATTAATATGAATTATATTATTTTTTCAGTTCATCAGCCTATCCGGCTATCAGAATATATGAATGTTTCTAAAAGTTCTGATAAAAAATTACGTAAGTTATTAAATTAATACCTTTGAATAAATATTCACATCTTGTAAAATTACCATTCATTAATCTATTATAAATGTAGACAAGCCAAGGATGGAGCCTGTACGGATCAAAGATTTATTATTATCTTCCTCTAAAGCATGTTCATCAAGTGTTGGTAAGTTAATTATAAATGATATTATAATTTTTCATAGTCAAGTATTGTACAGGATTCATATTTTCTTTTATTAGATCGTCCATCAAGGAGAACAAAATTATTTGCTATTCCAAAAAAAACAGTTCGACGTGCTCTTTATGAAAAATCACCTTCTCCTGCAAAAAGTTCATCATCACAATCATCTATTGAAACTAAAAATTCAGTATCTATTTCTAAAATTAATACATCGAATAAAAAGAATACAAGAACATTGCCTCAAGCTAAGACAAGACAAAGTATGTTACCACAGCCAAATTTTATAGTTAAAAAGCATAAGCAAAAAGTTCTTGATGATAGTATACCAGCAATACCTACTGTTGTTGAAGAACGCTTGTCAGAAGTAATTAATTTATCGCCACCACAACTTCATGAAAGAGCAACTGTTATTAAAAGTATTTATTCAAAAAGTTCTACTATAGAAAAAAATAAAACTATAAATGATTGTGAGATTGTCAGAGTTGAGAATGATAATGATAATAATATTGAGAATAGATTAATTGATGATCTTGAAGCTTCAATCGTTGACAAGGAAAATATTCCACCTGATAATATTATTATTCAACCTTTAATGAATAATAGAAGTCCAAAATTAAATGATTTCAATGAAAAAAACAACTTGGATTCATTTGAAAATAATAGACTTGAAAAAATAGAACATGATTTACAAATAGTTAAAGATGATTTGCGAATAGTTAAAGAACAACAATCTTTATTGATTGAATTTGTACAAAAAATTTTTAAGACATTATCAATTACCTGTGATGAATCCCAAAAAAAAATGGACGAACCAACAAACATTTCTTACATACCTTCATCTCCACAAATTCCATTAATTACTGTTACTTCTACACTTTCTCAAATTAAAGAAAACAATAACAATAATGATGACAAGAATACATTAAATGAAAAAAAACGAAGAAAATCTTTAACAAGCACTGAAGAACGCCGACGGTCTGCTCGAATCGCTGCCAAATTAACACCGAGGAAAAGTGATAGTTTTATTTCACTTGAAAATGAATTGAATATTGTACATTCAACTTCGAAAACATCTTCAGCATCTGCAACACCAAAAAATGAACAATTTATTTTTAAATCAAAAAGTGCACGACCACTCCGTGAATATATGGCAATGAAAGCTAGTATGACATTTTTAGAGACCCCAGATGCTACTGGATTTCGACGTAATATAAATTTTGGAGATGACACACCTGCAAGAAATAAAAGTCTAAGGCGATCTATATCAAGCAAAATTTTTAATGAATTACAAGATTTATATAATGACTCTGAAGAAGCTGAAACTTCTACGGATCAATAAACTTCTTCTCTTTGCAACTTATTTTTGATAAAAAAACATAAATATCTCAGTGAAAATATTGTAGATCAATTATCAGGAATATATTATTTTTTAAAATTAATCATTTTGTACTAGTATAATTTAATATATAATTCAAAACATTTTTAAAAAAGTTTTTGATATAACGTATTATTTTTTTTTTTTGTTGGATTTTAATTAAATATAACTTTTATACATTAATAAACGAAATAATGATTAAATTATACATATAAATATATGTAAATGACTAATCATTTTTTTATAAATTGTTACAAATTTTTGAATAAAAATTCAACTTATACTTTGATATATAGGATTATATCAAGAGTAAATGAGATTATAAAATATCTATACTGCCGTTTGGATGGTCAATAGATTCCATGTCAATTTTATGTAGTATCTATCTATACAATGGAAAATAAAGCGAATTTATAAAAAGAACCCTGATCGCCAGACCCTGATCAGAAAGTTGGTCTACATTAGTTACAACTTGACGACAAGTTGTCATCAACTTATGGAAATGTCAATATTTGTGACTGCAGTAGGTTATCGCCAGTTTGCTGCCAACTTGGCTATCGGGGTGATTTCTTGAGAACGGTCTTCGATAGCTGGCGATAAGTTGTCATTGATCTATTGCCGTAATTTGTCATTAAGTTGAATACAATTAGTTGACGTCAACTTGACGGAAAATTTCTGTGTCAACTTGACGATAAGTGGCGGCGATAGATTGACGCCAATTTTCTGGGAAAGTTGAAGCCAAATTGTAGCTAACAGTTGCAAAGTGTGTAGTTGTCCTCAAATTGATTATTACTAACTGAGACCAAATTTTTGATGAGAATTATCCCAGGAAAACAGAGTTTCAGCTCAGAAATTGAAATAAAACTTTTGACATCTCGATGACGTACAGTATATATAAAAAATTTCAGTTCAACTTTTTAGCTCTCATATACGTAAAGTAACATGTGAATTCGACGTAAAGTTAAGGCTCTTATTTTACATCAAGTTTATATGTAATTTTACGTGTGCACTAGACGTCATCGAGATGTCAAATGTTTCATATCAATTTTTGAGTTAAAATGTTGATCATCTAGAAAGTCTTTATCGAATTCAATTTTTGATCTTACGTAAACGTGAAATATCTGTTTTAATTTGACTGTAGGTTGAGCTCAAATGGCTATTTGGGATTAAACTTTTGCTATTAGAGGTGAAGCTAACAAGTCTTACTTACTGTAATATTTTGCATTAGGACAAATTATATGTTAATTTTTGATAATTGCATTTTGATATAAATGTCCAGTGGCCTTATCATTACGATTATTAAATATATTTTTTATATAATATTTTTTTTTCTTTATAAATACATAGCTATCAGGGTCAGTATACACTAAAATGCTTCAAATGACATCTGATTTTTTTTATCATTTGTAGGTAATTTGTCATTTGGGAAGAGGAAAGGAATAAAATGTGGATAATTTTAAAACCTCATATTATTATTATATATTTTTTTTTATTATTAATTATTTCAACTTTTTCATAATTATTGTTTCGTATGATCTTGAAGTTAGCAGATAATTAAGAATTTTTTTTTTTTTTTTTTTTTTTTTTTTTTTTTTTTTTTTTCAACAACTTAATCAAAAAAAAAAAAGACAAAAAATATGCATACGTAGAAAATTAAAAAAACTATAAGTGCAATTTTTTTTAATATTTTTTTTTTTTATAATTTATCATTTTTAAAAATATGTAAAAACTATTAGAAGTCTGCGAACCTCAGTATCATTTGTTTAGTTCATAGGGTTATTTCTTTGTCTTTTTTTTATTCATAAATTTAGTTTATTATTTTTAATTATTACATGAGTATTAAAACGTATTTTCTTTATTTTTCGAAGTATAGAAATGATATTATAATAAATAAACATTATGTATTATTTTATATTATACGAACGATTTCTTCGAAAACAGTGAGTTGTTTGTTTACAAATCGGATTGTTGTTTTTCACTCTCGTTGGTATAAGTGAATACATGTGTCATTGTTGTGTGATGGAGAGTATTCAGTTTCTATGATTATATACTTGAATTTGAGTTTTGTGAGTAAGACAGAGAAAAATTTATGAGCCAATAGAAACGATGATTGAAACAAAACTTAAATATTTGATTGGTTAAAAATGAAGGAAGCGTAATACCCGAAATACTAACTCAGCTAACGTGTGAGATTAAATGTAAGATGTAACGCATAAATACAGTTGAATTTGATCCTTAAAGCTAACAGTCACGTTGATAGTTACGTCGTCAGTGCCGGTATAAGTTCGTTAAATATTTTTTTGTTATCAATAAATAATTTTTTCTAACAAAAATGCCAAAAAAAACACAAAGAAATGGGTTCTATTATTTTATGTTAGATTTTAAAAGAAGAGAGGAAAGAAAAGGAAATAAATTTAACGATTTGAGAGAAATTCAAGACAATCCTAAGTGTGATCAAGAATGGAAGGTAAGGAACAAAAGAATACTATTCTAATAAAAAATATTTATAAACTACCATTACTTCTTCAGTTAAATAATTTGAATATAAATAAATTAAAAATAAATACGCAAATGAATTTTTTTTTTTAACTAAAATTACTTATAAATTTTTATTACTTATTAATTAGTTTTTTTTTTGTTACTACTGATAAATTATTTTTTTGACAATCACTTTTTTAATGTAATTTTTTGGTTAAATTTAAGATAAAGAAATAAGTGAACAGTGGTTTTTTGTGTAGGCATTGTCTGTTGAAGAAAAAAAAAAGTACAATGATAAAGCAAAGAAAGACAAAGCAGGTGCTGCAGAAAAACGTACAGGTCTTGGAGAATCGGTAAAATTGCTTGAAAAACAACAAATTGAACAACAAAACTATGAAATAATGATGAAAGAATACATTAATAATAATATCGAACAAGCATATACTTTTGACCGTATGTAGTAACTTTACTTGAAATAATATTTTTCATTAACATTGTTTTTTTTTCTATGCTATTTATACCTATTTCTTTTCAGAACTTGATCTTATGTCATTTTATTTTATCCATGTCAACTGGTATTATACTAAAATAGATCTTAACAATGTTGTTGACTACATCCCCGCAGAATTCTCCGTGATTGAATTTTCTTTGAGTGATGGTATTAAAAGATGTTATCATGAGATCATTAAAATTGTAGTCGAGACAGGATATACTAGGGAAACTCTCGAACATAGTGAAACTACTCACAAAATTACTGCTTACAATCAAGGGGAAACAAGTGATTATAAAGATTTATATAATAAATTTTTTGACTTTATCTCTTGTGGAGATAGATCAATGAAAAAACTTCCACCTTTATATACATCAAGAAAAATGAAAACTGTTGTTCCTTGTCTTTTTGAACGTATGATAGCAGCTGCTGGTAAATGTTTGCTTTATTAACATTTATAATAGCATTGAACCAAAAAATGTTTATTAAATAATAATTAATGAATTTTCTTCCATGTGCTAGACGCTTCTAGAAATATCTTTGATTTATTTTCCTTGGAATATTTATTTGGTACATTGATGTTGCGTTTAAATGAAGAATTCCCAGAGTCAGGAAACCGTGCTTCTTTAGCAGAAGCAGAACTGGAGAAAGACGCCTTCGTTTGGACACCTAATATTGAATGTGCAGTGAGTATAGCGAGTAATGAAAATATAAACTGAAATTTTCTTTTTCTTTTGTTTGAATTTAACATCTTTTTTTTTTCTTTTACTTATTTTTTTGTTTTTTATATCCTAGTATCATAGTCGAGTTGCAGGAAGTGGACTATATTGCAGTCAATCTATTGTAACTCAATGGGCGTACACATTCTGTGATTATTGTTGTCCATTATTAAAGATTAAAATGATAAATGGAAAACACTGCCCTAATAATAATGATGATGAATCACTGTCGGCTAGTATGCATTCAATGCGTATAAAAGAAGATAGAATCGGCACACTTAAATCAAATACTGGGGTATAAATATTTTATTATTTATTTATATTATTAATATGAATTCATATTTAATGCTATTTCATTTATATTAATAAGGTTAGCGAATTATATCGTCTACAAGCTAGTTCACGGACGAGACAGGAGGACGAACAACGTAAAAAACAAGGACGTGATTTGACAATTATTGATTATAGTGAGATTGAGGAAGAGAAAACTTCAATTATTGTTCCTTCGGCTAGTGTATCGGCATCTAATTCAAGGGGAAAGGTAAATTAACCCCACGTTGTAATTTGATCATGTATTATTTTTAATTTATAAATATATATATATTTTTTTTAGCAACGACCACTTCGCTCTCCTATATCATTATCTGAAGTTTTCACCGGTTATTGTACTGATTCAACACCAACACTTGATGACGATAATTTTCCAGAAATTGGCGCTCGTAAATCAAAGTCACGTTCGAAAAAATAAAGTCAAGTCAATGAATTACAGAAAAAAAAAACTTCAGTTAGTTTTTATAAAACCATTTGATTCTTTATTTTCGTCATTAATGAATGGATTTTCATTGATAATCATTTAAATATAAAAACTCAAAGCTTAGTCCATAAGTATATTATAGAATTTAAAACGTATTATTTTCTGACATTCTCATATCTGAAATAAATTCATTTCTATAATTTATTTTCTTTAACATTACTTGATAATCCGGATATATTTTTATTTTTCTTCTATATCGATTGTATTTTATAAATTCATGGAGACAAAGATATATGAAAATGTATTAATGTAATCATTCAAATTCCACATAAACAATTTATAGAAGTTTTGCACTGCTTTCTAGCAAGTAACTACAGTTGTCATTATCATTCTATTAGGCTTACATGCGCTATAAATTATTTGCTATAAATGTTGGATGTACAGCTTTCATTCCAGAGAGAAAATGAAATGTGAATAAGAGATAAAAATAAAACATCTTCGATTAACCAATAAAATCCTGACTTCTTTTCTTTTATACTTTATTTCACAGATACAACATATAAATTTTTATTAAAATGAACAAAAAAGATTATTAAGTCAAAATTGATAAAATGATCACACAATTATAACATTTTTTTTTAATATACTAAATTTACTAGCAATATTTCAACAGTCAAACTTTTTTCATCCTTTGAAACATTTTTGTTAATAAAATTTTTCACCATTTTCAAATATTTTAATACATATTTGAAAAATTAACATTTTTTTTTTTTTAATAAAGAATTTAATCATTGCTTACATTAACGAGAACATATTAGCGTTGTTTAATATAGTATAATTTAATACAATTATATACAATAATTCCTAAGTGTGTAACAATCATAGTTTTAATTATATAATGTTTTTTCATTTATATTTTCCATTGTAAAATCTTCGAATATAATATAAAACTTTTTGGATGATGAGTTATAATAATAACACATCCATTACAAAAATTAATTTTTTATTACTTACTTATAATTTGAAAATTTCGATGTTGTACTAAATCAAATATTATCTATCTGCTTACACGTGCAGTTTGATGTTTATTTGTAGCAGTAAATTAGTTCAAGAAATTATAAAATTATTCGTTTTATTTTTTTTGCCCCTCAAAAAAATATTATTTTTTATGAGTTAGACAAATTCCTTAAATTTGAATTCGATGCTTGACTTAAGTATATATTTTTATTCGTGCGTGTGGTTTAAATCTGTGATTAGTAATGTCGATATACAATTTTTATAGTAGATATACTTATAAATATATGAATTCAAGTTTTAACATAAATTTCTGATTAAAAAACTGGGCCTTAGTGTTGTCAAATTACATTTTATCATTGTTTTTATTGAACGTTATGGAAATTTGTTTCTTATGTCTATGGTAGTTAAGTAACACATTTAATTAAGTATACTTTTATTTTATGAAAGTAAAAGATTGCTACAGAAAAAATTAGATAGAATAAAGAATGATGGAAAAGAACATGTTAAGGTAGCGGAAAAGTACACTCGGGCGCAGTAAATGACTCTTCCATCCTACGACGGTGGTAAATTTATTTCTTCCTCTATTTTCTCACACTTATAAAGGTGATTTCAAATCCACACGTCTTGTATATTTATTAGACTTTTATTATAATCTCTTGTGCAATAACCTCGACATATATTCATTATTATTATTTATTGATTTTCCATAAGTATAATACAGAAATATTTGTGATTGGTATATATTTATACATATATATTTTTCTTAATTATTTGACTTGATTTATAATTATCAGTTAAATGTGTAAAATACTTTTTATAAAAGTTAATATTTTAATATGTAAATTTTTAAAAACTGATGAGAAAGTATAGTTGATTAAAATTCCATATTTTTTTTGTGTTTCTTAATACTTTTTTAAATTTTTTATAACTTTAAATAAAATAAATATTTTTCTGATTAATTTTTTTCATGAAAAAAAAAAAAATCTTTACTCTATGTTTTGCAGAAAAAAAAAATTCCACTAAGCAATCTGATTTTTAATAAACTTTCGAACGATTTTTACCTTCACTTTACGAGATTTTATCCAAATTAATTATTTTTACATCATCCTTTCCATCACGTTTATGTTTATATATATATATAATTGAGAAAAAAGTCAACAAATAAAAACAAAGAGAAAAAAAAAGTAGAAAGTTTCATCGAAATTAAGACATCAAATGATAACACCTTTATAATTTTTTTTTTTCCTATTTTTTTTACGTCAAGTTTTGTGACAAGGACATGTAGGGGAGCTCGATCCATTTGTTTCCTAAATAATTCCCATGAGTGTCTTCCAACGTTTGCTGACGAAGTCACTATATGTATAAATCGATATCACATACAATAATCATCATATTTGTTTTCTCTACTACATATTGACTGGTATACTGACATCGAAAATTTTTTTTCGGCTCGCTTAAATATACTGTATAACTTTACGGTGAAATTGGGAAGAGCGAGGGGGTAAATTCGTCTCAGTTTGAGAGTACTTGAGTCATTTCTAGACGCTCTAGAAATGGAAAAAAGTCTGCTACCAATTTAAGTGCTGGATTAATTATTCACTATATTTTAAGTAGTCCCCATTGTCCCTCTTTAGGTGTCCGACGTTTCCACGGGCTAGAAAAAAATAGAGAACACTTGTTAACTCTCAGAGCTTATTTAAATTTTCTGATGATTCTGTATTTATGAATATTCAAAGCAACTTTATTTTTTGATAAAAAAATTCATTGAACGAAAATTTATAACGAAGTGATACAATGCAACACAAAGTCGTTATATATGTATGTATATATGTATATAAAATGAAAACGAAATTATTTTTTGTAACTTAGGAAGGGTCTATATTAATTTTTGTCCAAGCTTTTCATTCAAACGAAACCTCTAAATGCAAAATTAAGGACTAGACTCGATGCATTACTCTATAATATAGCGATTTACTTTTTCATTTTTTAAAAATCTTCATTTTTTTATAAGAAAAATGTGGACAAAGTTTTTATTTACTGCGCAAGTACAACAAGGATAGTACAAAGAAAAAAAAGGGTTTTTTGGTGTAAAAAATGTTTACTCACCCTAAAAAAATTGTTCGCATTATAAATTGTAAACAAAAATTTTCTTAAGGTAATAAAAAATTTTCTTGGAGCAAGAAACAACGATGTTTTCGAGCTCAAGGGGCTCGAAAACAGCGGGAAGTTTTAGGGCTGGCTCGCAGGGTCAATCGATAGACATTTTTTTTTTTTTTTTTTTTTTTTTTATTTAATATCTATTTTTCTTTATTTTTTTTTTTTTTTTTTTTTTTTCTATAAATTTTTTCTTTTCTTACTAATGAAGCTATGTAAAGATGATCGGTATGTACTTAAGTATCCGTCATGATGCAGTTTTATTTACAAAATAATTACCGGTGAATAGCGGCGAATTCAAAATATATACTCGGGTAAATGGGATCCCATTTTTCAACTCTAAAATATGCTAATATAATTCAAAATTTAAAGCAAATGCTCGTTATCTTCATAAGCATCCGCCATGAAGGGGTTATTTTTGAAAAGAACTCATAAAAAAGGATTGCAGTTAAGTTAAATATGTAAATATTCTCATTTAATTTCCAAAATACGTCCGTTTTTAAAATATGAGACCTTCAGATTTGAACTTTGGAACGAATGTTCCTCACACTTACAGAAGAAGCTCTTTAACTACGGCCATGAAGGGATCGCAATTCCTGGAATTAAAATTACAAAATACAAAGTAGATAGACGAATACTTCTTCCACTTTTTTTTGTTAATAATGAAGGAAGGTGATTCAAAGTTAATAAGTGTAGAAATTGGAGAGATTCCACTGTAAAAGAATTCGTCATTGCTAATATTTTTGCGAAAATCAACTTTGAAGGGGATTGCGGGGGCGTCAACGATAAAAAATTCACGTTATATTTAACTAATCAACCTACACATTTGAACTTTAAAACAAAAATAATCTTTTCACTCAGAAGCATCGACTATTGCTTGAGAAATGTCCATTTTTTACAATTTATTTCATCTCCTTAATCGGATTTTGGAATTGATTTAGGGTAAATGCACCAATTATTGACCGATTAAGGTTTTTTTTTATAATAAGCTATAAAATAAGTATTAAGTTATTAGCTGAAATTAATAATGGATTTTATTAAAGTTAAATACTTGATTATATATGATTTCATTCTATTTTTATTAACAATTATCGAAAATATATAAATTTTATTGTTTAATTGTTCATTTATCAAAATCATCAATTATTGATCGGGGGAACCTAATAAATGAGCGACTGTTCTCCAATTAATTAAACGCTGAAATAAATTAATTTTTACTCAAACTATATGTATGTAATAGACTTTATTTAGTATTTTTGAAGCATTGATCAAATTTTTGGAACTTTTAAACCTGTTTCTGAGAAAAAAAGAATTTTTTTTTCTGAAACACTCTAATATATATATAAGGAAGGGAGGAACAAAAGGGCGTGCTTAAGAAAATATCAAGTTTTCAAGGATTCAAATACACTGAATCTTTTTTTTTTTAATGATATTTCAAGTAACCCAGAGAGAAAAGTAAGACGAGCCTAGGCTTAGCTCGAGTATGTAGAATCTTGGCCCAAGCTTGTAAACCAGCCTGGATAGGACTCTGAAATGATAGCACGGGGCCAGGCTTAGTTCATTAACCTCGTAGAATTTATGATATCATTAACGTTTAAATTATCTAAAGGAAGTAAATGATTAATGTGAAAAAAACTTGGTGAAAATTCTCCTGGGCTCCGGGCGCGAACTGCCGTCCTTCTGATGACTGGGTCTGAATGATAGCTACTTGACGAACCTACTTTTGACAAAAAAGAAATGGATAAAAGCCAAAGAATCGCTCCTTATGCGATTTTTGGCAAAATCGATAATTTTAAAGCTTCGGAACACAAAGAAAGAAAAACCGCAGCGCTTTGAAATTTTCAGGGTTTCTTCAGGACATTTTGAGGTTGAAAAAAAAACCGACGGTATCCTTTGTTCATCCGATAACTCAGCGCCAAATTGTCGTAGAGACTTTTTGAGGCCGGCAAATTAAAGGGCATAAAATTTCCTAAAAGAGTCATAAGGTCAGATTATCAAAAAAAAAATTTATTGAAGCCTATAGACTTGTTGAAAGACGACCAAAAATATGGAAAAATTTTTTTTGTCGGTTTTCTTAGAATTTTTCTGGAACCATGCATGATAAAAAAATTTGAAGTCCAGATCTGAAAACTAGAAACTTGAGGTTCCAATTTCCTTCTTTATTTTTTACTCTGCGACTATTTTCCACCAAGTTACAGCATGTTGAAAATCATCCAAAAATTTCGAATTTTTTTTATATCCCTTAATTTTTGTGACCAGTGTATAAAAACGGTTGAAAACAATGAAAAATTTTATTTCATGTTTATTATTGATGATCTACAAGATAAAGGATAATAAATAAAAAGAATTAAATAAAGTTTTTATGAGCTCAACAAGTTTATCTAAAAATTTTCTGCAAAAATAAGATTTTGTGGCACGATATCTCTTGAATGAATTAACTTATTCAAAACAATCCTGCAGTAATTGAAAAGATTTATTACACCTCAGAGTTAATAAGATTAACATCAAACTATTTAAATATTTCTGCCGTTATTTCACGCGGAAAAAAGACAACACTGAAAATAACAAGATATAGTAAACACTAGTTCCTTGAAAGCAATACTGTAAAAGTCGCAGACTATACTGTAACTGTTAAAATTTGTGAAGCAATGAAAATAATGAATTTAGAGTAGTAACTTTTACAGTTTTAAATGTAGTTTGAGCAAAATTTAATTGAAAAATGGTATTGATTTTTTACTTTGGAATTTTTTCTTGTTCAATAACCAGTAGTGTTAAGAACTGTAGGAATTAAAATTTTTCAGTGATGTGCTTTTTGCAATATTGAATAACGTAGTTGATGAAATTCTTAAATCGAAAAATGATTAAAATTTCTATAAGTTGTAAACAATAGATTTTAGCGTCTTGTTGACTCATAAAACTTTTTACTGAATAACATTAAATTTACGTCGAAATTGTTACAATTCACTTCTAGGTCTTTATCGTTTGTTCAATAGTTCATGCGCTAAAAGAAAAAAAAGTCATAGTTCTTATATTTAATATTAATACATCACAGAAAAAAATGAATCGTCAAAGTGTTAAAAAAGGCATGTGTTAAAATTTTGAGTGTTGAGTTTTTAACACTTTTGTGTGTCAATTTAATACACACTATCTATTTTGTCTAAACTTTCGCAATCGATTGATTTTTTAATACATAAAAATGTTATTTTATACGAAAGTAAAACTTTTTATATGTTACTGTCAAATCAACACACAAAATATGTTAAAAATCCGAGTAAAAAAAAATTATACATAATTTATATAAAACTATATATGATTCATATAAAATTATATATAATTACACAGAATTACATATAATAGTTAAGAAATACGAAAACAAAAAATTATTTATCTTAGTTTTTTGAAGTTTTTCAAAAACAATAACTTGATCAATCAATTCTAAACTTTAATCAGCTCTGAATTTAATAAAATATGTCAATTGACACATTGAACGTCAAAATCGGTTGATTAGTTTTAAAGATATCGGCGTCGAAAAGTCTAAAAAATAAAATTTTATGTTGCACAGTAAAAAAGGATTCATCAAAATCAATGCATATCGTGTGTAAAACGAACGTTTTATACCTATTTATACCATTTTAACATGTGAGTGTTACACCCGAAAATAAAGAAAATGAAGAAAAAAAATTGCCCTTTGTTTTATTTTCGACCAAGTCACAGGCTTTTGAAATAGCGATGTACGTTAGATTTATTTTTCGAAAGCCTGTGACTTGGTCAAAAATATAGCAAAGAGCATTTTTTTTTTCATTATCTTTTTTATAAGGAGTAGTTTTCAAAAAAAATTACAATGAAATTATTTATAGGTATTTTCTATTTTTTTCTCTCACTTTTGAAAAAAAATCCAAATTTTTTCGAGGATCACCAGTTTCAATTAATTTTTTCGTCTCAATTTTTGAAACTCTGAAATCGTCGAAACATTCTCAAAAATTTCCAGAGTGATGTTTTGTAAAATAAGCCTAACTGGGCAACAACTTTTTTTTCAATTGATAAAAAAAAAATAGAAGGAAAAGTCCGCTCACTCTGGGATTGGCAGGACAAATTGCAGAATTAATTGAAGTTTTTTTTAGATATTCCAAAAATAAACTTTTTTCAAAAATGTTTTTTTTTGGATAACTTTTTATGTTCTCGATGGATTGATTTCAAAATCAACTGGGCTCTGAAGCTTCATAAGCCGCGTCGAATGCTACCTCACACATTGAAATCGGTCAATACTTTCAAGAGAAACCGTTGTCGAAAGAATTAAAAAAAAAAATTTTTTTAGTATTTTGAAAATTTCTCAAAAACGACTTGATAAATCAATTTCAAAATCTGATTAGTTGTAGAACTGAATAAAACGTGTCGATTGCCACCTTGAAAGTCTCCAACGGTTTATTCGTTCGAGAGATATCGTTTGAGAATAAATGGTAAAAAACGTTTTTTTTTCGAAAACAAAGGCATACAAAAGTATTTTCGAACTCGAAGAGCTCAAAAATGTATTCTCAACAATGATTTCGAACTCAAGGAGCTCGAAAGCAGCGGGAAGTTTTGGGGCTGGCCCGCATGGTCAACCGACAGACCGATTTTTTTTGAAAAGTACATTCAAAGACAAAAATTTTGAAAAAAAAAAAAAAAAAAAAAACGTCCCAATTAGTCAATTTTTGAAGGAGTTATAGATATTTAAGAAAATAAAAGCCTTATTTTTGAAAAACTCATAACTTTTTTTGGGTTGAGTAATAAATTTGAAAATTTTCTGAAAAATGATTTTAATGGGGTAGAAAAGGAAAAAAAATTTCAGCCAAATCGAAAGGAGTCGGGGTCAAACGTGGTCGATTTGGCGTGGAATGCCTCATATACAAACAAAAGAATTGAAATTATTGAAAAGAATTCGAATTTCATCATTTTTAATTCTTTTTAATCAATATTTTTAAACAAGGTTAGAATAAATTTAGGTTACGTCAAATTTTTTAAGAATTGTTATAAGTTATAACTATATCTTATTGAACACTCTCTAAAATTCATAAAATTTTGTATTATGAAAGAATAAAGTAGTATAATTTATAAATTATTTTCCAAATCAATAAGCTTATGATAGTTTAATTGATATTGTCTTTGAGCGGCTATAGGTCCATGTATTGATCGAGTAATGGTACATCACAACTTTTACTGAACGACTATGGGTACACTCAAAGGACCTTATTTAATAAATTAATAATAATTAATTATCAACATTATTCTTCAAACTAAAATGTTATTCTACCACTTGAAACTTCAAAAAATAACTAGAGAAAAAAAATATGGTTTTTCATTTTATTTATGAATTTATATTGAGTGATTTAATTTCACTCTAATAAAAAGTGAGCGATTATAGGAGCTTTTACTTTACGAGCAAAAATTAATTAAGAAATATGTATGTTCAATTCGTTTAAATAATAACTAATTGTTTTAAGCAGAGTTTGAAATTTTTAAAAATAAAGTTGAAAATCTTTCTTTCATGTTTGAATTTTTTACAATATTTCCGTCGGAAATAATTTGCCAATAGCAAACAGCCAGAGCGATCAAGCAACGTTGCACTCTCAAAAGCATTGCTGCGATTCCCTCATCACTTGACCAAAAGTCGTTAGGTCGTGTTTGTTGACCAATAGGGTTAAAATCAGACCAATTTTTCGTTTTTATGGTCCTTCGATCGCCACATTATGAAATGCATCTCGTTCTTTAATTTAAGTAACATTATCCACAGAAAAATTGAAAAAACAGCGTTTTTACCGTTTTTCTTTGATATATATATATACATATTAATGCTTAAATCCTGATTTTGATCATTTACATTGATTTTGCATGAATGCATTTATTTTATTGAATATAATCGGGAATAAACATTTAAAAAACGCTTGTTTATGATGTAACTATTTTGGATTCTAAAATTTTCAAATTACAAAATAAAATGTAACTTGTTCGAGCTTGAAAAGCTCATAAAAAAAACAATTGCATGCAGGAGTATTTTCGAGCTTGAAAATGTATTCACACTGATGTTGTCGAGCTACTTGGGCTTGAAAACAGCGAACAGTTTCGAGGCTGGTTTGTAGGGTCAACCGTTACCCAGTTTTTTTTTTTTTTAGCTTTTCAGAAATCTTTCAGGAACAACTTGATTAATCGATTTTAATTCCCCGAGCACCTCTGTACTGTGATTTGGCTTGAATAATTAGAGTGTAACAAGCTTGGGAAAGTAGAAAATCTATCAGGCGATGAACAAGCGGATAATTGCTTTGTTGGGAACCCGAAAGAAACAAGTCGAGGGACCCCTTTACATAGAGTATGGGAAGAACTTACGCCCCACCACTAATCCTACGCAAGCATGTTGACCAGCGTTAGGAGCCTGGTACCACGGTGGGCCTTTCCAAGCTCACCTTGACCAGAGTCTTTTTATTTTCAGAGATGGCCCTGTTTAGAAAATCTCATAAAATCCAATAGATTCTCATGCATTCCTATAGAGATTTTATAAGAATAAATGAGTTCTATGAGAAGTGCTATAGTTAAGTATAGGACCTTAAACATACAGTTATAAGAATCTATCGGATTTTTTAAGCAGGGGGGAGCAGTGCTTGGCTTGAGAGAAGTAAGACTCGTGGTGGTTGTGGTTAGATACCACGCGCAATGAGGATTTTTGATTATACCTCCGGTTAATGTCCACCTTAGTCGATTATTTTCGACTAAGAGTGTCGTCTGGGTGGTAAATTGGAACACCCTGCAACGCGTGTATGCTCAAAAGGGTGAGCAAACGACCTCCGGTCGGCGGAGGTGGACTTGGGTTCCGTTACATTAATTAATAGATTAATCGATTCTAATTAGTTCTATACACGCAGGGAATTTTATAGTATTTTTTACATAAACAATTTATAGAAAAATTACGATTTCATAGTAATATGAGGACAGTAAGGAATTCTTGACAAAGCAACAGATTAAATTTTATTCAAGAAATTTTAATTTCTTAATTTGTTGCTTTATCAAAATTATAATGCAGCTTGTAAATTCTGTTCGATGTATTTTAAGAATTTCTTCGTTATCGGTAATTTGTACAATAATTCCATACTGTCCTCATATTACTATGACATTGTAATTTTTATATGAATTTTTGATGTAAAAAATACCGTAAAATTATCTGCTTGTAGAACTCAATAAAGTATGTTAAATGCTACCTTTTAAAAAGATTTCTTAATATTTAAGAAATCATATCTTAAACATCATTTTTTTGTATTCAACAAATATTTCTTACTATTAAAGGACGCAACTCTCATTTTTATAAATAATATAACTTTGTGTCATACTATTTATAAAAAAAGTTTTTTAATAATTTTTTATTTTATGAATCAATATAATGGGAACATAATACAAGAAAATGCCCATGAGCAAAATACAGCAGAAACTAGTGCAGTGTAGTTGAGCTAAAGATTTACATGACATCGATATTTTAATCATTTTGTGTGTAGTAAAGAGGTAGGGAAGGTACATCTATGACTGTATATGACCAACTAAGGAACATATTGTTACAATATAATTTATCTTTTAATAATACAACTCTCTTTAATTCTTGGAACAAGGAACATATATTAATTTTACAAGGCACAGCTTACACTCATTCCAAGTCAAAATTTCTGACTTGTTAACATAACGTGAGTAAAGTTGCCTAACTTTGTAACTGAAAGAAGTTAAGAGTCGAGTAAAAAATTAAACTTCATACCCCACAAAGCAAGGAAGGATTTTGTTTGACGTTTTTTGGTAGACCTGCAAGATGTCTAATTATGATGTTCATGAATTCTTATTATATCGTCTACGAAAAAGTTGAAAAATTACTGTTTTTTACGTTTTTCTCGAATATTTCATGCTTTAACGATCCTATCTGATTTAAATCTCACTTCACTCATCATTTAAATAACTTCCATTGATTTTTGTTCACGTATATTTATTTTATCAAAAAAAATCGTTAACAAAACTTTAGGAATTGCATTTTTTTTTAGTCATTTTCTATTTTTTTAATTTTATCAGCTCAATATATCTATGTGTTATAACTTTTTTTGAGCTTGTTTTCAAAAATGTATTATATATATGAGAATGTTTTTGAGTTCCTCAAACCCAACAACCCTTTATGAAAAGAAACGATTTGAAATGATTAAAAACGAAAAGTTTTAAATACTTTTTAATGCTTTTGAATATTTTGAGTACTTTGGAATCGCCTTTCTTATAGGCATTTAACATTACAAAACGTTTCGAATCATTTTTTTAAATCAGGGACAGCAGAATGTAGAAAGTTTTGAAGATGATTTGTAGGGTTAATAGTTTTCCTGTTTTTTTTTAACTTCCCGCTAAGAAGAATGAAAATTTTTAGAAAAAAAGGAAAGATTGATTTCGGTCGAATTTTTGAAAACCAAATGTTAAGCAGATCTCAACGTTTTGACGTCGTAGGAATTTATTGTGACTATTTTCAAGATGATGTCTGGGTGTTAAATAACCGTTTTATAAATTGATTTTATTCAGTTATTCTGACTATAAACGCGGTATAAATGTCAAAAAATGGAAGTTTATAAGCCAGATAAAACGTCAGTGAATTCATTAAACGGATGCAATTAAATTACTGCGTCAAAGTGCGCTATATATATATAAAATTCGACTAAATGCTTTTTTACTTTCAATTTTAAATGAATAAATAATTTTCTTTTTACTAATTTGACCCACTAATGAAAATACGAAGGATCAAATTTGATAAGGTTCGAAAAAATTTTTGACAAATATTTTATTTAAAAAATCAATAAAATCCCTATATCACGTCAATGAAGAACTTGAGCCACTTAACTAAAAGGACTTTTTTTTGTAGAGAATCAAATTCCCTAAAAAATCGTTGTCTTCATTTTTACTTTAAATTTTCTTATTTATTCAATATTAACTAAAAACCCAAATCATTATTAATAAAATGATTTCCAGAACTAATATAGGAAAAACAATTAGAATCCCAGTAAAACTGCTGAGGAGATTTCTGAAGAGTACTAAATTACGTACAAAATGTCGTAAATAGCGATCCGATAACTTGGAATGCGGTTGAACTATAGAGAGTTTAACAAAATCCTAATTTTTCCATGTATTTTAAATGGGAAAACTTCAAATCAAATGTAAAGTACTTGGAATGTCCACAACATTATTTTGAAGTAGGAGTGACAAAAAAAAAGTCGTTCCAACCAGACCA
The DNA here is from genome assembly GCF_026212275.2 of Microplitis demolitor. Lineage (NCBI taxonomy): Eukaryota > Metazoa > Arthropoda > Insecta > Hymenoptera > Braconidae > Microplitis > Microplitis demolitor. The sequence continues at coordinate 16,648,196 of NC_068549.1, read as the reverse complement.
CCCGAATATATATATATATATATATATATATATATATATATATATATATTAGGGTGTTCCAAAAAAAATCAATCATTTTTTTTTGACTCTCACTCGGAAAATTGGTTGGTCAGCCCTAAAAAAAAATTCAGTCAAAATTTCAGCCCTTAATTTTAATTTTAAGAGGTCCATCATCGATCTCAAAGTTTTCCTATTTAAATAACATAGGAAAACTTTTTTTTACATTATTTATGGCTGCAAACTGTGAAGACTTTTTTTTTGGGCATTATTGATCAGTGAACCTTCTTAAGCAATAAATTGTCTTTAAATAAGTCCAAAGAATCAAATCTGTGTCCTCAATATTTCGTCTATTAATGACGTTAGAATATGCAAATTTTACAAAAATTCGTTATTTTTACTTATGGAGACTAAACTGTTGGTTGTACATAAAAAAGTTAAATAGTAATTTTGTAGTAAAAATAATCCTCTACAAGAATGCCATTAAGAACTTTTTTGTATAAGAACAGTTCAATAGTTATGAGCTCTGGAAGTCTTATTCTTTAAATTGCACGACTCATGATGCGAAGCATCAGAGTGCTTTACGATCGAAAAATTTTTTTCGTCTCACTTCGGCAACTATTTGAATTATTATACCTTTGTTGATTTACGGAATTAAGATAAGTTGCACACCATTCTGAAGATAATTTAATGGAGATTAATTCCATACTTTTCAAATATTTATTTAGTTCAATAAAAACCGAAAAAATCCAGTAATTGAAACAATTTTTTTTTTTTAAATTCTTTGAAAGAATTGTAGATCCCCTATTGAAAATGGCTAGGTAATTCAGTGTCGTTTAATTACAATTAATAAAAGAATAAAAAGGCTGTATAACTACATATATATATCTATGTAAAATTAACATGGATGGTGATATATCTATACCTTATACGTACATTTATTCCACCAGGGGCGCTTGCACATTACCGTCCTAGTATATCTGTTTTTTTTTTTGTGTTACTTATTGCTAATTGGTAAGCCTGAATTTTTTCAATTCAATTCTTTTTTTTTATTTGTTTTTATTTATATATATATATTTTTTTTTTTGTTATTAATCGAGATATTTTAAGAAAATTCTTTTATAATTATAAAAAATTACTAATATAATTAAAAAAAAAAAAAAAAAGACAGATTTTAAATTTATTCGTGCTTCCCGCCATTTTTTGTTATTATTTTATTATTTCATAATAAATGAGCGTTATGAGTCGTGCACTTTTGGATTTTCCAAATTTTATTTACTTATACAAATTGAAATATTGACTATAAAATAAAGTTGAGTGGTGATATTGTAGTCCATTTGAGTTTCTACTAAATTTTCTTTATTAAATTTTCTGTATGATGAACATTAATTGTAGATGAAAAACATCATCTTTATTATAAAATTTTTTTAAATAAATACTATATATTTGTTAAATAACTATGAGTTCTAATATTGATGTTATTTAAAATTAATCCTACAAACAGTAAAAAAAAATCATTTAAATAAAATAAGGTAAGAAATTTGTTTTTTCTATTCTGTACACACTCCGAGAAAGTAATCTTAAAATGTTAAAAAAAAATCAAAATTTTTACATAACTCAAAGTAAAAATTACAACATATTATTTAGAATAATAATATTTGTTGATTATAAAAATTACTGCATTTAAGAAAAAGTTTACTAACGATAAAACGAAAACTATAATGTACCAATCATTTTTACTTTTGTATCTAGTAAATACTATTTAACACGCTTTGTGAAAGATATATTCTGACGAGTAGTTTTTACAATCCAGATAGTAATTTCATCTTTACTACCTACTGACGAACAGGACTTAAATACACACATATAAATACATAGGTTGAATAGGGAATCACTTTTACGAGACGAACATACTCACACACTCACACACATACGTATATAAACGTGGAATAATATATAATAAAAGCTTGAAAAAAAAAATTATTTGCCTGGTGTTGGGATTGAAACTCGGCACTCACTGTTTCTTCACACTCTGACCAAGTACGTTGACAGCTCAGCCACAATGACCATTATAAATTCTGAGTTTATAGTAAGTATATGGGTAGGATACATCAATGGCATCATATACCTTGAACTAAAAATTACAATCTCAAATAATAATTTCATCTCCCGGAGTAGCTATTTGTCTTACCGACATTTTAAAATGTACTCTACCTAGGTAAAATTACGTTAGAGATGTAATATTTATCAACTACGAAACAAAAGTTATGACTAATGTACTAATTTTTAATACTTTTATTAATGATTTCTACTTTTTGTAAGATTGAAATATTTTTCTATAAATAAGTAAATATTGATTTTTTCTCAGCGAAAATTTAACGAAGCTTCAATGTAATTTTTACAGTTAACTTGAATTTTTTACAAATGATAGTAATGGATAATTTTAAATGGATATTGTAATGTTTCATTTTAGATAACATTTTTTAATATCTAATGATAACTATTATAAAATTTTTAATCAATTTTTAGTTAATACAATTGTCCTTTCTATTTAGTGAGATAATACCATTTTAGTTTCAAATAAAAAAAAATTACAATTTTAAAATAGAAATTATTGAAGTTGTGAGCGATTTTTGAATTTTTTAAGTAATTATCTTTTCTTAGGGTTGTAATTATTAAGGTAAATGAAATAAAATAAAAATCACAATCTAGATAGTAATAATTGAAATACAAAATGAATTTTCTACTAGTCATCGTAATTTCTTTTATGAATTGTAACTTTTTATTTGAAATAGAAAATTTTTAGTAATGGTTGTACTTAATATTTAATTTTGAGCGGCATTTTTCTCGGTGTATAGAAGTGATTTCTACACTTTTCTATAAATTAATATTTTCATAATAGTATGGGAACTATTCCAATAGCATTATGGGAAATATTTCTATAATATAATGGGAATAGTTCCCATACTATTATGAAAACATTCTTATAATTATAGGAACTGCTCTCATAATCTATGGTCGTAGTTTCTATGATGGTATAGGGAAAAATTTCACAAAATTATGGGAACTGTTTCCATAATTTTTTTTCCATGTAAGCGCTAGCTAGCGAAATCAAGGTAGTTTTAGAAATTGTGCGCCACCAATAATTAAGAAATTGGCATACACTGTAAAAAAAGATTCCAGACATCAAACCAAATTCGTTTGGCTCAAGAACTCCGTGCGCTTGGATACAGCCAAGCACGTCAAGCGATTGAGTCTACCGTCCTCTACGTTTGACAGTATGTTTTGCTCCAACTGAGAGTTTTTTGAGGGAAGGTACCGAGTCGTTCGAACTAACTCTATAGTATTTGATATAATTCAGTAACTTTTTTCATTTAAAAAAAATAAAAATTAGTTAAAGTCATTAATGCTATTGATACAATAATGATTTTTGTTTTATATAAAATAATTAAAAATTTCACCCAAAGTAAATTGTGAGGTGATTGAAGGTATGAATTTTCAGTTAAGACGCGTTTTCATTTGTTTCTCTATTCGCACTCAACTGGATAAACGGTACTATCTCTGTTGCACTTGTACATTAAATAGGAACTTTGTCCAAGTTTTTCTCGTAAACAAATGGAAGTTATCAAAAAATTCAAGTGCACTTCGCTAGTTCATAGAGTAAAGCATCGGGTCTGTGTCTTTATTTTGCGTTTAGAGCTTTTATTTCAGAGAAAAGCTGGGACAAAATTATCTGAAAACCGTTCTTAAGTCAAAATTTTATTAATGCAAATGAATTTTAGTGTTGAAAGTAATACTTTTTTAGGTCCTTAGAAACTGCCCATGCAATTGATTCAATAAAAAATCGAGTTATTTGAAATTGCTGTATTGGATTGATCCAAAAAAATAGTAATCTGAATCAAATGAATATTGCCTTTAATTATCTCATTAATAATTCATTAAGAAAAAAATTTTTTTTTCTTATGTATTTATTTTTTTATTTTTGATTTGATTTGATTTTTATGATTATTATTACTATTTTTATTAAGTATTGGGACAATTACATTATATTATCATATTACATCAATTATATTACGAGTCTCGTTCTTCGAGATTACATTGTAGTATCGTCAGTTCTACTAATACAAGCCACAAGTTTTAGATTTTATTATTTAAAATTTTCCCGGTACCGACTACCGCGCGCTCTGCCGTCACTCTTCATAACGTTTTTTGTGCAAATACAAGTTGCAAGCAGATATTTTTACAGCGTTACTTTTAATATTAAAAAAGAATAAAAAAGGAAGAAAATAAAGCAGATTTAATTGTCAATCAGAATTAAAAAATTCTCTAACATGGGGAAGAGTAAAAAACGGAGTAGAGATAGAGATGAAGATGAGGATATCAACAAACGTGTTTGTAGGTTAGAGCACATTTTTGGCGACTTTATAAAAGAAATTGGAGAAAAAATTTTTACTAAAAAAGGTAATGTAAAGTACAGCAACGGAATAAAATTAATTTATATGACACAGGAAATTGTCAGATCTGTGTATGCGTAAAGGTATACAGGAACAATTTTGTGTATTTTTTGGCGGCATGTACTCGAACAGTGAGACATGAACGTGCATTCTGGCTAGTAGATTTTGTACGTAGGAGACAAAAATCACTAGTGCATAATTTTTATAGAAAAATAATTTTCAGATGATCAGCAAGAAGCTGTGCAGAACGATAAAAATATGGCGGATAATGGCCAAGATGACGTGGTTGTTGATCGGCAACAAGACGGTGTCGTTGAGACACCAGGTTTCGACAATAATGTATCTGAGGTCCTAGTTGATAAGACAACAGAAATAATACCGTTGTTGGTAGTTGAAGATGACAAGAGTGAAGTTGATATGCTTGATGAAGAAATTGAGATTGTTCTTGGAGACAATCCTTCCGCAGACAATAAAGAATTGTTAGAATTACACCAAAGTCTGGTATCTAGGTGGCCCATATGGATGTCTGAGGGCCTCAAGAAAGAGACAAAGGAGGTTATAGTAGATAAATATTCCCGCAAAGGAAATATTAATATTGAGGCTCCAGAACTGAACGAGGAAGTTCTGGCCTCATTGAATGAGACAGGTGTCAAAAGAGACAAACTGTTTATTGTAGAACAGAACCTGGTTGGTTCTGCAATGGCAGCACTGGGTAAATCTATCACGATGGTTCTAAAAGACAATAAAGAGCCGGTAGATCGGTTGTCATTGGTGGAAATGCTAGCAGATGCAGGAAAGTTACTAGCGCAAGCACACTACCAAATTTCATCTGCTAGGAAATCCTTTATTTCACCAGGTTTGGCTAAACCAATGAAAGAGCTGCTGCAAAAAACCAAGCCTGGTACTTTGCTTTACGGGGAACAGTTGACGAAAAAAATTAAGGCAGCAAAATCAATTGAGAAGTTGGGTAAAGAAATTAAAAACGCACCTGTTTCATCTTCAACTACCTCTGGAAATAAATTTAGAGGGGCAGTACAAAAATCCTCAACGTCGTCGAGGACTTTAAAATGGCGCAGCCCATATACGGGTCAGGGGAACCCGCATATGGGCCAGAGGCTTCAGTACCAGAAGTTTCCCAGGTCAACTCCCCAGAACAGCAGGACGATGTGCAGCAGTCCATCGAGCCAGGTGAAGTCCAATCGGTCAACACTTCAGGACAAGAGGAAATAGTTCAGGTACGAACAGTAGCAGGGCGTCTCAGTAGTTTTATCCAGGAGTGGATTAACATTACCACTGATAGCTTTATTTTAGACTGTATCAGAGGATACGAAATTCCTTTTCTTACTCTTCCGCCACAGGCATTGAGCTGGACGAAAGAGGTCAAATTCTCAGTGAACGATGAAATGTTAATCCACAGAGAAATTGATAAATTATTATCAAAAGGAGCTATTGTTCAATGTAAGCCAGTAGAGCGTCAGTTTCTGTCGCCTTTCTTTCTCGTAGCAAAGCCTGATGGATCAAAGAGATTTATTTTAAATCTTAAAACGCTAAATAAATTCATCAAAACGTCCCATTTTAAGCTCGAAGACTTGAGATCGGCCGTAAAATTAATTTTTAAAGACTACTTTATGTGTACTTTGGATCTCAAAGACGCATATTTCCTGGTGTCAGTAAAACAATCAAGCAGGAAATTTCTCCGATTTAATTGGAAGGGCCAACTTTATGAATTTTGTAGTCTCCCGTTTGGGCTTTGTACGTGTCCGTATGTTTTTACTAAATTGACGAAACCAGTATTACAGTGGTTGAGACAGAGGGTTCTAACGTCAACAGCATACATAGACGATTTTTTGTGCCTTGATGAATCTCGGGAAAGCTATTTAACAAATGTTGAAACTACTAGGTATATTCTCACTAGATTAGGGTTCATTATTAATGAAGAAAAAAGCCGTACTGAGCCTCAAAAATGCTGCAAATATCTAGGGTTTATAATAAATTCAATAGATATGTCGTTATCTCTAACTGCAGATAAAAAGAGGAAGCTGACAGAGACCATTCAGGCACTTCTGCAAGTAAATCACTGCCAAATTAGGGAATTCGCAGGTCTATTAGGTACTTTAGTCGCAGCATGTCCTGGGGTATCGTACGGAATGCTTTATACAAAAATCCTCGAAAGAGAAAAATTTCTAGCGTTGATAATGAACGAGTAGGATTTTGATCAGATAATGACATTAGATAGCTCAGTAAAGGATGACTTGACCTGGTGGTTAACCAAGCTACCCACAGCTTCCTGTCCAATTCGATCTTTTCAGTTTGTTACGGAAATATACTCTGATGCGTCCCTCTTGAGTTGGGGAGCGCACTGTAATGGACAGAACGCGCATGGGTTTTGGTCTGAATCAGAGAGGAAGCTGCATATTAATCATCTAGAGTTAATTGCAGCTTTCTTTGGATTAAAATGTTTCGCTCAGGAGTACAAAAATGCTGAAATATTGTTGAGAATCGACAATACCACGGCGATCGCATACATTAATAGATTAGGCGGCGTTCAGTACCCAGAATTGAACAGGCTAGCTAGAGATATCTGGCAGTGGTGCGAGCAGAAAAAACTCTGGATTTTCGCATCGTATATTCCGTCAAAGGAAAATACTGATGCGGACAGGGAATCAAGAAGGTCGAACATTGATACAGAATGGGAACTAGGGGACAGCTTCTTCGGGGAAATAGCGCGGAAGTGGAAAAATCTGGAAATTGATCTCTTCGCGATGCGTGTTAACGCAAAGATACAAAAATTTTGCTCTTGGAAAAGAGACCCGGAAGCTTTTTGTATAGACGCGTTCACAATGGATTGGGGAAACTATTTTTTCTACGCTTTTCCGCCGTTCTCAATGATAATGCGAGTCCTTCGGAAGATCAGGCTAGACAGAGCGGAAGGGATTGTAGTGGTCCCCTACTGGCCTACACAACCTTGGTTCCCAGTATTTACAGCAATGTTGACTGAAGATCCATTAATATTCTTACCATCAATTAAATTACTTTTATCTCCCTGTAGGTCACTGGAGCATCCTCTGATCAAACACCTTTCCCTGGTGGCAGGGAAGTTATCCGGCAGGCATACCGGAAAAAACAACTACCAGAGGAAGCTTTTGAAATTTTCATCGCATCTTGAACTAAGTCGACAATCAAGCAATATAATTCAAGCCTAAGAAATTGGTGGATATATTGTCAGGAGGAACAGATAGACCCCTGGGCTGTCAGTGTCAGGAACATCCTAAAATACTTGGCTGTACGGTTTCATCAGGAAGTTTCATATGAAACTCTTAACTCTGATCGATCGGCCATAAATCTAATAAGTAATGTAGATCTGGGAAAAGATCCGGACATTTGTCGATTTTTTAAAGACGTCTATAAGATAAGACCCACTAAGCCGAAGTACGACAGTACCTAGAATTCAAACGTTTTGTTGGAGTGGGCCGAAAAATTAGGACCAACTGAGTCATTAAGTTTAAAAGAGATTACGTTTAAATTAGTTTGTCTTCTAGCTCTGGCCACAGCCCAAAGGGTTCAGACCTTATCTTTGATTAAAATAAGTAATATTGTCATAACCAAAACTGGTATCAGAATCAGAATCACGGATCCGATCAAGACGTCGCGGGTGGGGGCTCTACAGCCGTGTTTTACACTACCGTTTTTTGTTAATAGAAAAACCGCTTGCGTCGTAAGCGTTCTTACGAGCTATATAGACAGAACTAAAAAGATCAGAGGTGAAACAGATCATCTCTTAATTACTTTTAAAAAACCTTTTCACCGTGCAACTTCGCAATCTATAAGCCGCTGGATAAGACAGTGTTTACTGGCAGCAGAGGTCAATGAGCAGTTCACTGCTCACAGCACTAGACACGCAGCAACATCTTCAGCTGAGGTAAGAGGGATTGATCTAGCGATCATCAAGAGCACGGCAGGGTGGTCGGAGCGATCCAAAGTGTTCGCAAAATTTTATAAGAGACCTATAGACGGGGAAAAAAGCCTGTTTGTCACATCAGTGCTAGGGGAAGACAGGGGCTAGGGTGATAAAGTTGTTTAAGACTTAATAAACAAAAAAAAAAAAAAAAAGAAAAAGAAAATTGAAGTTGTTAATAGAACCTCTGAACATCTACAATGTAATCTCGAAGAACGAGACTCGTAATATAATTAAAAATCAAACGAACTTACCTGTAAGTGATGTTCGATTGTAATTATGTTAGAGTCTCGTTCGAGATGATTACATCCCTCCCAATCAATAAAAATTGATCCCACCTAGAAGGCAAGTAAAATTTTTGTTTATTAATCCAAATTTGGAGCTTTGAACTATATGAAGAGTGACGGCAGAGCGCGCGGTAGTCGGTACCGGGAAAATTTTAAATAATAAAATCTAAAACTTGTGGCTTGTATTAGTAGAACTGACGATACTACAATGTAATCATCTCGAACGAGACTCTAACATAATTATAATCGAACACCACTTACAGGTAAGTTCGTTTGATTTTTAATTATACTTTACGAATCATCCTAACACAGTTTTTAGCGAAAAATTAAATAATTTTAATATCACCATCCGGGGGATTCGAACCCAACAGCTTACGCGCGAGAGTCAGACACCTTACTGCTACGCTACGGAACCAGCAGGAAAATTTTAGTTTAGTTGTGCTTGTAGTAGTTTGTTTTCATATTGAATGGATATATACAGTCAATTGCTTATACATTGATCTAAACGAGATAAATATGTGACTTTTTTGATAAATAATGTTCAGTCACGAGCTTGATCATTTTTGAAAAGCTTTATGTATTTTCGCTACGTCTGGGAACTGCCGAACTTGCTACTGACTACAAGTCAGAATAGTGCCGGGTCACTCGCTATCTGGGCCTGGTACATACAATTTCTAACTCATGGCCATATGAAGACGTCATGAGAACCCGCTACAGGCCGGCCAATCATATAATTCGTTTTATATTGGCCAGCTAATGAGAGACTTCGCTATCAACTACTTCCTGTTAGCGCGCTTTTAAGCCAATGGGAAAATTTGTCTTATACAGCAAGGCTGCCACGTCACCATTGATCGGCAACGAAGAAGAAGACGTTTGCACAAGCCATTAACCGACATCGTGGATTGTTCAGTATAAATACAGCTATCCGTCTAACCTTCGCCTTGCTAATTTAATTCTTGTGTGATATAAGTCTAAACCGCTACGCTAAATTCTCTCAATATTTAGTCAGTATATAAAGGCTGCTATTTACTGAGAGTAAGTTAATTGATTGTCGAGTATAATTATATTGTAAATGATTAACGCATTGATAACCGCTATTGACCACGTGTCAATTTATTATACGTGATTCTTTTCTTGAGTTTGCATTCGCTATCGCGTATATATCTAGTTGCATTCGCTATTAAGTATTTTTCTCACAGGTTTTCAGTGTATATATTGTTACTAAAACATCTAATTGATAATCTGTAGTTTTTGTGTTAATCTTTAGTTATTGAATAACCACACCTACACCAGAATTCTTTTGTGCATTCTCTCAATTTCACAAATAAATTTTTTTATCGAATCGATAATATAGGACTTCCATTCAAATAAAGTTCGATATTTTGTAACGAATACATTTATATTCTCGTCGAATATTTTTCAGTTCTAATGTGAGTGCGTGAAATTATTTATTTAACCTCATCGGATTCTCTCTCCAAGAAACTCGTCGGTTGACACGACACGTTCGGTATTATAGTAAACTACTTTTGTTTCATTGAAATATGTGAAGTTGTCAAACGAAACGTTTCAAGAGTTTCAGTTAAATTTCTAAAAATCGAAAAGTTTGCTTCAACAAGTTTTTATTTTTAAATCAATTACATCTAAACTTTAATTAAAAATAATTTATTTGATTAAATTCAATAAAAATAATAATTTACAAATCATAAAAATTAGTAGTAGCTATAAGTTAAAATAAGAACGATCATTATACAATTTTGAAATATTTGATTTGTTTAAAGTATTTCAGTACGTTTGTCAAACATTACAAATTGATATATTTAATTTATTTATATCAATTTTTGTCACTGGTAAATTTATCATTATTATATATAAATTATTCATTTAATTTTATAGTTCAAATCATTTTTAATATTCTAACGTATAACCTGAAACTTTGAAATAGTCATGACTCATGATATTATTTGAAAAGCCGCCATTTTGGATTAAGACAATCTCTAGCGAAACTGGCCAGGCGCTAGCTAGCGCCTCGTTTTTATGCTAGCTAGTGCCTCATTTTCGTTTTTACTATAGGGAACCGATAGATTTATGTAACACTCACCAATATACTCTTGCTAGCAATACGTATAACAACCAAATCTCAATGTTCAAGATAGATTCTATTGAATCAAATTTATTCTATCTAATATTTGAGCAATAATTAAATTAAGAAAATGTAACGGGGTAAAATTAAATAAATTCAAATATTTTGAATTTAAATTGTCTTTGAATTCTACGCGGTTGGTTAATTATCAAAAATCGATTAACCTCGTGATCTAGTTTATCGACTGGTCCCCGGAAGCACCAATTTTGGAGGCTCGTCCTCCCACCCTAATTATAATTAATGAGAGTGGGAAAATTCACGAAAATTACCGAGGGGTTGCGAATTGAAGTTTTATTAGTGAGTGCACGAGGAAATTTCTACACAGAGTCGGACGGATCGGCGAACGAAGCTGACGGAGGAATCGCGTGTCAATTATTCAGATTTATTAATTGGAAAATTCGGAGAAAGGTGCGAGTTGAGAAAGTAAAAACAGGAAAAAGAAATCGGCAGGAGAACTGGTTGTTGAAGTTAAGGACGCCACGACATTGGAAAAGGAAGTAAATAAATTGTCGTCAGTTAGCCACAATTTATTAATAATTAATTTTTATAATTATTATTCGTGGGCAGACGCCATTTCCGGGTTGTTCGGCAGAGAGGCCAGAATTTATTAATTATTAATTATAAATTAAAGAGGAAAATTTCTCGGCAGTCATTAAGTTATTGTTATGTGATAATTTAACCGGTATTAATTAATAAAATAAAATTTACAAGACTGATAATTAAGTGCTGTAAAAATGATGATAAAAGAATGTATTCAATTTAGTAAAGTTTATTAAATAAATTGATGTCAGTAAATTAATAAAATCGTTAAAAGAAAGTGAAATTTAATGTGAAGAAATAAATACATGAAACCGAGAGAGATAGCAATAGACGCGCGAAGTAGAGAGAGATAGCGTCAGTAGTCAGCGTCAGTTTCCGTATCACTAAAATCTTCTACTCAAAACTGATACTGGAAAATTGAAGATAGAAAATTTTCGTGTCGTAAAATAAATTGTTAAAAATATAGCTGGAAAACTATAATTATATGCCGTGAAATTGGTTGATTAATTAATAAATTGTGTGTGTGTGTGTGTGAGTAAGTCCAGTGGACAGGAAATTAATTAAAATTGTGTGCGTGTATGTGTGCGTGCGTGTGTGTGTGTGTGTGTGTGTGTGTGTGTGTAAGAAATAAATAATTCCAGGGGAATTCGTAATTAATAATTAGATCCAGGGGATCAGGCCGGTTGCCAGTATTATAGTCCTGGGGACTCGTTTTTAAATTAGATCCAGGGGATCAGGCCGGCGGCCATTTAATAATATAATAAAGTCCAGGGGACTCATAATTGTAAGAGTATAAAGTCCGGTGGACTAAGTTGGTTGATAAAGTAATTATAAGAAATTATAAAAGCCCGGTGGGCATAATTGTTAAGTGATAAATAAAATTGATAATGGTATTGAATAAATATTGTGTATAAATAATTTAACTCCTCAATTCCTCACTCATATAAATATTTCAACGACCCTGATTTTTTTCAACATCTCCGGTTCTGGAAGACCGAGGTTTAGCTTCCAGTGGCGCCCTAATTAAGACCTATTAATTAAGAGGCCAAAACATAGCAAGGTTGAAAATTACCCTGTTACAAAAATTATAAAGAATTGTTTTTTATATCACGGATTAAAATAGTGAATGTAAGCTAAATTTAATATTCTATTTGTATAGAATAAATGAAGGTACTTTGAGAGAACAATTCGTCTTGTTAATGAGCTTAAAGTCTTATGAGTGTCTAGGTTTCTTTTTGAGCCTCATTGAAAAACCTTCTGATACGTATTATTTGAATATAAACGAATCAGATATTATAGTGTTCTACAACTACGCTATTCATAGGTAAAATAATTGGAATTTCACTGTGCATCACGGTGAACTCTCACGGTAAATCACAGTAAGCCTCAATAATTTTCACAGTGATTCAACGTGAATATCGATTATGCAGACACGCATGAATTTCAGTTCATTACGGTAAAAGCACAGTGATCATAGTAAAATTGCTGTGATTTACGGTAAAACTCCAATAATATTATCATGAATCACGATGAATCACTATGATTTTACCGTGAATTGGGTCCACCAGAGAATTGTGGTTGAAATAGCTATTCATTGATAAAATTAAGTATTTTTTAATTTTCTGATTCAACTAATTGTGATCAATTCTGATACAAAACAAGTAAATAATTTATAGTTCATGGAGTATTGAAGTTAATGTTAGGTAATTCAATGAATGGCTATTGATTGTATGAAGCTTAGTTAAAATAGAAATAAGAATTGATTTGAATAGAATAAATGAGTATTGTATGATAATAAAATTAATTTTAATAGGTTAAGTTCAAATTTATATGTCAACTACAAATCTATAATATTTTAATGTGAATCAATTCGATTAGCAGTTTAAAAATAATTAAGTATAAAATGGATTACAAAGTGTGCGGCTGCTGGTTATTCCGATGCTAGACCTGAGTCACTTGTGTCATTGTGTGAGTTGTTGCTGTATGGCCATTGTTGTCTAAATGTGGTGGAACGGGCACCCATCTACCAAACAACTTCCACCTGCAGAATAATTGGCTGAAGATGGTTCGAAATTGTCGGCTCATTGCACAGTAGAGAATGAAGTTTATAGCAGAATTTATTAGAGCTAATACGTCCATCATTTCACCTGTGAATTGAAACGAAAATGAAAAACAGTTATTAAAAAGTAATTTACTTTAGTTATAAGAGGTTGTTTATTTGTGATATTATTTTTTATATGTGGGAAATTTTATTAGCCAAATTGATCACTTTCGAATCTACCCTTAGATTTAGTTAAAACATTAATACGTTATTATACCCGCTCCCAACGTTTCAGTGAAATGATAATAATTTTTCTACCCCTATAAGTTATGAATTTTTTATAAAATCTATGTTCTTTTTTTTTTTAAAATATTTATAACATTCTGAAAAATTGACAGAGTAACATTTTTTATTATTCTTCATTTCAAAATGTACTTACAAACATTTTTAACTACCCACATAACAATCTTGCCCAAGCTTAGTTACCATCAGTACACTAGTTGTCTATGTCTTTATTGGTCTTTGTAGGGAAAGGGGGGGGGGGGAGGGCAAAATAGGCCCTTTTAGATAAAAAGGCTAATATCCTCAGTGGTTCTCACTTGTTTTGCTTCTTTCTAGCCCTTTACTATGTATTTGGTCTCAATATGCCGCGCCTGTTGGAACTTAATAATCTTTAAATTTAGGGCAAACTGTGCCCTCAAAAAAAAATTTTTTAGAATTTTATTTTTTTTTTGGTCTTCTGCCATGTATTCGTAATCAATATGCTCCAAAAATAAAAAATCTGTCTATCGGTTGACCCTGCGGGCCAGGCCTAAAACTTACCGCTCCTTGAGCTTGAAAACATTGTTGTGAATACATTTTCGAGCTCTTCGAGCTTGAAAATATTTGGTATGCCATTATTTTCGAAAAAAACCGTTTTTTTAGCATTTCTTTCTCCTACGATATCTTACGAACGAATTAACCGATTAAGTATATTTATTAACGAATTAACACACACACACACACACACACACACACACACACACACACACACACACACACACACACACACACACACACACACACACACACACACACACACACACACACACACACACACACACACACACACGGACATCTTTCAGAAAATAGTCAGAATAGCTTCCTAGGAACTTAAAACGTCGACATCTGATGAAAACTCAATTTTTAAAAATCGGGGTGAAACCAATAACTTACCGAATTTTCGAAAATTAATAATTTTTTTAGCGGGAAGTTAAAAATTAAAACTTGGGATAAAATGGACCCTCTCAGAAATCTACTAAAATTTGGTTATTATTTAATTTTACCTTAATAGTTATTTTACACTAATAGTATATTACACACCAGGCAGGACATTCTAACCTGCATGCAAAATCGCTTACCCGAGCCGGAGGCGAGGGTGGTAAACACGCGGATCGAGACGTTTTACCTTTTTTTATGATGTGTATACAATTTTTCACCAAACCTGCCCCTGAAACTTTAAATTTTCGCCTCATTTTATGGGAAGAATCGCACATGCACTAATTTTTATCATTTGTTTTCTCATAAGAAAAAAGAACAAATTTTTTCCCTCTAAAAAGTTTAGGAATTTAAACTTTTGGTGCGGATATCGCGAAAAAAATAATTGATAAACTTTTCAGAATATTGATTTTTAGGGTTTGATTATTTTAATATTTTGTATACAGATACATTGAACAGACTGTGGCATGACCTTGGATATTTCATCTTTTAGATTATTTTCAAGCTTTGAAAAAAAACTAATATCAAATTTAAGTTCAGAAATTTTTTTTATTTAGGCCAGTTAAAGTTGAAGTAACGCATAATCTTAAATACTTCGCAAGGGTTCTTTATTCTTAAATAATTCAAATCAAACAAAAATTTTTGGGGGCCTATTTGGCCCCCTTTCTCCTAGACACTGATACTAAGTTTGAAATTGCAAGTTCTGTACAAGACTTTAAGAGAAACGTTGTGTTATGTTGTACTCCAAGAACTGTGCAAGAAAATATTGAAGATGTCTCTAAAGGTGAAGTGATATAGTGATTGGAGCTAGTTTTGCACCCGAAATTACTTGCAGACACTAATGCACATCCCCTCCATTGGCATGCGATACATGAACCCGGGGTAAAGTGGCAGAGATAGAAGTAAGATAAATCGATAGTGTAACATGGCGCTTTTTGAGCAGATTTGGCACGAGATATGCGGTAGTGTCTGTAAGAAATTTTTGGTGCAAGACTCGCTCAAAATTCGCGAAATTAACTAATACATCCTTCGCAAGACATCTTCAATGTTCTTTTGTGCAATATCATGTACAAATCTGCAATAATCTTCTCTTAACCCTTTTCCGGTTTGGAGTCTCGAGGAGTCCCGTTGTGAGCTATGTGTAGTGTGGATAAAAGTAATCACAGTAAGGCTGTGTGAGTAACGGTTCAATCGTAGTAGTGCATCTATGCATTCTCTTCTACTATTTTTTCTGTCCCTTCTCTACTAAATAGGCTAGCACTCTCTCATTTAACTTTTCGTTCTCTTTCGTTACTCGCGCTATGAGCGTGACGCCGCCTTTTTGACTAAAATTGTAATAAAAGCTACTGTATGGGTATTTGTGAGTTTATACTTAACCTAAATTCCCTTTTTAAAATCTATATTTTTGTTAAATATGTGAATAATTGATAAATATACATTTTAAATATAAAAAAAGTATATTTATGTATAATAAGAATGTGAAAAAGCAGCACAGTGCTCATCATGCTAGTTGAATCGTCGATTCAATTTTTGTGACCACGTTGCCAAACGTACTGTTGTTATTGTGATAAATAATTGATTATAGCATTATGATTTGGCAATGTCGCATTTCATTTAAAATGGGCAGCACAGTGCTCGCTACGCAATGAAAATCATCGAGCGAGTGGACGCGAGTAACGAAAGGATAAAGACGGAGACGTACGATTCAAATTAAGAGTAGGGATTTAAGGTCAACCGGGAAAGGATTAAAATCTTGCAATAATATCTTGTGACAAATTCATAGGTATATAAAGACGTAGATACCTAGAGATCTTCCGCAAGATATTTTCAGAAAAATAGTACAAGACTATGTACTACAAGATTGTCTTGTGTACATTATCTTAAGCAGTTTATGAAAGCTTAGATTGAAAATTTGAGATTAATCACTCTGGTACCTTTTGAGGTATTTCGATATAGTATATTGTGTGACAAGAGTTGAAACTAAACGATTTCTGACTAGGTTGAAGCTGGCTGCTAAAGCTGATATTATTACCCGCAGTCTGAAATCGCGTTTCGTCCCGTATCAGATATACATTAGATTTTTCATGATTACCTGTTTTGGAACTTCATTTCAGTGTCACACGCAGAGAAATTTTTAGTAAAAAATACCTAAAAAATATGATACTGTGTGGAAATGTGAAAAATATGTAAATTTTTCCCATGCAGATTGTCAAATATACTACTCGATAACATGTAAATAAAGTGCAATTTCTACTAACAACATGGTAAAAATTTAGTTACTGGCTAGATGTCTTACAGTACTAAATTTTATGGGTAATTTTTACTCAAAAATTCTCTGCGTGCAGCAGCTAGTCAGAAACAAGTTTATTTCAGGTTGATGTTGTGGCAAGCTGTTAGAAAATATGAAATCTGTGATTTACAGTTACTTATTAGATAGTAAATTATACGAAAATGTTTTTCATGATACCAGCACCGAAACTTGAAGTTTCAGTGTCTCTACAGCCCGTCGAAACAAGCTAATTTCAAGCCGATGCTGCAAACAACTGCTAGCGAATTCGTAATTCAAAAATACCTTCATACAGCGGGCAGAAACATGCGTGTTTCTTCCCAAGGGAATTTTTTTCTTTGGAATAAAAGTATATCTATTAACAGTTAATAAATATGCATCAATAATTAACAAATATTTATTAACAGTTAATAAATTACTTTTGGAGTGAATGTGTCTTTTTTACGGTGCGCCGTGAAGATCGTTCATAAACAAATAACGCTATAACCCTTCTCAACAAAGATATGATACTGAATACTGAACATAAACACATATTTTTGTGTCGAATTTTAAATAAAAAAGTTTAAAGTGGCCCATAAAGTTTTTTAAACGTTGATTGAAATGAATGTGTTGGTAAATTCATGGGGTCTAGGTGAACTATATCCAATGTTGATAAGTCAGTACAATCAAACGAATAAGATTAAAGTCTTCATACATATCGGAAACCTTTAAACTTATTAATATAAAAATAATTATCATTTTAGTTGAATAGTTTTTCTTATTTTTCTGTAGAGCATGATATAACTGATTTAGATACTCCGAAAGAATCATAGAAAATAATAGAGATGAAATGAAATTCATGTTACATCAAGCAGAGTTCATGTTTTTGCTCGTTGTGACTTAATTTAAGATATATTTATGTAAATATTTATTTACCATCATACATGTTATATTTTTTGCATATTTGTTGTTAAAAAAAAAAATAAAAAAATTTTAATGAAACGAATATTAATTATAAATATTTTTAATTTACATTTTAAATTCTTTCAATTTATATTACCCTAATAATTTTCACCGCAAAAACAAAAAAAACTGTAATTTATTACAACTATTTTTTTATGATTCATTTTATTTTATCTATTTTTTCTATAAAGAAATTATAAATCTATCTCATCTAATTAAATTTTATTATTTATTGAAGTTCTGAGGTTACAAAAAGTGTCAAAGTAAAGCTTTCATGCTTACTTTTTACTCAACTTTCTTAATAAATGATTTATTAACAGTTAATAAATTTTTATTAACAATTAACCAACATTTAATAATAGTTAATTAATTGTCTTTAATAAATGATTTATCAACTATTAATAAAAATTTGTTAACTGTTAATAAATCGCATTTAATAAATGATTTATTAACTGTTAATAAATATTTATTAAATCATCTCATGTTGAAAAATCATTTATTAACAGTTAATTAGGCTTATTAAATATTAAAAAATCCTTCTATCAGTGTATATACACGGAGAAAAATGTTGGCTCAAAACCTACCAGTTTTTATTATCCTGTCTACTAAACTTGAAACAGGAAGGGAAGCATCCAAAAAATTATTATGCTCTCACGAAAAATTATTATGCTGCATCACAATTAATACAATGTATGAAAGTGATTGTTATTAAATCTTATCGATAAGTTTCTCATGCGTAGTAAGTATTATGATACAGCATAATAATTTTTCGTATGAGCATAATAATTTTTTGGATGCTTCCCTTCCTGTTTCAAGTTTGGTCGACAGCATAATGAAAATTGGTAGGTTTCGAGCCAACATTTTTCTCCGTGTAGTGTTTCCCATGTAGGAACTTACAAGATCTGACAACGGGGCTAAGCACGGACCAGGACTGGGTAACCCAGCTCTGGCTCCCCAGTGTCGGCCCTAGCTAAGGCCCAGGACTGGGCAACCTAGCTCTGGCTTCCCAATGTCGGCCCTAGCTTAGGTCCAGTCGTGGGCAACCTAGCGCTGGCTTTCCATCCTTGGCCCGAGATTAAACCAGAACTAGTAAGCCCTGCTCTGGCTTCCTAGTGTCGGCCCTAGCTAAGGCCCAGTCGTGGGCAACCTAGCGCTGGCTTTCCGCTGTTGGCCCCAAACGAGACCCAGTCATGGGTAACCCTGCTCTAGCTCTTCAATATTGGCCCAAGCTTGAACCAGAACTAGTTCACCGAGCTCTGGGTTTCCACGGTAGATCCTAGCCAGGACCCAGCTATGAATAACTTCTACCCATACAGGAAGCCCCCGAGTTGAACGACGGGGCCATGCCTGGGACATTATTGGGAAGCCCGTCTTGGCAAACCTATACTGTCCCATGCCTGGGCCACAACTGGGTAATTAGTATTGGCCATTCCAATGATTACCCAGGCTTGGGCCAAGACTGAATATCCTAGCTTTGGCCAACCCTAGAGTCACCCTAACATGGGCCAAGATTGAATAACCTAGCCTCGACCGTTGGATGGTTACCCTAACATCGGCCAACACTAGATAACCTAGCCTTGGCCAAGCTGAGAGTCACCCTAACTTGGCAATTATGGTGGTAGAGTAAGATAATTAAGCTGGGTTCTTGATAAATAATCAATTAAATTTAATAAATTTTATTTTAAAAAATTATGTAATTATAATATAAATAATACGAAATTATTTTTTTCTTTCTTAATCGAAAATATAAATTAAATTGCTCTTTATATTTCATAAAACCGAGTGGTTGTAGTAAAATGAACAAGTAGAACATATAAAAGTTTCAATTGAATGTTAGTAGGTTCGTCCAGTAGCCAGCGTTCAAACCCAGCAATCAGAAGGACGGCAGTTCGCGCCCAGAGCCCAGCAGAATTTTCACCGAGTTTTTTTCACGTTATTTACTTCACTTAAATAGTTTAAACGTTAATGATCACAAACTCTAGTACTTTAATAATAATACATTTTTTTTTTTAATTGAATTTATGTGTTTTTTCGATGCATGGGCCAAGTCTGGCAACCAAGCATGGGCCAGGCCTGGCAACCAAGCATGGGTCAGGTCTGACAACCAAGGTTGGGCCAGGTCTGGCAAGCAAGCATGGGTCAGGGCTGGCAACCAGGCTTGGCACCCAGTTATCATTCCAGACTTCTACCAAGGCTGGAACAAGGCTGGCTTACAAGCTTGGCCCAGAGTTCAACATAGTTGAACCAAGCCTGAGCCAAGCCTGGGCCCGTCGTACTTTCCTGTCTGGGTTATTTTGGTCTCTGATACAAAGAATCAGTAAAATGTACTGTCAAGTTCTACTCTTTTCTACTTTCTTTAATACTTGCATAAAGAAACAAGTAGTTGGCCTTTCTGAATTACATGATAATTGTTATTTCGTCAACGTAGAGATTTACCCTACATACTTTTACAGGGAGTTTCTATATGTTAACAAATAGAAATATTTCTATGCCATCATAGGAAAAATTGTTGTATACTTTCTCCATCAACTATTTATTCGATCTTTACTTAATTAGTATAATATATATATATATATATATATATATATATATATATATATATATATATATATATATATATGTGGTGGTTCGGCTTCACTCCGCGAGATGGCATTCACAACTCGCGCCTCTCGCAATACCTCGTCCTTATGCCTGTTTCAATATATAACATTTCCACATGTAACTTCCAACTCGGCGTCTTAGATGGGGTATACGATAGACACACCCAACTGAGGAGTTTCAGCTGTCGTATACTTAGACGAAACGCCTCTCACCCCACAAATACCTTTTTCCATTTCTCCTCTTCTCATTATTACTACAACGTTTCACTCTTTGGTAGTTGACGACTCAGGCAGTGATTATTGCAATCTAAACCTAAAGTATCGTCGCCAAAATGGAATTGAGTGGTTAAGGGTAAAATTTTAACTATATTAAAATAAATTATTTAAACCAACTAATAATGATAAATAAATGTTTTATTTATCCAACGTAATTAACACAGTGAAAGAAAAGTATACAAAATGAAAATGCTTGAATGTGTGTTCGTAGCTCAGCGGTGTATCTTGTAATTGTGTAATGTCTCTACGAATGAGATAGAGACGGAATATGTAAAAATCGATGTTCGGCGTAAAATGCCGAAATTGGTCGATCGTAATTATTGTAGCAACGCTACATATATATATATATATATATATATATATATATATATATATATATATATATATATATATATATATATGTATATCTATATCATATAATACAGATATGATATGATACATAATGAAATCAAACTATTGACGGTTATACGAGTATTAGAGTTAAAAAACAAAACATTTCCTTATATATAGTTACAACAAACATCAAATACTTAATCATATATATATATATATATATATATATATCTTTCAGTATACAGTAAGCTTAGTAGTTAGTTATGAAAACTTTCATAATAATGAAAGTGGTTTTTTTCTATTTTTTTTTTTTTTTTTTTATATATGAACTAAATTTATTGAAAGATAGAGAATAAAGTTCAAATTACTTTTTACTAAGTTAGTAATTTGATTAAGTTTTGATATACGCAATACTTTAAGCTATAATTGTTTATTTCTCGCTGCTAGGAAAATTAAATGTTCACATCAGACGAGTAGAGTCCAGAACCGTAATAACATTATACGTGGTCTCGAGTTCTTTGCCGGTATATAATAGTAGTAGTACTCGATGAAACATTAGGTCACTCGCCTTGGTCATGAAGAGATGCTTTCCAGAATACTCTTGTTCTCGTTATTCTGATTGCCACAAGTTTTACGTCCAAATGGGATTAGAACTATGAGAAAAAGAGTTAACAAGTTGAAATCTCATCATGCTGTATGTAGAGCAGTTGCATTGAAACTATAATCGATATTGTCTTTTAAATATCTTTTTGAGCCTCTCAGACTATACAAAAAGTATGAGAGAACGAAAAGTAGAACGATTAAACATCTTTGAAAAAGATTTCAAAAGACGCTAATTGTTTCTATTGCCGTCCCATAAAAAGCTTCTTTTTAGTGAAAAAATACGTGGGGAATTTGGTTTTTCTTTTTAAGTAAAAAAAACCACGTGCCTCAGGACGACCCAAGTTCATTTTTCGATATAGTCGTATTTTTTTTTCTTTAAATATCTCATAAAGAATGCAGATTAAAGGAAAATATTATAGACACAATTTTGTTGGAAATTAAATTCTCTACAAAAAAGATCATGTTCATTTTCTTTATAAAATGTGTATTTACAAAGATATTGTAAAAAAAACTTTTATAGATCTTATCAATTGAGAATTTAAAGTATTAAGAATGTTAAAAATAACGTTTTTTCTACTATCGAAAAAGACAGTCGTCACTCTGTTGAATAACAGAGAAGTACCCGTCCCATAAATGCTTCAAGTTGGGAATTTAATAATTCTGAAATAAGTTTCTTACCAAGGACACTACAAGCTGTGGGCGCGATCTAGTAACGAAATCCGAACTACTCCCGCTGCTGTTGGCTAGCATCAAGACTTAAACGAAGACAAAAATTTTTTGGGAGAAAAAATAAATATGAAAGAGAGAAAGTTATGGTGATAGGCAGCAGCAGTGAGAGTAGTTTGGTGCTCGGCACTAAATCGCATCCACTGCTTGTAGTGTTTCTGGTAAGAAACTTATTTCAGAATTATTATATTCCCAAATTGAAGCATTTATGGGACGGGTTACCCGCTGTACATTAGCAAAGTGACAATAATCCTTTACTGATAGTAAAATAGGGTATCCTGTATTAATAATTAATTTAACGGGACCTAAGTCCACCTCCGCCGACCGGAGGCCGTTTCCTCACCTTTTTGGGCATACACGCGTTGCGGGGTTTCCCCATTTACCACCCAGGCGACACTCTTAGTCGAAAATCGACTAAGAGTGGACGTTAACCGGAGGAATTATAAAAATTCCTCATTGTGCATGGTATCTAACCACAGCCGCCATGAGTCCAACTTCTTTTGGGCCAACACCGTTCCCATCTCAGGAAATAAAGAGACTCTAGTTGCAGTGGGCTTGGAAAGGCCCCCCGTGGTACCAGATTCCCAGCTCTGGTTAGCATGCTTGCGTGGGATTAGTGGTGGGGTGCAAGTTCTTCCCATACCCATGCGGGTTTCTTTCACTTATAATTACTAAGATTTCAGACAAGTCATTATACACACTTGCCCTCATCCATCACCTAGTGTTCTCTTATCTCCAAGTTTTTGCAAGCGCCATGATTTTTAAGACACAAAATGGCGGCGATAGTTCCACTCGGGAGGGTATCCTGTATTACACAAAGCTAGGTTCCTGAGTGCTGGGCCAAGTAGGGCCCCTTCGTTCAACTCTGGCAGTTCCTGCATGGGTAGTAATATTTGTTATTGCCAATTGTAATATCGACTATTTCAGATAGTAATACTCTCTATATCTAAAAAATTTATAAATTATACTATCTGAGATGGTAATGATTATTATTTCGGATAAAAAGATTTAGGAAAAGGTAAATGTAAATCATAAATAAGAATCTTTCAAAAGTGTGCAGATAAAAATAATTATTTTGTTTAGATGGTATAAGTCTTACTATTTTCTTCTAGCGTGCGTGATGGATGTTCAATTTATGAAAATTGAATTAATTTTTTTGTTTTTTTTTGATGAAATTTTTTTTCATTTTTCAGTTACATCTTCCCGATATATTTCTTCATAAAAATCAGCATTTAAGACGTCACTGTGATCTACTGACATTCCCATATAACAATCTTTTTCAATTCTTGAGCAAGTCTGCTTTCAAGATTGATAGGTACCAATGTCTTTTTTTACGTATGTGTCTCGCTGCAGATACTTGTGACTAAATTTAAATTGTAAGCCTAGTGCAAGTCTTACACAAGAAATTTGTGCCAGATTATGACTCAATTCTAGAGGAAGACTATGGTTGAAAATAGTTGCGCATGAGTTGCTCATGTTTTGCTCAAGGCTCAAAATTGACCTTGAGCCTTGAGCAGATCTTGAGCAAGCCATGCGCAAGTATCTACTGTAAGTTATACTAGTACAAGAAATGCGTCAGACACTTTTTTATCGCGCCGGGTTTTATATATATTTAATACTCTTGCGTATGATACCACGAGCAAGACATACACAAATCTTGACATAGGTTTTTTGATATACAATCTTGCAAAAGACACATACGTAGAGAAAGACACTAGTAGCTTGGGGTCTTGCTTAAGGTTCTTACTCCAGATTCTTGCTCAAACACGTGTTACTAGGGTTGTTTTGCATACACTGATAAAAGAATTTATTTGAACCAAATAAGATTTATTAAAAGTAAATAAATGATTTATTTGAAAGTTTAACCAAATAAATATTTATTAATAGTTAACAAATGATTAATTAAATGAGATTTATTTGAACCAAATAAATATTTGTTAATAGTTAATGTTCAGTCACGAGCTTAGGCAATTTGAAATGCTTCGTGCATTTCCGCTACAGCCGTGAGCTGCCGAACTCGCTACTGACCTCAAGGTCAGAATAGTGCCAGGTCACTCGCTACTTGCGCCCGGTACATACAATTTCTAGCTCATGGCCAGGTCAAGTTGGCATGAGAGCCCTGCTACCAGCTGACCAATAAGGAAAATTGGCGGTTAACTATTTTCTGTTGGCGCACTTTTGAGCCAATGAGAAAATTCGTTTTATACATCGAGGCTGCCACGTCACCACCAAGCGGCCACGTCGCTTCCAACTACATTTTCTCCGGCTCTTTTCGCTCCTGAATTCAAGAGTACAATCTCGTACTTTAAAACCGCTCTGCCTTAATATAATTATTCTTGGTTGCATTCGCTATCGCGTATACATCTTGTTGCATTCGCTGTTTCATATTATCTTCTCACAGTTTTAAGTGTAAATAGTGTCAATAAATATCTAATTTATGTATTATAATAATTTGTGTAATTTTTTTAGTTGTTAAGATTACATCACACCTAAACCAGATCCTTTTTGCGCATTCGCTCATTTTACAGTTAATAAATGGCTTATTTGAATAGGAAATAACACATGAAGCTAATTAAGTAGGGTTATGACAAATAATTTGTAGTCCCATTTAAGTTTATTTTTTTAAAGAAAATAATACGCACAGTATTTTTGTTTTTATTTTAATTGTTCCAGTGTATAGCCGCATGTACGGCCTTCTACACTTTTTGCCTTAACATCGCAGCTGCTTCCTTTTTTCTGTTTTCATTGTGCGGCCGTGGCCCGACTTGTACTTATACTGTACTGTACCATTACGGTGATACCTCCCCCCCCCCTCTCACACATTGGCTGTGGGAGTATTGGGGCAAGGAAAATCACAGAGAAACCATTGCCAGTACAGTTCGGTTTGGGTGAGGCTCTAGTGATCGATAAAATTACCATTTTACCGACCACTAGATCTTCATCCCTCACCTAACGGTCAGAGACCTCCGTTCGAGTTCAAGGCATGGCTAAACGGTCACCCAGCCAAGTAGCAATCATGCTCGATGCTGCTTAACTTCGGTGATTGCCCGAGCCACACGAGAACCGACTGGCTGCCTCTGCCGTCTTAATACGTACAATAATTAATTAAAAAAATATTCAGCATTTTTTTATTTATAAAACAATATTTAGTTGATTATATTTTGAATTTGTTATACTAGACATTACACTGAAAGGTATTGTAAACAGAAAGTGGTACTGTAGTCAAAAATCATAGTGATGTTCACTCAAATATGAGATTTATTAACTATTAATAAATCTATACTTGCGGTAAGTAAATGCTTATTTCAGGAAATAAGGCTGAAAAACTGTTTCAAATAAATGCATTTATTAATCTCAAATAAATACTTCTATCAGTGTAGGAACCATCTCTATACTAGTATGGGTACAATTCCTATACCGGCCATTATGGGAACTATTCCCATAATGCATAGGAAAACTTCCCATAATTTTCTTTCCGTGTAGAGCTCAATAAAACACGTCGATTGCCGCCTCAGCCATCAAAATAGGTTAATTCGTTCGCGAGATATCATGGGAAAAAATAATGCTAAAAACGGTTTTTATCGAAAACAAATGCAGACACATGTATTTCCGAGCTCGAAGAGCTCGAAAATGTATTCAGAACAATGTTCTCGAGCTCCTTGAAGTCGAAAACAGTTGGGCGTCCAATTTCCAACGATGATATATTTTCGATATATTGATTTGTGGATAAGTTATAAAATTCCAAATTATAAAAAAAAAAAATTTCCATGTAATTTAAATGGGAAATAGAAATTTTTGACTATCGACCTCTTAATAATATAAATTTTAACGAGACTATTTTTTAACTTCCCGCATAGGAAATCGATCATTTTCAAAAATTTCGGGAAGTCATTGTTTTCACCCTGATTTTCGAAAATCAAGTTTTCATCAGATGTCGACGTTTTGAGGTCCTAGGAAGCTATTCTGACTATTTTCAAGATGATGTCCGAGTGTCTATATGTATATGTGTGTGTGCATGTGTGTGTGTGTGTCTATGTGTGTGAATGGTCTATAACTTTTTAATTAATGAATCGATTTGGATGTTTAAGGCGGCAATCGAAAGAGCTTATTGGCCATCAACTTTTCTGAAAATTCCAAATCATTTGATCAAGTGGACTCGAAAATATTGGCGAATACCGGAAAAAAAAATGTTTTTTTTTAGTTTTTTATTGATTTCTCAGAAACGAATTGAACGATCGACGTGAAAATCTAATTAGCTCTAGAACTCAATAAAACGCGTCGAATGCAGCCTTAACCATCTTAATCAGTTAATTTGTTCGAGATATATCGTTGGAGAAAGAAATGGAAAAAAACGGTTTTTTTCAAATATTTTCAAGACGGTTAGATCGATCGCTTTCAAATTCTAATCAGCTCTAGAATTCAAAAAAACTCATCTATTACCGCCTCAAACGTCAGAATCGGTTAACTAGTTTAAAAGATATCTGCGTTGAAAAGTAAAAAAAAAAATTCTATGTTATTTTTTCCAGATAAATCAAAATGTACTGTACTAAAATGTGTCTAAAATCTTACAAAATTTTCCTCTTTATTTTCCTCTTTATTTAATTTTTCTCTTTTGATCATCATATAATGCCATCAAACTTGTTCTTTAGTTTAAACCATATTATCAACGAAAAAATCGCAAAAACACAGTTTTTAATAATTTTTTTGGATATTTTATATATTATTGCTCTGACCTAAGCCAAAACTCATTTAAATCTTGGTTTCAATCACTGACATTGATTTCTGCCTCAATACATTTAGTTTATTGAACATAATCGGAAATTAAAATTTAAAACCCGCTTGTTTATTAATGATTGTCGATTCTTAAACTTTCAAACATTAGCATAAAGCGTAACTTACGAGAGTTTGAAAAGTCCATAAAAAAACAATCGCACGCAATAAGATTTTAGAGCTTGAAGAGCTCGAAAATGTATCTACAACAATTTTTCGAGCTCAAGGAAACTAAATGTGACAGTTGATTCAAAAAAGAAAATTTAAATGACGAAATCGAGTTTTTTCATTTTCAGACGAGTGTAGAGCATAGCCTTCGCGCTTCGCTCTAAAGGCATGCAATAATTTTATAATTTGATGGAAACATATCATTTATTTGTGGTAAGTAATTGATATGTTTGTGGTAAAGATATTAAATATGTAACAAATAACCGAAAATTTGGCGATACTACACATATATTTGAAGCCCTTATTTATTTGTAGCAATTGAATCATTTCTTTACCACAAATAAATCACTTATTTCACGCAATTAAACTACTTAAATATATTGTATATTTCTCATAATTAAATTTTTTTTTGGCCATATCCAAATATACGATATCTTTGGCTCAAATAAATCTTAGTTGGCTCAAATAAATATTTTTTCAGTGTATGTACTCGTTTTCGTTGAGAATGTGTCATAACCCAAGACGTCGCTAATGCAAGCATACCGAAAATCCACGTTTTAATCCTATGTATCGAAAATAGCTATTTCGATACAATTTGAAGAAAAAAAAAGTCAATTTTTTGGCCCAGTCTAATATATATATATATATATATATATATATATATATATATATATATATATATATAAGGGTGCTTCGTTTCCGGCGAAAGTATTTTTTTTGTTGCTCATCAAGCAAAATATTGTTCTTTATGCTTAAACAAAATTCCTGCCAAGTTTGAGCTCTTAATTCCACTCCTAAGTACTTTCCATTTGATTTCCAAGATTTCCCATTTAAAATACACGTAAATTAAATTACTTTTTTTTTCAACTTTCTCATAGTCAGCTGCGGTTTATGATATCGACGCGGTTTTGGTCGCAAATTGTAGGGCATTTGGTGTTCTTCAAAAGTGCCCATAGTAACTTAGCTGTAATTCCAGCTGTTTCACTGATGTCCGCTGCGGAAGTCATTTTTCCTATGAAATTGACCTTTATTGGCTTGCAGAACGTAAACCAATGAATGCACACCAAAAATGTTAATAGAAATTTTATAGGAAATTTTATTCCCTTCAAAAAAAGTCCTATGAGTCAAGTCGTTAAAGTCTATAGTTTCCGAATTATGGTAACTTTAATAATTTGAAAAATATAATATTAAAAAAAAAATTACAATTGATATTTTATCAGGAATTTTTGTTTTAGCATAAAAAACAATATTTTGCTTGATGAGCAACAAAAAAAATACTTTCGCCGGAAACGAAGCACCCTAATATATATATATATTTGTTTTAATTGTATGTTGTAAATCTTACACAGTAACTTTTTTTGAATTTTCGCTATAAAATTCGTATGCGCATTATGTCACTTATAATAAAAATAATTAATTTTGTAGATTCCCATCAATCAAATTTCAATGAATTCCATAACGCAATATGTTACGTTTATTGATCGTTTCCAATATTCCAATAGTCAAGAGACAAATTTATATGTTTTGCTTTTCATTTGCATGGAATAAAATCATGTAGGTGTAATTGAACCATGCAGAATATTTTCGATCATTGTTGAAAGAAATATGAGTCTATTATAACTTGCATAATTGATATGTCTCCCTATAGAAGTTAGCCTGAAATGAAAAATTTTTATTCGTTTTTATTAAACGAATTAATTATTAATAATTACATTCATTTGGTAAATATATTCTTTGTTAAATGTATTATTTTACGTAAAATTATTAGATTTAGAGATTAATTAGTTATAACCCGGAAAAAAAAATTTATACGCAATATAAAAAATGTTACATAAATGGATATCCAAAATTAGATATAATCTTTGGGTTGATCTCATTTTATACAATAATATATAATTATAGATAAATTTATAAAATTATATGAAATAAAATAAATTCTTCTATAATATCAGCTCGAAATCTTATCTTACCATGACCAAAGCGAATACTCATTTTGTTCCTATTTCAATAGCATGTACAAATTTTTTGTATAAAATTGACATACAGAGTTTTGTATAGATAATTGAATTCTCTACAAAAAAATCTCTAAACTGTTTTTTTCGCAAATCCATCAGGAAATGTTTAGAAGCTTTAAGCTATAATAAATAGTATTGTTCATATTTAGAAGTTTATTAACAGCAATCCACGTTTTATTTATTTAAGTATGAAATTCATATCCATTTGACATAAGTACAGCTTTAAACGAATATTTCAATCAATTGCATTTGAAATATTATCATCAATTAAATTATAATAAATATTCCTTTGATTTGGAAAAAAAATATCGGTCTGTCGGTTGACCCTGTGGGCCAGCCCCAAAACTTCCCGTTGTTTTCGAGCTCCTTGAGCTCCCGAGGAAGTTGATGGCCAACAAGCTTTTTCGATTGCCGCTTTAGCCATTCCAATTGGTTTATTGGTTAAAAAGTTACAACATACTGAGTAGACGAGTTTACAACATACATGCATACAGACACTCGGACATCATTCTGAAAATAGTCAGAATAGCTTCCTACGGCTTCGAAACAATAATTTCCGGAATTTCTTGAAAATCATCGATTTTTCCGCGGGAAGTAAAAAAATTTTTTTTAAACACATTATTTTTTAAAATTATACAACAAAATAGGTATTTGGAAAATCTTTACCAAAGACCTGACTGATTATGCGTAATATATAAATTTACAGTTTAGGCATGTACATATTGAATAAGATCTAAAAAATGGCTTTAAAACCAAGCATACGACGAGTTTTTTTAACTTACTATTGTTTAAAGATGCATAGCTTTTTTTATTTTCGCTAAGAAAATTGTAATTTTTTTTAAATTCAGGAAGCAATTGTTTTCACACCGGTTTTCGAAAATCAAGTTTTCATCAGATGGCGACGTTTTGAGGTTCTAGGAAATGATTCAGATCAGTTTTAGAATGATTTGCGAGCGTTTCTATTCTAGAGTGTATGTGCTTTATATAAAACTCAATAAAACAAGTCGATTGCTACCTCCAGCATTTCAATCATTTAATTCATTCGACAGACAAATGATGAAAAAGAGTTTTTTTTTTTATTATCTTTGATGCAACTTTTCTGATCAACCCCCAAACCGAGTCAGCTCTAGAACTCAATAAAACGCTTCGATTGCTATATCGAACGTCAGAAGCAGTTGATTAGTTCAAAAAGTACCAGTGCCCAAAAATTTGAAAAATAACAACTTACTAAGTGGCTCAAAAATCATACCAACTCTTCGTCTTTATGTTCTCTCTAAATCACCACATAATGTAATGCAACTTGTTTTTGAATTTAGATAATATTATCAACAGAAAAATTGGAAAAACAGCGTTTTCATTATTTTTCTCGGATATTTTATATTTTAAATCTTTGATCTGAACTAAAACTCATTTATATCCTTATTTTAATTAATTACATTGATTCCTGACTGAATACATTTATTTTATTGACTATAATCGTAAATAAAAATTTAAAAAACGTTTGTTCATTCATTATTTTCGATTCTTAAATTTTCAAACTTTAACATGAAACGTGATTTGTTTGAGCATAAAAGCTGTAGAAAAACCATTGCATTCACGAGTATTTTCGAGCTCAAAGAGCTCGAGAATGTATTGATAATAATGTTTTGGAGTTCAAGGAGCTTCCTGAGCTCGAAAACAGCAGGAAGTTTTGGAGCTGGCTCACAGTGCTAACCGGCGTTGCTTAGATTTCTTCTGTTAGATTGACGAAGAAAGCACAAGATATTTTTAACTTCCCGCTAAGAAAATTATTAATTTTCAAAAATTCGGGAAGTTATTGGTTTCACCGCGATTTTCGAAAATCGAGTTTTCATCACATGTCGACGTTTTGAGGTCCTAAGAAGCTATTTTGACTAGTATCAGAAGGATCTCCGAGTGTCTGAATGTATGTGTGTGTGTATGGATATAAACTCTTAATATCTTTTTAATGAACTGATCGATTAAAATGTTTGAGGTAGCAATCAAAAGCGTTTGTTTGCCATCAATTTTTCTGAAAATTTCCAATCGATCGATCAAATAGACTCTAAGATATGAAAGCAAAACAAAAAAAAAATTTTATTTTCAGTTTTTTTCAAAATTTTCAGAAATGGCTCGATCGATCAATTTCAAAGTCTAATCAGCTCTAGGACTCAATAAAATGCGTCAATTGCCGCCTCAACCGTCTCAATCGGTCAATTCTTTTGAGAAATGTCGTTGAAGAAAAAATGGTAATAATGGCGGCTCGAAGAGCTTAATAGTATATTTTACACCTCGGGCAGGAAAGTAAGAAATGTCTCAGATCTCATGTAACTGTTGGCCGAGGCGAAGCCGAGGTCAACAAACATGTGATCTGAGGCTTTTTTGTTTACTGCCCAAGGTGTCAATACTATTTTTCTCCTCGACGGAGGCGGAAAGCGTCAATTTCGTTTCGCACAGCGGGAAAAAAGTTGATGCTTTTCGCCCGGAGGGGAGAAAAAATGTATTCACAACAATGTTTTTGAGCTTCTTGAGCAGCGGGGAGTTTTAGAGCTGGCTCGCAGGGTCAACCGATAAACCGATTTTTTATGCAGGAATAAAATTTCTATAAAACCTTTAACATCGATTTCGAAAATAAAATTTTTTTACGTGTTATTTAGATGGGAAAATTAATACTCGCCTTAATGATAGTAATATTTACCATCATGTTGTTAAGAATTTTGATATTGATAATGGTTATAATTATTTAAGATAATAAAAGTTATAATTTCTAACAAACTAAAGTAAAAATTTGGCATCGTATATAGTATAATCAAATTTTCTCTATGCACCCTTATAACCATCCAATGCAACAAATATTGTAACGTATCGCTCGTGAACTGATCACACTCGTTTTCAAAAGCACTTTCTACTCAATTCGTTAATACATTAATATGTACTACATCTATTTTGTATACTGTCAATAACTGTTTCTGCATACCTTTTTTTAACTTTAATGTAACTTTTTTAAATTGAAGATTTAAGTCATTCAAGTTAGGTTTGATTTGGATTTGACATAAATAACTGAAAAAAATTTGCAAAAAACCCCTAACCCCTCCTTCATCAGGCTTAACGATGAAATTGATTGAATTACCAAAATGTTCTAAATCAATAGCAAAAAATTCACCAATTTTGGTAGAACATTTTGTGATTCACTGAATCAATAATATCAGTCACTTCAAAGTAATTAAATAAAAGATGTCAATACCTCTGTTAATCATATCATGAATAAATAACTGTATACGAACAGAACTTCATTATCTGAGTCCATGCCATATTCCATTTAATTTATCTATATCCATTGAGCCACACTGTCCATCGTACGGCAGCATTTTGTAATTATTGTAAATAATGCTGTCAAGCAGGAAAGGCTTTATTCATGCATACGCTTACGGGACTATATACATATAGCGTTCCACACTTTTCCGAACTATGAGGAAAGAAAATTTAGGATAGGAGGGAATTGAGTAGAATAAGGAAAGAACCTTCTTAATGGAAAGTTTATAAATAAATTGAGAAAAATATGGACAGTCTAAACTGGGGATCGAATACAGACCATGTCGGTTGTGCGCCGAGTGCTTTTCTAGTTGATCTATCCGAGCCTATGCTGTATTCTGTTCAATTCGTCTATGTTTATTGAGCCATACCGTACATCGTAGGGCAGCATTTTTGAACTATTTTAAATAATGCTGTTAAGAAGAAAAGTATGTGTTCACACACATATATGGAACTATGTACATGATCGAATAATAAGGTAAAAGCCCCCATTATTGACACTATAAGAATGTCTGTGATTTTTTGAATTTTTTCATCGTATTTAAAATTAATATAATCAACCTTTTTGCATTGGACGTTTCAATTGATGTCTCTACTCCCTCGCGGTTTTGAATCACCCTGGAAACACGTTGGAATCACGGTGGATCCACGGCGGTTACACGGTGTGTTATTTGTCATTTTATCACCGTGATTCCACGATGGTTACACGGTGTACCCACCGTGATTCCACGTACACCGCGTAATCACCGTGGATACACTGTGTAACTATCGTGGAAACACCGTGTAATCACCATGTATACACGGTGATAAAATGGCACAAATCCACCCTGTAACCACCTTAGATCCACCGTGATTCCACCGTGTTTCTATTCCCAGGGTGTTTCCAGGCTATTTCCAGGCTGATTCAAAATCGTCAGGGCTTGTATATTTAAATGGATTTACTTAAATAGCAAAAAATTAAATAAAAAATATATTAATTTAAAACCAACATGTCAGGTGTAGGTATTATTGATAAGGTAAAATAGTATCAGAGCCAACTATTGACATACTATGGATCCTATTATTAACAGGTCTAATGCGCATGCGCAGCAATTTATGAAAAATGATTAAAGTCTATCGTCAATTAGGTTCAAATTAATTATAAATATTTTAATTAAAAACGACAAAATACGATAATTACAATTTAAATTCACCGAAGACACAGTTTTATTTTTTTATAAATTCGACAACACTATTCTTGCTTTAATAATCTTTCATTAAATGTTTCATTTATTATGGAATTATTAGACAGCGTGTGAACATAAATATACTGATATGTATGTTAAGGAAGTTAAGTTACTTTAGTTTGTGGCCTGCTGCTAGTTGACACACGTGAATTTTTATGTATCGACTATTGACACCCGCTATTTTTAAATAGTAAGTATGATTTATTAGTTTAAATCAGATTCTGGGGTTATTTAGACTATAAATAACCTGAAACAATTTTTAATGATACACTTACATTACAACTGTATAGGGAAATCCGTTTCTAAAAATACGATCTTTCTAAACGAAATTTTTAAGAAATTTTTCAAACATTCTAGCGATGGTGGTCTACTTGGGAATATAATTTTTTTTACAACGAATAGTTTACACCCAGAAATAAAATTCAACTATGTTTTCATTTAAAAATATCAAAAAATTTATAACAAGTATTGAGCAATGTGATTATTCATAGTTAATTGAAAAATTAATAAATTAAAACAATATGTCAATGATGAAGGCTTTGACCTTACTAGATTTTGTGTTCCTCAAACTCTGCTTCTTACTACATTCTATTGTTTTGTTTATTAAATATATTATTTAACGCGTTTTTCGTGACGATTTGAAATAATATTTTTATGAGTAAAATTACTGAAAGCTTTCCTTTTAGTTATTACACGATTCCTATACCTTTACTTTTAGTAAAAAGAACACGTCTCAGTAGTCTGACTATACATACATTCGTTCACGTAAAAAATATTAAAAAAATTATTTTCAATCATTTCTTTCTTACATATCCAGTTATATACCATAAAATAATTGACAATACTGCTGTTACTTACGAGCTCGCGAATTAGAAATTGATATGAGTAATAGCTGCTTTTGTTTTTATTTTTTAACACTCACGAAACTCACATTTATTTTATTTTGAGTTAAGTGAGTGAAAAACATAAAATTCCAAGTTTTGCTATTAAAAAATGTATTTTTAATAAATCTATCTTTTCAGAATAAATTTAAAATTTTTTAAAAATCTATGTAGTCAAGTAAATTCAGTAGAAACTGCTAAGTTTTACAGTACTAAAGAATAAAATATGATAAATAGTAAAAGAAGCAATGGCAATAGAATCTCTAGCTACTGTTGTGAAGCGTAAATGCTATACCTCAAGGGTTTTGCCTCATCGCACCTGAGTCCTCTTTCATCTTTTTTTTTTACAGCTTCTTTTAAGAACACAGTCGAGTCGTTCATAAGTAAGTATGTAGGTAAAAGTATAAGAGCTTGAAAAGAGAGAGAACAAGATTGATAATTCAAAGTGTTTTGAATTTTTGCACAATATAAATTTAATTTTATTTTAAAGCTAAATGTTTAAATCTCTTTTATATTAGTCTATGTATCGTACAAAAATTATGAAACGTTGTATTTTTCATTTCCAGTGATCATTATTACTAGGAATAAAATTTATTTCTCTTCCTATTTTTCATGAATTGTATATTTTTCAATAAGTAAAATTTAACTATTGATCTTGATGGTTTGTTTATCTACAGGTTATACTTTTATTGAAAAAAAAAAAAAAAAAAATCCTATTTAAATAAATAGAGACTAGTTAACAGTTGTTGGGACATGAAAAAAATATGTTCAAGAATATAAAATAAAGAAATTTTTTTTCCTTCATTTCTGACTCAGCGTTCGAACTTAATTTAATGTCCGATCGAAAAACTTTATTAAATTTTTTATTATTGTCATGACCCATGGCAAGTAATTCTAGTTTTTTATAAGAAAATTAAGGATATCTTAAAAATTAAGAAATAGATTACTTTTCAATTGCAAAAAAATTTTTCTAAATTAATGATTAATTCCATAGTGTTCTTCAAAATTTAAAATTGATGAATCATTTTTCATTTTAATAACTAAAACATTTTATAAAGTTGAAACTGAAGTCTTAAAATATTTCAAAGTGAATTTACATAACAAAATGACGATACATCGTCAAACTTTTTACTCAATGTAATTTAATCTCAAAGCACTTGAACACTTGAAGAAGGTAGGTTCTCCTGTTTTCGAATAAGCGACAGTCTTGAAAGCAATTCGATTTTAAACTTTACCTTAAAGTATCTTATAATTTATTTTAAAAAATATTTCATAATTTTTTTTGTTGATAGACATTAATAAAATTTCAAGATAACAAAATTTTTAATGAATTATAATATTTTTATTTTTTAGTAACGTTAATATTTTATTTAGTTTGTTCTTGTCATTTAGACAGTTTGGTAGGTCTATTAGCACTGTGATGTTTTTTGGACATTCAGCGAGGAGATGGTCAATTGTTATTGTTGTGTTGCATTTGGGGTATTT
This sequence comes from Microplitis demolitor, assembly GCF_026212275.2. Lineage (NCBI taxonomy): Eukaryota > Metazoa > Arthropoda > Insecta > Hymenoptera > Braconidae > Microplitis > Microplitis demolitor. The sequence goes on along the minus strand of NC_068549.1, from coordinate 16,611,904 downwards.
ATATATTTATATTTTTGTTTTTATACAACTTTAGATAAAATAAAAAAAAATATTTTTAAAAGTAATTATAGTAGTGTAGTAATTATCAACTAAAAAAACAAAAGTTTGTTTCTACATGTATTGTTTTTTATTTTATTATTTTATCTAAGTATATACAAAATAAGTAAATGAAGAGCAAACTCACCAAGCTTAACATAACATGTCCGAAAAAAACCTGATCCCAATATCACGCTGAGCAAACCAAGTACTCCCTGTGGAAACTCCGTAAGTAAGAAGAGAAGTAATACAGCTAATAGCATTTTCGTAGTTCTGTCAGTTTGTCTTTCTTTATCTAAAATTCTGGACGATTTTTTTTTTCCCTTTTTAACATCATATGAACTTTCGCGCATTTTTTCATCTAAGTTTCTCACTAACGTCGTATTTATGAGAAGTTTCCTTCTTTTTTTCGTTTCCATAAGTGCCAAAATGAGTCGAAGACTTAAAATTGTCAATGCAATACAAGGTATCAACTTAATCACAACACTATACATGCAAAAATTAATTAGATTAAGCAAACTATTAGCTTTCATTGTATCACTCAAATCGACAAACCATAATGTTTGATTAAATGTTGACTCAGTTGTGTTATAGTGACTCAAGTTAGCTAAATTACCATAAGAATCTAATAATTCCTGTTTAGATCGGACTTCAGTTGTAAAGTAAACCGGGAGACAAATTAACGGACAAATTAAATAAGCTCCAATTATAGCTAGTATTGTTCTTTGGAAACTACACCATTCACGATTTCGTTGAGGGTATGCTACGGCAATATACCTCCAAATTGCTAATGTTACAGTCAACCAAATAGATATTGTATGACAAACTTGAGTAAAAAGAGAATGAAATAATACAAATACTGCCCAGCCATACGTATAGATATCTTTTCTAGATCTGTGATACAAGTACATATGACTAGCATACGGAATGTATTCTAGCATTACTAATAAATCAGCAACAGCTAATCCGGTTAAAATGGCATTTGTTGGAGAATTCATTTCATGACGAGTTAAGACTGCTATATTCAAGGTGTTGGCAATTGACCCGAAGATGCAAACTAACAAACTTGCCCATCCATGAATTTTGGCGTACTCCTGATGAAAATAGTCCAAACCTGGACCACACCGGTACATCGACTCATCGTGTGAATATGTTTCATTTGTGAAATTCATAATTGTATTCTTTCGAAATATTAATGAACCTGTTATATGATATATATATATATATATATATATATATATATATATATATATATATATATGTATATATATATCAATTAAATCTCAACATTTTTATGTTTCAGTTCTTATAAAACTTTAATCTTTCTTTCAAAAATTTTTATGATTTACCATAATTATAATTAATGTACTACATAAAACACGATGTAATTGTAAGAAACGGAAAGTATAAACATTATGTTCCATTTAAAAATTGTTCAGAGCTTTCTCACTTTTCACTAAATTTTAGTCAATTTAAATTGAATTGTTCATACTATTGATTCGCATATCTTAATTTTTTTGCACCAACGAATTTATAATAATTTACTCACAAAGTATAGTAAATAAAATTAAAATCTAAAAGTGTACTGATAAATTTACGAAGTTAAAACCTCAAGGGCTTATAAGCAATGAATTTCGCTCCGCGCGCGGCCGTCGAATGCGGTTAAAATGAGTTTTGCGACGCCTCGGAGATGAAGTATACGGCGTCGCGACGCATGCGTTTACCTTTCTTGTATGTTCTTTCCATTCTTATTCACTTTTCATGTTTTTTTTTTATTTTATATACATTATGTATTCTCCATTCTTCATGACTCTGTGTGAACTCTAATTCCAATAATGTCTGTTACGAAAGTCATAAGTAGAATCATTAAGATAAATTTCTTTAATTATGCTTTTTTTTATTTTGAAAATCCTTGAGATATTATAGTTGATAAATGCTCCGATAAACCTCGGTTCAATTTGCATTTTTTTGTGCGGTCTTCTCGTTTCTTTTCGTTTGTAGCCTCAAAAATATTTATTTTTCAATGTACTTGCATTACCAATATTAATAATGAAAAAAAAAATTATAATTACTTAATTTCAATGTTATTATAAAAGTATAAGGAAGGAAAAAATACTTTCAGTGTATATAATTATATACGACTAACATTGATAAAATAGTTTTGTAAAATATGAGTATTCCTATATCCTTATTTTAATCCAATAAATCATTATTGAAAATATACAGTGTACTAGTGTATATTTACTTACTCAAGTGATATTGTAATAACAATACACTGAGAAAAAAAAGTACTATTTTCGAAACAAGAATTTCTTGGTTCAAGAAATCCGTTCAAAATATTTATTTTATTATTATTAATTATCAATTTCTCGAGAAAAGAGCATCAAATTTATTTTTTTTATTATGTGAATTTGATATTATATTATGAGTAAACAAAAGAATAGCTTTACTTGAATTAAATAAAAATTATTTCCTTCAATTCTACGAATTCTTGAGACAAAATTATATATTCTTGAAAATTATCAAGAATATATGTTCTTGTATCAAGTAAATGTTCTTAACAAAAGTATTTTTTTTTCTCAGTGTAGAGCTTGAACAATATTTATTTGTTATAAAATTGAATATCCTACTGACATGCTGTATAATTTAATTGAATCAAATAAATTCAAATGAATATTATATCTCTTCTTAAAACTAGCAATAATTCTCTCGAAATAATCGTCTTTTCTATTTTAAAGTGCATATAAATTTACGCAAATTACGTAAATACAATGTTTTGTTTATAAGCTGTATTTTTATAACCTTGTGTATTCTTATTTTTGGTATTGAAATAGAGTTTCAGGAGTGAGAGAGGTTGTTAGTAATTTTTCTATATGGAGATATCTTTCAAGTCAGTTGGGTTTTTTTTTTGTAAGTCCTTGGCCGTTTAGGCTCGTGCTTTTTCTAATGCGATGATGAGACATATTAGCTGTATATAGTTAAGTTTTGTTTGTAATTAAGTTATATTAATTGTCATAGTAGAAAGTTTATAAGCATTGAGTAAGACGAAACTTTTTTGGTATTCTGCGCTGATAGTAATCGATTTAACGTCATAATTTTACTTAGATCTCTCTTATTATTAGATAAAGATTTAATCAGTTAAAAAGTTTTTTTTTTTTTTTAATTGCACAAAATACTTTTATGGTTATTTTTTTGTTTCAAATCTTTATTTAGATTTCATCCCATTTGAGTAACTGTTTGACTACCCGCAGAGGATTTTACGGTATTTTTTACATCAAAAAATTATAGAAAATTTACTATGTTATATATATATATATATATAGTAACTGAGGACAGTATGGAATTATTGTACAAATTACCGATATCGTAAATATTTTTTAAATACATCGAACAGAATTTACAAGGTGCATTGTAATTTTGACAAAGCAACAGATTAAATTTAATCCAAGAAATTTAAATTTCTTAATCTGTTGTTTTGTCAAAATTTCAATGCGCCTTGTAAATTCTGTTCGATGTATAAAATTCTTTGCGTGTATACGTATCAAATTATTATCTTTTTATGCTTGAATAAATATTGACAATCTTTAAGTAACTATAATACATGAACTTAGTTTAAACGGTTCAATTTCAGAAAAATTGATTTTTTAAAATTTATTGCCAAATATTTTAATCAAATGTAACTGGTTTTTATTTCGTGTACATAATTGATTTAAACCTCTTCGATGATACACGCACATAATATATTATTTTTATACAGATCCAATATGATCGTGATGCATTAGTGCACTGTAAAAAATCACCGGGGTAAGTCCAAGCGGTGTAGGTGTTAAAATCGGCGGTGTTCAATTTCAACACCGAAAGCGGTGTAAAAATAACGCCGCCGCCGGTGTAAATATTTTGTACCGGTGTTAAAAAAAATTTTCCGGTGTTAAAATAACGCCACCGCCGGTGTAGATATTCTTTACTGGTGTTAAAATATTTTATTTTGTGAATATTTTTACTTTATCGATCACTATACTTGTTAATAAATGATATTTTTAATTTATTTTCATAAAGAACTGACATTTTTTGTGTTTTATAATCTTTAAAGTTCATTCTCCAAGCGGACTGGTTTACCCAGCTTTTACATCGGTTACCCCGTTTTAACACCGGTATTTTTAACACCGGTAAATTACTCCTCCTACACCGGTGTGATTTCATTTTTACACCGGGCGGAGTTACAATGAGTCCATTTTTAACACCGCTCTTTTTACAGTGTGCCTAAAGCCTATTTTTCAATTTTTTTAAAATCCCGCTATGAAAATTGGAAATATTAAAAAGAAAGGAAAATTGTTGGTTTCGGTCCGATTTTAAAAAAACCAATCGTTCAACGGTTCTCGAATCGAAAATTTTTTTTTCTGTGTATGATGCTAAATTACTATATTCACGAAGTATCTGTTAAAGTATTTGATGCCAAAACGACATTTACACAAGTTTAGGGACAGTTTTTTTTAATACAAAACTGTTTTGAATCACAAACCCCTCGTATGACCCACACATGTCAATCTTGACGTCAAGCTAAATATGGTATTTGGCCCTGTACTAACAAGCATGCAATTATTCATGAGGTCACTCTGCATTGTAAAAAGTTTTGGTATAAAAATGGACTCGGAGAACTTTGCACGATCGTATAGTGTGAAATAACGGTGAAATTTTGGTGAAAAATTAAAAAATCTTCAAAAAACTCGAATTTTTTATTAAAAAAATGCGAAAAAGTTGTTTGAAAAATCTAAGATATTTGAATTTCATTTTGACGAAGGGCTTAAAAAATTTGTTTTACAGTCTAGTAAAACATATATTTTCTTCAAGAAAATTAAAAATGTCGGTCTTCAAAAAAAGTTGAAATTTGAGTTAGAATGTGAGAAAAAACGGTGAAAAAGAAAACAAATTTTTTGTTTTAATTTTTTTTTCGAAAACTAAATTTATACGTGAAGAAAATAGTCACTGCCGGAATGAAATTACGACAATTCAATCAGGAGTTATGAATTTCTGAAAATTACATCATCGTTATTTTTTCGCGATTTTCAAAAATTCATATCTCCAAGGTTTTTGAAAATTAAGGGCTCAAAATTTAGGATTAGGTGTCTTTTTAGATGTACAAAAATATATAAAAAATTCAACCGGATCAAAAAATATGATTTTTTAAAATCAAGTGATTTGGCATGGAATGACCCATATAGATATATAATAGTATTTTGAATATTTAAATATTTTTGTGATTATTTTTTCTTAACGCAAAATTATCATAAATTGCACATTTACACGCATGACGGTATAAAAATTTTAAATTCACACTGCTTAAATTTAACACGATATTTGGTGTAATTTTCACACCGAAATTTTTACACCGAGTCATTTACACTAGACCGGGTCCAAAAAATTTTTTACAGTGTATAATATTGAAGATGGCGGGTAAGCAGGTGACATGCAAAACTTGCTCAGTGCGAATAAAAGAAAATTTATCAAGTATTCATTGTTCTTATTGTGAAAATTGGTACCATAGTAAATGTGCAGGGTTTAGTAAGGACCAGTTTAATGTAATAATTAATAGAATCAGGAAGGAAAAGTATAAATGGAAGTGTAATGAGTGTATTAGTGAGGTTAGCTATACACTTTCTGACACTGATGAGAGTCCTGAGACTGAGCTAGAGGCTTCGATAGCGAGGAACATGGACAACATGTTCAGAAAATATCTTATGCCTTTTAAATCGGAGATGGATAAACACCTGGAGAGTATCAAGTCAGATATGAAGAAAGTACTTGGAGGTATAGAAGGAAAGGCAGGATTTTGGAGCTGGAGAATAAAGTGAAGAAGTTGGCATCTGAAGGTCAAGGTGAGGTGGATAACATTATATCAGAGATGAACGAGAGAGGAAAACGTAGTTCTAGGGTGATCGCCTTCAACGTTCAAGAGTCTAAAAAATCTGATGGAATAAGCAGGCAAGAAGATGACAAAATGGCAGTGCTTGATATAGTAAGAGAGGCGTTGAGGCAGGAGGAAACGTTAGGCAAAGTAATTAGAATCGGCAAATCTGCAGCTGGTAAGACAAGACCACGAATTGTAGATGTTGGTAAACCTGAGTTAGCCAGGAAATTACTAAAAGTGAAACCGAAGGAGGGGAGTGGTGTAAGATTCAAAGTTGATCTAACCAAACTTCAAAAAAATCAGCTGGCTGGTCTAAGAGACAAAATATATAAGGAGCCGGATGGGAATCAAACTATAAGGATTATCAATGGACTCCCACGTATAACAAGTAAAAATAAAAATTTTTGGAAGGAGTGGATGAGTTCAGGGACACAATAAATTCTATTGATTCATCATCAGAATGTTAGAGGGTTTCGAACAAAACTTATTGATTTTATGATTGAATCAGCTTGATCAATACCAGAAATTTTATGCATTACTGAGTCATGGTTAAAAGATTCTATCGGAGATGGATTAACAGTGGATAGAGTTTTCAACATTTTTAGAAAGGAAAGGGATTCCCGAACCAATAATAAGTGGGGAGGAGGTGTATTTATTGTAGTGAAAAAAAGTCTAAAAGCTGAACCAATACAATTGACAAGTGAAGAATTGGAGCAGGTTTTCGTCAAGATAAAGTGTAGTAATAAAACTTCGATAATCGGCTGTCTGTATGTTCCTCCTAATTCACCATGGGAGATTTATAATAAGCGTATGAAGGAAATTTCTAATATCAATCTCAGGTATTGTAATGATAAAATAATAATTATAGGAGACTATAACATTCCAGGTATGGCCAATGAGGTTAAACTGGGAGTAAGAGAAGAGAACTGTCTTGGGATCGAAACACTAACACTGGAGAAGTTTGCTCTTCAAGGCTGTGTGCAATACAATAATGTATAATACTAAATGCGAAGGGGAGTCTGCTGGACTCATGTTGGACGAATACTCCGGTTATAGGAAATAAAACTGCTCCACTTATATCGAAAGATAATTATCATCCAGCTCTGAGAGTGACTACTGAACTGACAGTTAACGAGGAAGAAAGGCAAACATATTATTGCTTTAAGGAAGCTGATTTTGGTGCATTGAACAACTACCTACTTAGGATTAACTGGATAGCTATATATCAAATGGATAATGTAGATGAAATGGTCGCATACTTTAATGCTGTCATCAAGGAGGGTTTTTAACATTATGTTCCCGTAGGGGTGAGGAGACACTCAAGATTCCCAAATTGGTTTCTAGAGGAGCTAAAAAGGAAATTTAAGCAAAAGAGATTAGAGCATTACAAATTTAAAGCATTCGGCAGGAAGAGGGACTATCGTTCGTTTCAAAAACTCAGGGAGGATTGTAATGCTTTAAGCAAAATGGGCTATGAATTATATGTAGGTAAAGCGGAGTCAAGTGTTAACAGAAATGCCGCGAGTTTTTGGAATTTTGTCAGAAGTAAGAAAAACGACGTGTTTGGAATACCTTCAAGAATGATCAGGGGAACCGATTGCATCTGTTGCTGAAGAGAGGGGGAACGGAGTACGTATTAAATCAAGCAAAACTGATCTAGTAGATCTGTAGTAGATATAAGTGACTTCGAAATAAAATACGATGATGTGTTGAACGGATTACTTAAGCTGGATGTCAATAAGGGAGCAGGTCCAGACGGGATACCGAATCTGGTGCTAAGGGAGTGTGCAGTAGGTTTATGCGAACCTGTTACTTTCTTATTTAATCAGTCACTGAAGACTGGAATGGTTCCTGAGAGTTGGAAAGTGTCTCACATAGTACCCATACATCAGACTGGAGATAGAGCTAAAATTGAAAATAGAGCTAAAAAGTCGAGAATTATAGACCGGTGTGTATTCAGTCGAATCTACCTAAGCTGTTGAAGAAGCTCATTCTTCCGGAGTTTTCTTATGCTATCAAAAACTTAGTCACTAGTAAACAGCACGGCTTTGTAAGTGGAAGATCAACGGTGACCAACTTGTACACATACATTAATAAGGTCCTTGATGTCATCAATAAAGGTTATGAAGTGCACACGATATGCACAGATTTTAGCAAGACGTTTGACCTTGTGGAGCCAGATGTACTGATAGGAATCCTGGAGGATATTGGAGTAAGAGATAGTGCATTAAAGTGGTTTAGGTCGCTGTTGAGAGGCAGAGCTCTCAGAGTTAAAATAGGAAACATTGAATCCAGACCATATGATGCTTAGAGTGCCTCAGGGATCACATCTTGGTCCAAAGTTCTTTATCCTGGACATTAACGATATAACGGAGGTATTGGAGTCCGATCATGAGTTATTTGCTCACGATATCAAGATTTTCAGAGTCATTAAAAACGAGCAAGATATGAGGATATTGCAAAAGGACATTTTCAAGTTATCCGAGTGGTGCAGTAAAAGACGGTTGGTGCTGAACACCAAGAAACGCGGTGTTATGGTCTTTTTACGAGGTGCAAACATAAAATATCAAGCGCAATACTATTGGCGACTCGCGTCTGGAGGAACTAACAGTGATGAAGGATCTGGACATCTTAGTTGACAATAAATTAAACTTTACCAGTCAAGTGGATAATGTGATAGCAAGAGCGAAAAGTGTATTAGATTGTATAATAAGGCTGGGGAAAGGCTTTAAGCAGTTGTCAACATTGAGACAACTGTATATAATGTTAGTCAGACCCATACTGGAATATGGCACGATTATCTGGTCACCGCATTATGCGGTACACATTGAAAGACTGGAGGCTATCCAGAATCTATTCATCAAGTGTATAGTCAAGTATTGGAAGGCAAAAGGTGTAGTGATGAATGCTGAAGATGTGAAAACAAGTTTGGGGGTCATGAAATTATCCGAAAGACGCGTACTAACAGGTTTAACCTTCTGTTTCAAGGCAGTAAACTATATGATTAATTCTCCAGAAAATAGACTTTTAGAAGTACCATACTCCAATAAGTCTTTTATACAAAACGGGCTCAGGAATAGAATATTTGGACGAGTCAATGAATACTCAAAAAATGTAAATTTCTTTGGTGGATCTCTTAATTAATTCAAAAAGTCAATTCAAGTAACTAGAGGGAAATCTGAATCCAAAAATGAAGAATGTTTAGTATATTCAAATACTTTGTTATTTTTTTTTTAGTAATTTATTTCTAAAGCTCATATGCTATTTGTTGTAGTTCTTTGGTATTCGCACTGGAGAACGCAAATGAAGTACAAATTTGTAAATTGCCGAAAGCGTAAATAAATAAATAAAATAAAATAATCAACCAGCTCTTATTTGATAGCAACCACCTTATACATTCATCCATAACGGAGTAACTCAAAACTAAGCATGACTGAACTCTGTCGTAATTTACTGAATATCTGGATATTACGTCTTTGTAACAAATAATTCAATTATTTGCTAATCTCTGTATTAACTAAATCGATACACTCTTTCTCCTTGTTTTATTACAACCAATACTGTTTAAATCAGTTTTTTTTATTATTACAACTTCATTAAATTTTTATAGCTGATCGTAATCTTCGGCTCTCTTTGTTATGTGTCAAATTTCGGCGTTTTCCTGGTTTCGGCGAAAATATTGCGTATTCACCCTGATTTGGAGGGCAACTCGCGGTTGATTAATTGTATCCCGAGTCAAAGTTTTAGTCTTTTATGTTACTCTCAAGTTCTTAAAATTATGTTTTTGATTCTCCTCATGTTTTTTTTTTTGCTTTTGTTAGTTTTCTATAAGCTGTTCTGGGTTTTCTATCCGAAGTATATAATTCCCGGAACCGAAAATTAAAATAAATAGTATTGTTCGTGGCGACATATAAGTAAGTGAACTTGGGTGTTAGTGAGTACGGTCGTGTACGTATTATTGAGTCACCGATAATACATACATGAGCAGCTTTTATTTTTATTATTATTTTTCTTTTGTAACGAAGATATATACTTTTTCCTATTTCTTGCTTAAGTCATAACACTAAAACTTAAATTAATTTGACTCATGATTCAGTAATTTACATAATTAAGAGATCATAATTTTTATTTATTCGAAGGAAAATTTCTGTATTTCTAGGCTGTTTCCCTCATGGTAATCTTTATCGATTCTGGAACAAGTCAAGAGAAACACAGCTAAATACTATATCTATATATACATTGTTTTTTCAAGTAATCGAAAAACTAGACCCGGAAAAATATAATACTACAATGTAAGAAAAATGGGCAAAATATATAATATAATTTTACAATTCGTAACTTTTAAATTTTCAATGACAATGAGTTCAAAATGTATTTATAAAATCTTCTTTTCATACTTACAATTATATACATATTTTTGAAATAACCATTTACGAAAGAAAAAATGGTTGACCAGTTGGTCTCTACGTGAAATATCCTATTTATAGAGCGAAATTGGTATTGAAATATGGAATAAGATAATACAAATACTGAACGAATGATACGCAAGAGTGTAAGTACATATAATAATTAAGACTATCACATAAATGGAACATGCGCATATCGTAGATCTGTCGTCGAAGGTAATCACTCTTTTGGGATCCATATAAAAATTAATGAACCAAGTAAAAAAGATGATGTATAATTATTAGGGTGTCCGTTATTTCCCAAGAAAGGTTTTTTTACTTGGCCATGATATAAAACATTTATTTGTGACGCAAAAATAATAAACTAGTTGATTCTAATGCTGTTTAATCCTCCCTAATAATGATACTTTCCTAATAGTCTAAGACTAGTGAGCGGATACCTGTATGTATTTGACCAGACCTGAGTTTTTGCACATTGAGGCTCCTATACCTACCGTACGTAAGGTGCCCTGTTTAAAAATATTGATTGAAAAGAATTGAAAAAGATAAAATTCGAATTCTTTTTAATAATTTCAATTCTTTTGCTTGTATATATAGGGGGCATTCCACGCCAAATCGGATGGTTTTAAGAATTTTAATTTTTAATTTCCGTTATTTTTTGATATTTTTTAGTACTCATCAAAAAACTCATCCTCCTAAATTTTCAGATTTTTTTTATTATTGGTTCAAAAGATATGAAATTGTCAAAAAAACCGCTCTATTCATGGTTTTTTGCTCATAACTTTTTGAAAAATATTTTAAATAAAAAAACTCATATTTTGATTTTCCTGAAAATTTGCGTCAACAAACTAATATCTATTCCACAACTTTTCAGGTGGTTCCGGTCGTGGGACCTCCGTGGCTACTATTTTTTTTCGATTATTAAAAATTGGAAAAGTTTCTTGTTTCGCAAAAAATTATTGTCCGTACCGATTTTTGACACTATACACTTGTTTTTCTTACATATTAAAAATTGATTCCGATCTTTTTTTACTCTTAGTAGGGATTTAAAAGCGGTAGGCAAAAGTTAATGCTATTTATGAGTAGTTGAAATAAATGTTTTGATTTATTCAGAAGCGACTATTTCGAAGCTAACGAAACATTAGATTTGCTATATATTTCAGCTAAAACCATTACAGGAGCTCAAAAATATAACATAATTATTCGAAAAAGCGACGAATCTGTATTACAAACGTTTTTAATTATTTCCGTGTTCTTTTAAAAATTTTAAATTAATGATTGTTTTATAAACTACACGGAGAGAAAATTATGGTAACAGTTACAATATATTATGGGAATGGTTCCCATACTGCATGGTAACCAGTTTTTTTGAAATGCTGATTATAGGAACGGCACCCATATATATTATGGTAATCATTCCTATAATTATGGGTATAATTCCCATATAGTATCGGAATAGTTCCTATGGAATTATGGTAATCATTACCATGTAACTATGATAATAGTTACCATAATATCATGGTAATGGTTACCATAATATTATGGTAATAATTCCCAGACATTATGGTAATCGTTACCATGATATTATGGTAATGGTTACTATAATATCATGGTAACGATTACCATGATATTATAGTAACCATTACCATAATATCATGGTAATTGTTGCCATAATATTTAGAAACTATAGTGAACTTTTTTTTTTGCAATAAGCGTTTTTTTTTGTATACTTCATATTTTGCAATATTTTGTAATTTACAAAAAAAGGCTTCTTACAAATAAATAAAATTATTATAATTTCTAAATATTATGGGAATTATTACCATGATATTATGGTAACCATTCCCATACTATTATGGTAACTATTCCCATAATATTATGGTAATCGTTACCATAATATTATGGTAATAGTTACTATAATATTATGGTTATGTTTACCATAATACATAGGGTTTATTCCCATATACACTTAGGAACTGTTACAATGTGGTTATAGGATTGGTTACTATTTGCTTATGGGAACTATTCCTATGAGTATGGTAATCATTACCATGATTCTTTCACATGTGATATGGGAACTGTTACCATAATGATAGGAATTGTCCCCATGCTTCCCAGAAAGTATGGCTCTATCCCATAATCCCAAGTAATCATTACCATAACGGTATGAGATGATATTTCATAAACGTACTAGGAATAGTTACCATAATTTTCTCTCCGTGTAGAGTACTCCTTCGTTAATATAACTCCGTCGCTTTATCGAATAATTATATGATATCTTAGAGCTCCTGTAATGGTCTTAGCTGAACTGTATAGCAAATCTAATGTTTATTTTGCTTCGAAATAGTTTCTTCTCAATCAATCAAAACATTTATTATTAACTACTCATAAATAGCATTAACTTTTGCTTACCGCTTTTAAATCCCTACTAAGAATAAAAAAATATCGGAATCAATTTTTAATATGTAAGAAAAACAAGGATATAGTGTCAAAAATCGGTACAGACAATAATTTATAGCGAAAAAAAATTTTTTTAATTTTCAATAATCGAAAGAAAATAGTAGCCACGGAGGTCCCACCACCGGAACCACCTGAAAAGTTGTGAAATAGATAGTAGTTTGTTGACACAAATTTTCATGAAAATTAAAATATGCATTATTTTCAGAAAACGACTTTAAAGTTTTAAAACTTAAAAATAACGTTTTTTGATGAGTACTAAAAAATATCAAAAAATAACGGAAATTAAAAATTAAAATTCTTAAAACCATCCGATTTGGCTGGAATGCCCCATAGACATAGTTTGTTTGGAGTGACCGCTTCTCAATTTTTTTCAATCAGTATTGCACGACTCATGATGCGAAGCATCAGAGAGTGCTTTATGATCGAATTTTTTTCGCCTCACTTCAGCAACTATTTTAATTATTATACCTTTGTTGATTCACGGAATTAAGATGTTGCACACCATTTTGAAGATAATTTAATGGAGATTAATTCCATACTTTTCAAAAATTTATTTAGTTCAATAAAAACCGAAGAAACATCAAAATAGTTTAAAAAAATTTGCTGTCCGTCAAGTATGAAACCCGTAGACACGATAACTTGCGAAAAAATCCAGTAATAGAAACAAATTTTTTTTTTTTAAATTCTTTGAAAAAATTGTAGATCCCCTATTGAAAATGGCTAGGTAATTCAGTGTCGTTTAATTACAATTAATACAAGAATAAAAAGGCTGTATAACTATACATATATTGAGACAAACCGCTTTTCTTTTTCGCGATTTTTACCAGCAGCCACTAGAATTCGCGGGTTGAACTCTGGCTTAGGTTGGCCTCTAACAAATTTTATTTTATTTGGACAGAGCAATGGGCTAGGGTTCTTGCAAAGCAAGGACCCGCGCTTATTCAAACTTGGCAACGTATATAAAAATTCATTAACTTACCTCACGGCTTATTATTTATAAATATTTCTTATAATTAGTTCAATTATCTTATATAACTTAATTAATAGGTATTGTATCTTATTAAATAATTTTACCAGTATTTTAAAATATGAATAAAAGATAATAGATAGAATAGAGAGTTTATAAGGAAAATATGCAAGTTTATTGCCAGTTATAATAATCTCAATTACTTACAATAAATGTTTGCGAAGAATACAATCGATATGGTACAAATAATAGTCGATGGCCACGTGGAAAGCGTTGATTATCGCACTGATTTTATTCTTTATAAATAATGCGCTGATACTACAGATGTATCAGCGGTAACGGAATAATAAACTTAATAAATTGAACGTATTTTATACTAAAATAATAATATATAATAAACAATGCAATCGCAAGCTAAGTTGCCAGTTAAATATAAAGTACAGTAATAAAATTGAACAGTAACAACTGATAATGCGCAAGTAAAATTGCCAGCTAACAATAATTAATTCAGAATATTTAAGTAAATCTAAACGCTACTAGATCCAAGATCGAAGTGTCTATCGATGCCGCAGGGTCCTTGGTCATGAACTTGCTCTGCCCCCACTTACCCCACGGTCATGCGTCGACGTGAAAAACTTGTCATGTGACCACGGCACTATAACATACGAAAATTCAAACGGCAACGAGACGGATAAAAGAGGGAACCGCAGGGCTGAGGACGACGAAGACAATTCGCATTGTCTCAATATATATCTACGTAAAATTAACATGGATGGTGATATATCTAGACATTATACGTACATTTATTCCACCAGGGGCACTTGCATATTACCGTCCTAGTACAGCTGTTTTTTTTTGTGTTATTGCTAATTGGTAAGCCTGAATTTTTTCAATTCAATTCTTTTTTTTTATTTGTTTTTATTTTTATATATATATTTTTTTTTGTTATTAATCGAGATATTTTAAGAAAATTCTTTTATAATTATAAAAACTTATTAATATAATTAAAAAAAAAAAAAAACAAAAACAACAAATTTTAAATATTTAAAATTTATTCGTGCTTCCCGCCATTTTTTTGTTATTATTTTATTATTTCATAATAAATGAGCATTATGAGTCGTGCACTTTTGGATTTTCCAAATTTTTTTTTTAACTAGTGTGGGGACTCACTAAGCCCAAAATGACGGACGCGGCAAGTGCGCAGATAAGATAGGTATCAATTTTCGGCAAATTTTGAATGCATTTGTCCTCGTCTGCCGTTTTGAAATTTCAAAATATATTATTGTTATTAACGGAAAATAATAATGGCAGACCATTATCGCGCGTTTAACATTGTGGCAGACAGTTTTGAAAACGCTAAAAAAAAATTTTTTTTGAAAGTAATTGACTGCCATTAATACATTCTATTTATCATAGCCTCAAAAACTTATATTGATTACGGCAGACGTATTCATTGTGTACACACATCAGCAAATAACAAAATCTGAGACACTACTCGATCAGATGTCTATGCATTACGATAGCTGTTTTATATCAATGTAATTTACTTAATCATTGAATTTATCAAAATTAATATTTCTTATGTAGTCTATATACTAAACTACAAATGTTCGACGATAAAAAAATGAGATACACTGGTCACAAAAATTAAGGAATATAAAAAAAATTCCCAATTTTTGAGTGATTTTCAACATACTGTAACTCAGTGAAACATAGTCAAAATAGTCAAAATAAAGATAGAAAATTGTAGCCTCAAGTTTCTGGTTTTCAGATCTGGGCTTAAATTTTTTTTAATCATGCATGGTTTCGGAGTAATCCTCAGAAAACCGACGCAAAACGAATTTTCCAAATTTTCAAAAAAGTCTATGGGCTTTACTCAATTTTTTTTTATAATAACTCGGAACATAATGGTCGTACAGAGAGTGGAAGTAGAGTTTTGAAAACTGCAAAACATTTTCTATGAGTCACAATTAGGAGCTTTTGATGAAAACATTTTTTTTTGAAACGACAATGTCGATTAAAAAACAGGTAAAAATTCGCATATCAAGGACATTCGGAAATTGTTGTATAACTTTGGATATAACGAATAAACGAAGGATACCGTCCGTTTTTTTTTTTTTCAACTACAAAGTGCCCTAAAAAAATCCTCAAAATTTCAAAGAGCTGCGATTTTTCTTTCTTAGTGTTCCAAAGCTTTAAATTTATTGTTTTCGACAAAAATCTCAATAATGGGTAGTTTTTCGGTTTTTGTTCATTTTTTCAATTTCAAGATGGTTATTTCACCGACAATCCTCATTTCTTTGATGAAAAACATTGATTATTGAAAAAAAAGTTTTTCCAAAAATTGTTTTTTCAAAATCGTTTTTTTTTTTTTTTTTTTTTCGTTGTATCTGCGATGAATAATCATTGTCAAAAAAAATTTCTCAATTTTTTTTACCCGCTGCAATAGCGTCTGCCACAATTTTAAACACGCGATAATGGTCTGCCATTATTATTTTCCGTTAATAATAATAAGCAACCCGCAGTCACTACGTGACTGGCCAAGTATCACGACTAAATTTATGAAATACACAGAACAAAAGGAATTTTGGCCGCAAAAAATTTTTATTTGCACCAATCAATTTTATGCATTATAAATTAAATGCGAAAAATTTTCTTAGGGCGAAAAAATATTATTTTGGGCAAGAAATAATTTTTTGCGCTAAGTAATTTTTTTATAGTTTTAAATAAATTTTTGTTTTCAATTCACAATGCTAAAAATTTATTGGGGTAAGTAAAAATTTTCTTTGGGCAACTAAAGGTTTTTTGCGTCAATAAATCCTTTTTTTTCTGTGTACGGTCTTTTGGGTTTGAGAAGCTTTCTATAATCAAAAGAGACTATAAAAATATGTTATTTTGGAATTATTAACGCGATATAAATAATACACCTATATATTCAGTGATATTCAGTCATATTTAGTGACACAATAATTAAAATATTAATTTGTTTGAAAAAAAAAAAAAAAAACACAATTCTTTTTTTTCCCGCGTAATTTGAATGTAATTCTAATGATATAAATAAATCTAATTATCTCAATACTCAGCAATAAAAGAGTTTAAACTATGAAAAGGCACTAATTCAAGTCAAGATTTTTCTAACGATACCAAATTTAATAACATTAACCAGTTCTATCATATATATATGGCGGGAACAAAATTTACCTTATTCTCTTAAGATTATATTTTGAAATTACAAAACGGCAGACATGGTCAAATGTATTCAAAATTTGCCAAAAATTGATACCTGTCTTACCTGCGCATTCCCCGCGTCCACCACTTTGGGCTTAGTGAGTCCCCACCCTGGTTCAAAGTACTGATTGAAGAGAATTGAGAAGCGGTCACTCCAAGCAAACTGCATATCTATATATACAAACAAAAGAATTAAAATTATTAAAAAAAATTCGAATTTCATTATTTTTAATTCTTTTCAATCAATATTTTTTAAACAGGGCACCTCATGTACGGTAGGTATAGGAATCTCAATGTACAAAAACCCAGGTCTGGTCAAATACATACAGGTATCCGCTCACTGGCTCTTAGGCTATAAGAATTCATAGGAATTATATAAGAGTGTATGGATTTATATTAATGTTCATTTAGGAAACCATGGGTATGTAATTTACTATTCATTACAGCTTAAAACCGAAATTACAACACTTCCCATAATATTGATTATTTTATATAACAACATGTGTTATAACAATCACTTTTACAACTTCTGTCAATATAATTATTTTCTTTTTGGTTAGTTTAGCTTTTCCTGATATTTAGTCCGTGCGCGCCCATGTCAGATGCTCACAGTGTGGTTCAACCGTCCCTGAGAGTGATGGTTCAATTGACCATATGATTTTATTTAAATAATGAGTTTGAAAACAAAAATATTCAAGAACTATTTTACTAGAAGTAAAGGTAGAAATTTAAGACTAATTTATGTAAGAAGGTATTGCACAAAAAATTTTAAGATTACACTTGAAAATTGAAAAATTATTAAATAATTTGTCAAGAGCTAAAAAAAAAAGTTCAGCTGTCTAAAAACACAAAAACTTGGGTTGTTTAAAATTAAATCATCGTATTGGTTCCAAATTTTGGTCAGATTCAGATTTAATCTATTAAAATATAATTCCGAGAGCACGACTCATTTTTATATTTTTTTAGATTTTTTAAGCTTACTGGTTCACTTCTCCCACGGTTCAATTGACCCCACCCTTCCCTACGCATTTTTAAATAAAATATTTATACTGTGAATACTTAATAAACTCTTTAATTAATCGATAAGTAATTAATAAATACTAAAACTAATATTAAATTGTTTAAACCAAAATGGAAGATGACAGTAGTAACAAGGAAAAAGGGTCCAAATCGCTAAAAAGCAGGAACACAAAATTCAGGAGCAACTGAACATTGATAAATAGCCCTGTTAAGAAAATCTCATAGAATTCATTAGATTATCATAAATTTCCATAGAGATTTTATTAGAATGAATGAGTTCTATGGCAAGTGCTATAGTTAAGTATAGGGCCTTATACATACAGCTATAAGAATCTATCGAATTTTTCAAGCAGGGAGTACACAGAAGAGGATTGTGGAGGAAAACAGATACGGCAATACAACAAGAAGGTAAAAGCTTAGGTAGCTATGTTTAGTTTTAGTTTTTTCAGCCATGGGAGTAAGTGATTGATGCCGTCTTCTAGTGCACTTATACATTCTTGTTCATTGTTACCTATAGTGTAGAGTGCTGTGTCGTCCGCTTACTATTTTGCATTTTTTGTCTATGTTCTCATTTATATCTTTTATGGATATGTATGTATGTTGTATTGATATGGATATATTAGATATAAAGACTCCGCGAACGCTTTTCCTTCTCTATTCTTTATTTTCTGAAGTTTTTCGCTGGATTCTTTCCAAATCTTATTGACTTCTTTCTAGTTGCCATTGGATTAGTTTTGTCTGTATGTTTTTAGGATCTTTTTTCTTACGTTAATTATGTCTTCACATTCTTTGTTCCACCAAATCTTTTTCTTTTTATCTTTTTGGGTATTGTTCTGTTGTATTCCCCCTATCTCTTTTGCGCCATTCTTTAGTAGTTCCTCTCGTATGTTGTCACAGAGTTTGGTACATACTTTCATGTGATTTTCTGAGCGGAATTGTTTGTTTTCGAGCTTGGTTATGATCTTTTCTCTGAAATCGTCCCAGTCTCCTTAATTGTGGTAATTTGGGATCTTGTCTCTTTTGAAGTATTTTTTACATCGCTTATAGTAATCTGAATGACGATTTGATCGCTGTCTAGAGTATTATTTTCTTGGCTCTGATTGACGCAGATGTGGCTTCCGTTGTTTAGTATGTATAGATCTGTCACTACAGCGAGATCTCTCCCTATTTTTGATGTGCTAGCGCTGTCCCATTGGACATTGTGAAATTTTAAGTCT
This sequence comes from Microplitis demolitor, assembly GCF_026212275.2. Taxonomy (NCBI): domain Eukaryota; kingdom Metazoa; phylum Arthropoda; class Insecta; order Hymenoptera; family Braconidae; genus Microplitis; species Microplitis demolitor. Next base: position 16,592,665 of record NC_068549.1, on the reverse strand, counting down.
ACTCAGAGAGGAAAGTATCACGGGCCCAGGCTTGGCCCAACTTTGTAGAACCTTGGGCCAGGCTTGTAAGCCAGTTTTGGTCCAGTTCTGTGTAAATGTGCGTTTCTGATTTTACGACTTGAAAATCGAGCGCAAAATCCAACTGATTCTACGGCCATCTTGTAGAACAATTTGTATGTTAATTAACACTCCTTAGTCACTTGAGGCCATGTCAGAGGCCACCTAGATGAAATTCTATTTGAATTTAGACGACAGTGGGGTAGTCCCACCCCTCCAAAATTAAAATATAAAAGGGCCAGCGAACACTTGTTCGAGGACTTAGGCCCTGGCTTACTCTGTCTCTTTCGATGACAGTCATTTTAGCTGTACCAAATTATGCGTCAGTAGTTAGCCATGTTTCTGATATTAGGAGAGTGTTATTCTTTATACTGATGGTTGGTATTAGGTGTGATTTATTTCTCAAGCTCCTGCAGTTTCACTAAGCGATGTTCAGATTCTTGTGGCCTTGAGTCATTGTTGATTTATTTGTATTTATCCGGAGGTGTTCTTCTTATTTTCGTTTGTGTTGTCGTTGATGTTGTGGGCTTGATTTGTTGTTTTTGTTTGGTGCTGTATTTGGTTGTTAACATTTTGGTGTAGATTTGTTGTCTCTTTAAGTGGTGCTGCTTTTTGAGAAAGTTGGCTGTGTTCTAATGCTGTGATGTTTGATTGTTATAGGCTTTCAGGTGTGTATACATATATCGGGTGACCTGAGACTACTTGTTCGTTTGGTGTTTATGTAAATTCCATGCTTATTGTGTTTCGACTTGTGTAAGTTTGGCTTGTATCCAAGTCTTCTGTGTCAGTTCCAAGATCCTGGTATTCCTCTTTGTCGTCGGTTGTGACTTATGTTCTTTCGTTGTAGACTGTGTCATATGTTTGATTGTTGTTTATTTTTCTTTTCTTTCTTTTGGTTTCGATTGAGTGATTGACTGAGTTTTTTCTTGTTTGGCGAAGGTGCGATGTTTGTTCTTCCTGTTGTGTAGAAACTGGGCTCGTTTGCTGTCCTTAACTTGGCCAGCTGGTGTTTAGCCATGCGCCTAGTGTGTATTGCTTTGGGAAGATACAGTTATCCTCATCCTTTGACTGTTTTTTAAGCCATGTTTCGCCGTCGTCTGCATTATTTAAACTATTAATATTAATGATTTTGTGAGCTTCTTTTTTGTTGATGTTGAGATGTGAGCTGATTTTTATCATCATGTTGTTGTTTGCTTTGACTCTGCACGGTCTGTCGTCAGCTTTGTATTGTTCTTTGCAGTTTGCGCGTTTGGTTCTTCCATTATAGCAGTCTTTTATGTTATGCTCTTCTGAGCATGCTACACATCTTTTTTTCCTCTGTCCTGTTTTTCCAAGTGTCCTATTCTTTGACATTTTTTGCATTGCTTGAGTCTGAATTCGAAGGGGTGTATTTTGACTACGGTTTTGAAAATCTTTAATTGAGTTGGTAGTCTTTCGCCTTCGAAAGTAAATTTGACTGTCTCTTTTGGGATTCTTTCTTGATTGTGAGCTTGGATGGATGCTCTATTGTATTGTAACGGGGTAGAAATTTGTCAAAGAAATTTAAATTTGAAGTCGACTCACGCCAAAAGCTGAAGCGAACTCCTTCCACAACAACGGCCGATAAAGCAATCTTCCACTTATCGCTAAGGTCACTGCTGTCGAGTTTCGGGCAGTTGATATTTTTTAGACGTTGGCCAGCCTGCAACTGAGGGGTATAAAGCTTCCAGGTTGCAAGCGATCGGCCTCTTGGCTATTGGCAGTCATCGGGTGCAGACATTTTTCCTGACCACATCACTACTTTCACAATTGTACTACAACATCAAGTACTAGTCATATACGCCATTCTATTTAGCCAAGAGCTTATAAGCCCTCGTGTTGGGGAAGCTTATCTTATTCAATTATATTTAATTATTAATTATATTGGAAAATTGTTGCGGAGTTGGATTTTGGAGATTTGGATTGCTGGAGGACAGTTAGAGGATTGGAGGATTTGGAGGTCATTGGACCGGACGTTGGATTAAAGGAGGTCGGAACGTTGGAAGGAGTTGTATAGTTTGAAGTGAGTGGAGTTATCTTGTTGGTTAAAATCATTGTAAAACATTAATTATTGATCATTCGAGTCATTTGTAATTTATGTCAATTTGTAATTAATTAAATCAATAGAGTTAGTAATAATTAAATTGTCAGTCGAGTCGTTTGTTGAATATTCTAGAATTGTCGAGTCAACTGCATCAGCCATCTTTACTTTATTGTTCATTCTCGATAAATCACGCTAATAGGGTTAAATTACGATGATTCATGGTGAAATCACGGTAATTTCTCATAGTGATTCGAGGTAAAATCAAGGTAGAATCAAGATGATTGCATAACCGAGCAATGGAGATTTACCATGATTCACTCTTGAGAAATAAAGTAAATACAGTCGAGTCTCGTTATGAGTCCGCTCGTTATGAGTCCGTGAACCAGGATTTCCACGGAAGACCTTCCCCCTCCACAACGTGAAAAAAAAATTAATTTCAGAGTCTCGATATGAGACCGTATATTCATGAAAAGAAATTAAGAGTTTATTTATCATATTAGTCCTATTTACATATAAGAAACATAACACTCAAGTCAAACGGACTCATAACGAGATACTGGAAACAATCATGTACACACTCACACGCTTAAAAAGTAGGGGAAGTTCAACTCACGACTGTCGCCTGCGCTGACAGAGTGGGGGTACACAAATTCTTAGAATTATATTCCCCTACACCCCTTTATGCGGGTTCATAACGAGACTCGACTGTATTGGGGAGGGGACAGTCGTTGGTGTTAGGCAGCAGCAGCGGAAGTAATTCAGTGCTCGCCACGAGATTGAGCCCAGCTACTTGGAGTGTCCCTAATAAGATAGATATTTTAGAATTGTTATATTCCAAATTCAAACACGATTTTAGTCGAGTATTCCTCTGTCATTTGACAGAGAGACAAGTACTTTTTTGGATTGTACTATAGTATATTCTATTATACATCATTACATTAATATTTATCATTAATGGTTACTTGAATAATTTTTCACGAAATAAAAAACTACGTTTTAGATAAAAAAAAAAAAAAAAAGAAATCAACACGTCAACCTTTCAGAGAGAGAATACATTTCTGACTGAGAAAATTTTTCGTTTTTATTAAAGAAGCAAACTTTGAAGCAAGAAATTTTTTTTTTTTTGACCGAAGCAACTTTTATTTTCACTTGTAATTTGTTTTCGGAGCAAGAGAATTTTTCTTGTGGCAAGAAAAAGTTTCATGGCTCAAGTAAATTTTTTTTCGTTCAAAACGTTGATTTTTTGGAGTAAGATGACTTATTTTTTTTAGCCAAGAATTATTTTTAAACCAAGAAATTTTCAATTTTACTTTAAAAATAAATTTTTTTGGAGCAAGAGAATTTACTGTCTTGAACCAAAATAGAGTTTTTGAATCAAGTGTTTCATTTTTATTGAATCAAGGAAGATAAGATAAAAATTTGGAAGACAATGCTTTTCTTGAACCAAGTTAACTGTTCTTTCTGTGTAGAATTATTTCCCAGCTGATCTTCAAAATTTTAAGGGTGTACTCTTAGCAATGTATGGCCGTGCATGTTCATGAAAGAAAACGCTCTCTCATGTTGTAAACATGATTGAGCATGTTGGTAATGAATTGGTATATTATACTTTTTTCCGTTGCTGTATTTAAGCCTCGCCTAGTAGCAATTAAATAATCAAATTGAGGCTCTAGCTGTTTATGCCTTAAGTAAATTGTGATTATTGTGGTAGGTTTAGGCTTGCTATGACATCTGGTCACTAATCGTAGCCACGGTCAAAGGATGAGTACAGTTAGATATAGAGGAAAATATTGTAAGGTGATGTAGAACCGTTGTCTTTCTTTAATATATTCACTGAAAGGTTTTTAGGCAAGAGTACAGAGTTTGGTACTCGTTGCAGTTGTTCTGATCGAGTAATTGTTGTACCAGGACAAACTCTCCTGCTGACCGTAGATTTGGTGTCGAGCCAAATTTACCGTAGTATTTGAAAATTATTTTAATCTAGTTTTATTGTTTATTTTTTTTTTTTTAATTGTTCCAGTGTATAGCCGCATGTACGGCCTTGTACATTTTTTGCCTTAACATCGCAGCTGCTTCCTCTTTTCTGTTTTCATTGTGCGGCTGTGGCCCGACTTGTCAGTGTTGGCATTTCTGGCAGAGTGTCTTATCGGCTCAGGGCCGCAAAATTATCATTTGTGTTAAAAAATTATCGTACTTAGAAATAATTTTTTTTTTTTAGCATTTAAAGTTATGATAATTAAACACAATCATTAGATTAAAATATTTGTATATTTCTGTTATTAATAATGAAAAAAAAATTGGTTACTTATACATAATGGTTTTCTTGTAAAAATTTAAATATCGATATTTTTGAAGAAATTTTAACAATATAATCTAGATGGCTCACTATTATTTTTTTAAGTGCTTAAAATGAATGCAAATGATTAATATTTAACCAAGCTCACCGATCATTGTAAAAAATGATAAAGTACAGATATTTAAAACGTATCTTATTATAACTTAAAAAGCTCATAAAAAACAATCTATGCAAGAGTATTTTTGAGCTCTTCGAGCTCGAAAACGGCATGAAGTTTTGGAGGTAGCCCACAGGGCTAACCGATGCCCAGACTTATTAATTCATGTTTCTATAACTTTTTAATGTAGGTATTTTTTTGATAGGTCAAGAGCGGGCAGCATAGTAGAAATTTGAATTTTGGCGGAAATATTTGAAAAGAAAAACTATTTTAAAATTATGTTATGTTTACTGAATTATCGTACAATTCTGTCACATAACGACATCTCTATGTTCGATCGTACAAGCCACTGAAATATGTGATGTGTACGATAATTATGTGACGAATGCTAACACTGCGACTTGTACTTATACTGTAATGTACCATTACGGTAATACCCTACCCCCCACCTTGGCTGTGGGAGTATAGAGGCAAGGGAAACCACAGAGAAAACCATTGCCAGTACAGTTCGGTTTGGGTGAGGCTCTAGTGATCGATAAAATTCCCATTTTACCGACCACTAGATCTTCATCCCTCGCCTAACGGTCAGAGACCTCCGTTCGAGCTCAACGCATGGCTAAACGGTCACCCAGCCAAGTAGCAATCCTGCTGGATGCTGCTTAACTTGGGTGATCGCCCAAGCCACATAAGAACCGACCGGCTGCCTCTGCCGTCTGATCTAGTTTTATTATTAATCTTATCAGACTGTTTATATATTACAATTATCATCATTTTCTGTGTGACACAGAATTATCGTATTAATCAGTACTTAGTGTAGATCGACATAAGTGTGGCTTCATTTTTATGACATTACCTGTCAATTCCGAAAAAATTTGTAATAAAAAAAAATAGCTCTCATTTGTTATTGAAAATTGTTTAAGAACATCGAAAAAATTACCCTACTTGAATCAAGAAATATTTTTTATAATTATAGTGTATATAAGTAAAATAGTCGTCTAGAAGTTTATAATTCAGTTGATAATTAAAATAAAAAACTTTCTTATGGCTAATTAAACATTTTTTTACTGTAATACTAATACGTTTTATAATAAATTTATAAGAAAAACGTTATGTTTTTCGGAGATTGATAAATAATTGACTCTAAGCGATAAATTTTGCATAATTTCTTTTTTTCAATATGTCCAAACATACTTACGCCTAAAAAAAAACTTGAAATATAGTTTGAAGTATTTATCTGTTGGTAAAAACTTAAATTTGTATAAATTTCCTCAAAAGTCATAAATTAAATTGAAAATTTCCGAATTAGTTATCAAAAACTGTTAAAATCGATATGCATTAAAGTTTGATGATGAATATCTTTTAAACGCTTAATTTAATCAACTAAGCATAAGAGACCATTTTTGTAGAGCATTTAATTTCCTACAAAAATATGGATTGCCCATATTTCATAATCTTCATTTGTTTACGAGTTATAAAATTCATAAACATAAATAAAATAATCAAACTTCAATCTTCAATACTTTTTAAATGGTAAAATTTGCGATAAAGATGTGAGAAACCTTTTTTTGTAGAGCGTTGAATTTCTCAAAAACAAGTATAGAATGTTTTGCTATACGATCAATTAATGAGTGAGAAATACATTTTTTTTCTGAAACTGAGGAAAAAATCAAAAACTGTAATGCGGAGGACTTTTCTATCGAAATTAAGCGCTCATTTTTGATGAGAGTTTTCTAGAGGTGTCTAGCAACCAATTTTTCCGTGTAGCGAGTAAAAAAAATAGTCGATTTTTTCGACACACCCTAATATTATATAGATATGTTGAATTTCATAAATTACACCGCCATTCTTTAATCATATTAAATAAATAACAGATAATCAATTTGTCTTAATTAAGAATCATATCTTATGATCGAATAATGTCACATGTTAATTGAAAACTGTTGTAAATTGACATTAAGTTTCTACAAACTAAATTATTCAACTATTTTCTTTGTAATAACGTGTTATTTTATTATAAAAAAATGTAGTACATGAGTTGTGAATATGATATGATATAATTATCAGAGAACAATATTGACATGGAAGCAAAGCTTCTTCAAATACTATTCTGGAAGTGTGCAATTATAAAATCTGAAAAAAATATAGCGCTATAACTTATTAATAGACTAGGGAGGCAACAATTAGAATCCTTTTTTTCTCTTGACTTTGAATTGGAAAGAGTCATTAATTAAATATCATTATAATTATAAAGTTTCATTTGGTTTTGTCTGCCTTAGTACACTAAAAAAAAAAAAGAAATATCTGTCGCAAATAAATCAATTTATTTATGGCTTTTTTTTTTATATTTTTTAATGACAAATATATATATTTAATGCAACTAAAAATGACAGTTGATTCAAAGAATTTTATAATGATGGAAACGTATAATTTGTAGTAAGTAATTAATATCGCGTTACAAATGCCATAAGGGCGTATCAGCCTATTATACGCCCTTATGGCACCCGGGTGCCACAAGGGCATACCAAAAAATTTTGGTACGCCTTTATGACATCCAGAGTATCTACCGGGAGTCCTAAGGGCGTACCAAAAAAACATTTTTTGGAATTTATAACCGGTTGGGCCTGGCTGGGCTAGCTCTTGTCAAGGCCATGGTTACTTAATATTAACTTAATTAATTTAATCTTATAAGTTGGCGAGGAGGGAGGGGGGGCTCGCCTCGTTCCCTGAAAATTTGCGCTTGTTAATTATTAAAGGAAAGTAATGCCTGGTGATTTATTCAGTGAGAGATTAGGTTTTGCATTATCAAAGAGAAAATATTATATCGATTTAACCAAATACCCATTTACAACATGAAAATTTCCCCAATAGAATTTATTAAAAGTTAATTTAATAGGGGAGGGTAGGGCAAAGTGGGCCCCCTAAAATTTTGAGTTACCCGAATGATTTGGGGGTAAAATGGGCCCCCAAACGCTTAGGGGCCCACTTTGCCCCACCCTCCCCTATATAAGTTTTGATATTTTATTTTACGCGGGAGAAGACCAAGTATAAATTTAATTTGGGAAGAACAAAATCCCACTTACGCTGTACTTTACTGCATGCTCCATTCCTGTAATTGTAGATGGAAAATGACCCTCAATAAACGTAGGCAGCAAACGTGGCAGCAACGTTGTAGGCCCAATCTTCGGTGATAGAAAATGGCAGGAAACGAACAGCAAAGGTGCGGCAACACTCACAAGTTTTATCAGCACAATTTCAGTTTAACTTTAACTTTACTAAATGACCGCGTGTAGAAATTTGGCTCGAAATGTGGTCAATTAAAACGTTCTTCAAATAAATAATTTATAAAATAATCACTGCGGCTATTAACATCGAACGAACAAACTCCAAGGTATCAAATAAATTAAATAAAATGATCACTGGACTAAATGACTAAATGTGACTAGACTTATATCGTTGGATCGGCTCAAGTAAATTATCATGAGCTCTGGGTGTAGAGTAGGAATCTCGCTAGGCGTCATCAGTCCACTACCCTACTGGTCCACTCTGGGTGGTAGCCAGGGCCTAAGTCCTCGAGCAACCGTTTGCTGGCCCTTTTAAAGGAAAAGTCTGAGGGTGGGAAACTACCCCACTATTGCCTCAATAGAATTCGATCTAGGGGGCCTTTGACCTGGCTCCAGGTAACTAAAGAGTGTTGATTAAGGTATAATAGATGGCCGTAAGGTCAATTGGACTTTCGTGCTCGATTTTCAAGTCGAAAATAAAATCGCACTGTTACAAATTGGAAATTTGTGATTCCCGGAAAAAATTTTTTTATACGCCTTTATGCTTTTTCAAGGGTATTTTTTTCGGGATACACCCTTATGGCATCAGCAACGCGATATATTTGTGGTAAAGATATTAAGTTTGTGACAAATAACCTAAAATTCGCGAATACTATACATATATTTGAAGCCCATATTTATTTGCAGCAATTGGATCATTTATTTACCACAAATAAATCACTTATTTCACACAACTAAATTAGTCAAATATATTATATCTTTCTCACAATTAAATATTTATTTGACCACATTCAAATATACGATATCCTTGGTTCAAATAAATCTTAATCGGCTCAAATAAATCTTTTTTTCAGTGTACTAAATTCATTTATGATTCCTTGTTCCATGTGGAGAAATTACAAGAAATTCTCTATGAAATTAAAATTTTTGATTCCCTGTTTAAAAAATCTCGTAGAATCCAATAGTTTCTCATAGAGATTTTATGAGAATGAATGATTTCTATGAGAAGTACTATAGTTAAGTATAAAGCCTTAAGCCTGATTAAGAGAAACGATTCAAAACGATTTGCAATGTTAAATGCCTATAAGAAGGGCGATTCAAAAGCATTAAAAAGTATTTAAAATTATTTTTTTTCTAATCGTTTTGAATCGTTTCTTTTAACAAGGGATACATACAGCTATAAGAATCTATCGGATTTTTTAAGCAGGAATAATGTAATTTATCATATATTCCAAAAGTGATACCATCCCATGCAGGAGCTGCCAGAGTTGAACTACAGGGCCCTACTTGGCCTAGCCTTGGGGAACCTAGCTTTAGGACACCTATGTTGGCCCATGCTTGGATCAAAATTGGGTACTCAGTCCTAGCTATCCCAATCATTATCCGAGCTTGTGCTAAAACTGAGTAACCTAATCTTGGCCGTTACAATGATTACCTGGGGTTGAGCCAAGACTGGGTAACCTAGTCTCGGCCGTCCAATGGCAACGTTCAGACCCAGTAATCAGAAAGACGGCAGTTAGCGCCCAGAGCCCAGCAGATTTTTCACCGAGTTTTTTTCCAAAATTATTTTTTTCCGGATAGTATATCGGAAAACGTTGAGAAAGTTAAAATAGAACCCACCTAATTTCTTCTTGTTTGAGGCGTGTAATAAATAGATCAATACTTTTATAAAACTTACCGTACTCGCAGTGAAAAATTATGTTAGCTGTTTTATTTTATGACTGCATATCTTTTTTTTTTTTTTTTTTTTTTTTTTTTTACTGGAAAAATATCGTATAATTATGTAAATTTTTTCAATTATTATAAAAGTTTTATTTCTTGGAAGTTTCGATCGAATCTTATAAGAAGCAATTAAATTCTTATTTTTTCTAATGAAAATTTAAAATAGATATCAATAAGATTCTATTGTTTTCTTTAAGGTTTAATCAAAGTGTTCGAACAAAAATGTTATTTTGATGTTATGTACATTAAGTTTTTGTTAATATCCTGTAATGAAACACATATGATTATTCAGATGTCTAACTCTCGCTTTGATTGAAAGTTTAATATTTTTTAAATAACGTGTTGCTATTTATTTTTTTAATATAAATTATGTTAGTTCATTTGAGTACTTATGGAGGCTGATGATGGCCAATGGCTGCGATGGTTGGCTCCTTTTCCATGCATGGGTCCCTGCGTGAGGACCGTAAATGAATATGGGCAAGTAGTAATTCATCTACTGCCATAATTACGTAGTAATTATAATGCACAAAATCAATTATTTCAATTTGTTTTATTTAATCGTAAAATCTGAATTTATCGAAATAAAAATGAATTCCTAACTGCTAAGCAAAAATCAACACTTTTTATTGTAATCTATATTACATAGAGAGATGAAAATATTTTTACGCTTGGTTTTCATCAGCATATATTAATATTTTTCTTGTGTTTTGATTGATTTATCTCTTGCAAAAGAAAAATATTAATATTGTTTAAAGATTAATAGTGAGGATTATAATAATAATTATAATAAAAGAGCTATAGAAAACTTCTTACAACTGTAATCGTATCGGCTATTATTGTATAAGGCATGGAATATGGTACTTGTTTCAAGTGATTTTTATTCCTAATTAAACCGTGTATTTACTTATTAACTCAATTTCTTATATTATATATATATATATATATGTATATATATATATATATATATATATATACATAATATATATTTTACATATTTTCGAAGTTTATGTATCTGATAACTACTTACTTATTAATCATTTTAAAACAACTTCAATTTATATCTACACTTTATACTTTATTTTATTTCGTTGATAATCTATTTTGGTATTTAAACAACTAATACAAATTTTAAGTTTGCATATGATGTAATTTAATTTATAGCCAGCTAAAAAGCTCCAAAAAAACTAAATTTTTAACACTAATTGGTTTTTTTGGAGATCACAGTACACGACACTTTTCTCTTTTTCTATTAGTTTTCATTCATTTCTTATAAATTAAATAATTATTAGAGACTTAGTATAATAGGATTGATTCATATATGTGATTCTAAATTCATCACAATATTTTAAAGATTTTCTTCTTAATAAAAACAATAACAATCAATAAAATAATGCAAATACAATAAATTCGATTTATAAAATTAATATTTTTTTCTGTATATTTGAAACGTAGTTCACTTTTATATCATTTGAGTGTTCTTGAGATATATTAATGTTTGTAAGAAATAATCATATAACATTGTGTTATAAACTATTTCAGTGGTAAGATTTTTTCCTCATTGGCTAAATTAATTTATGAATTTTAACCAATATTCAAAAAGTTTTTATTTAAATTAATCTCGCCTATTCAGAACATAATTATCATACTTTCTTGATTGAAATATCTAGAAATATTTCACATAGAAAATCGATTTTCTATGACTGACAAACACGAAAACAATTTGACTGGAAATAGTTTTAATTACGGCGTTGTCAATAATGAAAAAAAAAGAAAAAAAAAAGAACTAATTACTTTGTCACGGTCGGAATGTGTAAAATATTTCCGAGACGAAAAAGTTCAATGAATAAATATAAATAAATATAAATCAAGTCCATTATTATTAAAATTTTCTGAATTTTATTCGACATCATATTCGATTATTCAAAAAAATGAATAAAAGAGTTTTAGGGATATTGATTTTTTTATGAAATTCGATTTTTTTTTCTTTTTTTTTTTTTTTTTTGTTTTTTTTTTATTTGTAATAAAAAAGCAATTCACTCTAGAACGTATGACAGATAATACATTTTTTTAGATGGTATTAGTTCTGATATTGATTTCAAATACGGCGATAACGTTTTGCATTAATCCGAGTAATCTGAGAAACGCGAGGTATAATGGAAAAACAAAAAATCGGCATTTCCAGCAAGTTACAATTCAATTTCTAGTGAGGGTTTAAAAGTGGAGATCAATCGATTGTGGGCTATAAATAATTTTGTTGAGGTTTTAAAGCTTTATTTTCTTAACAAAAATATTGAAAAATCTCGATTTACAATTGCGTTACGAGGGTTCGAAAAGAAATAATAGATTATAAGATTTCAGCCACAGCACTTCTACACGTTTTTTTTAGACGACACGCCAGCGGAGCATTATGTGATTTTGATATAATTCAAAATTCAGATTATGTAATAATTTTTTTTATTAATTAATATACCGGCCCAAATAATATCAACTCTCTCAATCGACAAAAGAATTTTTTACAGGCCAAAATAAGTAACTGCACACCTCAAGCGCGAAAACGCAGAGATTACCCTACTATCGCTCAATTTATTTTATTTACGAAAATTTGTATTGATAAATTATTTTGTTGCAATATATTAACTTATAAAGTTGAATTTTCGAATGATGTATGAAGTATACAAAATGATTGATTATAATTATTTGTGCCTGAACATGCCATTCTAATTTTTGTCGCACATGGGTGTTAACGTTTGAATATTTCATTGCTTTATTTTGCTTTACAAAATATAAAATGATGTTATGACTAGAGATGTTTAAATATTTGCATCTTTCTTTGTTATTGGAAAGTCATATCATTCAATGTAAACTACACATATTTGTATTAATCAATAACAAACGTCATTCATCATTTAGTTACTTTTCAATATTATCAAACTGAACTTTTATAGTAGAATATAAAAACGTAGTATCTAGCAGGTAGACATGCAATACTTCTAACAATCGTGACTTTAAAACATTTGTCGATTGAATATTTACTACGTTTACACACAAATGAGTAGTTGACTAAAAATTCAGTAAAACGCATCAATTAATTACCAATCGATAAGTAATCAAATGCCATTTTTCTTTATCACTGGTTCTGTATTTAATAATTCGATCATCGGTAGTGTTTGTTTTGGCTTTATTTTAATAAATACCTCACTCATCTTTATGTGACTGTAATATAAGTTTTAAGCAGATGCCACAATGTAACGATTGTTAAGTAAATCGTCAAACTTTTTATTCATTGAGTGGTGTATTGTTTCACAACGGTTTTGTATAAAATATAAATTCAAATTTTTAGGTCATCTAATTGGTTATACTTAATTAAATAATAAAAAATTAATCAGTGATTATTAGCTTCACATTCAGTAAATCATAATTTACTTGTTAATAAGGAACTTAAATAATTTTATTTATTGTTATCATCTTTTGGTGTCATTAATAGCAATATTTAACGATCATAATAACTATTTATGAAACAAGGAGAAGTGGTAATTTATGGTATGGATTTGTTCCTGGATGAACTGATAGTGTACGATGTCATATGAGAACAAGTGTTGATCGTCAATTTCGCTTTGTTAAAACAATAATCTACACTCATTTTCTTATCATTCATACAATTACACGGAGAGAAAAATATCGTCAGAATGACTACCCAATGTATCTTCAAATGACGTATCGTCAGAATAACGATTCGTATACCTTGTTTAAGTATACTCACAAGCTAATTTAACAGTCTATAGTATCGTTAATTTGAAGATATGCATCTAGGTTAGGATGAGTATTCATTTATTTAATTTAAAAATACGATAAATAGCATTTGTAAACATATGTAGTATCGTTGATATAGGTATCTGTTTTGTCAGCGTGAGGATCGGTATAGCTAAATTGGCTATAAGTTTTATCTTTTTTAGTTGACGGTTGCCTAAATATAGTTTGCGCGATAATCATGTCAGAGATTCATAAAATACCTAAAATAAGGATACGGATCATCATTTTGACAATCCACTGTGAGGAAACCCTGTATAACTGAATTAGCTTTACGACGTATCGTTAAGTAAGTTGTTGTTAACCCTGATTAACAAAAATGATTTGGAATAATTAAAAACAATTTGAAATAATTTAAAACAATTTGAATCGACTAATATGTAGATATACACTTAACATGAAGCAAATCATTTTTCTTAATCAGGGTATACAGCGTATAGCCAGAATAGCGATACGTATATTTACTCTGACGATATTTTTCTCTCCGTGTAGAGGCGAGTTCTGGGAATTACCATTCAAAATTTAATTTTAAGGTGAAATGAGACCGCACCTCTTTCTCGCATTCGGAGAAACAAGCAGAACTATCTTTCTTGCACTCATAAAGTAAATGAAAATTCCAAAAAAGTTTTTCTCGGAAACGAATTAGAATTTTTGAGGTTACGAGATTTACTGTTCTCTGTTAGAAAGTTCTAAAACCCTCAATTTTGGGCTTCCAATATTAATCATTGAATTAGAAAAAATTGAAAATCAGTTATCGTTATGTCTTGAGAGAAATTCACAACTCAAAATAGCACATAGAGACAAAAATATCATGATTGGAACGATCTAGTGGATCATGATGCGCCTAACGTGAGTAATCTGTACTGCTACCGTTACAATACATTCTAGTCACATACATGATTTGAATGGCTGTCAGCACTATACATATTGTTACTCGCTCTAACTTCTAAATAGCTAAATAAGTATCGTCACAGCTAGAATACTTTATCGTGCTGGCCACAATATTTTTTTCTCCATGCATCTAATTTGAATGTATTTTTTTTGATAATGTATCAATACGTCATATGATAGTAGATATTGTACTTAGAAATGTGTGAAATAATGTCGCCAATATTTCATTTTAATTTGATACTATACTATATTATAATAGAACATACATCAAAATAGCTATTTTCAATACTTATGACCAAAACGAGAGATTGTGGTACGCTTGTATTGGCGGTACAAGTCTTTGGTTATGCCGCTTTGTCTACGAGAACGAATATCTAGATCTTTCTCGCACGAGCGAAGCGATAACCCAAGACGAGTGTTGACAATACAAGTATATCTCATTTCTCATTTCAAACATATGTATTGAACAATAGTTTTTATTACGACTGTCTTTAAAGTTAAATTGAGAGGAATTAAATCATTATTATAACAACATTAAAGCTTTTAGAAAATAAAATTCACAGGTTACAATCTTGAACTGAATAAGAATAACAAAAATATGATTGCAATGCGTTTGCGCGAGTAAATAAATGAGGTGGTAAGAGTATTCAGAGACAAGGCTCCGAATATCTTTTTCTGTCGAAAGTGAACGACGGTCACTCAATAATTTTTAAATATTTCCTATAGCAAATTACTTTTCAGTACAACAGCTGATTTTTCATACATCGTTCTATAATTTAATGAATTATCGAGAAAAAGGTCTACTTTACTCGCACAATAGTTAGAAAAAATAATTTTTTATTTTAGTGCCTTATGCAAGAACATTACACACGGAGAAAAAAAAATGCAGTTTCTACTATGTTTTAATCATAATTATTACAATCGCAAAGTTTTTAACCACTGCCATATTGACATATTAACAATTATGTATAGTCATTCATTAGGTATGTTATATCGTAACCGTTACCATCATGCGTTAGTAATATTTACATTAATTAGTGCCAGTAATGATCGATAATTAATCATGAATACAAAATTTTGGCAAAATTACGTTAATGAAATTAATTTTTCATTGTCTTGTTGTTTTCCTCATCTAATATTCTAAACATTAATTATAAACAATCAACAAGTGTGCTTTAACGATAATTACTTTTTATAGAATGATGATATCAATGAAAATTTGATATAATCAACAATAGATTAGAACGAATCTTAAAATTATCAATAAATGTATTTATTGTTAATAATTATCGTTCAATTTAGAGGTGTAAAATTCGAATACTGCAATGATTGACAATTTTTGGGAAGCTAAAAATCACAATTAAATATAAAATAAAAAATTTTTAATTGCCTCATAGGTTCACAAAAATTTTATACTAAGTTAAAAATAATTTTGAATATATGAAAATAAATATTAATAAATCGGCTATATATTTAGAGAACGTCTAAAATAAAGAGAATAAAAATGATCTCATAATTTTAAACTTCATGATGTAATCACGGAAATCAAGTTTCATATGATATGAAAAAAATATGTGGAAAATTCTACGTATTTTTCACCTTCATAAATTAAAAGAATTATTTATAATATATTCAAGTTCCTTTTTTGATGAACAAAAAAATAATGTACTATTTTCTTTGCATTCATTTTTTTACATAAAATTATTTTCACTACTGTGTTTATAGCAAGTTCCTGTGACTTCTATTTACTTACAGTTTAGTTAGATAACTATTCATTAACCAACTGAAATGAATCAAAGTCACCCTCATAACATGAAAAATATTTTATTAATAGTGACATGACATTTTTTTCGAATTTAATAGTATTTGTAATATTCTATTAATTTATCAGTTTTGTATGTTTTCTTTTCCGTTTTATGTAATAGAAATAATTTATTCTAAGAAATAATATAACATTAATGACTTTGCCTATGTAAAAAAAAAAAAAAAAGAAAAAAAAAAAGGAACTCAAGAACACTCATAAAGCATGAGTTTTCACCGTTCGAAATGAGCCATTCAAAATATGTGTATGAATTTTTTTTTTTTTTTTTTTTTTTGTGACTGTGTGAAAACTCAAGTTATTTTAATAAAATAAAATTATTACACTTTCCAACACACAAATTA
Organism: Microplitis demolitor; assembly: GCF_026212275.2. Lineage (NCBI taxonomy): Eukaryota > Metazoa > Arthropoda > Insecta > Hymenoptera > Braconidae > Microplitis > Microplitis demolitor. The sequence continues at coordinate 16,576,232 of NC_068549.1, read as the reverse complement.
CTTATACATTTTTAATTATATATTTAATCGCAACATTGATACCAACGTTGTTTTTCAACTATTAAATGATAAAAACAAAAACAAAAATATCGATAAATTAATCTGTTTATATATATATATATATATATATATATATATATATATATATATATATTGTTAGATTTATTCATGAACTTAACAAATATTTTTGAAAACATGAATAAATTATAACGATAATTTATATATTGTTTAATATAGGCGTTTAACTATCTGAAATCTACCCTTGTATCCCGGGGAGGTTGATTTAACACTATTTTTCGTATTTTCTTACTACTATTTTTTTTCCAGTTTTCACGTCCTTTATACTTTCTTAACATATCTGAATTTATTACATATATATTACCAGCATTATTGTGCTGTTCGTTTCTATATTTATCTACAACTTCTTTCTCAATCACTTCGCGCTTGCAACTCACAGCCAAACCAATTTGTCTAAGTCAACGTGACCAAGTTTGATTCGTCAGATCTTTTGCCTGTATAAAATTTCCTCGAGGGAATCGGTAACCTAGAGAAGTTGTTCACTAATATTATGAAATCTTTTTTTTGTTTTGCTCCCTCCTTTCCTCATACATCTCACAGCTTTCTTCACTTGAACTAGCCTAGTACCACAATATATCACAAGTTGTCGCTCTTCAACTTTCTTGACAAGGTCGTACCCGATCAATAGCTTCAACACCACAGTTTCTCCCTTATATTTTTTTCCTCTTTTACATGCTCTGGTAAATTTTTAATTTTCTTTTAGGCAGGTTTGACAAATCATAATATTATAACTACGGCATAGAAGTATTACGAGAGCTTATGTATTTTATATACTTTTTCAATTTTCCGTATGAGTTAAAAAATATTTTCATTAATTTATTGCAAGTACTTAGACAAATGTTACGCAGTCGCCTAGAAGTGGGTTACTCGTTTATTTGAACGTATCATCGATTCGGTATCTTTGTTTGTATTTATTTTATCATAGATCTTTGAAATATTTATTATTTTTGTTGAATGTTCACAGCCTCAACGCGCGCTCCTCCTGTTCCACGCTAATATAATTCGTGGATTCTCACTTAATTACCCGCTATACATCGTCATTTTTTTTTTGTTTTTTTTTTCTTTTACTAAATCACATTAGTTTTTTTTTTTTTTTTTTTTTTTTTTTTTTTTTTTTTTTTTTTTTTCAGAAACTTTATGAATAAAATATAAAATGCACTTTCGACTCAATTAATTAAAAAATAGTTTTCAATAAGTAAAAAATCAAACGAAATATAGTAACGTTAAAATAGAAAAGAAGTTTTTCATTATTGATTTTCAATTTTTGTTACCATTGAAGCTTAATGTTCTTAAAAGTTAAAATGAAAGTATGTATATAACTAAATCGTCAAGTGTCGCAGATAACTTAATATAACTATCATCAGAAAGCCGATTGAAATTTTAAAAAGATATGCTTATTGCAATATATTATATTTATTGAGCATTGATGAAAAAACAATAAATAAATAAACTAAATGGTACCGAGGATATTTACATTTTAGAGGTGGCTTTAGATAAGAATAAGTAAATCTTAATTCCTTTAGTATGAAAAATAATAAAACAAATCAGAGTATGTCTTCATCAATTTCTTCACTTTTTATTCTATGGTTTTTTTTTTTTTTTAAGTTGTTTAAAATAAATTACTGTAGATTTTATTTTTATAATGAAACTCAAAGTATCACGTTGCTAAGTATGATAGTCGAATTTTATTATCTATTATTTTATCAATCATAGCCTCAAACGATGTTATATACTGTAAGAAATTTGCGGAGTAAAAGTAGATTGAATCTGATGTGAACGCGGAGTGAATTTGGAACGGATGATTTATATTTATTTACTCTCCTCGGAACGAAATTTACTATGAAAGGGAATTTATTTTAATGTTGAAGATCCGGATCAAATTGGATGTGGAATAAAATAAAATCAATCTTACCACGAAATCCTTCCGTTGAAAAAAACTCCTTATTTACTCCGTGTGCAGAGTGACTTTTTTTAAAACTCTGGAACTCCGAGTGACGGAGTGAATTCGGATCGAAATACAATCTATATTTACTTCTGATTTTTTACAATGTAGTATATTAATTAATAAAAATTCCAAAAACCGAGTACGAAAGTGCAAGAATTGAATTAACAAAAAAAAATAAAATAAACCAAATTATCTTGAAGAAGATACAAAATATGAGCTAGTTTCAGCTTTTCTTAAAGTCGTCTTTAAGGTATGATGAATAGTATGAAGATGTACAAAACCTTCAAGCGTAGGAACAGTTGATGGTTGAACGAATAATAATTCTTGGTGATGCAAATAATTGCGATGATGACGATGAATGTCTTGGGACTCCTCGGGGCCAGAGCACCGACGATTAAAGTGGTGCAGAGGGTGCGGGAGGACGCGGCGTAGCAGAAGGGTGGGCTGCACCCTACGCGCACCCCTTACCTCCTCTCACTTGTCCTCAGAGTCACCACGTGGCGATGTATCTGTGTCTTGTCTCTCACTGAAACAATTTGAAGAACAATTTTTATCATAAGTATCAAAAACCGAACAATTTTTTTTAATAATATTTAAAAGCTTTGTGAGCTGAAAGTTGTAGGACTCGCTTACAGTTTCAACCATTATTCAAATTTTTCGCATAACATTATTCATTTGAATCATTAAAAAAATCAAGAAAAATGAAGGAGTGAATCAAAATCTATTCTTTCATGAATGTTTTTTAATTATGTACAATGTAGAAGATTTCAATAGATTATCGTCTATTGTTTTACGAAATTCATATCAAACTATATATATAGTATTAATTACGTGACAACAATTAAATGTAGAATACAACTGATTTGAATAATCGATAATCAGTGCAATCAACAATGTTGATCAAGTGTATTTTGATATGTAAATAATCTTTCGTCATTTGTAACTTAGCATAACATTTTTTAAATAAAAGATCTGAAAAAAGTTAATCACGGATCAACTAATAAAGCTTATATATCATCTTCACAATGCTTTTGATGTTAAAAAAATCTATTGTAAAGATGATAAGGCAGAAAAATATCGAAAAATTCAATCTTCTTGAAAAAATAAAAAATTTTTTTCCAATAATTTATTTGCTTTTTTTATTTTTGCTGTACGAGTATTTTTCTCTGAGTTACATCATGTTGAAAATCGTTGAAAAATATACGATTTTTTTTATCTCTTAATTTCTGTTAATAGTGTCTTTTAATCTTGTCGAGTTTTAAAAGTTTTGGTGAGCCTTTTCGATTGTCACCAAGAACGTTCAAATCAGTTCATTCCATCCAAAGATATCGTCGGACAAAAATTACAATTTTTCATTGAAGATACGTTTCACCGGCCTAACAAATTTTTGAGCTCTTCGAGCTCAACAAGTAATAATGTTTCCGAGCTCCCTGAGGCGGTCAGGCGGTTTTCAGATTTTTTTTTAAAGATCCCGCCTTTTTGTTTTAGATGCCACTCTTTTTTTAATCCTACTGCCACGCTGGTGCTGCTGTCAGTAGTTGATGAAGAGAAAAATAAAAAAAATAATAATAACAGTAAAAACAAAATTGGCAGCTAAATTTTTCGTTAATGATAAGTTTTTGCGATTTGTATTGATTACAATTAAACAAAAAAGATTCAAATAGATTTTAAAGAGGGTTTTTGCGAACAAAAATACAAAGATAATAAAAAAAAATTGAGTCGATGAGTCATGTTTTTTTAAAGTAACCCATGAAAAATGAATCATACGTGGCCATGTATGAATGCTCCATACATGGCCATATATGACTTGATATGACTGTATAGAAATTTTAACTAAATTAAAAAAAAATGTTTGTTTTTTTTTTTCTTTTAATTATTTGGGCGACGCAGAGATTATCAGATATGCGAATAACTGAATTCTTAATTGAAATAGAAATTTTTAATTCAGAGAAAAAACGCTAGACTTATTAATAACCGCACCCGCTTCAGTAGGATTCGAACCTGGGACCTTCCGTACGAGAGACTAACACTTTGACGACTAGGTTATGCGACCGATAGATATAACGAAGTTTAGTTGAACTACGTAAGGTTCAAAGAATATAATCACTTTCAAAAAAGCAAAATATAATCATCAATAGCTGTTAGCGATATCAATAAAAAATTTCCTATTTTTTTTTACACTACAACATCCTGTTTATAAGTAATTGTAATACAAAGCTCAAATTCTTATATATATATACTCGTGAAAAATGAGCCATATACGGCCATGCATAGCCATTTATGATTCATTTTTCACGGAAATCGTGTTTTTATGAGTCCGAACACACCACAATTGACGCACTTGGGGCTTCGGACTAAATCTATTTTTCTTAAAATTAATCTCATTATGACTCAACTAAATATTATATTGGAAAATGTTTCTTGATAAATGTCTCTTAAAATGGTATATACTTTTAACAATTTTGGTGTACTATAAATGAAGTAGAGAGGATTTAAAGTCAGTGAAAAGGCCGAGAGCGAAAGAGTGACAGTAAAGCACACTGAACGTTTTCGCGATTGTGTGCAATTATATTAAATTATATAATAAATTATATTACATTATAATAAATTATATAATATATTATATTACATTATAATAAATTTATTCACTTCAAGTATAAAATCATACTGAAATCATCCTGACGGATAATCAGGGCACATGCGGACACATTCCTGACACACACACACACCCGCGCATTTTCTTTATCATTACACAGAAAAAAAAAATTTACTTCGTTCAAGTAAATTATTTTCTTCATAATTTTATTCGGCTGTACATCCGATAAACACCCTCCACCGATTACTCTAAAAAAGCGTTAAAAGCTGGTTTTTAACAACCACAAGTCAACAAAGTACACTAAAGTTGGCGACGAAGCAACGTTGTTGGTGATTGATTGGAAATTGGGTACATAGATGGCGTTAGTTGAGATCTGTTAGTTTATCGGTACTGGTCCATATTCGGGGCTCCACTTGTTTATTTTAAGCAAAAATAAAAAAATGCACGAATCGCTATAAATCAAGTTTCATTCTTTAGCGTTTGTCGGCTCTCTAAAAATGAATTAGTAAAATTCTCGCGAATTAGAGGATAGTCACTATTACTACAGCTATAAGTATACCACTAATTCAACCAGTGGTATACTTATAGCTGGTTCCCAGTGAATATTCACTAATTTAAAGTGAATTTCACTGATTCACTTTTAGAGAGGGCGGATTGAAGATACTTGTGCTTAATTAGGTGTTTTTGTAAGCCACAATAAGTTATGAATGTATACCAGAGATATAAATTGTGCTTGATTTAGATGTTGAGATCATTATAATTGAATTCCGAGTTGCACTGCACTAAATGACATAATTTACTTATTATTTTATGTACTGACTCTTAAGTCAACCATCAAAACTTATGATATATGCCTGTTTGCCATAATGTGTGTACTTTCGTCCCAAGCACGTTAACGGACTCATCAGTAAGGCTTTGTTAACGTTACTCTTGCCTTAGGCTACATCTCTTACTAGTACGCACCGACGTAAAACACTGTTGTGGGCTTCAGTCAAACACTCTACTAGCAAAGGGAGGCGGATACCGTCCAAACTACTTGCAACAAAATGCTAGGTGAGCTGTCGTGCACCTTAAGATTATTGAAAGAACACAAATATGTTTTTTACCATTTCTTTCTCCCGCGATATCTCTCGAATAAATCAACCGACTGAGATAGCTAAGGCGGCAATCGACGCATTTTATCAAATTCTAGGGCTGACTAGATTTTGAAGTCGATCGTTCAAGTCGTTTCTGAGAAATCACTAAAAAACTAAAAAAAAAAAAAAATTTTTTTCGTAATTCGCATATATTTTCGAGTCTACTTGATCAAATGATCTGAAATTGTTAGGAAAGTTGATGGTCAGCAAGCTCTTTCGATATCCACCTTAACCATCCAAATCGGTTTATTAGTTAAAAAGTTACAAAGAGTTTACACACACAAATACATACACACACACACACACACATACATACATACATACACTCGGACATCATTCTGAAAATAGTCAGAATAACTTCCTAGGACCTCAAAATGTCGACATCTGATGAAAACTCAATTTTCGAAAATCGGGGTGAAAACAATAACTTCCCGAATTGTTGAAAATTTACAATTTTCTTAGCGGGAAGGTAAAATTTTTTTTTTTTAATTCTTTCGATAATGGTTTCTCTTGAACGAATGAACGATTTTGATAGTTGAGGTGGCATTCGACGCGGCTTAAGAAGTTTTAGAGTTGATTAGATTTTGGAATTGATCCATTGAGCACATTAAAAGTTATCGAAAAAATTTTATTTTTGGAATATTTTCGAACGCACTTAAGCGATCAAGCTCAATTTTTCACGGCTTCTAGATATTACCAAGCCGCGTCGAATGACATCTTAACGATCAAAATCTGTTCATCCGTTCAAGAGTTGTAGATATTTACATACATACGTACGTACGTACATACACACATACATACACTCGGACATCATCATGAAATTAGTCAGGTTAGCTTTCTAGAACCTCAAAACGTCAAAATCTGATAGAAATCCAGTTTTCAAAAATCGGACTGAAACCAATAATTTCCCTAATTTTTGAAAATTTTAAATTTTTTTAGCGAGAAGTTAAAAATAGCATTTTTACTTTAAATGGCCACAAAAAATAGAAAAAATGAAAAAAAAAATAATCAGAGAACGTTGGGGGGGGGGGGGGGGCATTTAATAATGCTTTGACTAAATTTCAATGGTTTTTTATTTCGACTACTTTCCAGCTAAGATATAGTGCTCACCGCAAATCATCTATTTCACAATACGTTCTCGGAAAAGCTCCGTCACCGGCTTGTTTGTAGATATTTTTGCATGAAAAAATGACTTAATGTTGTTGAATCCATACATAATAATGTTCAGAAGATTTCAATAAATTTGCTCAATCCATACGTCTCAAAAAAATTCTTAAAAAAAGCGTTTTTTTTACGCTTTAACCTTTACCTCTCCCCTTAATAAATGTGTTAACTTTGAATAAATAAGTTTATTCCTAAAACAAGTAAATAACGAATCTTGAATAATAAAAATTTTTCTTCATCTAAGAAAATCAAGTATTTTGAATTAACCCTTTAATGCTTTGGGGTCTCGAAGGATCTTGGTGTGAGCTGTGTGGGGATAGCGCCAATCATAAAACAGATTTTACTTGTGTGAGTGAATTATGATTGTGTTAGTGTTAAAATGAGCTCCCTCTCTATGTTTTTTAGTTCAGCGCTTGTGCTGCGACAGTGCCGTAGCTAAGATATACAGGATATACATACAAGATTGTTTACATGGTGCTAACCTAAGTATGTAAAAATAATTGTTCTTATATTGATTATTATTATGAACAACAATCAATGTATATTCAATTTTAATAATATATAATTAATAAATTAATATTTCTTTTACATTAATAATATTTTCATTCAATAAAAGTTGATGTGTGCTACTGAAAAAATTTTCAATTTTTTGATCACTTATGCCAATTGCACAGACTACGGTACTGTCTTCCATGCCCAGAGTTATCCCCGCTCTTACAGTTCTCCACTCAAATCCTTGGTGGGGTTTCAAGGCCAAGCATTAAAGGGTTAATAAATAAGTATTATAATTCAATCGAAAAAAGAGTTTTTGACTTAAGAAAAGATTTATTGACGTAAGATTTAAAATTCAAGTAAACTTAATACTTGATCGGAGAAAATTCTGCACATAAAAAAAGGATTTTTTGATGCAAAAAATTTTTACTCAAGAAAATTTTTACTTGCCCTAAGAAATTTTTTGCGTTATTAATTGAAAACAAAAATTTTCTTAGGGCACAAAAACATTTTCTTGAGCCAAGAAAAAAATTCTCGCGCCAAGAAATTTATTCCAGTTCTAAGAAAATTTTTGTTTTCATTTCATAATGGAAAATTTTTCTTTCGTCAAGAAATCCTTTTTTTCCGTGTGGCCTTTCTTCTTTGATCCGAAAATTTTTTGGACTCAAGGAAATTTATATTCAGCCAAGATAGTTTTTTTTCTATGTGGGTGGTTCAAAATATATGTAAAAACAAATAATATAAAATTGATTTTCTATTGTTGACATTGAAATCTTATTTTTTCTAGTATGCATTGTATGCCACTCCATAAAAATGGGTGAGCGCAGCAGAACTTGGTTGACATATGGATGACGAACGACATTTGAATAATGTAACTTTACCTCTTGAGTCGGAGTCATGGACGGGAATAGTTTTAACCACGTTTTTCGAGGTAATGGTCGCATTATTAGAGCAAGATAGATGGTTCGTATTGATAAGCTGCATTTACAGACAAAGTTTCACATAAGTCGCTTACAGGTTATATGTATACATCAAATAATTATCTTGTGGTTTAATAATACTTGAATTCTCCTATACCCATGTTCTCTCGACTTATTTAAATTCATATTTAGTCATGTTTATTAACTACTTGTTGCGAAAATTCTGGAGTAATAAGAAATTACTCATCTAAGTCCATTTTTAAAAATTAAGTTTTGAACTCCACATACGTATGAATGTAACTATCTCATGTATCTCGAATAAAACGGTGGTTTTTAGTGGATGAGTTGACGAGATGTTAACTGGTATCAACAGCCTTCCCATCCAGGGGTTTATTCAAATTCAAGCCCTGCACGATCTGCGCACCTCTAACGGTTTATTTCGAGGAGAAAGTTCTGGAACACTCCTGATTGAGTTTAATGACTCAAAAGTAACAACTAACTTCAACGGCTCAATAACACATGAGATCAATTCAGAGACAGAGCTTCAGGATAACTCTAGCGTAACTGGATCGAGGAGGATTTGCTTCGACACGATGTTCAGGGTTGCGACAATGATATTAAATCAGCTTCTCTGCTATCTTGCTTCGAGGAATCCCGCATGAAAAAACTTTATATGTGGAAAAATATATTTTAAAATATATGAATATTATAATGTGATATATTGTACAATATATAAAATAATATTTATATTTTTCCCGTATTAATATATGATCATATATTGAACAAAAATATATCGTTGCAATATATTAATTCTATATTTATCAATATAACTTTTTTTGGGTACATTTAACATAAATATCTTGGTATATTGTTTTTTGTATTGATACATTATATTGAAAGTGGTATATTAATTAATACATATAGTATGATGTATTTTTTTTATATATGTTTCCCATTACATTGCAAAATATATGGTACTCCATATATTTTGCAATATATAACGTCCAATATATTAAAAAATATATGATACTATACATATTTTCTGTCATATGGTGTGTTACATAATAACAACGGCACATTTTAGCTTGCAATTTTTATTTCTATGCTATCAGACAGTTTCTCGAAGAATATATGTATATAAATAAAGATTATAATTTTCAATAAGCCGAGAAAAATATAATTTTTAATATATTGGAAAAATATAATTTTAATATACCGCAAAGCATAGATTTAAACATATAAATTCATCCATTAACAATCAATTATACAGAGACAATATATTACTAATTATATGAGTCAAAGTATATGGAAATATATATAAGGTTCTTTATATTATACTTTATAAGTTACATATATACTACCCATATATGACAAAAATATATTGAGCATTATATGAGATAATATATATCGAAAAATAAAAAACATAAGATAAAAAGAGATATATTTTAAAAAATACATAATTTAATATATGTAAAAAACATATTTATGAATTTAGATATTTTTGCCGCTACATATTTATCACATACTCACAATATATATTTTTAATAATATATAGCTTTATCATGCGGGATAGATTACTTCTGAGTGGTCGAAAAGGTTATATGCTGTTTTTCGGTGTCCAGAAAAAGGAAAAAAATCGACAGACACTAAGTGCTCACGTTTAAAAAATGTAATGAACATTGGGTTGCTGTTAAGCCCCCAAATCAGAATATATAAACATATATTTTATAGATGTTATTGCTTTTAGCCTGAAGAGACAGTGAGTAAAATTAAATTGCTCAAATATCGAGCGAGTTATTAGCTCGGATTTCCGGGTCTCAAGCAGCGTCATATGTTTCGGCTAGCTGCCGGCTATGACTACAGTCGCCGAGTCTCTTTTTAGAAGATATATTCCCGTTATTTTATTGACGACAGAAGAAAGTTCTTGTCAACAGACAATTTATTTTATATTATCATATAAATCATCATGACTCTATTTTATATTTGATAAGATGAATTGAGTAAATAAATAATTGAATAATTATTCATTAATTTAGCTTATTTTAATCAATCATTTCATAATTAAGTATATAATCTAACTGTTTTTGTTTGAATAATCTCCAAAAGTAACACCGATTACTTTCAAAATTTAATCTGCTTACAAATTAATTAAATCTTTTTAATTACTGCAAGAATTATCGATATCGTTGAATTCATTCGACAGATATTGCTGATTGAAAATTTCAAAGTCATGCTAAAATCAATACTTTATCTTATCAACCCCTTTTTATTGATGTAAAAATTATTTTAACCAGATATTTGGTTTGAGAAATAAGAGAAAATTAAAAAATTTGCTGCATTGTCATCTTCAAAAAGAGGATATTTCAGATTGCTACACTGTTATTTTCGTTTCGTTACATGCCTATCTCAATTTTTGTGAGAAAAAATGTTAAAAAAAAAAATGTAAGTGAATAGCTTTACAATGGCACTAGATTAATAATATTAAAGTCAGCAAATTATCTTTCAAATTCTTACAGGTAATAAATCTAAAGACATTGTATTTATCAATAGATTTACATTATGCAGTAAAATAAATGCCCGTTTATTTGCAAATATAGTTGCCAACAACTACTATTAGATCTTAATGACAAATCTTTGACATAATGGGTCATAATCTGAGAAAAGATATAGTTAATCACAATTGAATTACAATTCAACATAATCATTAGGGTGGTGCAAAAAAACCGACTATTTTTTTTCTTTGAGTTTCTTATGAAAATTTGTTGGTTTTCAATGTTTTAAGAAGATTCTCCAAAAATCAGCTCGATAAAAAATTTTTAAGAGGATGCTCACGAATTTTTAAAATATCAAAAATGATCGAAATTCGGCTTTTTTATTTCAAATTTTTTTCTTTCTCACGGCAGCAATAGTTTATATTTGTGACATCATGACTACGTTGAAAATTTAAACCCAATATTTAAATTTTTTAACCTCGCTCAAGAATTTTGAATGTTTCTGAGTGCTGTCTTCTGAACGTTTTCGAGCAACCCTTAAATACTAATAATAAAGCTTCTTGATTTTTTCACCATCAATTGGCATCACAATTAATTAATGTAACGGAACCTAAGTCCACCTCCACCAACCGGAAGCCGAGACCTCGCCCTTTTGGGCATACTCGCGTTGCGCAAATCCCCTATTTTCCACCATAATATTATAAAAGCGAAACATTGAGCAAGCTCAATATTCGCGGATGTTATAACCCTTAGGATCAGAGATCCTTTGCATGTGGGTGCCGAACTAACAGCCACTACGAGTCCGACCGCAAATGGGCCCATGCACTCCTTCCGTCTCAGGAAATAAAGAGACTCTTGGTCGAAGTGGGGCTTGGAATGGGCCCCCCATAGTACCAATTTCATGTATTGGTCGACATACCACAGTTGGTCAAGAGGGGACATGGTTTCTTCCCCTGCCTTCCTGGGAAGACACCCAGTTTCATTTACATTCATTCGTCCATACTTCAGCACATTCGCACACACACCTAACTTCGGACTGACACCCGGGATGCACAGAGTCCTCACAAATCGTGAGTTCTGTACACCCATGCCCAGAAGCTCCGACAACAACTGAGTGGATGCCAGTTAAACCGCGATCTAGTAGTCTTCTTCTCCTTCCTCTCGGTGCTGGAACTGGCTGCTGAGCTTGTGGTGGAGACAATCTTTGCTGAAACCATTAAAAATTTTAAAGGAGTCTAGGGATGCGGCAAGAACCCGCCCGATTTGTGGCCACTCCGCGACCCACCCTTCTATGCTCTGGAGCACCTTACGCTGAGGTTCGAACTCGGTGCATTTTAGCAGTAAGTGCTGAACGGTATCCCACCCTTTGTTGTAATAATCATAGATAACTTTCATATTTTTATGATCAAGTTCAATAATTATATTACTCTCATTTTACGAGAGGATAATTCATAGCTCTATTTTTTAGAAAAGTTACAGAAAATCGAACTAATTGTTTGCTAAATTGACGTAAGTTGTACTAAGGTTAGATCAATAAACTTTAGTTACTTAGATTATGTGCTTATATTTATTAGTAAATTTTAACACGAAAAATTTGTTAAATTTACACAAATTTTCTGTCAAATTAATAGATTTTATGTGCTGAATTATTTAACATAAAATTTTTGTTAAATGTCAACACAAAAACATTAAAAAATATTAAAAATTTTTGTTTTCCAATCGTTTCTTTTAATAAAGGCGTGAGGCTAATATATATTATATATTTTCAAAATATATGTTCGTCTGATAACATTTGTATTCTAGATATAAGATCTTTTGAGGCATTTGGGTAAAGTTATTTTATGAAAACGGCATATCTAGTAATTTTCAAGTCATAATAAATTGAAAACTATTTTATATGAAACATTAACAATTCAACAACTCTATGACTCCATTTATCAACCTATAAAGTTACACATAGCTTGTGCTATACTAGTGATTTTGTGATGAGCAACCTGATTTTGATCAATCTGCAATCAAACTGAAAAGATTGGGTGAGTTTATTCGTGGATATTGTGATTACTAGCATTTTAAAACTTCGAGAATGACTATTCCTGGGAGTCCTGATTCACAGTGATTCACAGTGAGTTATGATAAAAAAAAAAAAAAAACAAAAAATAATAATTACTAAAAATATGCTAATCCTATTAAATTTCAATTGAAAATATACATTAATTACTAGATTATATAATTTTTACGCTCTTTTGAATTTTTTTATTGTCTCGTTAGGAATTTTTAATCATTATACAGTCGAGTCGCGTTATAAGTCCGGCTTGTATCTTTTTTGTTTTTTTAACCAGACTCGCGTTAGTATGAGAAAGACACTAAGAGGACTGATAACGCGACTCGACTGTATTATGAATAAAAAATGAATCCAAAATCAAGTATTAATATTAATATTTAAAGGTCGCTCAGGAACATGAAAAGTGTTGAACTTAAAAATTTTCGAAATTTTTGAGCGAACTTTAAAATTTTATATTTTGAGTTAAAACTTTGAGAGACCTATGGTGCATTCGCGTTGGGGGCTTACGCGCTGTCAGCACATATGTATAGATATACATTGGCATCTAAAGTACTATAGGATGTGGTACTTACAGCGCTCTAAGCGCCCAACGCGAATGCACCCCTGACAACTTTTGGTGTATAAATATCTGCCACAACGAGAAAAAAATTTAAAAAATCGAATTTTCAATATTTTTGGAATTTTTGGAAATTGTGGGCGACCTCTAAAAAATTTTTAATCGTGCTGATTTCTGAAGAGGGGATAAAATCAATGAAAACTTACAAATTTTCATGCGAGTCATGTTTTATTCAATATAATAGTGAGATAGAATGTAATAGCATTGGTTGTGCCGGTACCATCGACACGAACGACGAAACGAAAGCTAAAAGCGTTGATTGCCTTAGGAATGTTTGTGACAGAAGAAATAAGTGATTTTGGTGAGTTAGAGAGCTAGGGAACGATATATGTGAAGGGATGAAAAAAATTGGGTTCTAAGCACGAGCGCTAATGATGACCGTCTTAGAACTTCAATTAAATTTAAAAAAGTAGATGGTTTATCTAGAACCTTATTAAGTTATATGATTAATTTTACAATATACAATTTATTTGTACATAATACACAATTATTTTTAAATCATTCTGAAATCTCTCTAAATTTTACCGTTGATTAGTATTTAGTAAACTTCTTTAGTTTCTTTTGCTATCCAATTAAGGTCTAAGATTTTCAAACTTAAGATGGAAAAGTGAATGTGTACGAATGAAGCTTAGATTCATGACTAACTACCGCAAGATACACCACAGTCTTACATTCTTGATAATTAATTTTATATAATATATATATATTATAAGTAAGATTTTAATAAGGAAACATGTAAATTTTTATCTAAAAAAAAGGCTAAGGCTCAATTGAAATTAAATATTCGTAGGTGTATCAACTTAAATACAGTTAGTATTTATTTTTTTATAAATTTCAATCTTTTTATGTCTCGTTTATTTCTTATAAAGCTTCTGTTGTGCCAAGTTATGATTCGGAAAGCTGCCAGGCGTGAGATTTGCTTGGAGTCGTTTTTCAAGTCGGGTAATAACGCCCCTGGTGTAATTTCAACTTGGCTTTAAAACATACATATTCTCTCTATTTATCTATTGAGGTTATATCTTCTCATCAAAATACTTTTGTTTATTTTTTTAATAAAATATTTCATTGAAAAGAGCATATAGTAGTACATGTTGTTATTAAAAATGAAATAAAATACTGAAGTATATACATTTAATAAGATTAACTTAAAAAATTTTTGTATTAGTTTATATATTAGCGTTTAAAATAAATAGTATAAAATTAGTATTTTTTTATTGTCATTGAATGCTTTGCTTAACATTTATCATATACGTAATAGCTTAATGTTTGTCTTTACAAAAATATTTCTCGAGTAAGAAAATGTGATCATTGAGTTTTTTGACTTTGTTACTGATGGTAAATCGAATAAATTAACTAGTTTGATGAAGTTTTTGTCCTGGACAGTCCTTCCCAATTGTCCTTGATAAATTTAGACCAAGAATAAAAAACAATACGGTACCGAGATATTTGTAATTTATGTCTGTATTAAAAATCAATAATGAACGAACACGAATATTTTTTTACTTGTAGCTTATATATATTTTACTCCATGCTCCAAGCAGCTGAAAGTTGAATATTGAAAATATATGGTTTTTATATTTTCTAGGTAGATTTCATAAAAGTCTATATCAATCACATTTGTCCTCATGGTGGATTGTTCAAAGAATTTGTCATAATATATCATAAATAGTTGAGTAGCATAGATCGGTTAGCAAATTTAATCAGCTTTCATTTGCATTTTTTGGAGATTCTTAAGACAACTTGTCGCTGCGATATCAGCCTTCAAACGAAAAATGATCCTTTTAGGTTTGATCATTGATATTTCAGGTACCAATGATCGCACAGTATAGTTGAAGGCGGCGTTAAAAACTTGAATAAATTCCCTACAAGATCCTTTTATCAATTTTTGAAAAAGAATTTTTTTTATTTTCAACATCTATTAGAAGTAAGTGCAAATTTTTAATTTTTTCGGGTGGATTGATCAAAGTTTTGCTAAACAATTAAAAGAACAAGTTTCGTTCCTTTAATTATGTAATCTAATCAAAATGAAAAAATAATTTTTTTTTTTACTTTTCTTGCATTTTTGCGTTGGTTACTCACTAAATGCAAGGAAGATACAAAAAAAAAAAAATTCCCAAAAAATCTCAAAAAAAAAAAAAAAATCAAAGAAAAAAAAATTGAAACTCGTTTTTTTTTGTTCATAACGAGATAAGTAAACACAAAATTATATGTAAGAGTGGAGAGAGGGCGAACTTTTAATCCGAATAAAACTGAAAATGAGGGGAAGACATAACGAAACTGTTTATTACACGACTCCATTCTATTTACTCAGACTATATTAAAGTAATAATAATCATTCGATTTACGTGCTCTGGTTTATAATCTTAAAAGTTCATTGGAGTTCACAAAGATAGACTCGTAGGTAAAAGCTATGAAATTATAAAACAAGCTCAAAAATAAAGTCTGACAAACCAAGTTTTAATTTACGCCCAGCGAGGCAGAAGAATGACGAATAGTTATCTTAATGATTTTATGTAAAATTAATCCAACAAGATAAAATTAAGTTATAACCAACCACTTTATTATTTGACCAGCTTCATAATACTATCGATTCACAGGTTTAGTGATATTTGTATTTGTTGAAACAATGATTAGTCTCTTTTCATTCGCATGTATAGAGAATATATCAGTGCTCGTCTTACAATAGTAAATAAGTTGATTTATGAGTAAGAATTTATAATTTTTGTTGCAACAATAATAAATATTACCTACCCCTATCTTGATCTAGTAGTGAAAGAATAATGAGTGTATTGTGAGGATAATAGAGCAACAAAGGAAAAGTAGATGTTACTAACAAACTTTAAAAAAATTCATTGATCAGTTTTATGATATTAGTATAGAAATACAAATATGGGCTTACTAACGTATAGAAATGATATAAAGTTTTAAAATAAATATTAATAATTCATATCAACTTACCATATATACCGAATTGATTTCATTTTTAGAGCCGTTGAATTTTCTTTACACTTATAGGCCAATACTTGCTTTACACTGCTCACATCTACTGATGGGAACCTTGATGTCACGTAAGCTGAAATTATTTAAAAATCACTAACTATCATAAAGTCACGATATTAATTATTGCAAAGAAGGCATATAAGAATGATTTGTCAGCCTTTCAAAAACTTAATTTTACTTTTAAAAAACATGTTTATAATATTGATTCATTTAAGAACTACGTTTATTTTTTCTCAACAATAACCAGGAAATTTTTACTACCAATTATTTTATTTTAATAGTACCCTGTCTTTACTATTCTGGACACTAGAGACACATATTAATTTAGAAACAGTTTATGTCAGAACCGGACTGAATACTGTTCTGGATGTTAATGAGATCTCCGAAGTCTAAGTAACCATTCCTCTCGCTATATATTATAATAAGTGTTCGGATTCTATACAATAATAAGAGCTGTGCTGAGAGGTTTGTATACTGCTCTGTTCTAACTATGAATGGCGACTATTTTAACAGTAAGTAGTCATATGTTTCATGTACTGTGTAGCACAGCACTGGTTATTGTTTAAAAAGTAATGGTACGTGTTTTTTCCTACATTTTTCTTCGGTTACTGCGCTGAACAGCCACCAGTGCTATCTATTTTTCCCGTACAAAAATTTTTATAATATATATAATGTAATTTGAATACCAAATTTTGCTCTGTAATGATTTGAATAGAATTTTTTTTTTTTTTCATATGTAACTCAAGGGGAGCTACTGTAGCTATACTAGCAAACACACGCTTTTTTTTTATCGCTCTGATGTATTACTCATTCTGACTTATATAAATTAATTTTCTGTAACAAATTGCTTTCAATTTTTTTAAAATAAATATTTATTTGTGTATATATAAATCGTGTTCGTAAAATTGGTAGGCAAGGTGTGGAAAGGCCTCAACTCAAATTGGGGAAATTTCAGGGTTAAGTCTCTTGGCTGTTACTGCCTGACCACGTGTTGTGTACACTCTCCGTGGTTTAGGTCTTAAAAGTGTCAATAGACCGGGCGTGGACCCTCGGACATTAGAAGAGTTATACCGTTTAATTCTCTGAAGACCGACACCAAAGACTTACATAATAGTGCGCCGAACAGCAGCGAAAAAAAAACTTGGTGCTCT
Source organism: Microplitis demolitor (assembly GCF_026212275.2). Lineage (NCBI taxonomy): Eukaryota > Metazoa > Arthropoda > Insecta > Hymenoptera > Braconidae > Microplitis > Microplitis demolitor. The sequence continues at coordinate 16,558,580 of NC_068549.1, read as the reverse complement.
AATTAAGGCACTGATCTTTACTCGTGAAAGAAACGGGTCAGCTGGTGACATTAAGGAGTTCTTTAATAGAAAAAGAACCGTCCAGGACAGAGATCTTGATAACTCGTTTATTGGTTTAGAGGATAGCTCGCAATTGGCTAAGAAAACCCATAATTTGCCAGTCCACGTCATTCATTCTGTTTCAGATTTCTTAAACATGCCATTGCACTCAGGAAATTACCCCAGCTTACCGTCTGTCTCATCATTACTTGAAAAACTTGCCAAGCAAATGGAGGATATGCAAAAAGAAGCTAACGCCAATACCATTAGGTTAAAAAACCAAATGAAATCGGGTCAATCCGAAAGCCAGAAAGCCATCGATAATATTAGAGCTGATTTCAGGAAATGTGAAGCAACTATGCTAAACCAATTAAATAACACTATCGAAAGGCAAAACAAAATTAAAACTGAAACTGAAGCTCTAAAAACTGTCACCAGCTACTCTTCGTCAAATACTTCTGCAGTGAAACTCGCTGGATACCAAGTTTCAACTTAGGAAGCTTGAGGACATGGTTCACCAATAGGACAAGATTTCTAAGAAACTAAACATCACAGCCAAAAATCACTGATGTTGCGAATCAAATCTTTTTAATCAAGCCAATAAGTTCATTGAAGAAAAGTTTAACGTGGCTAGTGCCATCGTGATTGTGGCCCCAATCAAGCAAGATAGTTAAGTCCTCAGGGTCAAGTGTAGTAATGAAAGGGTCAAGGATGCAATAAGGGTTGCTAAGTCCAAAGTTGCTGCGTTCTCTCTACCAACAGGTTACCAAGATTACACTGTTCATGTTGCACCGGCTATCAAGGAGAAACGATTGGGCCATGCTAGTGGTGGTATCGCCATAATCGCCAAAAAAATCTTAAATATTGTTATCTTGGACTTTTCTGATAGCTAGCTCTTCGTTGAGGTATCCGCTGGCTCTTCGTTGAGGTATCCACTGGCTCTATAAGCTTTGTTCTTGGTTGTATTTACCTCTGTCCACTTCGAAATTTGTACAGTTCATTGGACTTACTGCAATTAACTATTAAAGAAATTATCCTCTCACACGGTCATGTTGCTTGGTTCTTAGTTGGCGGCTATAACGCTCGTGTAGGACCCCTAGGAAAAATCCCTAGAGACATAATTCTTGGAAATAACCTAACCGAGCAAAGAGTATTCTTCGATCTAAAAATCGACGCAAAGGGACGGAAATTGCATAACTTGATGAACAACAATTTTTTGGTACTCGTCAATAGTTGGTCACTTAGTGACTCCTCTGGAAAAATTATCTTTATTGGTAATGGTCACAGCGCAATTGACTACGTACGGGCTAACATTCAAAGCTTAGAATTTATTAAGGATATGGAAGTGCTACAAACCGAGAACCCTTTCGATCATATTCCTACTTTTCTGCAGCTTTATCACCCTAGTGCTACTTTCTCCTCTGATCACAGTGCCAGTCCTGTTAAAGTTTTCAAAATAATTTACCCCTAGCATACGGATAATTACAAAGTCTTTAGAACGAACATGTAGTGGTCAGCTAGAGTTGCTGCAGACTTCTCCGGTTCCTCAACTAATACGCTAAACTGTAATCTAAATGTGGCTATTATCGAAGGGGCAAAATTGACTGGTATGTGTAAAAAGGTACGTTGCTCAAGGTGCTGCAAGAAAATGCAGGTGTGGTTTGATGACGAATGTAAAGCTAAAAAATATAAGGTAGGGGTCCTATTTAAGCTCTTTAAAGAAGCTAATTTTCTAGGTCCCGGGAAAGTAATGTATGTCAACGCCAAAAAAGCTACAAAGCCCTTCTCAAGGACAAGAAATGTCAGCATCAGGCAAAAATCCTTGACCGATTGGCAAACGTAAAAAACTCCATTGAGTTTTAGGCCGAAGTAAAAAAAATGCAGATATAAATCCAACCCTATCAACTTGGAAACCTGGAATTCTTTTTATAAGAAACACCCCCGAATGAACTGAATGATACTACTTTTTATGGTGTATTAAACCCCTTATTAGATATGCAATTCACAATGAATGAACTAGGACTAGCTATTAAAAACTGCAAATCTAACAAAGCCTCAGGTTCCGACCACATTAAAAATTAATTTTATAAAGCTCTACCTAGCAATTGGAAATACTATATTTTATGTCTCTTCAACAAAGTGTTGGAATCCTAATCCGTACCACGCAACTAATTTTTCTCATTGGTCACAATGCTGCAAAAAAAGGGAAACAAATGTGATCTCTCAAATTATCGGGACATTGCTGATTAATCACATAGCAAAGCTCTTCACTTACATGCTGAACAAACGACTTGAGAAATGGGCCAAGTTCCCTAAGGTGATCCTTGAAACTCAAGCGGGCTTTTGGGAAAGGAGAGGTTGCAATGATAACTTATTTAGTATACTTTCGGCTATAAATATCCGTTTGGGGCAGCGTCAAGCCAAGTTGTACGTCTTATTCGTTTACTTTAAAAGAGCATTTGATTCCATTAACTATAAGCTTCTTTGGATGAAGCTACTCAATATGGGTGTCAGCGCCAAACTAGTGAGATTACTCAGGGAAATGTCTTGCAGTGTGTCCTTTTCAGTTAAATGTAATGGCGATTGTTCAAGCAACTTTATTGTTTCGGAAGGGGTTCTCCAGGGTAAACTCCTGAGCCCCCTGTTGTTTATATTATTTATATCTGACATCGAAGACGTTTTCAAGGCTAATGGCTGCGTGGGAGTTACAGACAGCTATGACTATTTGGGACTTACAGCTACTTCCAGTGGTTTCAGCCGTACCACTGCAACAAACGCAATCAACAAAGCTTGTGCAGCTTTAAATATGGTCAATGCAATTATTTTCACAAACAAGATCGACTCAACGGAATATATCATGAAACTGTTTGATAGTATCGTCAGCGCTACTCTATTATAAGCCTCACCCATATGGGCAATTACCTACCTAGACTTAATTGAGAAGATACAGTGTAACTGCATTAAACAGATGTTTGGTCTCCCAAAGACCACTGCTGGAGCACTTCTAAGAGTTGAACTGGGCAGATCGCGTCTAGCGTACTTCGTCATAAAGGCCACATGGGATTGGATCACAAAAATTTTAGCTATGGATGACGCACGACTGCTGAAAATTTGCCTAAAACGAATGCTTAACCTAATACAACCTGCAAGTTCTAAAAACAACTGGCTTTGCAATTTTCTACTCATCGTCAAGGTTACCTATCTCGAAATCATTCCTCGGCTAGAAAAGTTGGATCTATCTAACTGGCTGCCATGTAGGGAAGAGTTTCTGTGTCGCTATAAAAATAAAATGCAGCAGGAGGAAATCCTTCTCGCAATGAACGCACACTACCTACAAACGCCTTATCTAATCGATGACACCCACGTAAGATGCAGTGGCCTTTCGAAAAGAATCAACCTAAAGGTTCAAAAATGCTTAAACAGCTAAGACTTGCCAGCAGTTTTTACTTTTTTATCAAGGTTAACGGATGCCGATATGATTTCAACATCTTGGAAAAGTGTCCTATCTGCAAATATAACGAAGTCGACTCGGTTGATCATCTGATTCTCAAATGTCCTCTCTTTAGTCAGTATCGCCAGCTACATTTAAACTCTGCCTTCACTGCACCTTATACTGTTCGAGATATAGTAAACCAATTTGAAGTTAAACAAATTAAAGCAATTTACCAGTATATCTTACTACATGCCTGCCGCCTGAGAGCTTTCATCTTAAACGAATAATTATTTTTTTACTCTGCCACTTCTGGCCGGTTTAGCAGAAAAATCTATAAAAGCCATTCCACGATATGTTTTCACTTTACTTTATTTTTATTTTTTCTCTTATCTTATTCCATTATTTGTAAATATGACCCCCTTGCTATGGAAATGTATGCCTCCTTAAAGCAATACATAAATAATAATAATAAAAAATTGTAACTGAATATGGATTAAGTAAATTTAATACTTGAAAACTGAATAATTTATGAAATCTAAATAAATATTTATTAAATTTAACAAATATATCATTTGCTTCTTTAGAAATATTTTAACCTATCAACAATATTTGTTATTTGAAGTAAACTCATATTTTATCAGAATAAGTATCAAGCGCCATTAAATTTCTGTAATAATTTGTCTAATGTAAATGATTTTTCTCTTCACATAAGTCTAAAATTATTCAAATTATAGAACTACAAGTTGTTACCCGCCCGCTTCGCTAGGCATTTTGTAATATTACTCTCAAAGAATTTTTGAGTAAAAATTACCCATAAAGTTTGGTACTAAGGACACCTAGCCATTAACAAAATTTTTACTATGTTGTTGGTAGAAATTGCGCTTCATTAACATGCTATCGAGTAGAATATTTTACTATGTGCATGGGAGAAATTTAAATATTTATCACATGTCCTCACAGTATCAAACTTTTTGGGTAATTTTTACTAAAAATTTCTCTGCGTGTAGATGACTCTACATTTCGTTTTGATTGTTTATATCAATATCCTAGAATTTACCATTAGAATATCAGTAAATATTCTTATTCTGTGGCACTTTTCTGTTTAAAAAAAATAGTTGTGAGTGATAAAACCACAGGATAGAGTCAATTGTTATTATTCCGACTAACCCCATAACAGTCGGCCCTAACTTTATCATGAGGCAGAGCTAGAAAAGACTTCGTCTCTCCTGCGCATGCGTGTTACACCGCGTGCCTCACTTCTCTGCGGCAAGAAAACACACATCACTGAACACGTAGTATTTATAAAAATTTTTGCTTCTTAAACTTTTAAAAACTTTGTATTAAATAAAGATATCGCAGTAATTTTTTTTAGATAAGGGCCAAGTGCCTAAGAAATAAAACTTATAAAACGGAATTGAAATCTATCCAGTAATTTTTCCGTGATGCGCGCACAACTGTAGACCTCTATCATTTTATTTATATAGATATTTCATATCAAAAGTTGAAATGGGGTAAAACGAATTACATTTTCGATCGACATCGTTATTTTTTGTGACTGGTCTCTTACTCAAGTCGTAACCCCCAATGAGCATTTAAATGAGTTTTTCGACTTGTCGCCAGGCAATGGGTATTCTTTCATCACTGAACTCTTTTGTTGTTGGGTCATAAGTAATCCTGTGTCTATTTATTTGACGCAACGAAATCTACTACTACTTCTGGTCCATAAAAACCGCGTGTTAATATAGCAAGGCTATTAGTTTTTAATTACCTACCGCTAGGACCAGCCGATCTTTTGTTTCTATTTTGTTGCCAGCACTTTTAGTATCTCTGAGTCCATTTTTGAGCAGTAACAAAATTAATGGCTGTTCCTTGTTACCAAAAATAGTGTATGAAGGTAGTAGCGACATTGCTCATTAGTTACCAGTGGTTAGAGTCAGCTGATTTTCATTTATTGCACGACTCATGATGCGAAGCATCAGAGAGTGCTTTACGATCGAAAAATTTTTTTCACCTCACTTCGGCAACTATTTCTATTATTATACTTTTGTTGATTCACGGAATTAAGATATGTTGCACACCACTTTGAAGATAATTTAATGGAGATTAATTCAATACTTTTCAAAAATTTATCTAGTTCAATAAAAACCGACAAAACATCAAAATAGTTTAAAAAAAATTCCTGTCCGTCAAGTATGAATCCCGTATACACGATAACTTGCGAGAAAATCCAGTAATTGAATCAAATTTTTTTTTTTAAAATTCTTTGAAAGATTTGTAGAAATCGGTTCGAGCAACAAAATCGGTTTTGCAGCAACTATTTAGCAACAAATCAGTGCATAATTTATTAGTTCCTGCTTACTTTTCACTGCCATCGGTTTATCCGTTCAAAAGTTACCGAATATATACATACATCTATTGGGGAAATTTTCATATTGTAAATGGGTATTGGGTTAAAGAAATATAATATTTTCTCATTGATAATGCAAAACCAAACCTCTCACTGAATAGACCAACAGGCATTCCTTTCCTTTAATAATTAACAAGCGCAAATTTCAGGGATTCAGGCGAGCCCCCCAGCTCATAAGATTAAATTAATTAAGTTAACTGTAAGCAACCGTGGCCTGGACAAGAGCTAGCCCACCAGACCCACCGGTTATACAATCTAAAAAACGAATTGCATTACAATATGTAGTTATCGAGAGAGTCCATAAAGATCAAGAGTTAGTATGGTTATGAACACATTTTAGTACATTATATCATGATTTATTCGGGAAAAGTGACATAAAATGTTTTTTTTTTTAAACTTTTTGTCACCGATATTTTGAATCAACCGATGAAGATGGTTCCCGCGGTAACGTTAATCAGAGGAGTCTTGAAATCGATTTGAATGAAAATCTTAATGAAATCGAATAAGTCATCATAATCACTTGAATTGGTATCATTTTTTCAAGAGTTAGCATGTACGAAAAGTTTGAACGACACAATTATTTAATGTTCAAATCTATATCGTTGATGGTAATATTATTTTACATAGCAGAATAATATTTTGAGTTCAAAAAGTTTACAAGTTTATGTCTTAGAAATTTCATTTTTGGTCTCTGAGCTCAAAAACATAACTTCAATTATAGCTTTGAGCTCAAAAAAATTTGGGCTTAAAAATATGGGAAAACTACGACGCTGGCTTGCTTAGTCCACCACTTTTCAAGTCTTTAATAACATACTTTTTTAATTATTACATCGTCAATCACGAGTATTGCTACCAATAAAGTAAAAAAGAATTTACCAATATCGTTGAAATATTATTTATATACTTCACTAATGTTTTAATATCATATTAAACTTTTTATGACTTGTTTTCCATCAAAGAGATATCCTGATGACAGCATTCACGAAGAACGAGAAGTAATAAAAGCAAACAAAAAAAAAAAAATACATGTCCATGGTGAAAATATCAGAAAATTACATTAATAAACCCCAAGAACGATCAATAAATGTCTATTATGAAGCATTTTGATTGCTATAAGAACTATATAAATTGATTGATTCGTTTGGGAAATATTGTGAACTAAAATTCTTGAAAAAGAATATATATATGTTTATTAGACTGATTCAAAAAAATCGACTACTTTTTTCAAGATCACCTCGGAAATATTGTTCGAGATGACGGAAAGAAAATACGGTAGAAGTTTGAGTTCTTAATATTAATATTACCAACTGTCTCGTCGCAATTTTCGATTTCTTATTTAAATAACACGGAAAATTTTTTTTTTCAACTTGGGAATTTTATAACTTATCAGCAGATCAATTTATCGAAAAGACTAATTTAAAATTTTGTAGGAAATTGAAGGCTCTACGAAAAAGGTCTCTTTTCATTTTTCGATAATTTAATTTTTCAAAATTCATTCAAGGTCAAAGTTAGATTAATGGTAAATTTTAGTATCATTGCCTTAAACGCGAAGCGCGCAGGCATGCTCTACTCTCGCCTAAAAATCGTGATTTCGATTAAAACTTGATTTTCATAATTTAAACAAAAAAAAAATCATGTATAAAAAGCATATTGAGATAAATAATAATAACTACAGAACACGTTAAAAAGATTTTCTTATCGATTAAATAAGATTTTTCAGGAAAAACGTTTGCATATAATTTGATAACATTCTTAGAATTATACAAGACATAAGTGGAAATCGTACTAAATACCAAGTTTGCTTCAATTTTTTTTTTTTGCATAAACGAATTCACCAGGGTACTGACACAATGATGCTCTATTGAAGTCAAGTAAAGTATCTAATCTGCAAACATAAACATGGATACTTTTTTTTTGGGTAGGTATCGTCGGCTAAAAACGATTGACAGATTTTTAATTGATTGGTTTTTGATTCATGACAATTTTTAAGTGAATTTTTTAAGAACGAAGAAGAATCAAAAGCAAATTATCATCCATAATTATTGTTGCCGAGAGTTAAAAACATTGAATAGAAAACAAAGACAACTAAAAAAGCAAAAAAACACATGAAGAGAATGTAAGAACATCAAAAGAAATCTAAGGAGAATGTAGGAGAATCAAAAAAATAATTTTAAGAACTTGAGAGAACCAAAAGAAAACTAATAGTTCGACTCGGGCATAAATATATAGCAATTATTTTGTGCAATAAATTTGAATTTAAATCATTCAAAAACTTTTTCTGTTGCGACAAAATATTTATGTTATGTAACAAATCCCTCAGGGGCACGGGAGTCTGGTCATTTGTGACGATTTGTTACATACCAGGAGGAAGGGGTCTAAAAAATCTGCAAAATGTGTGACGTAATTTATGGATGTTCCCTTAAGGCTACAAATAAAAATATATATTTAACAAAAAAAAATTGAAAAATTTTGAAATGTTCAAAATTGAATCATTATAAAACTTATTATTGTTTATTTTTGTCTCAAATTTTTTTGTAGACTATCTTTATCTGTTCTTGAAAGACTCTAAAATTTTCAGAAAGGTGTTATTTATTTATTTTTTTTTTCGAAAAAAAAAATTTTACCCAACAAAAATATGTGCATAATTTTATAAAAATGTTAATATTTGTTTCGGTATAATCAAATGTTTATAAATTTACCATTTTGACTTCAAGAATTTATTACTTGAAAAGTTTTTAATATTTTGATTTGAAATTTAGTACACAATTTCTATGATTCTCCCCCTTCAGAATAAAAGTATTGACGATCTGATCCGATGAATAACTTTCAATTTAGAGCAGTTTATTTACGCGGACGTGGTGTTGAAATCGTTTTTTGTTTATAAAAAATAGCCAAACAGAGTTTTCTTTCAGTAACGTTTGATTTTCTCATTTTTTATATCATCTCGAAGAACTCTACAAATCAATCTTGGACTAATTATTTCATTAAGAGATTGCGAAAAAAAAAAATTAAAATTAAAATTTCTAATTTCGAAAATTCATATCTTCAAAAAGAAAAAAAATAACATCTCTCTGAAAATTTCAGAGTCTTTTAACAACAGATAAAGGTAGTCTACAAAAAAAATTTGAGACAAAAAAAATAATAAGTTTTTGAATGATTCAAATTTGAACATTTAGAAATTGTGTAATTTTTCAAAATTTTTTTTCTAATATATTCTTTTTGTAACCTCAAGTATCCTCTTAAATATGAACCAAGGCAGATTCTTGTAACTCTAATACACTGTGAAAAATTCCCATTAAATTTTACTATGAGTGCATTGTAACCTCGGACCATAAGAAAACTGGTACAAAATTTACAAGTGTCCCATAGTAAACGTATGCGCATAGGTCCCAATCGTGTCGTCTGCGCATACCGTTTACTATGGGACACTTGTAAATATTGTACCAGTTTTCTTATGGTCCGGGGTTACAATGCACCCATAGTAAAATTTGTTGGAAATTTTTCACAGTGTAGTTGTCAAGATATTCGAAAAATAAGCTTGGAAAATTCGAAAAATGATAAGATTTTGAGTTTTACATAACTTTTGATAAAAGTTTTTAAAATTTTTTTCCATTGGTAAAACTTCCTTATAAGATGAAAGAAAACTTGAGACCAAAGCTCATCCAAATCGAAAGGGCTCGATTCCAACTATCAGTCGATTTGACATGGAATGACCTACAGATATGGGTAAAATAAAAATGTATTAAAATATATAAGATTTTTAACAAAAACTGACATTCAAATTGAAACCATAAAGAAATTATTAAATATTTCAGTTGTTTGTGATGAATTAAAATCGAGAATGAACGTGATCAATTTAATATAAAACGTCATTATGTTTATGATTTAAAGAATTGAATTGTTGATCTTTCAAAGAAAAAAAACGTTGAATAATACAATTATATTTTAGAAACTTGAGAAAATTCAGGATGTAAGAATTATTGAAAAGAATAATAGCAACGAAACTTTAGAAAAGTAATAAAACACAGTGAAGAAAAATGAAAAATGTATCATGTATCCATTTAAATTGTGAAGCTTTGTTCACTATTGATTAAATATTTGTTTTATTGCATTGTTGCGATTCTTTTGAATTGATGATTATTTACCTTGTAAACCATGCTTTATAATAAAAACTACTATGAAAAAATTTTGGTTTAGTTTAAAATACAAAAAATGAATAAGTTTAGTGAGATGATTTGTTATACTGTCAAACTAAAAAAAAACTTTTATATTGAATAAATTTTATTACACTAAATTGATACTTTTTCTGTTAATATCGTTTGAATTTTTAGGCTTTTATCATTAACAAAAAAATCTGGAAAAACGTTGAAGCTGCGGACCAGCCCCAAAACTTCCTGCTATTTTCGAGCTTGAGGAGCTCGGATTCGAGTTTTAAAACATCATTGTAAATACACTTTTGTGCTTACCAAGCTCAAAATTATGTACGTGTCTTGCCTTGCACTACAACAATTTAAAATCAAAAATACTTCAAAACGATTTAAAACTGATTAAATTTCGAAGCTGATCGATAGTCTTTCCAGAGATATTAAAAAAAAAACGATTTTTACCGTTTTTTTCTCTAACAATATCCTTCGAAAAAATTAAGTGGTTGAGATAGTTCTTGCGGCAACCAACACGTTTTGTCGAGTTCTAAAGCTCTAAAGCTGATTTGATTTGGGAATAGATTCATCAAGTCACAGGAAGGATGACGACTGACAAACTTTTTCGATTATCGCAATATCTAAATCGGTTAATTCTTTAACAGTTATTAAAGTTTACACACACGCACATTTTGACATCATTCTAAAAATAGCCATAATAGCTTCTCAGGACCTAAAAACCTCAGCACCTGATGAAAACTCGGTTTTCTAAAATCGTGGCGAAAATAACTTCCCGAATTTCAGAGTTCCTCATATTTTCAACGTGTTAATATGTCAATGACTTCAATGTTCATAAACAAATTTACTCGATCTGTTTAGTTTGGCAGTGAATTAATTGAATTTAGTACTTTATTTGAAAATTACAAACAGGGGATGAACGATGTATCTCTAGTTTTTGTTACGTTTATCTTTTATTTTTAAGATGGGTATCTGTTAAGTTTATCCTAGTTTTTTTTTACAAACAAAATAGTCTAGTCGAGAAGTGAGTTTTCTGCGAAAAATCGTTAAACCACTCTTAAAAATATGGCGATTGGTGCATTGGATTCAGAATTTCATTCTGAGAAATGGGTATTTTTTTTTATCCGCCATTAAAAATTCCATTTGTTATAAACAAAAAACAAAGATACAAAAAGGAAGTCTCCAGTTTTAGCTATAACTTCAAAAGTACTAAAGATATCTGAAATTTAAAAAATTTGGAAAATCCAAATGTGCACGACTCATGATGCTCATTTATTATGAAATAATAAAATAATAATAAAAAACTGACGGGAAGTACGAATAAATTTAAAATATTTACAAATTTCTATCATTAAAATTTGTTGTTGTTTTTTTTTTCTTTTTTTAATTATATTAGTAATTTTTTAAAATTATAAAAGAATTTTTTCAAAATATCGTGATTAATAACAAAAAAAACAAATATATGCAGATAAAAAAAAAAATTGAAATGAAAAAATTTAGGCTTACCAATTAGCAATAACACAAAAAAAAAACAGCTGTACTAGGACGGTAATGTGCAAGCGCCCCTAGTGGAATAAATGTACGTATAATGTATAGATGTATCACCATCCATATTTATTTTACATAGATACATGTATGTACACGGGGAAAACAAAACAGGTAATTTTCCTATGTTATATAGTAATATTTCCTATGTTCGCATAGGAATTTTTACTATGCGAACATAGGGAAATTTACCATGTTAACATAGGAATTATTCCTATGTTGCATAGTAAATTTCCCTATGCTACATAGTGAATTTCCCTATGTTAACATAGGAACAATTCCTATGCCTAGAAAAATAAAAAAAAACATAATTTACTTATTTCCTCACATGTAGGGGAAGTGGGGGCAGAATAAGCCCCCTAAAATATTAGATTCTTCGAAATATTTGGGGGCAAAATGGGCCCCCCCAAACTTTTTAACATGTAAAGTGTTTGGGGCGGGGGAGGGGCAAAATGGATCACTGAGGCAAAATAGGCCACTGAGGCCAAATGGACCACTGGGGCAAAATGGCCACCCAAAATTTTTTTACATATAAGAAAAACAAATCTCATCCTTTTATGATTTTTGTAACACAAGAATTTTTCCTATGTTAACATAGGAATAATTCCTATGGTACATAGTATTTTTTCCTATGATAACATAGTAAAATTTCCTATTCTACAAAGGGAAAATTACTGTGGTAACATAGGAAAAAATGCTATGTAACATAGGAATTATTCCTATGTTAACATAGGAACTTTTCCTATGTATTATAGGAAAACTTCTTATGTAACATAGTACTTTTTCCTATATTTTTATTGGGAATTTCCCTATGTTTACATAGGAAAAATGCCTAAGTGCACATAGGAATAGTTACTATGCCAACATAGGAAATATTACTGTTTTTTTTTCTCCGTGTATAGTTTATTGTTTTTATTGTAGTTATACAGCCTTTTTATTCTTCTATTAATTGTAATTAAACGACACTGAGTTACTTAGCCATTTTCAATAGGGGATCTACAAATCTTTCAAAGAATTTTTTTTTTAAAAATTTGATTCAATTACTGGATTTTCTCGCAAGTTATCGTGTATACGGAATTCATACTTGACGGACAAGAATTTTTTATAATCTATTTTGATGTTTTTTCGGTTTTTATTGAACTAAATAAATTTTTAAAAAGTATGGAATTAATCTCCATTAAATTATCTTCAAAATGGTGTGCAACATATCGTAATTCCGTGAATCAACAAAGGTATAATAATAGAAATAGTTGCTGAAGTGAAAAAAATTTTTTGATCGTAAAGCACTCTCTGATGCTTCGCATCATGAGTCGTGCAAAAAGATCCTAAAAAAGGAGAAAATTTTAGTAAAATAAGTCTTGACTCCCCCAGTTGTAGCTCCATTATTTATAATTTTAATTTAACGTTGAAAGTTGGGCTCCGCGCGGCCGTTTCGGTGCCTGCGCGTCGTCGCCAAGCAAAGTATGCAACACAAAATAATTTTTTTATAACATAAAATATTAATTTAAAAATCTGAATAAATTATAGTGTCATCTAGACACTTAAAGAAATATAGCCCCGCATAAAAAAAATGTTTAGCTTGATTTTTGTTTAAGTTATTTAATTGTCAATTAACAAATTTGATGCGGTAAAGTATTTTAAAATTCAATAAAAAATAAAGAAAAATTTTTTCTATAACTTTAACGCACATGGCTGTATTTGTAATTTTTTAAAGCTACGGAAGAAAAATATAATGAAAATGGAAATTTGTTTATAACAAATTCTTTATAAAATAATCAATGAAAATTTCAATAAAAAATAGAGAAAATTTTTCTTTATAACTTTAATGCACATGGCTGTATTTGTAATTTTTTTAAGCTACGGAAAAAAAATATAATGAAAATGGAAATTTGTTTATAACAAATTCTTTATAAAATAATCAATGAAAATTTCAATAAAAAAAAATTTTTTCTCAGAATTATATAGAGAATTGTAAATAATGATTTAAAAAAAAATGATTTCTTAATAAATAATTTAAATGGTGGATAAATGAAAAAAACAATTATAAGCAATTAACAAATTTTTTTAAGAAAAAATTTTTTATTTAAAGATCATTATTTTACTAAGACAACAGAATGACAAAAAAAAATTTTTCAAAAATATTGAATTTGTCTATTTGTTTATAAAAAATTTTTAAACAATGAATGTTAAAAATTTTTTAGCCAAGCAATTAAACGCAATATATGAATACAAAAACAACCAAAATTAAAGACTTAGGAAAAAAATTTTTTTTTATAACATTAGCCGGATATTTCAATTTTTGATAACTTTGAAAAATCATTATAAACAAATGAAAAAACTTTTATGAACTATTACAACGGAATCTTGTTGATTATTTTATAACAAGAGCCGCCAAAAGAAAAAAAATTTATAGACACATTTTTTAAACATTTTTAAGAGATTTTATAAAAACTCAAGTCTCAGACAAATTTGTTAATTAACAATTAAATAACTTAAACAAAAATCAAGCTAAACATTTTTTTTATGCGGGGCTATATTCCTTTAAGTGTCTAGATGACACTATAATTTATTCAGATTTTTAAATTAATATTTTATGTTATAAAAAAATTATTTTGTGTTGCATACTTTGCTTGGCGACGACGCGCAGGCACCGAAACGGCCGCGCGCAGCCCAAATTTCAACGTTAAATTAAAATTATAAATAATGGAGCTACAACTGGGGGAGTCAAGACTTATTTTACTAAAATTTTCTCCTCTTTTAGGATCTTTTTTTAAATTTTAGATATCTTTAATACTTTTGAAGTTATAGCTAAAAAACGGAGACTCCCTTTTTGTCTCTTCGTTTTTTGTTTTTAACAAATGGAATTTTTAATGGCGGATAAAAAAAAAATACGCATTTCTCAGAATGAAATTCTAAATCCAATGCACCAATCACCATATTTTTAAGAGTGGTTTAACGATTTTTCGCAGAAAACTCACTTCTTGACTAGACTAAAAACTCTAAACGCAATAAAACCCGAGGTTCGATCTACTCTATAATTCAGCAATCTACACGGAAAAAAATTTCCTGTAGCTGCAACAGGAGGCAGTCATGTTGCAGCAACAGGAAAAAATCTTGTTGTAGCAACAGGATTTATACGGTTGTTACGACTTAATAGTAAAATATAGTTACACAGTAAAAAATTTTGCGTCATTGCGTCAAAAAACTTGGTGTTAAAAATTTTTGTGTTAAATATTTAATAGTTTTATGTGTACATTGAATATTTATTCTGTTAAATCAACACAAAAAAGAGTTTAATATTTAACACAAAAATTTTCAACACTAAGTTTTTTGACGCAATGACGCAAAATTTTTTACTGTGTAACTATATTTTACTATTAAGTCGCAACAACAGTATTAATCCTGTTTCTACAGCAGAATTTTCCTGTCGCTGCAACTGGATTTTTCCTGTCGCTGCAACATGACTGCCTCCTGTTGCATCTACAAGAAAATGCTGTTGCTGCAACATGCCTACCTCCTGTTGCAGCAACAGGAAATTTTTTTCCGTGTATATTGTCATTTTTTGAAAATTCTTATTTGTAGTACAAGTGCAAGAAAGACAGTGCTATTCATTCACTTAGGTGCGAGGGAAAAAAAAAAGGGAAAACTAAAATTACAAATAGTTAAATATTGAACCTTCATCCAATTTCATCACCATGCGCGTACATTCTTAAGGTAGTATAAGTAATATATATTTCATTGAAGAGGATATTAATAACGTCTTTTACGTAATCAGTATTTTAATTCGTTCAAGTAATGCAATTACTCTAAACATGTAAATCATAACTTAAAACAAATCAAGTAAATATTTCATTAATATTAATTTAAAAAAGCCAACCATAATACTAGAAAATACTCATATAGGTCTTACCCAACAAGCAACACAGGCGTAAGCTCAATGTCAAACAAAAGTCGAGGTTAAAACAATAATTTCCCGAATTTTTTGAAAATCTTCGATTTTCTCAGTGTGAAGTTGAAAAATTTTTAATATACTACGTTTTGAAAACGGACTAAAAAGGATAAAATAATTTCTCTGAGCCTCATGAAGATCTAAAACCACATACAGATTCCAAACTTCTCACAGATAATCTTTCAAATATATATGATAGTGAATTTTGAATATTGCTATGAAAATACTTGTATGATTTAAAACGAAAAACGTGGGGCGCATGCAAGACAACTGTAAGAAGTGCAGAGAGGAGTTATCAATGAGAAAACTTGCATACCGTTTCCTATCATTTGCAGTGCAATAAAATTATTAGTTGAAATATCAATGGATCAATTATCTGTTGCTCGTGCTACTCGTTTTTCGTTTTAAATCTTACATGTATGCGGTTTTAAATCTTCATGAGGCTCAGAGAAATTATTTTATGCTTTAAAGTCCGTTTTGAAAACATAGTATATTAAAAATTTTTTATTTCTATAATTACTTGTCGTCAAATTAAATTTGAAAACCAAAAACTAATATTTGAAATTGAGACATCGACCGTGAAATATATTAAGATAGTTGTCGAGTGATGAGTATAGTGTCAGAAAATTCTAAAATTTTGAATACTTATTAAGGGTATTAACATACGATTACCATTAAAATTTGAAATCGATTGACTATCTCTAATTCGAGATATTGTAATCAACGTTTGGATTACTAACATTGCAAGCAATGAGAAGTATGCGTTTCCAGTCAGGTTTGTGTTTCGAATAGAAAAAACTAGTCAGAAACTTTTGAAAAACTAACAGAAAATTAATAATAAAACAAGTTACGTTTTGTATTAAAGTTCGAAAATTTAAGAATAAAAAATAATCAATAAACAAGCGTTTTTTAAATTTCTATTCACAATTATGTTCAATTAAATAAATGCATTCAGGCAGAAGTGGATGTAAGTAATCAAAAAAAGGATTTGGATGAATTTTGACCTCGGATCAGAGCGCTAATAGGTATATAAAATATCCGAGAAAATCGTTAAAAATGGTCTTTATTCAATTTTTTATGAAAATGTTTTAAAGTATTTGTGTGTACGTATAGATGAGTAGTGTATAGGTAAACTTCTCACGGGTACAGTATCAGACAAAAACAATGTCTCATTTTGATTATCAGCTAACCTACTTTTACCGCGCATATAGCTCATAACTTTTCGAATATTATAGCAGGACAACTACCTTGAATGCTTCCTGAAACGATTAAATGTCGACATTCGTTAAGTACTCCAATTTCGAAAATTAGAGTGAACTCAATAACGCCCTTTGTAATGGTAGTACCCGATATACCCTCATGCCTGTATATACCAATCTCGGCCGCTCGGAACCCGTGTACTTATAATTTAATTAGTTAATACATCTACATTATCATTATCATATACATCATCATCATCATCATATGTCAAGATATTTATTTCATGAAAACCGTAATTGTAATAAAAAAAATGATTCGGCTAGTTAAAATACATTGATATTTGACGCTTAATAAGAAAAAATTAAAAAAATGTTGGAAAATCCAAAAGTGCACACCTCAATCGCTCATTTTATTTTTAATCATTACTTTTATTCTTTTCTTTTAATTATAAATTTTTTATTCAACTTTTAAATTATTAATTTTATTTCTTATTTCCAGTTTATTTTATTATTATTTTTTTTTTACTCAACTATTACGCTAGTGCTGCTGCCAATAATTTATGAAGAGAAAAAATTAAAAAAATTAAATTTTGTAATAATAACAATAGTAAAAATAAAAATGGCAGCTAAATTTTTCGTGAAAAATCAGTTTTACGTTTTTTATTAATTACAATTAAATTAAAAGGATTTAGATAGTGATTTTCAATAGGGTTTTGTGATCAATAATACAAAGATAATAAAAAAGCAGGTTAGCACGATTAATTAATTCTATCTATCGAGAGTTATTTGGTTTACTA
This sequence comes from Microplitis demolitor, assembly GCF_026212275.2. Lineage (NCBI taxonomy): Eukaryota > Metazoa > Arthropoda > Insecta > Hymenoptera > Braconidae > Microplitis > Microplitis demolitor. The sequence continues at coordinate 16,541,054 of NC_068549.1, read as the reverse complement.
AGTTTTAGACAGGATTGATAACTCGTGTCACTGAGATTAAAATAATTTATTTTTAATTAATGGAATAATCAATCGACTTAATATTGGGTCGAAATTATTCTTTAATAGATTGTCTTTGTGTTAGTATACAATTTGATCCATTTTATTGTAATCAAAAGAGTGGAAAGATAATTTAATGTGAGTGAATGAGTCAAAAAAATAGATCGATCGTAAAGCACTCTCAGCGCTTTCTCGCCTAGGGTGTGCAAATTATATGAACGTAAGTTTATAAATTTTTCACGTAACTTTAAGGTAATAGATTCCGTACCCGATTAAAGAACTAGTACCCGATGACTCATGTATTTGTATATTTATATTTACTAAATTTTACTAAATATACACGGAGAAAAAAACATAGTAAAAATTACAATATTTTAGTAAAATTTACTAACAGATATGAATAAATACATTCTGTATTTTAATTATTACAAAACATTTAGTAAAATTTACTGATTAGTAATTATTACATAAAGAAATATTAAAAAATTATTATACGTAATGTATTTTTTGCTAACACGATTATATTATCTATAGATTAAATTCTACTATGTATGGATAAAATTAAAAGTTAGTGGGGATAGCATATACAAATATGTATTACAAGTTCAGAAACCTTTGTTCAAAGGAGACATCAGGCCGTCAGACATAGAAAAGAACTCCGCGCGGGAGATCAGGGTTCGAATCTCTGTTAAAACAAATGATTTTTAAAAAATAAAAATTGAAACCAACACCAATATAGATGACATAAATAACAATAATAGTCAAAATGATAGCAATAATAAAAAGTTAGAAGCTATTAAAAATTTAATTTTATTTATTTCTATTCTAATATAGTAAAATTTACTAAACAGGGTAGTAAAATTTACTAAATACAACTAAGAATTAATATACAATATAGTAGATTTTCCATAACCAGTATATAAGAAAATACTAAACGAGTTGTAAAATATACTTATCTGTTTATGAATTTTTCATAAGCGTTTCAAGATTACTATCTAAATTTAGTAATTATTCTCACATTTTTTAGTAAAATTTATTACATTTTTTCTCCGTGTAGATACACCAGTACATGGAGTGATCGAGTACTAGTTCCCTGATCGGATACTAGTTCTTTTACCTTATGTTTTATCAAATTTATAAATTTCATATTTATGAAAATAATTGTAAATGTTGATAATCGACTAATTGCGAAAATCACCATTATAAGAAATGACGGCAAGCCCAGGCTTGGTTGAGGCTGGGCCCAATACTTACTAAATCTGGGCCAAGCTAAAAGTTCAAGCCTGGCCCAAGCTTATTTCAGTATCGGGATGATAACTTCATGCCAAGCCCGACACTCTCTCGTGGTCCAATATCGAGTACCAGGATTGTACAGAGACTACATCTAAGTATTGGCCCAATATCGAGTGCCAGTATTGTACCAAGATTGTTGCTGAATAATAAAGCTCCTATTATTCTTACTTACTTGTTAAAAGTAAATTAAAAAAAAAGAAAAAAAAAATTTATCGGTAATCGTGTACGTGATGGTGATATATAAAGGTAATTTTGAACATAAAGAAATTGAGTAAATCAATGAAAATAATTTTTTTTTGCATTTGCTGGGTCTCGAACCTGGTCCTTCATGGCTGTTAGGCGTCTCTTATCCACTAGGTTGTGAGGCTATTTATCGAAGCCGGAGGTTTTAAAGTACTATATGTTATTTAGCTATCGTACAATTATAAGATACGTGAAATTTTAATATAACATAAAATCATGATATTTACTGCTTATTTTTATTTGAATTCAAATAAAAATAAAATTATTAGCGAACTCGAATAAATTTGATAGAAAATTGACTCATAATCCGAGACTAGCAAATCAAGGCTCGGTAGTCGGAGATTGTTTAACTCTTAGGCAAGTCTCGTCGTAAATAATTTTTTCCTACAAGGGCAACAGTTAATTTAAAATTTTGAATTTTCGCACACCTCTAATCAAAAATAATTAATAAAGTTCATGGAACATTGCAATCATAGCTTTTTCGATTTCGAAAATTATTTTTTAATTCTTAATTTGAAAGGAAAAAATATCATTTTATAATTATCGTTGATGAAATCTACTAAAAATGTGTAATTGTGTGGAATCAGGACTCACAACATTTATGAAAGTTCCAAGTGCTTAAACCTTAAAGATCTATAATTAAATTTTTTCCACGTGTTCAGCTACACGGCGGATTAAATTTTCTGTACGTGTTTTTATCCTTTAATACTAGATATCTATCCGAACCTTGCAATTAAAGTGTACAAAATTGATCAAAAAAAACATAAAATCAAGCTAATTTAAAAAAATAAATATTTTCTAATACATATAAATAATTTTGTATAATACCGTAAGCAGGACTATGATGATAGAAAGGTCTAACTAAGAGTTTAAAAATTTTTCAAACTCTTGTAATAGTGGAAAATCGGCATATTTTGTGTTATTTCAATACTTTTACGGTGTACAACAGCTCACTTAACATTTTGTTGCAAGTAGTTTGGACAGTATCCGCCTCCCTTTGCTAGTATAGTGTCTGGCTGAAGCCCACAACACTGTTTTACGCCGGCGCGTACTAGTAAGAGATGTATTCTAAGGCAAGAGTGCGTTAACATAGCCTTACGGACGAGTCCGTTAACGTACTTAGGACGAAACTACAAACATTATGGCAAATAGGCATATACCCTAAGTTTTGGTGGTTGACTTAAGAGTCAATACATAGACTAAAATGAAAAATATGTCATTTAGTGCAGTGTAGCACGAAACTGAAAAATAACAAACAATATCGCTAAATCAAGCATAATTTATATCTGTAGTATACAATTATGACTTACTAAATGGATTTTTAAAACTGAATGAAGATTCGACTGATTTTAATAACATCTATTCGCTAAAAATTGACTTCTGTATTGAAAGGTTGACAGATTGACAAATTTGAAAATATTTTTTTGCAAATAAAAATCAGTTGATATAGGGGAAAGAGGGGGGGGGGGGCAAAAGGGGGTAGGGTTGGCAAAACGGGGTACCCCCGAAATGTTATTAAAACAAAATTTTATATTTTAAATGGTCTTTAAACATTCTAAAATCACTTTTGTAAACATAATTGAGCGATCTTCAGAATTTTTTTTGCTAAACTTTTTCAAAAATCAATTGTAAATTGAAAAATATTAGTAACTTTTGTTTTATGGTAAAAACTATCAAAAACTTGTTTTTCTTCTTTTGTATCTAATAATAATGCAAAATATAATTTGTCTTCATGTATATTACTTGCAAAAAAGTTTAACAATCAAATTCATTTAAAATCTAGAAATTTTGTTTTTTATCTTTTTTATGGGGTACCCCATTTTGCCCACAAATATGAAATATTTTTTTTTTTTAACAGCAACTGAAAATTTTTTCTATTTACTTTGAATATCATTAAAAAAAAAAGATTAAATGTATTTTAGTCCTCGAAAACTTGGTATTTCTTTAAGTACCCCGTTTTGCCCCCCCCCCCTAATAGTTTCACATTAAATATATAAAAAAAAAGTACGTACATATAATAGCTTGAACTTTTGCTCGATCAAGTGCAGGTTTAACTGGTCTTTCAGTCGCTGTTCCCGCTCGACTCCATCTTTGCCCAGTGACAGAACATGTAGCAAGTTCAGTAGGGCTAAAAAGTATCGCTGCTAGTCCTCGTGTTAATTTTCTATAGTCGCTCCACTTCACTGCCTTTAATTGCTCTTCACAAACTGCAATTCCTTCTCCCAAGTGTACCTATGACAAGTATCAAAAATATGTCGTATTTTATTCAATAAATTAACCAGTGAATTTAGGTGAGTACAGTACATAACTTATACCAGTTTTCACACAAAAATGGACTTGACAATCAGATCATTTTTCATGTCCAAGTCGCAATCTTTGACATTTTTAAAACATCAGTTTTTTCTGTTCATGACTCAATTTGTAATTAATACAATTTATTTTTATTTTAAAAATATAACCGAAATAATATTGCTGAATAGCTTAAGTCATTAAAGAATTTTATTATATATAATTATTATAATTGTTCAGATTCATGATTTGAAATATTTAAAGATTCAAAGAAATAAAGGATACAATAATTCATTCAGTGGTTTTTATAAACTATCAAAAACTTTATTTACATTTATAATTTATTTTAGAAACTCCACAGACTGCACGATCAAGAATTGTTTCTTATTATTTTCATCTGGTTTATTTACTATATAAACAACTTGACTTACAAAAAGTCTGTACAATTAATGTTCAATGATTTTAATAATCACTCACAAACAGGATAGTTTTTAAAGTTTGAGAATTTATAAAAAAAGCTATTTAACTTTAATGTAACTATTAAATATAAAAAAAAATATGTATAATTTGTTTTCGATCAATTATAATGTTAAAAAGAAAAAAAATTAAATTTTTACCTGTATCTTAAAATATCGGAGTGAATTAAGTGTTCAATCGATTAATTTATAAGCGTAACCAGGCACTTTTATTCTACCCCTTTTGACCTACTTTTATAACTGTGAGTTATTACGAAAAAGTCTTTACCCCAACGAAAAATATTTTCCACAGTTAAATGATATAAAGAAACCTAAGGCAATATGAAACATCATATTTTTAGAAGGTATCCGGAAAATATAAGACATTATTTGTAAGAAAAAATAAAATTGCATTTCATTTGATAATGGTTTGTTACAGTTTATGAATGAAGATACGGTAAGTTTATCTATCCGGACAGTGAGACTAACTTTAAAATTTGAAGAAAAAAAATAGATTTTTTAAATCTCCCGAAAAATCTAATTTCCATTCTGACTGCCTGATGGCATTTTTTTATTTATAAAGAGTAAGTAAACCAAATTCAAACTGTTTTTAAATTGAAAAATATTCTAAGTATTCTCTAGTAAATAGAATAACGCATTTAAAATTGGTTAAATGAGGATTTTAATTTAAGCTAAGTTAAATAGCGTTTATTTCAAGTTTTGGTACCTGTTTATCATTCGTCGGTGATAATGAAATACTTATATTGAACTTTAATGATAACAAAGATAAACAAAATTTTCGAGAGTAAATCGATAAAGATTTTAATAAAAAAAAAAAACAAAATTGTAATCATATTTAAAAAATTTGGTAGTAATACTCGGACAGTCACGTAGTGGCTGTAGGTTGCTCGTTATTAAGAATAAAAAAATAATTTTTCCACTTTAATTAATATTTAGATGTACATTTTTTTTTTCAGTGAGGTTATACAGCTTTCATATAAGTTCTTGGTGAAAAAAATAATATTAAAGTCAAGTTATTAATTTTTTAGTGAATGTGATAACAAAATAAGCGATGAGACAAACAACAACATTGATAAGTCACTATCAAAAAAATATCTCTTAATAAACTTGCTATAATTTTTAAATAACCATCTTCATCTCAATACAAGAATTTTTTTTTATTATTTAAATTATAATTTTGTTTGTTTCGTTCTTTCTAAATATCATATTCATTTATATAAATCAGTCTACTTCATAGTAAAATTATTAATTTAAAAATATTTTTTTACAATAAAATCTAGTATTTGTTAAAAAATTTCTACTAAATTTTTACTCATAACGGGATTAACAAGCACATAGTTTAATAAATATGTACCACACGACTCCAATCATATCGATTAATTTTTATGATTGTAGCCATCAATTGTTCCAATTTTTTTTTTATTTGTCGCGATTATTTTATATTGCAGTTTAGCAAATTCTCTTATTAAATCCATTTATTAAGGTAAAGTTTTTTTCGTAAAATAAATATTGTTGAATAATAAATTGTAAATACATCGACAATTTTCTAATATCATTTCTACGAAGAATGAAATTTTCCCAATTTATATTAAAAACAATGGGATATCCTGTTCATCTTAATAGTAGTTCGAATCAAATAGGAATATTTAATTTTAAATGAATAATTTGATGTTTCGTAAATTCTAATCACATTCGCTGCACATCTTTAGTTATTTATTAAAACAAAAAATATTTCATTTTCAATTCACCACCTTGAATACATGTCTTTACGGTCCACCACATATCTTATCGTAGATTAGAACCATACCATGATTTCGGCTGATTTATAAATGATTTCAAAATTTTTGTTTAACATCTTGCTCGCTATTTTTATGGAAAAGTTGATTTTTAATTTTTAACTGTTCTAGAAAGATCAAACTATTGGCTAGAAGACAGAAAGAGCGACTTTATAAGATTTTTTTTTTTTTTTATTAAGTATAACGCATTTCTATGTACACTAAGAGAATAAAATAATTTTAAAAACAATGTATTTGTTACCTACAAAGAATGACATTATTATAAATTTTCAATCTAATATCTTATTGGTGTAAAAATGTGATATTTTCATTTTAAATGATTTTTGTAATCTTAAAGAAAAAAATGCGTTTCAACCACAATATAATGGGCTTGATTACAGAATTGTGTAAATAGATTTCGATTTTCTTATGTCAAAAAAATTATTCTTCGTGTTAGATGCGAATTAACAATGCAATAATTTTTATTGATTTACTTTTTCAGAAAATATTGTTTTTACAAAAATGATTTTTTTTTCACAATGTAAAGAATAATTAATTTTCTCTCTTGTTTAACCTAAAAGAAATCAATTGAGGCAAAAATATTTAACCCTTAGCGGCCACACAGTCTAAGACCTTCGAAATTGATACAAGCAACGACATTTGCCGGTAGACATGTTTGAGATGTGACTTCATTATATAGGAAGCTGAAAAACTGGTCACATATATGACCAGTTTTTATAACGCCATCTTTAAATTGACTGATAAAAATCATTAGAAACGTCGAAGAACTCTTTAACAAGCATGAAACAATCGGTTAGAAGTCTTAAAAACACCCATATATCTTGTAAAACTAGGTTTTTCAGCGTGGGGTAATGAGTTGCCCCATGTGGCCGCTAAGGATTAAAAAAGACAAGATACGGAAGCTGTAAAGATCGAAGGGCTAAATAACGTAAATTGGTGTCCTGGAGATTTCAAAGCTCGGAGACAGCGAGAAATTTCGAAGCTAGCCTATAAGGTCAACTGATTTATAAATTGAAATTCTATTAAATTTTCATAGAGCTAGATTAAACGATACGCTTCACATACTTTAATATTTTAAATTAAAATCAAGTTTTTTTTTATTCGAAATCAAATATAGAACATCAATACGGAGTTCGGATTACCAATTGGGTAATTATAGCTATAGTTAAATAGAGATTGTCATGAGAGAACTAAGCTAAACATATAGTTCTTCAGTAGATAACACTACCTAGCGCACGAAATTTCGATAAATATCTCTATAGTAGACCAATGAATGAGCTACCATATGATCGTGTCTGTGACTATAAGTGTTATTGCCTATTACGGAAGTCTTTTTGACTCTGGTACCTAGACGACTTTTATTAACTATTGTGATGTTAAGAGAATCCGTCGATCCTCATCTGTAGGTTGATGTTACAGGAATAGAATGCAGAGTATTTAAGTAGTATTGAATGCGATATCGATGATGCAATAGTGACATTAAAATTATCTACTAGAATCGCAAACATTTTGCTTAGAAAAAGGTGGAAAATCTAAGCGTGCACAACTCACTTGCTCATTCAATAGTAAGAAAAAAAGTGCTTTTGCTTATATTCAAAGTTAAAGCCGCGGTAATTTAATTATAAACTCAACCAAATTTCGACAGTCAATAGAATAAAAAAAAAGAAACATAGAGGCCCTGACAATACTCGCAATACAGATTAGAACAGAACGTATCTTTATTAAAAAAAAATAGATTTGGAAAATCCAAAAGCGCACACCTCGTACACTTATGTTATAATAATATAAATTATTAATTTTCTTATATTTGTAGGGAAAAAAATGGCGGACTTAGCATTGGTAAACATCATCAATTTTAAGTTTTTGATTGATAATAAATGAACAAAAAGGACTAGAGTAATGGTATTCAAAAGGCTTATATTCTACTAAAATCTAAAGCGATTGTGCAAAATTAAACTGATCAATTGAGTTATTCGACATCCCAATTGACGTTAAGCTAGTCTCATTTTAAAAAATTTTTGTCGCATTATAGGGGATTTAAATAAAATTTTATATTACACCCAAATTAGTCTTTACACGGAAAGAAAATTATGGAAATGGTTCGCATAATTTTGTGGAATTTCATCCTATACTAGTATAGGAATGACAACCATAAATTATGGGAGCAGTTTCTATAATTATAGGAATGTTACCCATAATTATAAGAATAGTTCCGATAATTATGGGAATGATACCCATACCATTATGGGAATGGTTCCTATAATTATAGGAATGGTTCTTATAATTTATGGGAATACTTCCTATAATATTATGGGAATCATTTCCATAATACATAGGAACGATTCCTATAAATTATGGGAACCATTCCTATAATATTATAGGAATGGTTCCCATAATAGTATGGGAACGATTCCCATAATATCATAGGAATCGTTCCTATGTATTATGGGAATGGTTCCCATAATGGTATAAGGATGGTTCCTATGATATATAGGAACCATTCCTATAATAGTATGGAAGTGGTTTATAAAATGGAAGTGGTTTATAAAATGAGTAGAAATGATTCAAGGTAAGAAAATCCGAACTTCACAACGAGTCTATTATAGAGCATAACTTCTCTCGCCATCACGCCCAAGATGTGTAAAAATAAAAATTGAGTTGGGTAACACTATGAATCAATAAATTTCAGAGCCCAGTTGATTTTGGAATCGATCCATCAAGAACATAAAAAGTTATCCGAAAAAAAACATTTTTGAAAAAAGTTTATTTTTGGAATATCTCTGAACGAACCCTATCGATCAAGCTCAATTTTTTTCAGCTTCAAGATATTTGCAAGCCGCGTCGAATGACACCTTGACGATCAAAATACTCAGGATAGCTTCCTAGAACCTCAAAACGTCAAGATCTCTTGGAAATTCGATTTTCGAAAATCGGACTGAAACCAATAACTTCCCGAATTTTTGAAAATTTGCAATTTTTTTAGCGGGAAATTAAAAAAAGATTTCATTATTGCAAAAGAAACAAAAATGACATCAGTTTTTATTGTCCTGATTAAGAAAAATGATTTAATCCATGCTGGGTGTACAACTATATATGAGATCTTGATGAAAAGCTATCTTTCCATGCTCATCTGAGTAGGGTGGCTGAAAAGGCAGGCAAAACAATAGCGAACCTGTCGAGGATCATGCTGAATACGAGTGGCCCAAGGTACGCTAAGCGGCGAGTACTCCTTAGTAGAGTTCACTCTATCCTACTGTACGACGCAGAAGTCCTTGCTCATAAATTGGAACACGAAATATATAGGCGTAAGCTTGCATCCATCCAAAGAAGAACCGTCCTTGTATGTATCGGACAGGGTCGAAAGCTGCGGTACTTGCCCTAGCAAGGACAACACCTATCGATCTCATGGCCCAGGAATGAAAAAGGCGACTCAGACAGCGAGAAGCAGGAAATCTTGACAGCAACGTGCAGAATGCTGCAAAAGAGCACTCGATCGCAGAATGGTCGCGCAGGTGCTGGGCACATCACAAGGGCGATGGACAGCGAGGCTTATACCTTCTCTAGAAGAGTGGCTTAAGTGTAGCCACGGAGCAGTAGACTACCTTACCCAGTTTCTTACCGGGCACGATCAGTGCGATGAGCACCTGCACGAAATGAGGCACAAAAAAAGCCTATGCAGCGTCTATTGTATGACTCACATTGACAATACTAAGCATACGTTTTTTGAGTGCAAACGGTGGTCTGCCGAGAGACAACGAGCGTGGAAGACATTTCGGCAAACATCCAGCCCGGACACCGTTGTTGGAGCTATAATAAAATCCGAAGAAACGTGGAGTGCGATGATGAGCTACACCAAGGCCGTCATAACAACTAAAAAAATCGAAGAGGGCTACCAGTAACATGATAAGCGCTCAATAGCGTACCTAGAGCTAGGCTGAAGTAATGCGCGAGCGGTTTCCGGCCTAGCCTCCCTCTGCCCATGGTGAGGGACCGAAGAGAGAAGATTGTTTTTACTGGATAAACATTCCATTTAATCAACACAACTTAATTCTTGAAATTTCCCTTCGTTGGTGTCTTATGAAAATTTTTTAACCTCTCTCCAAAAAAAAAAAAAAAAAAAATGTATAAAATTTCATTTGTATTAGATAAGAATTGTAAACGCTATGACGATGACAAGACCAGTTATGATCATAGGGTGTGCAAGTACGTTTAAAACTTCAAAAGTAATAAAAGAAATACTCTTAAAATATAAAATAGTTGTGAAATTTATAAATTATTTTGTTCACAGTACAATATAACTGACGGAATTGAATTTTAATGGAAAATGCCTGTTATCAGGAATGAAAACCAAATTTTCTGAATTTTTTGATCCCATCTAAACTTTCAAGGCTATCAAATTATCGGAAGAAATAGTCAAAGCGTAAAGTGTAAGGTCAAAAATTAAAGCTTTAAGATACGTTTTACAGATATTGTCCATGAGTTTTACTTTTAATGCTATACAAATTTATCAGTGAATAAAAACTGATTATTTCGAAAAATCGTAAAAATTTAAAACAGCCATAACTTCTAAACTAATTAAACGATTTCGCCCATCTTCGAACTTGAACAAGATAATCGTCTCTAGAATAAGTGTAGAAAATTTCATTAGGATCAGATAAGAATTGTAGGCGCAATAGTGTCCTGAAAAATTGGTTATATTATGCATACATATACATATATAAATTTTTTAACGGATGGTATTTTTGAACCCTACTCAACCAATTATGATAGGTTATGACAAATTTTTTGAAAAGAAAATGCGAAATAAAATTATTTTTCATATAATTGATTTTCTTACGTGAATTATTTGAAAAAATCAAATTCAAATTCGGATCGCAATAATGAAATTTTATTTTATCACAGGGTAAAATAGATTCCTATGACTATTTTTCGATACTTAAATGATTCGACGTGTCACCAGTTGTCGCTAGTCAGTGAGACATCACTCTCACAAAATATTCACACAAAATATTACAAACGATCCTGATTGATTATCAAAAATTTAACATCTCCGGTTCTGGATGGCCAAAACCATCTTCCAGAGGCGCTTTAATATTCGACCATAATGCTTAGGTGCGACCAGACTTGACAAGGATAAATCTTAAGAATTCTGTTATAATTTGTTATAGGTCGATTCAAAGATGATTGAATCGGGATAGGTTCATTATCAACTAAACACGTTGTGGGTGTAGAAATCGAGGTAAAAGTTCAAGTCGTAGCTAAAATTCTAGTAAAACTAAAACATTAGGTCATTTCATTACGAAATTTGGTGTATGTTGGTATTATAGAAGTTAAATACAAATTAATAAAATTAGAATAACATCTAATCCTAATCAACTTAACGGTAATATGTAATTGGTTAATAACAAAAAATTATTTAACAATAATATCTACAATACAAAATCAATGTAAAATGAAAAATGAAACAAGCGTTAGTTTAACCATTCAGTGAACCTAATAAAATTATAAATAAGTTTCATGTATAACTAATGAACTTACCACGCCGTCTGGTGACGATTCTTCGAATCCCCGAAACGCTGGCATAGTTGGTGGCGTTGTACTCATGTCTAATGGACCAGGTAACCAATCGTTTCTCGATGGTGAACTCCCATGAGTGGATGTTAAGTGTCTTCCACTTTTCGTACCAAGTCGGGGCCTGCCACGACGTGCTCTTCGTCCTGTATTGAATAAAACAATTAATTGAGATATTTACAAATCAAACAAATAAATGTAGCATGTATCTATATATAGACCGATCCGACTCAGTGCGGTGCAGAACAGTAACCAGTCAGGTTCCAATCATCCAATCTTTCCGTGTATTAGGTTGGTCTTTATAAAGGTCACTTTTGAATTTCAATCGTTACGCCCCCTCAAACTCCTCCGAATATTTAAAAAAAATTCCTCTAAATTGTAGCTCTTAATTTTAACATCAACCCGGGCCCTAGACAGCGGAAGTTTTAAATCGGAAAACACATGTATTTTTTAAAATTTTTGAATATTTTATATTTCTGGTAACAATTAATGAAAAAATTTGACACTTGGCATAGACTCAGTTACGTGTATGATGTTTGAAAGGGTGTAATCGAAAATTTTTTAGACAGCTATTTTTTTACTTCTAGACTCGAACAAATTTCAGTTTTTTTTTCTTCCAATTTTTTGCTTTTTGTCAACAATTAAAGAAATATTTGATTGCTTCTTTTATATGGATTTTGTCTATAATTTTAGAAACTGTTGATTAAATTTAACTATTTTTAGAATTTCAAATTGAAAATTTTTTACATTAGATTCATTTGTTATTAAATTTTATGAAATAAATATTAAATTACTTGCATATTGTGCCTGTTATTATAGTATATTTATTAAAATACATTAGAACAAATAATTTTATCTATTTATGAAAAAATCTTAAGATGCATTGAAGTGTTAAGGTATTTTTTTCTATGATTAATAATCATTATATAATTTCCCAACCAGAAATATAAAATATTCAAGGTTTAATTTTAAAAAATACATGTGTTTTTTCATTTAAAACTTCCGCTGTCTAGGGGGCTGGGTTAATGTTAGAATTAAGAGTTACAACTTAGAAGAATTTTTTTTTAATTATTTGAAAAAGTTTGAGGGGGCGTAGCGATAAAAATTCAAAAGTGATCTTCATAAGGACTACCCTAATGTATATATTAGGGTCACAAGTATTTTATTCATGTTAAAATTTTTCGGGCTCATCCTAAACTATTGTCATTAAAATAAAGAGTCTCCAATATTTAGAAAATTATGAAAAAATAGCTACTTTAGATTTGTATTTTATCATTATTTTCATAATAAATTTTTGTTGAATACTTATTAACTAACGAATATAAATATTAGGTGTACAAAAAAGTTCTACCCGTTTTTCAAAGATGGAGTTATCTAACAGCTATTTATAGGTTAGCTATGAATACGTATATGTACATGCACAGCTGTTTGTACTCTTTAAATTCATCAAACTTTTAATATATTAATCTTCGATATATATATTTTTTTATTAAGTTAAAAATGGAAGTAAGTAATGAGCATATCCGCCATTGTCTTTTATATGAATTTCATCAAGGAAAAAGTGCTGCTAAAGCTCAAAGAATAATCTGTGCAACTTATGGTGACAGTGTTATTGATGACAGTACTTGTCGAAGATGGTTTCGGAAATTCACAAACGGAGATTTTAATTTAAATGATAAACCACGCTCTGGAAGACCTTCAACAATCAGTGACGAGAAATTGGAAGAATTACTGAATCAAGATTCTGCACAAACACAACAAGAACTTGCGAAAAAGTTAAACGTTACTCAACAAGCTATTTCTGAAAGATTACATGCTTTAGGTAAGATTCAAAAAGAAGGAAAATGGGTACCTCATGAATTAACTCCAGAACAACGAGAGAGACGAGTTGACACCTGCCTGTCGTTGCTTTCACGACATAAAAAAAAAAGTTTTTTGTGGAAACTTGTAACAGGGGCCGAAAAGTGGGTTTACTATGAGAATCCTAAACGTCGAAAACATTGGGTAGACCCAGGACAACCAACGACATCAACACCAAAACGTAATGTTTTTGGGAAAAAAATATTGCTTTGTATTTGGTGGGATGAGTGGGGCGTGCTATATTATGAGTTACTCAAACCAGGAGAAACCGTTACTGGAGAACGCTACAGTTGTCAATTAAAAAAATTAGCAGATGAAATCAACAGTAAAAGACGATTTGCGGGACAAAAACCTCGACCAGTGATACTGCAGCATGATAACGCCAGGCCTCATAGAAGTTCAATCGTCCACCACACTATAAATGATTTACAGTGGGAAGTTTTACCGCACCCGGCGTATTCACCAGACCTTGCACCGTGTGATTTTCACCTATTCCGTTCATTGCAAAATTACTTGGCTGACAAACACTTACAAAATGAAAACGAAATGCAAAAAACAATAGATGATTTCATTTCGACAAAAGATTAAGCCTTTTATCGCCGTGGGATCCATCAGTTGCTTGAGCGTTGGCAAAGGGTAGTAGATGCTGATGGTGGTTATTTTGATTAAAATTTGTATTTTATTTAAAATTTTTAAATATATTTTTTTTTTGACAAAAAACGGGTAGAACTTTTTTGTACACCTAATATTTAAAATTTTGAAAATACATAAATTTAAAGTTTACCTAAGTCGAAGTCTAAAGCATACTTCGAACCTAAATGAGAATTGGAAACCTACAATAGTATAATCAGGACATAATCATCGTAAAAGCTTTAATTAAACCTACTTAGATTTACAAAGGCTTGAATTGAACCTATTTACAGAGGCATAAATTAGACCGACAAAGACATAAATCGAAAAGCAAACATAACTAGACTTAACAAAAGGAAGGGCTTGTAAACAATAGCGAAAAGTTTCAAAACAAATTTTGAAAAGTCTATCATACAATAGATTTTGAATTTAATTTTATTTTATACTCTCATTCAATTCGAAGTAATTAATGAGCCCTGATGTTAAAAATGAATTACTTATTAATAATAATTAATAAATATAAATTTAATCGAAATTTGATCTAAAAATTAAGGACATTATCCTAGGGTTTTTTATATATTTTACAAGAAGAAAAGAATTTATAATTGATCTGTATATAATCTACAGATATTTCTTAATCTATTTTAATTTTTATATAAGTATAATTATCAATATTTTTTTTTTAATTCAGTTGATTTTCTCAAAACTTAGTTGGGGTCGTACCGATCAAAGTTATGGGGTCATAATGGTCAATTCATTTACTTGTTTTTCGACTGACCATTCGTGTGTTTGTTTAATAAAAATATTAACCAATATCTTATTTAGTAAGTAATTAATTAATTAAAGTAAGCTTTTTTAAAATTTAAGCTAAAATGTTTTTGTTCATCATGGGCATTTTTTTCTATAACATCGTAACATTTTTGTTACAATATTAATGAACAACTAAATAAATTATAGATGCCTAGTTAAATGTTGATAATTATTAATTTTACATTTTTTTTCTTACTTCTTAAGTTTTAGTTGACGAAATAAAATTTTAATTTAATGAAATTTCAGCAATACGACTTTGGATTCTTAATTTTTAATTTAAAATTCATAGTGACCGGGATGATCCGTAGAATAACCGGGACGACCCGACACGTTGGGTCGCCCCGGTCAAACACAATTTTTTCAATTCATCAAATATTTCTATTTACTTTTATACTTTCATTTCTAAGTATGTGCTTTTGGTTCGCTAGGTGCATAGAATAATATAATGTCCGTTTTATTATCTTATAAAGATAATTCGAAAAATTTTGAAGGTTCATTTCTCAAGTGACCGGGGCGACCCTACGCTCCCCTACTACAGAAAGGTAAAATTATAAAATTCGCGGATTACTGGAGAATTGATGCAATTGATTCAGTCATCTCGTCGGTAATTAATTAATTAATGTGACGAGGCTGAAATCCACCTCCGTTTTACGGGAGGCCGTTACCTACCCTTTTGGGCATACACGCGTTACGGAGTCATCCCCATCTTCCGACCCAGACGACATCCTTAGCCGAAAAATATAATCGGGTGACGACTAAGGTGGACATTAACCGGACGTATAATCAAAAATCCTCAATGCGCGTGGTATCTAACCACAGCCACCACGAATCCATACCTCCTCTTAGGCCAAACACTACTACCGTCTCAAAAAATAAAGGGACTTTGGGCGAAGTAGGCTTGGAAAAGCCCCCCGTGGTATCAGTTTCCTTGCGCTGGTTAACAAGTTGCGTCGAGATAAGTGGTGGGACGCAACTTCCCCCCATACCCTAATAAGGGTATCCTCCACTTGTTATCTTTCGGGTTTCGAGCAAGCTATTATCCATTTGTTCAGTCCCTGATGGATTTCCTACTTTTCGAACCTTTAGGCGCTCTGATTATTCAAACCAAATCAGACTACAGAGCAGCTCGGGGCATCTCGCCGGTAGGCTAATATGACACTGTATCAGGGATTTCGCGGCACTCGAAGCCACCTTGTTCGCACATTCACTGTCTGAAGCGACTGGCGATCAGCAGTAAAAAAAAAAACTGATCTCATCATTTTAGTTGCTAAAAGTGAACTGTTCTAAGGTGAGCCGTGAGACCTCGCTAATTTGCCGTGAATTATAAAATATAATTGCTGAATGAGTCCTATAAAAAATCTGATACAAAACCCATACGAGGAGTCAGAAAACCCCTACTGATTCCGATAACATCTTGGTTGTCGTCAATTACGTTGAGTCTAAATTTGACCCTGGCTGCTAAACTTCGTTTTCCACAATTAGCTGCTGAAGAAAATTTTTATAAAATTACGAGTTCGAAAATGTATTCACAACAACATTTTTGAGCTCAAGGAGCTCGAAAACAGCGGGAAGTTTTGGAGCTTGCCCGCAGGGTCAACCGATTCTTTTTTTGTTATTGTTTATTACTTGAATTTTCGAAATGGAAGGTGGTGCATTACTATTTTCGAGCTTGAGGAGCTCAAAAAAGTATTGAAAATAATGTTTTTGAGCTCCTTGAGCTCCGGATGTTTCATAAATTAACTCACTGGTTTAATTCAAAGCTCACGTGACTCTTTCTATCGATCATTTCTATATATTTCTGTTCAAAAATATTTAATTTATCTTGAATAATCACGAACAAAACTTGAATGAACAATCATTATTGATTATTTTTAATTTCTCGAATTCTCGAAGGTTAATACGAAGTGTCACTTTTTTCGACCTCAAAGGGCTCGAAAATACACATGTATTTGAAGGTATCTTAAGCTCAAAGAGCTCGAACAGATATTGACAACAATAATGTTTTCGAGGTCCTTGAGCTCGAAAATAGCGGTAAGTTTTGTGTCTGCCCCACAGGGTCAACCGTTGTCCAGATTTTTTTTTATAAATTTAACTCTGGATTAAAAAAATAATGAAAATTCTTGACTTAGTAATTAATAAGTTCATCTTCTGATCAGTAATGTAAAACTTCATTCTATTATGATGATGTCAATTGAAGTATTTGTATCTCTTAAAAGAAATCATAAGCTTGGTCTAGAAACATATGTAAATTTTTAAAGCAGGTCAGTAGTATTGTTATCCAAGCTTTTCTTTTAAAAAATAATTCTAAATGCAAAATTAAGAACGAGACTTGATGAGGTACTCTTTCATCTAGCAATCTTTATCTTATTTTTGAAAAATTTTTATTTATTTAGAATTTATAAAGAAAACGTGGATAACGTTTCGGCTTGTTCTATTGTTCAATAAAACTTGGATTTTTCACGCGTAAATATGGTTCGCGGCTTAATTGTTTTTATTAATTGTAGCTCGAAATGGTTCAAAACACAAAACGCGGCCGTTCTGTTCGACGTGTAAACCTAATCTCTCGTCACAATCCATTCATTAGATCGTTTGCTCGGTCAAAGTCCAAATTTTGATCACAGATGTCACCAAAATTTGCTCAACAGATAACTGTTAATTATTTACAAATAATTTTTAAACCAAGGGTTGGCCTCAAATTTTCCTGATGTTTATATATAAATATATCTATATATGTAAGCAAAATACCACTGACTCACTCACTCACTCACTGACTGACTCATTACGAGATCTCCGAAACTAAAGGTCCTATTTACTTTAAATTTGGCATACATATTCTTTTCTCAACCTAGACGCTCACTAAGAACGGATTTTATAAAACTCCTATTCAAAATGGACTTTTGAGCAATCTACCTAACTCTCTCATCCCATTAGCTATCTACCAAATGCGCTCTTCCTTTTGGCTATTACCAAATGACGTAGCAACCGTTACCATAGCAATCAAAATCTCCAAAACTATAGATTCTATTGACTTGAAATTCGGCATAAATATTTTTTTCGCGACGTAGACGCTCACGTAAAACGGATTCTTCGACCATTCAATCATAAGTGGGTAAGCACCAATATTCTTATGATGGTTTATGGGGATGTTGAAAAGACCCAAATTTCATGGTTTCCTATCGAAATATATCAGGCGTGAAAAATGAAAATACTTATGTTTCAGGCGTAATTTTTGTTCTGTAAAATCCCCTTTTATTTGTGTATGCGGGGGCGTAATGAATACAAATTTTCAAGTGTTTATAATCAAAAATTATACAGACTGCAATTTTAAAATAATTATTACTGACGAACCGAAAAAATTGATTGTTTAAATTTTTTTTTTCAAATCGACACTGATAGCGCTGTGTGAAGGTGTAAAGAATGAAAATTTTCACTTTATGCGGCCAAAAGACCTACTGACTTGAAGTTTTAAATGAATATTACCTACGATACTAGAAAATAAA
This sequence comes from Microplitis demolitor, assembly GCF_026212275.2. NCBI lineage: Eukaryota > Metazoa > Arthropoda > Insecta > Hymenoptera > Braconidae > Microplitis > Microplitis demolitor. Next base: position 16,522,547 of record NC_068549.1, on the reverse strand, counting down.
TGGAGTCAATTTTTTTTTTTAAATCGACTCTGATGGAGTTTTCGGGGGTGTAAAAATTGTAAGTATTCACGTTCTTTATCCAAAAGACCTACAGACTTAAACTTACAAATGAATATTATTTGCGAAACAAGGAAATCAATAGCGTATTTTTTTTTCTTTTTAGAAGATTTATTTTTACAGCGGTTTTCGAGGGCGTCAAAAATGTAACTTTGTCTGATTTTTGGTATAAAAGAAATATATAATCATTTAACATAACAAAAGGACTGACAAAACGGGCTGGTAACAGCTAGGATATATATATATATATATATATATATATATATATATATATATATATATATATATATATATATATATATATTAGACTGTCCCACTTTGCAGCGATAGCTTTTTTTTGGTAGGAGAAGGCGGGGCACAGTAAAACACGGAGACACAATCCCTCGTAGCAATCTTAGTCAAAATCTATAATAAAAGTATATATAGACACAGTATTTTACTGGATTTTGCTTCACTTGCTTCAGACTTGATCAAGATTGCTACTAGGGGTGAAACCACCGCAATATTCTTATCTGTTTTTAACGAAATATTCAAAGTAATTCACTGTTTAATAAATCGATCAACCGCTTTATAAGCCTACGAATTACTTCGAATATTTTGTTTAAAAAAGATTAAGACTATTATGATTGTTTCAATGTTCCTCATTTTTCATTTCTTGGTGCTCGAAATAAAATGGCATTTATAAACTAAAAAATGTCGTTCAGCAGCTGGAATGGTAGTATTTTTCACACTTTTAACGTTGAACCACAAGGAAATCGGTAAAAATGATTATGAACAGAAATGTAACCAGTACCAAATTAAAACTTGCTTTATAAGCTTTAACATTTTCTTGAGAGAAATGAGTTAGGTCTTTTAATTCAAAAGTTTTTTAACAAAGAATTGATGAAAGTTGAGTTTTACTATAGGTAATTTTTTTTCCAACCGTTTTACATGGGAACTAAAAAAATCATTTTGTTCGATCTTTTTTTAATTTAAGACTAAAAAATAGTATTTAAAAAATGATTGCAAATATTAATTTTTACGATAACTAACATGATTCCAATTATAGTTTACCGTTTTAGACTTAACTTTTTTGTTAATGACAATTTTAGGTTTTACATAAGATTACAATTTTTTTTTTTTCTAACTTATTCGTTTAATACAGTCAAAGTTTGTTATGAGCAACAGTCACGTGTTAGAGAGGAAAAAATTAATGAAAAAACCCAAGATTTAGACTGTATCTTCACTATAGCTCTCTGCACAAGTTCTATATGTGAGCGTTGAGTATATGAATCGTTGCATGTTACTCGTTATAAGCAATGATTAAACTGGAATATCACGAGAGGGAATAACGCTTTCAACCAGATTTAACTGAACTTAGTGGAATAACAAAATAATAAAAAATCCTGATGAATTATGAATATAAATTTGCAAGAGCAACTTAAAGATGATAGTAAATAATTGAATCGTTTATAAAGAAAAAAAAACATTAAATATTAAGAAACTTTTTTCGTTTATTGAACTTCTTACTTGAAAAAAATGAAAAATTTCCAGAAAAAAAAAATATGTCGTTAGATGTCGTGCATATATTCGTTCCCAGTTTTAATGTTTTTTTTTTGCTACTGCTATGCTATTGTTGTCAAAATTCTACTGAAAAGAATAGAAAGTAAATATCTGTTATATTTATTGTCACATTCAATTTTTTTGCTCTAGTTTAAACTGATGCCCGTCACTACTGCTACCAGTATCTGATATAAAGTAAAAGAAAAATTTAACAAAAAAGTTTGAAATCAGTCACGTTTTAGTTTTTTAGAAATTGTGATTTCTGTGCTACTACTGAATTGAATAGAGCAAGAACAGTTAATAAAAATCGAACGACAGTCGAGCACCCTCAGCGCTTTCGCGCTGGAGGTGTGTGAAAGGAAATGGCTATAGTATAGATTTATTTATATATTTCAAACCACTGCTTTCTGTCATAAAAAAGGTTACAGAAGAGACACTTAAAAAGATTCAAAAAGAACTGACTCTGTCCGATTCTGAAATAATGAAAAATTAAAAAAAAATCCTGAAACTGGCTGACCCTGCAAACCAGCCCCAAAACTTCCCGCTATTTTTGAGCTCTTGAGCTCGAGAATACTTTTGCCAAAATATATATTCGAGCTTGAAGAGCTCGATAATATCTTTTGATACATTCGTATTTTTTAGCTCTTCGAGCTCCAACAAGCGGCGTTTTAATTTTAACTCACGATTTCGTTTAATGAAATCAATTAATTTGGATAAAAATCAATAAATGCAATTAAAATAGCAAGTGAAATAAGTTTTTGAATCAGATCAGAGCGTTAATAAATAAAAGATTCGTGAAAAGTGTAATAAACAGTAATTTTTCTTATATTTCTTTGATAATATTACCTAAATTAACGAAAGGATTGCAATCAAATCTGTAGTGATGAAAAGGGACTAAAAAAATAGTAGACTCAGTTCAATTTTACGTACATTTAATAAATTATATCGTGAGTTATCTAGAAATAATGAGGACAATTATTATTTTTAAATATTTCATCGCCGATATCTTTTGAACTAATAGACCAATTTTAACGTTTGAGGAGGCATTCGACACAGTTTTTCAGTCTTCAACAGTGAATAATTTTTAAATATTATCAATAGAACGTTTTCAATTTTATTTGAAAAAAAGACTTTCGAAATTTTTTCGTTAACGATATCTCTCGAACAAATTATTTAATTTTGATGGTTAAGGAGGCATTTGACGCGCCTCTATGCAATTATACACGCGGGTCGGAACGTCCTACTTTCCTCCCTAGCTGTGTAATATACTACATAATGTGGCTGGAAAAGCAGATTTGCCTACATGGCAGGGCTCATTAGTTTCGATCCTTTGCCTTAGCATAAATTAAATCAAGCGGTTGTCTGATCTTAACGAACCGGGTGAAATCACTCACAAAATAATTAGCATTTGAAACTAAATAGGACGCCGATCTATCTGAATCGTAAAAGATAAGTAACGAATAATTGATTGCCCTCTCCGTCTGAGGAGTTAACCTCGACTTCGTTTTAATAGATATTCATGACCATGATAATTTTCGAAAATACCGCTAATCAATCTATTTCTTTTTCTGTTAGGTGTTGTTGTATGATGCGCTGACAGAACAAATTATTTGAGTCAAGTTAATCGATTTATTTGACTGTGCAATATCATTTATTTCATTCAAATATATAATTGTTTATAGTTAACAAATCTTGGTTGAAAAAAATTATACTACGGCTGGAGGTGATATAGTGCTACCGTCCAAATACACATTTGTTACTTACAAACAAATCATTATTTCATTCAAATGAACCATATCTTTGTCTCAAATAAATATTGATTGTCTATTCAAATATGGAATTTATTTGCCTGAAACCAATCCTATTTGGCTCAAATTAATTGTTCTCTTAGTATGGCAAGAACTCTACCGAAAATAACTCTTCGAATCTGTTTCATTTGATAATAACTAATAAAAAAGCTCAAATTGGCAAATTCGGCGTGAAAAAGGACATGCATGGTTGTTTTCTCTTTTTTGATACAATTTACTTCCTCTACATAGCGAGTGATGACAACAACATCAGCGTTCTTGATAAATGTGATACAGTATAGGATAATCTGAGCACAGCCGCACCAGGAGAATAATACCCAAGTAGCATAAAAAAAAATTGTTGACTATTTGTTTAATTTAAGTTAACAAATGGTTACAAGATAACGAATTGTTTGTTTAAATTTAACAAAAAGTCAACAGCTTTTTTTCAGCGCCACTTAAATAGGTACAGAATCATAAAACAGAAAAAAATATAATGGCAAAAAATAAAGGGAAGTCTTCTCTTCTCCCAGATAAAGCAGAAAACTAGTAACACAATTACAAATATATGCAAGCCCGATAAAGAAAGAAAAAAGTTTAAAAGTTTGTATGGAGACTATAAACTGGAAAAAAAAAAATAATAATAATAATAATTAACAATATAAACTTATACTTTCAATGATACCAAACTGATGATCAGATCAAAAATATCTCGATGAAGTTTATTAAAAAAGTAATTTTCTGTTCGTGAAATTTTTTATTTCACGTATAGAACTCACATAGTTTGTTAGCAGAGAATAAATAAATATCAGAAAACTCGGTCAAACCGTTCCCATATGAACACGACCCCTAGTCAGCCAATTTATAAAAGCTATTTTTTTTACATTACTTATATCTCTAGGGTATTTGAATTGTCATTGTATTCGTAAAATTGTCTTTCACACAAATATCAAGATTAGATTCATCAAAACTTGGCAGAGTCCTGAACTTGACTTAAAAACAAAAACAAAAATTTTGTGCTAATACCAGACACAGAATGTATTCTACGTGAGTATATTTCAACATGAGTGTGGAGTAAAAACAGTATTAATACTGTTATTACTAGATTCATATCATTAATTTAGAATGGTGAAAACGCTTTTAATAAAACAGGCTAAGTGCAAGGTTCTAATTAGTTTTACCCTAATCGTTATATTCATGTAATAATCAGTTGCACGACTATTATATGACATAATTTGCATTCTCATTCGATAACACGCGTAATGTAAATAAAAAACTAAAAAACAGATAACCCTGCACGCCAGCTTTAAAACTTCTTATTATCTTCTTAGTTTTAAAACTTATTACTATCTTCGAATTGCCAGCGTTCGAATACTTTATTAGAAGTACATCTTCAAATTCTTTAAACTCTCTCCGTGTATGGTATCCAAAAAATAAGACAGACATTTTACGTTTGAACGGTCAAACTTTGTTATGCAAACATTGAACTAATCGGCGATAGCTAATTTTTTATAATTAATTTATCTAAAATTACAATAAGAATACAAGGTATAACTATTGTTGGAATATGTTAATAAAAAATACCATAAATTGTAAAATGTACATAAAAAAATCTGAAAACCGCCTGACCCAGCGTCCAGTCTCGAAAGTTTGATAATATATATCCCGAAAACCATTAACTCGATCGGGCAACTAATCGATCAAAATGTTATGGGCCCGATTACACTAGCCCGCTTGGGTGCCCGAAGTGGCTAAATATCTATATCCTGATAACTTTTTACCCGATCGGGTAACTAATCGAGCAAAATATAATATAACTCTAATATATAGAATTTTTACATTTTTATGTTTTATGTATTATAAATATGGTATCTACTCAAATTATAAAAGAAAAAGTAAATAAAGTGAAAAACTATACTAACAGAACAAAAAAAATTTTCCTCAAATTACTAATAGATTATGTAGCACAGCTAAACTCAGTTATACAGAATCCCACTAATGTGTGTGCGGTTGTTCATAAGTTTAGTGTTTTTCTCCGAATTAAAATTCCCCCATTCGATTAGAAATTAAATTATTCGCAAACCTCATAGTCCCTGCATCGCGAAGATGATTGAACGAGAAAAAAAAAAGTTTTTTTTTAATTCAGTTAAAATTTCTATACATACTTTCAAACCGCACTGCATTTTAATCGGATAAATAGTTGGGCCAATTACAAAAAATCCAACCAGGTTTCTCAATTCTTTCCTGATCATGCAGCAGAACGTATGCCCGATCGGGTGATTAACTGTCTACCCGATTATTTACTCGACCGGGCTCTTTTGCCGGGCCCATCTCAAAACGCATTACATTCTAACCGGGCTAATAACCGGGGCGATTTATCGGGCCCTTATTTCAAATCTGACAAATTATATGAAGCCTGGTTAGGTACCCGGAATCATTTCTACCAAGGTCCGAACATACTGTACCGATTATGCTCAATTTCTCAAAAATTGTTGGAATTAATGAGCCGCTCCAAGCACCACCTCAAAAAGCCAAATCGGTTCATCCGTTCAAAAGTCACAGAATATTTACGTACATACGTACACACATACACATACATACACTGATAGAAATATTTATTTGAAACAGTTTACCAGCACTATTTGGCTGAAATAAGTATTTCTTTGTCTCAAATATAGATTTATTAATAGTTAACATCACTGCGATATTTGACTACCGTGTCACTTTATGTTTATAACCTCGAATGGAATGAGTGTAATTGCTAGTACTAATTTATTGTAATATTTGATTTTTTTATATATTTTGTATAATAATTTTTATCCTCAATTAAAATTAATTGTGTGCATTATTTTCTTTAAAAAAATAAAATTAAACAATACAGACGGCAGAGGCAGCCGGTCGGTTCTCGTGTAGCTCGAGCGATCACCCAAGTTAAGCAGCATCGAGCAGGATTGCTACTTGGCTGGGTGACCGTTTAGTCATGCGTTGAGCTCGAACGGAGGTCTCTGACCGTTAGGCGCGGGATGAAGATCTAGTGGTCGGTAAAATGGTAATTTTATCGATCACTAGAGCCTCACTCAAATAGAACTGTACTGACAATGGTTTTCTCTGTGGTTTCCCTTGCCCCTATACTCCCACAGCCAAGGTGGAGGGTAGGGTTTCACCGTAATGGTACAGTACAGTATAAGCACGAGTCGGACCACAGCCGCACAATGAAAGCAGAAAAGAGGAAGCAGTTGCGACATTAAGGCAAAAAGTGTAAAAGGCCGTACATGCGGCTATACACTAAATTTAAAAAAAAAAAAATTAAATTAAATTAAACTATATTGTATAAATTATTTCTCATAACCCTACTTAACTAACTTTATGTGTTATTTCTTTGTATTTAAATAAGCCATTTATTAACTATTAAGAAATATTTATTTGGTTCGAATAAATCTCATGTAATAAATTATTTGTTAACTATTCATAAATATTTATTTGGTTAAGCATTCAAATAAATCATTTATTAACTATTAATAAATCTTATTTGGCACAAATAAATACTTCTATCAATGTACACTCAGACATCATTTTGAAGTCAGTCATAATAGCTTCCTCGAACCTCAAAACATCAAGATCTGTTAGAAATTCGATTTTTTTTTTTTTTTTTCAACTAAATATTATTTGAAGATTTTCAATAGGTCAATAAAATTATTAAATTATCTAAGATTGATCAAGTTATTTTAAAAATTTACAAGCTCAAAGTACAATTTTAAAACAGTTAGCTTCCATTCGACTCACTAGACGCGCAAGAACGTCCTCAATCAATAATAAATTGAAATGCTTCAAATGTACCGAAAAATACCGATCCGTGACCGTAATATTTCTCTGTAATTTAAGGTAAAATCGGGGTTAATCGGATTCCGCTAAAGTAATGTTGAAATGAATCTTGAATGAAGACATGTATATGATGATTGAGAAGAATATCAACTCAAATCGAGAAATTTGCCGAAACAATTTTACACTATCATAAAAATCGACAGAAAAAAGCTATTCTCATTTATGACTTTTCAGTAACTTTTCTCATTATATATATATATATATGTCGAAGATGAACGAATAAAATGGAATTTTCCATCGGGACGGACAATTCCCAGCAGTCGAGACTAGTTTTTATAGTAACAATTAAATAATAAAATTTAAGTTCTAGTTGTTTACAACTCAAGCAGATTATGTTTATTACGGGAGGCTTAGGCTCGCTGTGACATCTGTTCACCAAACGTAGCCACGGTCACAAGATGGGTATAGTAAGACACGGAAGACGATAGTAAAGTATAATATAAGCCGGTTGTCCTTCTTTAAATATTTTAACAAAAAGATTTTTAACGAAGAGTACAGAGTTTGGTACTAGTTGAGTTAGTTCTGATTGAGATTTCGTTGTGCGAGTACAAGTCTTTCCTGTTGACCATAGATTCGTTCTCGAGCCTAGTTTACCGTAGTACTCGTATATTATTGAATCATAGTTTATAAGTAATATTATCGGACGATTAATATCGTTTATTTTTATTATTTTATTTTAATCATTTTTACGTGTAACAACTATTGTGCTAGTTACTATTCTGTGTGTATCAAAATTTGTGAGACATAATCTTTATTATACTGATTGTTTAGTTATTATTATTTATGAACAATATTTTAATATTAAATCACTGTTTTTTGTAATTATTATTTGTTTATATTTTACATAAAATATCAAAGCGACTGAGGCAGCCGTTCGGCACGCGCGTGGCTCGGGCGATCACCGAAGTTAAGTAGCATCGAGCATGATTACTATTTGATTGGGTGACCGCTTAGCCACACGTCGGGCTTGAACGAAGGTCTCTGAGTGTTAGGCGCAGAATGAAGATCCAGTGATCGGTAAAATGGGAATTTTATCGAGCATTAGAACTTCATTTAAACCGAAACTGTACTGGCTAGGTTTTCTCTGTGGTTTTCCTACGCCACTGCACCTCCATTGCACAAGGAAGGTAGCAGGGCATCACCGTAATGATGCAGTACAGTCGTAAGCACAAGTCGGGCCACAGCCGCGAAAATTAGAAAAAAGCGAGAAAAGAGACTTTGAATGTAGAGTCGTGTAAAACACGATGAGTGATACAAGTAAATAAAAAAAAAATCTGTCTATCGGTTGACCCTGCGGGCCGGCCCTAAAACTTCTCGCTCCTTGAGCTCGAAAACATTGTTGTGAACACTTTTTCGAGCTCTTCCAGCTCGAAAATACTGTTGTACGCATTTGTTTTCGGAAAAAACCGTTTTTTAGCAATTCTTTCTCCCACGATATCTTACGAACGAATTAACCGATTGAGATGGTTGACACGGCAATCAACGCGTTTTATTGAGTTCTAGAGCCAATTAAATTTTGGAAGTGATCGATCGAGCCATTTCTGAAAAATTTGAACAAAACTGAAGAAAAATTTTTTTTTCTGTTTTTCTTCCATATCTTAGAGTCTATTTGATCGATCGATTCGACATTTTTAGAAAAGTTGACGGCCAACGAACTCTTTTGATTGCCACCTCAAATATTTTAATCTGTCAGTTCATTAAAACAATATTAAGAGTTTACATCCATACAAACACACACACACACTCGGACATCCTTCTCAAATTAGTCATAATAGCTTCCTAGGACCTCAAAACGTCGACATCTAATAAAAACTGGCCTTTCGAAAATCAGAGTGAACCAATAACTTCCCGAATTTTTGAAAATTAATAATTTTCTTAGCGGGAAGTTAAAAAAATAATTCTACATAAAATATCAGAACATAATGATCAGTCCAATCAGGGTAGTGCCCATCTACCTCCTGCTCTTCCGACTAGAGATGGGCGATGTTGACTAAAATAATCGATTTAACTATTAATCGATTATTAACGAGAACAATCGAAAGAAATCGATGTTTTTGTTATCACGTGATGATAAAGAACCACTAAAATTTGATTCAAATTTTTAATATAAAATTTTGTTTATGTAATTTTTGAATAAATAAAAAATATATGCTCAAACATATTAAAATAAAAATATTTTTAAGTTTACTTATTTATTAAAAAGTTCCAATCTTCTTTAGAAGTAGAGCCCAAAAAAACTAATTCATTTAAATGAAACCCAGTTAATCGACTACGCCGTTCTCTTTAAATGTCTCCTGCTTTTAAACACAAACGTTCCAATGGAACGGAAGTTGCAATAATACACAGGTATTTCATTGCAACATAAAATAAGTTTGGAAAAGCATTTTTCATAGACAGCCAATATTCTATTGGGTCACTTTCCATTGGAGATTCCAATGTTTAATTCACTCTAAAGTTAACCTAATAAAACGTATCACTTACGTATGACTGTTAAAATACGAATTTGATTCACTTGATTCATAATTATTAATATAAAAGAACAGAATATTATGAATAACTATGAATAGAAATATACCAAATATTAATGTCAAACTGACAAAAAAAGTGTAGTGAAATGAGAAATTATTATTATTGAACACGCGTCAGTGAAATGATTGATGATAGCATTCAAACAGTTAGGTTGGACAAATTAAAAGTACATCCGTTTTTTGTTTTAAATTTTTTAAAAAATTATTTCGATTTAAAAAAAAAATTCAAATAATCAATTCATCAGTACTTGAGAACATCGAGAAAAAATAATCGATTATGGAAAAAAAAAACATCGATGTTCGCTTAATCGATTTTTTTTGCCCATCGCTATTTCCGACATATATATGAAGTAGGATGGTTCATTTTTAGGCGATATTTATTTTTCTGTCCTACCTAAAAAGCTGATAATTTATAAATCAAAAAATATTTCCGCTTATAAAAAATACTAAGCGAATTAGGAGCTTAGCGCATCTAAAAAATGAATTTCCCTTTCAAATAACACATTTTTTTTTCGGTTTCAACCGAATTTATAATTTATACCCACAGTATAAATGAGGTATGTTTGTGAAATTTTATTAACGTATTAATACCGTAAATATTAGACCGATTCCAAAGAACCGACTACTTTTTTTCTTTCAAGGACAAACACTCAAAAGTAGGATAAAAGAAGACACCAGTTGAAATTTGATCCCTTGATATTAATATTAAGTACTCCCTGATTGCGATTTTCTATTTCCCATTTAAATTAGGGATGTGCAAATAGTATTCGAATTGAATCGAATCGAATATTTGAACTATTCGCACATAAAACTTTATTTACGACATTTCGAGAAATTCTTTATAAATACGTTAAATAAAATTTACAGTTTGTATACTAAATTGGTATACAAAAAGGATATTCTAATGATGTGATTAAGCGGAATGAAATCACATGCCTAATATTTTCGGAGTAAAACGTGCTTTGCGTACTCTATCAAAAAGTTCACACAGAATCTACTGAAAAGTGCAAAATAACGCATGGAAAGAAATAAAATTCTTTTGGCTTCTACGTGGTTTTTGGCACTTTTGAATGGATTCTTTTGGAAATTTTGGATAGGATAATCTACTTAATATCTAAGAACGTTGTAAAATTTCGTTGACTATAAACATTAAACGCTCAAATATTAATATCTTCAAGTTTCCCTTCCAATCCAATAATTTCGAGTATTTTTCTTATTTCTCTTACTTTGAAACTTATATTTACTATGAAACAAAGTTAATATATTTAAAAAGTTTTGATGAATTCCAATATATATTTCATTTCCACTACTTACAAATATAATAAAAAAAGTGCTGGCCTTGATATCAACGAGATAAAAAGTAATTTACTTCTGTATGGCAGTAGTAAGTTAAAAATCAATAGCATTAGTACAAAAACAAATTATTTTCATTAAATTCGAAAAATAAGCCTAGCCTATGGAGTCAAATATTATACTGAATAAAGCTCGGCGGTCGAAAAATGTAATGTTTTCATTTCACTCTAAATATCTAAATAACTCACTTCATATTACATAGGATATTCTAATATGACTTCATCTTCTTCTAAGTTCCCGAACTGCTCTGAACTTTGATTTGGATTGAATAATCAGAGCGCCTCAAGGCTCGGAAAGTAGAAAATTCATCAGGGACTGAACAAGTGGATAATAGCTTGTTGGGAACCCGAAAGATAACAAGTGAAGGAAGCTCATTACATGGGATATGGGGAGAAGTTGGATCCCACCACTTGTCTACAAGCAACCATGTTGACCAGCGGTGGGAGACTGGTACCTCGGGGAGCCTTTCTAAGCCCACTTCGGTCAGAGTCTTTTTATTTCCTGGGATGGTAACAGTGTTTGGCCCAAGAAAGGTATGGACTCGTAGTGGCTGTGGTTAGATACCACGCGCAATAAGGATTTTTTATTATATCTCCGGTTAATGTCCACCTTGGCTGTTATTCGATTATATTTTTCGGTTAAAGGTTTCGTCTGGGAGGGGGGGGGGGCAGCTTGCAGCGCGTGTATGCCTAAAATACGCGGGGAAACGGTTTCCCGTAAAACCGAGGCGGACTTCGGTCCCGTTATTTTAATTAATCTTCCTCTTAGTCCCCAAGCTGCTCTGTACTCTGATTTGGCTCGAATTATCAGAGCGTCTAAAGGCTCGAAAAAGTAGAAAGTTCATCAGAGTCTGAACAAATGGATAATAGCTTGTTCGAAACTAAAAAATACCAAGTAGAGGAAATCCTTTTTAAGAAATGAGGAGAAATTGTGTCTCACCACTTATCTCGACGCAACCTGATAATCACAGAGGCGGACTTCGATCTCGTTACACTAATTAATTAATCTTCCTCTAAGCCCCGAGTAAGAACGGACGTTGATTTTTCTCACATAATCAAAGTATTTAATCATTTGAAAAGTAGAAAATCATCAAAGACGGAACAAGTGAAAAATAGTTTGTTCGCAATTTCAATGATTACTAGTGAAGAGGTCCCTTTTAAGATATTAAGGCAAGGCCGTGATTTACCATTTTGTCCCGAAGTAACCTGTTCACCAGTACAGGGAACGTGCCACTGACGGGCCTCTTCAAGCCCACTTCTTCCAGAGAAGTTAGATCCACAGAGGTATAAAATCGTGGTGGTTGTAATTAGACACTAATTGTCAATGGAGTTTTTTTTAAGTCACCTCAAATTAACATCCACCTGGTCATCACTTGATTATATTTTTCGATCAAGGGTACCATCGGGCGGGTAGATTACAAACCCACGTGTGTAATTGACAAACAGCTGACACGTGGATTGAGACGTCTTACCTTTCTCTGGGTGTGCATCCTATTTGGCACCAGATCTTCAACTGAAATTTAAATTTTTGCCTCCATTTGCGTGAAGAATGGCTCATGCGCTAATTTATATCATTTGTTTTCTCATAATTGCCTGGTGCCTTTTTTTATGTCTGATTTTTTTTTAATCACTAATGTCGAGGGTTTTAAAAAGTCACGGTGACAATCTCAATACTCGCAATTACTGCTATGTACGCAAGATTACAAAAATAACAGATTTTGTTATTTTCCTCATATGGGTATTAACTTACTAAGCCAATCATTGATCAAATCTACTCGAGAAAACATATTTTGAAATTCTGGACAACAATAAAAGTTAATACAAACAAATTTTCGTGTTTTCAGATAAACTTAAAAGATTTTTGAAAATAGAAAAAAAAGAACCGTTGAATAGTACAGTTTCGACTAGTAGCGGGCTGTTACGTATCCGAGATTGTAGAGATTGCAGCCTATACTAAAACAATACATTTTAACAATGTAGATTGCATTCTATACAATATTATACGATAAAAATAGCAGCTTACACTATAAAAATAGATTGTGATAACATATGCTGCTGTTTGTATCGTATCGGCTGGAATCTTTACAGTTTCGGGTTTGTTGCACTACACTGCTATAGAGAAATGCAATTTTTCAATCATTTTGTTTTCTGAAATTGTTAAGACTATTGAAGTTGAGAAAATCAAGTAAAAAATAAAACAATTCTGAGTATAATAAGAGTAATTTCAACGTGGATGAAAAAAAAATCTTGTGACTAGCACCATAGAGTTTCCCCAACTATTACAATACTCCTTAACTATTTAGAAGATGGCTAACTATTTGAAACTTGATGAATCACTACGGTAGTTATCTAGACTGCTAATAGAACTAAACAGACTAGTATGATGTGGAGTAATACAGATCGCTCTCTTAATAATACCCGTATAGAAATACTTTACATGCTTTAAATCACAAGAATTTTTCTTCCCATTTGATAGTAAAAAGAAGAAAAAGCATTTTATTATCAAGCTTAATAAATATGAAGCTGAAGTTAGCAGCCGTAACAAGTAGCGGCCAGGCAAAAAATTGCTGGCTTATTACGGCCGCTAGCTTCAGCTTCATGTTAATAAATTAGTATTTTAATAATACAATGACAGATGGTTCTATATAAAATTAGGATGCTTTTTTCCGAACATTTATATTTTTTTAGCCTATATAAAAATTTCATTGTAGACGACAAAAAAAAAAATGCCTAAAAATTTGCGCTGTTAATTTTAAGAGGTCACGGTCCATTTTTCAAGTTTTCCCGTTTAAGAAACATGGAAACAATAACACATTTTTTTTTTACAAAATTTCGACTCAATACTTGAGAAATCGACCCATATTAGGCGATTTTCATAGCGCTGGTCCTCTTTAAAATTGCTCTAAGTAAAATAGATACATGTTCAACGATTCAAAAGTTATAAGCCTTCACAGATTTTTATTCTTACCGAAAAATCATAATTGTTGTCTACTATAATTCAAACTATTCATTTTCTAGAAAAAATATCTATAGAAATTTTGTAGTGAGTTAAATACTTTACAAGAAATATTTAAAACCATTCAATATTTCTATGTATCGATCGAAACGCCGATAGTTTCCGACGGCACAAAACCTTAGTCTTTGTGACTAAGATTTTATTACTCTCATTTCAAGTCACAAATCTATTAATTTTTTCAATGTTATTTTATTTTTTAATCATGCCCAGAATTGAAAAATAGAATCTGAAAATCGGCAGACCCTGCAGACCAGCCCAGAAACTTCCCGCTGTTTTTGACCTCGGCAATATCTTTGAATATATTCGTATTTTTGAGCTCTTCGACGTTTAAAATGCAGTTTTTAAAATTTTGTTCACGATTTTGCTTAATGACATCAATGAATTTGGAAAAAAAAATTTTTCGAAAAAAAAGAACCCTAATATCGTACAGTTGGGCGTACTAAGAAAACTAATCTTAAAGATAAAAGAATCCAAACTTTGCGTTAAAAAATATCTTCAGTCTAAACCAAAGAAATGATTGCCAAATACTTGAAAGCATTCATAAACTCAATCAAAAGGTGTTTAGACCCGCATCAACTTTGAATAGTCTTTGGTTCAAAGTTAGTTACACAAAGACGAAAATTTCTATGTTCACGATCGTAGCATAATAACTACTACTATTAGGTTAGTATAATAGAAACTATTATAGTTAAGTCTGCAAAAGAATTGGCTTTTCTCCCACTACTTGGCTATGATGAAGTCCATGACTGCACTGGTGCGCATGCGCAGTAATGATTTAATTGTAGAAAAATAGTGGAAGAAAAGCCCATTCTTTTACAGACTTAAATTCATGTGAATATAATGGACTCTCCTATACTAGATAAATTTCTACGATTAGAATAGTAAGCTGTACTATCGTAGTTTACTACGTACTGTAATTATTAATATATTAAGGTGGTGACAGTTAAAAATTTTGCGATTGAAATAATTACAATCAAAACATAGTAAACACAACAATTTTTTTTCCATGTACGTGACTTTCCACTTAGCAACGATCTAAATAAATATTAATCAATCTTTAGAGTGGTTTGCTGAACACGCCCTTGGATTAGAGAGAGAAAGCGTTTGAGGCATTTGCGTATATATAATAAAACGATTGAAATATATTTAATTTATGCTAACCTGAATCACATTCTCTAGCTAATTCATTTATATAAAAAAACTAAACATAAATTAAAGCCATTAAAAGTACATAAGTTTACTTTTACTATAAAAAAAAACTAAAGTTATTTACTGTAACTAAATATATACACGGAAAATAATATGTAGTATCATTCACTACAAGGTTGCAGTAAATGTGTTTGTAGTTAAAAATACCACATAAATGATAAAAGTTACTAAATATGCGACAAATTTTACTAAGTTAATAAGTTGAATTTACTCCTATCTTGCGGTTAATTCTACTGCACACTGCAGTAACAAATACTCCACGCGGGAGTTGAGAGTACTACAAAAGGAGCACTTCCCGCTATTTCGCCATTTTGAGGTTAATCTGTTGTGTATATTCAATTATTAAAGCGTCTCATAAATAATCATCTGACTTTTTTAAAACCCAAAAATTTACAAATTTTAATTTTTTTTTTATGCTGCTTGTTCTTACGGCGCATTTATGATAAAAAATGTCGTGAGAAAAAAAATAAAGATTTCGATAGCTTTTTTGCCTTTGAAAATTGGAAAAAAAATTGGCTTTCATGTTTTTGGATAAAATTTCTATTTTATCTTTTTCGATAATATTGATGTTTTTTTTTAAAGTACATAAAACAATGAACAATTAAAAAAAAAAATGATCAATTTGATCAAAAAAAATTTAACATGGCCCAGCATGGGTGGACCCTATTTGTAAATAATTAGCATCTTTAATATATACAAATAACTCAATAAGTGATTTTTAAAAATAATTTCTAAAAATTGTAGGTTATATACCGTTTATTTTTAAATAACCGCATATCGAGTAAATTGAACTACAATTGGAATTACAAATACCGCATGCTGTGGCATATCTTACTTTTTTCGATAGTTGACGCTTAACTACAATATTTTAGTAAATCTAACCACAATTTGGAGTTGTCTCATGTCATACTACAGCCTGTGGTAAATGGAACTCCAGTTGTTGTTGCCATTACTACAATTTATTTTCCGTGTAAGAAAACTATCATTTTTATTTTCATTTCAAATATCAACATCAACAGCTATTAGATTATGCTTTTATGTGACACATGTCAAAAACTTATGAAATACATTAAGTTACACGGAAAAATTATATGCGGCACAATTTTGAAAAGATTTTGTTTTCCCTTTACTGTGCATTGATTAAATGGACGGCATGTCAAAACAATTTCTACTAGGGTGATAACTGTTGACGCGTGCGTTTATTGTGAATGCTTTTAATTAAGAGGAAAAAAAACATGTATCTTCACTAGCGCAAAAACTTTCCACTGAATCAGATTTGATGATTATTCAAGCCCGATAGATGTGAGATTTTCCCATTAAATACTTCATAACATTCACGATATTTGAATAAAATATCGCTTAAAATAAAATATTCAATCTAATAAAAAATGTATGAAAATAATAAAGAAAATTACATTTTCATATCACCTGGATTAAATTTACATATTTCAATACCTGTTCACCCAGTCGAAACAAACTAATTTCTGCCCGCTTACATTATTTTTCGACTTTAAATTGTAAACTTGTCCCTATAAAAATTACATTCAATTTTTGTAAACTTCCAAAATTGTCGTTCTAACCAACCAAGTTTATAATTAAATTTGTAAATACACTGCTGTTTTTAAATTGTCTCATTTCTATTTCCAAGATTAAAACTCTGAATTTTAATACAGATACTATGATAAGTATAATGAGCGGTATAAGATAAAACATGATTTCAAATGAATAGATAGCAGCCCTTATCGCTACGTTATTCAAGCAACTAGCCTGTCTGAAACATTGATTCACTGAAACTTTTGAGTGTGTATCCTTGATAAAAAAAGAGCCATCCGGCCTTACCCGGAATGGAAAGGTAGATTTCATATGTAAATACAATAAAGCTACAATATATACAATTCAGTACAATCCAAAAAGGTACTTGTGTTACTCTGTCAAAAGACAGAGAAGTACTCGAACAAAAGCGTGTTTAGATTTGGAATATAACAATTCTGAAATATCTATCTTACCAGGGACACTACAAGTGGCTGGGCGCGATCTCGTGGCGAGCACTGAACTACTCCCGCTACTGCTGCCTAGCACCGGTAACTTTCCCCTTGTCCATATCGATCTTTTCTCTCGAGAAATTTTTTCTCTTGGCTTAAGCAACTTTTTTTTTCTTGGTCAAAGAATACAACAATACTTGCGAAATCCACGGTCAACTTTACCGTAAAATACGATAAATTGCCATAACTTTGGGGTAAATTATGTCCGCTAAGGTGTTTATGAATTTTTCATATAAATCATAAGCGCTTCAAGATTACTATCTAAATTTAGTAATTATTCTCGGATTTATAAGTAAAATTTACTACATTTTTTTCTCCGTGTAGAAAGCAAAAGCAGTAAAACGAATAGTACACTGAAAAAAAAGTTTTCTACGCTGCACGATCCGTTGTATCGTGAACCGCGTATCGCTATAATCATGCAACGAATCCTGATCAACGCCAAACTATATTATAACATCAACGATTTAAATACGAACATGAACTATACTTAAGATCCTAACATCAGGGATATAAAGTTTCGTAATTATTACACTACTTTTTTTACGAGACACTATTTAATAAATAGTTCCTAAAGCGATTCAACTGTATTGTAAATATACTGGTCCGTACTGCTACCGTGAGCGAACGAATCGCGAAAATAACGAAACGAATCCTGACGGTCACGATCGAGGCTTGAAGCGCCAGTCATCGGCGTCAGTTTCTAACCTCATTTGTTGTTTATTGAAAAATATTTATTGTTGTTTATCATTTATAATTATATAAACATGGATGATTGGGTGAAAAATAAATTAATTGAATGGAATATTGAAAAATTGGTGGGTGTATTTGTAGGTAAGTTAAATTAATTTATATTTTGCACATGCATGTATTTATATTTGTAAATTGAATAATCTTTTATCACTTGGTATTAATTTTTTTCGTTATTTTTGAGTATTAATAATAATAATAATAATAATAATAATTGTTATTATTATTTTTATCATTATCATCTAATAAATTTAAATATCATATTCTATAATTATTAATACTTAATTTTTGGAGAATTAATAAAATAATAAAATCGTGCTTTTCTTGGTTCCACATTTTCCTTAGACAATATTGTATATTGTTAAATGAAAAGTACTCATTAATAATTTTTTTGCATAACATTGTAACAAGATGTTTATTTGCTGTGACAGGTAGAGGTTAGGTCTTCTGTTTTGATTCATGAGACACGAAATATAATTTATCTAAAAAACTTTACAACAATTTTCGTACTAACTAAACATTGTAACTGGATAAAATATTTAAAACATGGCTTGATAACATAATTCATTATTTAAAACATAAATAATAAATTATGCAAAGTCAGTTTCTCCGATACTGCTAGGTGTACGATTCAATAGATCGCTAAATTAGCGAAACTGGATAGTGACCATAGCGATTCACGTTTACGATTCGTAGATCGTGCTAGGAGCGACACCATTTCAGGATCCGGTGTTCCGTAAAGTGTGTATAGTGACAGTAGCGATACTGGATCGTGCGGCGTAGAAAACTTTTTTTTCAGTGTAGAAAATATATATCAGCTTTTATGTTTGACCGACCAAAGACTTGACTTAAGTGTTTGTATTATAATTGAACTAAAATGATTTGAATAGTGTGATATTCAATAAAATACTATTCAATATATAATGCTAAAGCTATTGAAAAAAAAGAATCAGTTAGCCGCTCTGCAACTCCCGAAAGTTATCAAGAAAATGTTCCGAGGTTCAAACGAAAAAATTAATAACCATAACTTTTCGATAAAAATATCAAAATGAATTGACTCAAAATAGCATCAGACTTATTTATTTAAGTCTTTTATTCATAAATATGTCTATTCTAACATTTTAGTACATTTCATGAAATAAGAGATGACTTAATGAAGGAATTGCTTAAAAAAAAAGGACGCTATTAAAGAAAACCATGAACGCGTTTATGCTTCACTGAGAGAAAGAAATGGTTTTATAAATTATCAAAAAATATTTAAAAGAGACCTTCACTACTAACTACAGTTTCGTGAACTGATATGATATTAGTTAACAATAACAGACAAGTATAACTAAGGTGACTATTTAGTAGTGAATCGAACTATTTTTTTATTTGTCAGCAAGCCTAATTCGATAAAATTATCATCACAATGTGAATATAGTAACTACTATTATGAATTTATGTTTTTAGCTAATTTATTAGGTTAGTGCCTTCAATTATTTTAACAATGGTAAATTCAAAAAATTATTTTTTTTTTTTAACTTCCCGCTAAGAATATCTATGATTTTCAAAAATTTCGGGAAGTTATTGTTTTCACCCCGACTTTCGAAAATTAAGTTTTCATCAGATATCGACGTTTTAAGGTCTTAGAAAGCTATCCTGACTATTTTTGGAATTATGTCCGAGTGTATGCGCGCGCGTAAGAGAGTGTGTGTGTGTGGGTGTATAGGTGTGTGACCGGTCTATAACTTTTTAACTAATGAACCGGTTTGAATGGTCCTTGCGGCAATCGAAAGATCTTGTTGGCCATCAACTTTCCTGAAAATTGATTGCCGCCTTAACTATCTCAATCGGTTAATTTGTTCAAGAGATATCGCGGGAGAAAAAAATGGTGAAAAATGCTTTTTTTCGATTATCTTTAAAGTAACTCATCCGATCAATTTCAAAATCTAATCAACTCTAGAACTTAATAAAACGCGTCGATTGCCGCTTTAGCTATTAAAATCGGTTCATTCGTTCGTGAGATATCGTGAGAGAAAAAAATGCTAAAAACGGTTTTTATCGAAAACAATGGCAAATAAAAGTATTTTCGAGCTCAAAGAGCTCGAAAATGTATTCACAACAATGTTTTCCAGCCCCTTGAGCCCGAGCTCAAGGAGCTTGAAACTGCAGGAAGTTTTGGGGCTGGCCCGCAGGGTCAACCGCTAGACCGATTTTTGTTTTTTTTTTTTAATTCTCAATCTAAGTGAACTACAAGGGTCATTAATTTCATCCACTGAAAAAAAGAAATATTTGTCCCAAATAAATCAATTTCTTTGTGACTTTTTTTCAAATACTTTTTCTTGATCCTTGACCCAAAAATACGAACTTCCTGGCTACCTTTTGCACCAGAAAGAACAATTTTTGTGGCTTACACAAATTACAACGCGCTCTGGTGGACTACGTTTTCTTTCTGGCTCAAGATACAGTGCCGACGTACTGACAGCTCAACATAACCAACAACATAACCAACAGGTGATTTTAAATCGTGATAATTACTATAATTTTTAAGAGTTTATACTACTGGGTGATCTTAAAGTAACTAACAATGTACGTTGATGTTTCTAGAACTACTTAATAAAATTTCACCTTAGATAATTTCTCGAGCGTGTTGAGCTTGTGCTTACCGGAAGCTCCACCCTGGTCTAAAATAAAACTTGATTTAGACTTGGTTGTCTTAAATCGTGACTAAGTAAGATCAGTTAATTCGAAACCAAGGCGAATTTGCGTGAGTTTGCCTTGGTTCCGACTTAACTGGTCTTACTTAGTCACGATTTAAGACGACCAAGTCTAAATCAAGTTTTCTTTTTAACCCGGGCAGGGGTGTCCTACAGGGTCAAACATTTTTCAAATTTTTTTTTTAGCCTGCCCCAACCAGCAAAACCTCGGCTTTGCAAAAGTCGGGAGGGTCCCCCACCCTCCCCCAGCCTTTGTCCGTATTTCCGTACTTTCGGTTTGAGATCAAGAAAAACAGTATACAACCCACGGACAGAATGTTGGATATCTTGACGCATGGAATATAGAAGTCTCGCCTTGAGTTATAATATACTATTTAATGACAAATCAATATACTTGGTACAACTAAATATGACAGTTGATTCAAATAATTTTATAATTTGACAGAAATATATGATCTATTTGTGATAAGTAATTGATATATTTGTGGTAAAGATATTAAATTTGTGACAAATAACCTAAAATTTGGCAATACTATACATATATTTGAAACCCTTATTTATTTGTAGCAATTGGATCATTTCTTTACCACGAATAACTACTCATTTCACGCAATTAAACTACTCAAAGATATTATATCTTTCTCATTATTAAATATTTATTTGACCATATCCAAATATACGATATTTTTGGCTCAAATAAATATTTTTTTCAGCGTACTGCATTAATATATTAATATCGTATCTACATGCTCGCTTTTCTATTTGAGAATTGGATTTTGTCCATTACTCTACCGAGGATTCGAACCTACCGCGCGAAAGACCGACGATTTATCGCTACGCTACCAAATATCAAAATTCCAAGGCAAACAAATAATTTCTGACCATTTCTAAACTAACGATCCTGCGTGTATATATATATATATATATATATATATATATATAAGCGTGTATGCGCGCGCGCGCGTGTGTGTGTGTATATGGTCGAAATGTGGATGACTCATTATATTGCTACAAAACGCCTTTAAATCAGATGATTCATTTAAGACACAATATTAAAAATAAATTACTTTTATAATTAAATTTTGATAAAACAATAATTTTCGAGTGAATCTATTAATTTGAAAAAATCTTGCTACAATAAAAAAAATGATCAAAGTTTAAATTTTGTAAGCCTTTCGGATTGATTAAATAAATCGTTTAGATGATCTTCAAAAATCAAATTTAAAAAAAAAAAAATTTTCTTTATTTCTGTTTAGTTCATTTAATAACTTAAAAACTGTCGGAAAATTTGTTTTAAAACACTATTAACCCTTAATGACGAGGTTCTTTAAATTTCTGCTAGAGCTATTTAAATCAAATTTACTGTTGAACAGATATTAGAAACAACAAGTAAAAAGAAAACAATTTTTGCATCTACTTCTGATCCTTAGAATCTTGTAATATTTATTATAATTATGGAATATTTTTATGCTCGAAAAACTAAAAAACATAACTCTAATAATGTCTGAAAGCTCTATAAGCAAAAAGACCTCAGATAGGTTTCCAGGATCAACTACTTCTTAAAAAGATTTTGCGATATTCTACAACTGTATATATTTTTTTAAGAGGATTTGTATGCATGAAAAGGATACTAAATTTTCAACCACATCGATTCTGATAATCATGAAAATTATTTTCAATGGAGAAATTTTATTTAAAATATTCATAATATATATATTATGGTAATAGTATCTATTATCTAGAAAATATAACTACATTGCAATTGAAAATTTCCAATAGTTTCCGAGATAACCTATTTTAGTAAAACGATGCATCTCTATTTTTAATATCTAAGTCACAGAATGTCTTTACTATAAACATTTATAGGTTGCAATAGAAATAAAACCACGCGCTACTCGTACAATAGAGATGCTATGATTAAAAATTTATTCAGTTTCTGAACAGGAAAGTAGTAATAGTGACAATATATATTTATTGAGCCTATCTCCTGCATAAATGGCAATTTGTCAGCATTTCATCCTTAATTCAAGTAAACAGTGTATTAAATAAAAAAAAACATAACACGATATATAATCAAATGATCCCCACAGAAAGTATAAAATATTTTAAAATGGTCATCATACATTAGACCCACAAAATTCAAAACTAAACGATGTAAGGATTTCGTTGATTCGCCGAATTATGCCAAATATTCGAATCTGAGAAAAATCTTACTAGCAATCTTTATCAAGTCTGGAGCAAATAAAGCAAAATACTATATCTATACATTAGGGTGACCCAAAAAAAAACACTCTATTTTTTGTCGAGTCTCTTTTAAAAGTTTTTGGTTTAAGATATTTTAAGAAGCCTCCAAAAATCAGCTTCATAAACAATTTATAACAGGTCACTCACGAATTTTGAAAATATAAAAAAAAATTGAAATTCGAATTTTTTGTTGCTACATTTTTTCTTTCTCGTAACAGCAATAGTTTATACTTGTATAATAATGACTATGCTGAAAATTTAAGCCCAAAATTTAAATATATAAACAATATTCAAAAATTTTGAATATTACTCTCTAAAAATGAATTAGTGAAATTCTCGCGAACCAGTGGATAGTCACTATTTCTACAGCTATAAGTATACCACTAATTCAACCAGTGGTATACTTATAGCTGGTTCCCAGTGAATATTCACTAATTTGAAGTGAATTTCACTGATTCATTTTTAGAGAGTAACTGATAATATGTAACTAATACTTTGAATCAGTTTTTTTATTTTCTTATAACTCAATAATTGTAATTTCACTAAAATATAATTTTTGTATCACCGAAAATATACAGAACATATTATTAAATATAAATAACTTATTATTTCTATTTCTTGGGTTATATTTGTATTCATTATGATACCAATGAATGGTGAAAAAATCGAGAAGCTTTATTATTAATATTCAAGGGTCGCTCGGAAATGTCCAAAAGATAGTACTCGGAAACATTCAAAATTTTTGAGCGACGTTTAAACATTTAAATTTTAAGCTGAAATTTTCAGCGTAGTCATCAATTCACAAATATAAACTATTGCTGCCACAATCTTTTCGGTTCCCATAATTTTCATTAAGAATTTAAATTTCATTTTAAAAACCGAATTATATAAAATTGTATCTTATTAATTGCATGCCAATTCACCTATAATTATAATTTGAGTGGATTGTTTTAATAATGATATTAGCTAAGTAATTAAGTAAACTTATGTTATGACAATTACTTTTAAATTGTCTACTAAATAAACTAGTGCTGATAAAAAAAAAATTAATATTTTAAACAATTATGAATATGAAATTCTTGTTTTTTGCATCAAGATATACATGAAAAATACACTATATCCTTTATAACGAGTGCCATATTCTTTTTGATGTTATTTGCAGGTATATCTTGATTTTGTCACAAATTTCAAATCCAACTCCACCGCCCATTTTATGGCATTAAGCAATCAACGAGAAAGAAAAAATTCAGAAATAAAAAATTCGAATTTCAATCATTTTTTATATTTTCAAAATTCGTAAGCGACCCCTTAAAAATTTTTTATCGAACTGATTTTTGGAGAGACTTCTTGAAACATCTTTAACCAATAAATTTTCATAAGAGACTCGAAAAAAAAAGTAGTTGGTTTTTTTAGGTCATCCTACTATACATACTGTTTTATTATATATTTTGACTAAAATTGCTACTAAAGACATAGCAACAAAAAAAAATTATCGACGGACAAAACGGTCGGTAAAAAAAATGTCCCTGGCTAAACATACTGATTGAAAAGAATTGAGAAGCAGTCACCCCACGCAAACTGTATATCTATATATACAAACAAGAGAATTAAAATTATTGAAAAGAATTCGAATTTCATCATTTTTAATTCTTTTCAATCAATATTTTTGAACGAGGTTCTACTCACATGCTTGTAATTGTACTTTTCTTTTTTTCAAGCACAACAAATATGTAAAATTAAAAAAAAAAAACCGCAGCTGTTTTTTCCTCGGTAATTTGAACCGATGACCTAAATATTTTAATACAAATAAAACTACTTTCCACTAATTCTAAAAAAATCATAAAATTGTAAATCTGACAGAAAAGTTACTGAAAATAAAATAATTCACGACTTTGAATTATATCATATGCTCTATTATATTTCATATTTCTATTATGTCAACCTTTGATAATATTAATACTCAGTAACTTTGCACAAAAAAAAATCATAAGTATATTCTACTGTTAAACTCTCAATAGAGTATTTAATTAGAGTATATGAAAGCATATGTTATATGTGTGAGTGCGTCTGCATGAATATACAAATATATCTATGCGCCTGAAAAAAATTAAAATCAATGAGAAAATAAGAGAGAGAAAGAGAAAGAGAGACAAGATTATGACATAATAAATATTAATTAATACAAAAAAAAAGTAGCGGACAAAAAGATGTTTATTTATTATTAGAAACATTAGCTGTATAAAACAAAATTTCAAAAAATTTACTATTGCATTATAATAATTTTTTACCATATGCCATGAATTTTGCTTAAATTAAAAATTATTGATTACTTAATTCATTTTAGATCGAAAAAAATGACATAATTTAGGATTTCGAATGTTTTTTTTTTTTTTTTTTTTTGATTAAACTAAAAAAAACTTTGTGTGATTAATTTTTGCTTATAAATTTTTGTAAGTATTCGCTTATAATTAAAGGGTACTCATATGGCAATTAATCGTCCATAAAACACAATCGATTGCAAATTTTTATAAGTTTAGTCAAATATATTGTGTATATGGTGTACGCTCGATGTTTTGGTTGGTTAATATATTGTTTTTTAATTATTTATAATTATTATTTTTTTTTTTTGTTTTTTTTTTTTTGTTTTTTTTTTTTTTCGTTAAAGGAGTTAAATAATTATTAATAATATAAATATCGCCGATAATATATAATAGTAAAATTGACAATTAAAAATTACGTACATCCTCTAGTAATTTGAAATATTTCATTATTAAAAAAAAAAATGGATTCAAAAAATATTTGGAAGTCTGAAATCAAATTGATAAAATAATCCATCATATTCAAATTGTTATTTAAAAAGAATTAAGTTAAAAACAAAGGGTTAAAACAATTACTAGAGAATATAAAATCAATTGCACGTAGAAAAATAATCATAAAATAGCTGTGAAAAAATAGATATGGAATAAGTATACAAATCGATACAATTATTGTACTTAATATAGATAAATGTTACTAATTACTACATACTTATAAGATTATCACTTTCAAAAGTATAAAATACATATGTAATCATAATTGTTTTTAATTTGCGAAGAATTATTAAATAGTTACGACATCTTGAGAGATTAAGTTCAATCAAGTGCTTAAAAAAAGTTTATTGCACTGTTTCTTTACGATTATTTTTGAATTTTCATATTCAATAAGTTTATGTTTTGATGTAAGCTCATTCTGTTCAGATAATTCGACGTTAAACCAAAAAAATTTTTCATCATATTACGAAAAAATTTTATCATCAGAAGTTAATAAATTTTAATTTTTAATTTCATCCAAGCTTATTCGTGGCACAAGTAATATCACATATAAATTTTGAACTTTCTTTTCATCTTTTTCTTTTAGTAAACGAATAAACTTTTTGCACCGCTAAATGCCGAATCATAATTTTTATCTTAATCCAAATATAAATTTCTAAAATCTACAGTCTTTTATTCTTGCCGAAAATCAAGTATCGTATTTACTCATTTGGTTTTATCTCGTCGACCGAAATGACTGGTTCAACTAATCAATTATCTGGTCAGAAATAATGCCAAGTACATTTTCGATTGATTCATTTGCGCTTACGTTACAAAAACGTATACAATATCATGTGACAATAATCTCAACTTTCATTTACAAAATTCAGTCATTCAGATTATTTAAAATTTACTTTTCTAAAATAGTTAGACAGTTGTAATCGAAAATTCTATACTTGATTTCACAATTTTTATTTTATCAATATCACTTAAACATTAATTATAATTAGATATTTCATCAATAATAAATATTTTTTTTTTTCACTACCTTTGTTTTGAAAATTTCTATATTTGTTATTTATTTGGAGTTGAAAAAAGATTTGGTTAAAGTTTTTTTTTTCGTAATTTTTATTATTTTATTTTTTTTTTTATTTTTTTCTTTTTTTTTCTTTGTTGTTCCAATAATGAATCAAATGTATTTATCATGAATCTTTTATCCCAAATATTATTTACAGATCAAAATTAAAATGTTTTTTTTTTTCACTCTGTTACAACAACAGAATACTAAAGCTGATCTTACATCTAGAATAAATGTGCTTGATCGCAAATTAAGTTATATTTATAAAAATTAATCAATAAGATATAAATTGTACTTGAATATCTTACTAAGCTATGTTAAAAAAAAAAAAAAAAATTAATACCACATTTGAATTTTATCCGGACATCGTACAATGTAACATATTTCTATAAATACTATAAAAAAAGCGAAAAATACCAATAAATACTGATTTTGTTTACATAAGCATTTGCTTAGAATGACTAGATACCAAATTACACTCACATATACACATAAATAAATATATTTTATGTATTTATTTATATGTATATACTATAATTATAAATAATATTAGTTCAGTATTACCTTCATCCGGAAACAATTAAAAAAAAAAATAATTAACAGTGTCCAGATAAATTTACGAGAAGATACAGACAAAGTACTCTTAGAAAAAAATTGTTTTTGTTCTAAGCTTATCTATAAATAATAATTAAACGTAGCACATGAATACAAGAATAATATCTAACGTGAATACAAATACATAATTTACATATATACATCACATACTTAAAAAATATTAATTCATACAATATATGTCGTTCAATTATTTTTACTTATCAAGCGAAAAATATTTAAATTAAAAAAAAATTTCATTTTTAAAATGATTTTTATTCTCAAAAACATGAGAGGAAATTTTTTGCTCATTTCAAAGTATATTTTTTTTATTTTAAATAAATTCGTAATCAGACTTAATAAAAATATTTAAGATTATGAAAACATAAATAATCAAATTTTTCAAAATAAAAAATTTAATTGTAAAAAAAAAAAATGATCCGTTGAAATTAAAAAAATGTATATTAACTTTCAAGTACACGAAAGGGATCTCATTGAACTTTTTTTTCAGTTCCGTGACTTATTCCCAAAAATAACTCGTATACTTAAGAACTAAATATCAAAATTAAAAAAAGATTTATACAACTTGCTGCACGTAATTGGCTGGATTATTTTGCCTTTTCTATTATTTATTTTTTTTTTTTCAATTGTTTGTGCTCTGATATTTAAATTATTTAATTATTTTTTTCAACTTGTTCTCAATTTAATTGTTATGAAGATAAACAATTAAATATCGTAAAAATACGACAAAAATGGACTGTGAATTAATGATATAACTAGGTAACCGGTTTGTGTTTAATGCCCAGCGAAGTTCAACCTGTCTCAATGAAACGATCGTTTTGCTATTCATTCTAAACGACATTGTCCAACGTATCATTTCTTGATATAAGTTAATTGTATGTAAATGGATCTCGAGTGTCGGATCGAATGGTTAACTTGTACGCGTCAACGTAAAGTATTTATTTATAAACTCTGCTTATAATTATTAATTATATAATCTGTAAATTATCGATGCATATCTGTGAAAAAATATTGATCACAATTATCGATGGCTCGGCCAGCGATTATGGCTCAATTAAAAAATTACATAGGCCATTCAGTCATTTATTATCCTTCTTTAATCTATTGACTTTAATAATTGTATTATTGCAATATGGGTACGATCCAAACAACTCGAGATTGGGTGCTTCTAAACACTGCTTGGCAAAAATCTATAACAATATTATAATATGATATGCAACATTTATAATCTAATCTTATTTCGGTAAACTACTTGTCATTGTATGTTGCTGGGCATCCCGTTTCCAATATTGTAACCAAATTATCTATTGCATTTATATCTGTAGTTTTTTTTTCTTATTCTTTATTGTAACAAAAAATATGCAAAAAAATTGTTTCTTGTAATAATTTGCTTACCAATATAATAACAGATAATAAAGATTGTTTTGTATCGTACACTGAAAAAAAAAAAACTGTTTTCATGTATTTGCGTGTTTGTATCCCCCCGAGAAAATTATTTGTTTACCCTTAGTAAAAATGTACTCCAATCAAGAATATTTTTTTAAAATGAGAATACAAATTCTAAAATCAAGAAAATATTATTCGGTTGGAGTATATTATTACTATGATTAAACAAATATTTACTTGGGGGGATACAAACACGCAGATACTTGAAAACAGTTTTTTTTTTCGGTGTAGTATTGGTTTTATAGGCATTTGTTAAGTTGATAAAAAATTTTAATTTTTATATATATTTTTAACTAAAGAAAGTGTGATTTAAAAAAATGAAAATTTTGCAGACATTGCAAAACTTATTTTTATCCGATACTATTGTAAAACGTATTACTTATTTTAATATATAATAATATATAGTTGTAATCTGTTTTTTATTTGATTGTATGTGAGGTAAAGGAGCCTGTCAATGTGATCAGTGCGATCTCAAGATTTCAATAAATATTATCGTGTTAATGATATATTTTATAAAAAAAAAAATAATAATCAAACTCGATAACATTTAACATCTTTTAATAGATCGTACTTATGGAACTATTGTCATCTGTAAAATATAATATAAAAAGTCCTGAGTTGTACTGTATGGTACTATGGCTATGGAGTTGCATGGAGCGAGTCTGTGACAATAAAATCCAATTTTAATGCCAACTTTAATTCAACAAATTATCACGGCTTATTGTATGTTTACTATTATTATTGTACATATGGAATAAAGAATATTGTTAACAAATATAAATAATTACTATAAAGATTATATTATATATATGAAGTAAAAACAATATAGGTATTGATTTTAATTATTAATGGAAAAAATTGACACAGACCCAATAGCTCCCTTATAATATACTGTTTAATTAAATCTGCTGCAATGTTTGCAATCACGGTTTGTAGTTGATAACTGTTTAATAATAAATATTATTACTCTGTTGAGCTGTCGATTGGCTGTATATTGCAATCAATGTGTATGGTGAAAATATAATTAATGATTGTTTGATTTTTTTTTGTTTTTTGTTTTTTTTTTTCTGTCATGATTCTATTTTATAATTTTCTTCCAATACACATCAAAATGCAATTATTATAAAGTAAATATAATTCTCTGTAAGAATATAATATTGTTGTAAATATCTGTAGTCTGTGTAACACTGTATAGCATCAAAGGAATTAACAAGGCTTTTTTCTGCACTATTACCATTTGTTTATGATTTTTTCTTTTTATTATTATTATTACTATTATAACTGGCTGCGGAAAAATTATCAGTACGAGGTGGGATGGCTGCTCCACCTACGGCATTATTTAGTCACTTCTCTCCTCTCTTTTTTTTTTTATTATTATTAATGTTTTTATTTTTTTTTTTTTTATTTTTTATTTTTTTTTTTTTTTTTTTGTCTTTTTTCTTTTTGTTTTAAAACTTGACACGGGTGTCACGTACAATCAATATGTTTTTTCCGAAAAATTGTATGTACAACCTACATTTAAATTGAAGTTTCAAGTTCGTAAAAAATTATTTACGTAACAGTTATACTAAATTATTATGTCTTCACTCGCAGAGGAAAAATTTCGAATTGTACGTTTTACCGTGTCTTTTCGGTTCCCGACCGTAATTAATACACAGTATCAGCCTTATTTGTAGTTAATACTACTAAAATCATTAATCAAGTAATAAAGATACGTTTACTATTTAATCACAAGTTCACTAAAAAATAATCATTCTCTCTTTTTTAATCATATCACAAATTATATGCTTGGCAATTTATAAAAAAAAATTCAAACTTAAATTATTGAAAATTAATAGGATAAATGCAATCGAATAGCACTAACCCTATTCGCATTTTAAAATAAGATAATAACAATAAATAATAATGATTAAGACAACGTAAACAACTAGTACGACGCATTAAATTGAAGCATACCACCAGCGAAACTTTTTGAGTCACCGATTTGAGCTACCTCAACAGGATACGCGCTATCACCAACATGAGCATGAAAAGCTCGAAGCTTCTCCTCACTGCTACCTTCATCAGTTACAACTTCTTCGGGACTACCAAGATGCTGTTGTAACGACGCCGTTGGCGGGATTTGATTGCCCTCAATCTGATTTTGACTTTGTTGAGCAGATTGCGAAGACATCGATGTTTCGATACCATTTTGAATTTGAAGATGTGATTGTTGTTGTTGGGACTGTTGTTGTTGTTGCTGTGGCTGTTGTTGTTGCTGTTGTTGTTGTTGTTGATGCAGTGGAGGCACAGTTTGTTCCTGTTTTGGAATTTTGACCTGATGTTGATAAATTTCCTCTTGAAGCCGTCGGTCGATAGGATTGATGTCGTGGAAGCTGACCAGATGACGCTTGAGATATAGCTTGGTCTTGAAGGACTTGCTACATATGGGGCATGTGACACTCTGAGGGTTGTGGATGAGGCGCATGTGCTGCCGCAGGTTGGACAAGTTACTGTACATGCGGTTGCACACAAGACAAGGGCGTGGGTCCAGCGAGTGCAGTTTACGCAGGTCAGCTGCAACACACACACAACTTGCTCTAACCGGATAGCAGCGCACAACATAGCAACGTTACCAGCAAATAGCCACCATTTAAGTCTTTTTATATATTTTTAATAAACAATTAATTTTCAACGTTTAGTCACAAAAATTTTAATGGCTTTCTTTGAATTAATCAACCCACCACAGGACAGCAACAACCAGCAAGATAAAACCTATTAGTATTTTTATACTTATATTTTTTGCTGCCTGGACGGTACACGTTTGAACTATGATAATTAAAGAACTATAATAAATTTATTTATTTTTTTTTTTTCCAATGATACCGAAAAATTATTTATGATTTTTTTTTATTTTTTTTTTTTATTTCTTTTTTTATTATTTTTTTTTTTTCTAACAAGAAAACCATAAAAAAATAATGTCAATAATATTTGAATAACTCAATGAGCCTTCGACTCATGATTGAATTATGTAGTATAAGTAAATAAGCCACTTTTTGTTAAATTTGTAAATTTGATTAGTAGACAAATAATAAGCAAATGAGTGAAAATTTAATGATGCTAAAATAATAACACGATCACTGGATGTTGTGCAGCATCGTGAAAGATATAAAAAAACATGTGAGGAAGTACGAATGATTACGTACAAAAGCAATTTGATTTTAAATATTTATAAGCATTTTTTATTTTGTTTAGAACGCATGAAATTAATTATGGATTAATTTATGTACACGTAAGGGCAGCAGAATATTAATTGATTAAATCATTTTGGATAGGAACTTTAAATGAATGAATATAATAACAACACGTAAGCTTTCATACAACGCAGCTGATTAGCTGCCAAACTGCACTCTGTGGACTTTTATTTAATTTTCTACTTTATTTATCTACGGGTCTGTCACAGAGCCCTTGAGTGTCAAATGTCTTCCTACCGCCTACAATAACCTATCGAGCTACACACGAGCTTACCATTTCAAACCATAATCCTTTTCTCCTTCATATATCTTTTTCTCTCTTTTCTCTCTTTCTCTATACTCTTTTTTTCTCGCACACTCTTCTCACATATTTTTTATATGAATAAATGTATATAAATATAGATATTTTTTTTTTTTTTAATATTTTGATTCAAGTTTTTAGCAAATGTGATGCAATGGCTAGGTTGTTGCTGTTTGTAATGGTGCTCGCACTACTGGTAATTAAAGGAATGTTTACTCACCTTGCTCTTGATTTGGTTCAGCATTCCCGTGTGATGGGCCTGGTATTCCTCCTTCCAGTCCACTCCCTGAAAATACAAAATATTAATAATCCATATTGAAAATGTACCTGAAGATCGGAATATTTTTCGCACAACGAAAAAAAAAAAAAATGGAAAGTAAAAAATCTTGTGGATGACTAGATTTCT
The DNA here is from genome assembly GCF_026212275.2 of Microplitis demolitor. NCBI lineage: Eukaryota > Metazoa > Arthropoda > Insecta > Hymenoptera > Braconidae > Microplitis > Microplitis demolitor. Next base: position 16,489,577 of record NC_068549.1, on the reverse strand, counting down.
GAAATATTTCGCACATTAATGCTGGTATGCCAACTTAGAATTGCAACTACCCCCAACTATCCTTTAAGTCACCCTAAGTAGTGGAACTACATAAATTTTTTTCACTTTCGTCACGCGAAAAACGTCCCGATCTTCAGGCACATTATTGAAAAAATCGACTGCAGTCTATATAAAATTTTAATCACCTTGATAAGTTGATGGGTAGGTTGGCAAAACTTCCATGCCCCCGTCCAAACTGATAAATCCTCCAGGTACCGCATTAACTTCTTGCTTTGGTGAGTAATCTTCATCGCTACCATACTCAGGTAGTTCAACCTTAGGCTAAAAATTGTAAGCAAAAAAAGTAATGCTTGGTTACATTAAATAAAAATGTACTTGAATTAAATTTAAATATGTAAAATATACCTCAACAATATCGAGATCTTTGTAACAATCGAGCTGAACTTGTGGCTCAATTACGGGACGAGTACGAGGAGTAGAAGTGGTACAAGGCGCAACTGCGGGTAATGGACTAGAGTTTTTCGGTGAATCACTTTTTTTACACAGCCTTTTGAGAGGTGGTGGACTCGATGCTGGTGGAGTTCTGCTGCGATCCTCATCAAAGTTAGGTGAAATTAAGCCACGACCATTTGAAGGATGAATATTGTTAGTTTTAGAGTGCTGAAAATGATTTATTCAAAAATTATTATAACTATTGTCTCCATATCAACATGATATAAAACATGTTGAAAAACATTAAGATTAAGAGAATAATTATATATAGATATTACGCGTTTAAGTAAAATATTTATAATACATGTAAGCGAATAGCATTTCTTAACTGTGATTTTTTTTTCAAATATTTATTTTTAAAAAAATAAAATATTTAGTACGACACACAATATTTATTGAATTTTTATAACTTTTTTTACATATATATACATATATATATATATATATATATATATATATATATATATATATATATATATGTGTGTGTGTGTGTGTGTGTGTGTGTGTGTGTGTGTGTGTGTGTGTGTGTGTGTGTGTGTGTGTATATATCAGTGTAATAAGCCTTATATTTTGTGAAATTTAAATAAGTGCTATTAATAAAAATCAATTGTAATAATTGGAATTAAAGTAAACCTTTTCGTTGTTTTGTTGATTTTGTGAGTCTGTAAGTCCGCGAATTTGAAGCGACTCAGCAGTGCGTAGAAAAGTCGGTAATTCTGCTTGAGAAATATTCACCTCACCAGCATACATAAATTCCAACAAAGATTGTAGGTGTTCAAATTCTACATCCCTCATAAAAATTATCGGATGTTTGCAAGGATTTGTCTATAACAATGACATTATATATATATATATATATATATATATATATATATATATATATAAACAAATACAGACATATACATAGAAATTAACTAAAAAATAATTATAATCAGAAAATAATTTATAATATAATTGTGACAGAAACATAGAGGTTGGGAAGTATTACTCAAATGTAAACTGGATTTGTCTATAAAAAGCATATGCTGCCTTCTCACTCAGTATAGATATTACATAACTAGATAGCTATGGTGGCTAACTTATGAGCTCAAGATAAAAAAAAATAGCACGCTAATATTAAATAATGAATACTTGTCATAAAACAGTAGTGTAACCAATAAATCGATAGAATTAATATTTAAGCCACAAAAAATTTTAATTTCTTTCTAAAAAATTAAAATTTTTTTCTAAAAAATTAGAAATCTGACTTGGTAATTATAATAGATCTGAACAATTATCTATTAATATTAACTTATCAACGAATATAAAAAAATAAAAATAAAAATTTTAACAACGATAAAAACCAATTTATGATAAATTGATCGATGTATTGAAGTTTGACTAGTATGTACTTGTAGAATTATTCATTACGAGGTCAGGAGGCAATGTACATTACATATAAGCATGTAACCATCAGTTGTACGGTGAAGAGAGAGAAAGAGTGAGAGAGAAACAGAAAAAAAAAAGAGAGAGAGAGAGAAAGACATGAGAAAGAGTGAGAGAGAGACATGAGAAAGAGGTACAAGTGAGCAGGAAGGGGACTTTAAGAAATAGTGAGGCGGAAGAGTATAAGGGGAAAGGAGACAGATTTCTAACCTTGAACAACTCCTTGAAGTACGGACTGCAAGCCGAAAGAACGACCTTGTGAGCCTGGAGTCTCCTCCCATCACAGGCAAAGGTGACGTCCACAAAGTCCTCATCATCGCGTAATGCTTCAAATTGACTTGTTATATTTGCCTGAAAGTTGTTCCACCGCAAGCAAAACTGCTGCTGACTATCCGTCATTTCTCCCTTACACTCCCACTCAAATCCCACCGGTACTTGGTCGTCGTCGTCGTCGTTGTCTTCGTTGTCGCTTATGTATTTTACCAATACCTCCTCACCTATTATACGACAATAATTTAAGAAGTTATATATTTACAAAATCGAGCCCACCTTATCCCTCAATAAAACTTAAAATCACACATTTATACCACCCCGCCACGTCTTCTTATATTATCGTAACACTAAGTTAACGTATCTCTCTCATTACTGTAAAAATGTAAAAAGTGAATCAATGACTGAAGAGGAAACGTACGATATATATAAATAATGACAATCGATATCCGGGCGGGCAATATGGCAGCACTAAAATTCACTAGTACAAAAAGTAATTATTATCATAATGATATTGTTTTAAGCAAAAAGATAAGCACAAATGTTGTAAGTTCAATTTAATCGTATTACAAATGACAATTTACTTTCTGATAAATTATACAATTATTACTTATTTTTTATGACATTTTGATTTAATAAAAATACGCATGCGTATTTGTGTAAATTTTACGTTTCCGGTTACAAAACTCAGTATGACAAACATTTGCTTGATAATGGTCAAGTTAGATAATCACTTTAAAGACAACATAGTTTATAGTTTATGCAATAAACAAATTAAATACGATCATAAAATATTATAAATTATTTATTCAACAACAATCGTAAGCCATTTGCACATTAAATTTTTAATAAAAAAATAAAAATCTTAAACGAAACTAACTTCTGACATCTTAGACCACCAGACGACAGCACAGAGAACAGTATGCACATAGCGATACCTTGCGGTTAAAATTAGAACGTATCTATTCAATTGAGGCCAGAGGAGAAAAACAAAAGAGACGGTGTGTCATGCGTATTAAACATACACGAATAATTTCTAGTGGCTCCGTCTATGACAATATTTTTTTAATACTACTAAATTTAAAAAATAGGCAACAGAGTTCCAACACGTGATATTATGAATAAATAATAACAAATTATAAAATCTGCAAAGATTAAAATGACTCCCCACCCAGAATCAATTTTGAAAATTTTAACAATGAAAAATTTTTAAAAATTCCATTTTTTACATTTTTCTTGGTTATTTAATATTTTAAGATTCCGATCTGATTTAAAGTTCGTTTGACTTTTCATCTAAATAACTTTCATCGATTTCTGTCCGAACTTAGTGTTTTATCAAAAATTATCGTCAACAAAACTTTAGGAATTACTTATTTTTTAATGATTTCAGATTTTTGAATATTCCTAGTTTAATATATGACAGTACTTTTTTTGTGTTATAAGAAGTATTGTTGAGTTTAATGATCTCAAATATGTTTATATGCCCTGATTAAGAAATCTAATTTGCAATCATTTGTGATTACGTAACTCTAAATAATTTTGAATCATTCCAAATTATCTGAATTATTTTGCTTTCGAGTATAAATTTTGGAATGAATCATTTTAAATCATATTGAATTAAAAAATAACGAAATATTATTTTCTGATTTGAAATTATTTAAAATAATTTGAACTCTCGAATAATTTCAAATTAAATTGAATTAGAAAATAATATCGTAATTTCTGGTTCATGATTTTTATGATTTAAAACAATTCGAAGTTGAAAATTTTGATTTCAAATTATAATTTTATGATATGATACAATATGAAATAATTTAGATTTTTCAAATCATTTCAAATTAGATTTTTTAATAGAGTAAACGCCTGTTTTGGTAACTACTCTCTGTTTTAAAGTTATGATTCAATCTAAAAAAAAACACTAACTTTTCGATTGATTTTAATTCAATTTCTTTATTTCTCATACATTTACGTCGTTGTTTTTCTGCAATAAGTCAACTTGCCATAACTTCTCGCTTAAAAAATTTGTAATTTTCAAAAAATTAAATGTTATTATTTTCATTCAAATATCGAGTTGTTCTTGCATTCGAAAAAAGACCTAGTAGAACTCAGATAAATATGCGGTGAAAATTTGAGCTTAATCGGTACAGCAGATTATGAGATGTTTAGAAAATAAAATTATTTCGAAAAAATGCTTTATTTGAATAACTTTGAAACTACTTTACCTATCAATTTTGAAATTTAGTCAGCTCTAAATAAAAAAAACCGCGTAAAATGCTGCAAACCAACATCAGTTGATTTATTCGGGAAATGTAAAAAAAAAATATATTCATATATATATTTACAGTAATATATAACTATTTTGTCTACGTCAACGGCGTCCGTGACGTAAGATGGTTAGCGTCCCGGTGCATGTGCCATACAGTCTATTGGCCCGTATATTAATATCCCCTCGACCCTTCGTCGATTCTTCTCAGTTCTCCGTCTCCTAAAATTAACTCGTGGTGTTTTTCAATTACTTTGAAGTGTTAAATTTTAAATCTCATGTGCCAGACATTCCCAGTTGTTGACTATTATTTAATGTGTTCATAATTTTTTTATTATCTATACTACAGGTTAACGTATTCCTTATTTTTGAATGTATCGCGGGTTACCACTGAAGAAAAAGAAACAATAGTGAGTATAAGATGAGATAGAACGGGAAACAATCAGGTGCTCGTGAAAAATGGCAGTTTTGTGACGTGCGCCTTTTTGCAAGGGCTAAAGTGTCGTTTGTTTCTGTTGGCAACAACAAATATTTAATCAAGAAAAAATGCATGCCTGGGTTACTTTTTCGGTAAACAGTTTAATATTTTATTTTAATTTCATAATTATTATTACTTGTCATTATTATCAATAATCTTAGAGGACGAAATATCGTGGGTTTCGTTTATATCGATATTATATTACTATATCGCTTTTGTGAGCATCATGGTTAACCTAATTTCACAGCTGAGGGCAGAGCAAAGTTAATCGATATTATTAAATTTAAATGAGATCGAAAATCTTTTTACCGTGAACAATGTAAAATTATTTTTTACAATTTTTATTGTAACAATTTATTTTTTTCCGTGATAAAGTTCACCTGCATCCATTTGTTCAATACGATTTAGTCATTTTCATGAATTATTTATGAAACTTGTACTTTACAAAACTATATATTTGTATATATGTTTTTTTTTTCTTAACACGTGTAGACTTTATGATTCGTAATTTCATCAAGTTAAATGTGTTTCCTTTTGAAGTAAATGTATTGTTAACATTTTTAAGTCATTTATTGCTAACTTTACAAATGGTTTAATAAATGTTTTGTACTGCACCTGTAGTTACATCACTCTTAAGTAACTAATTATTAATTTAATTTTTTTCTTTTATTTACATATTTTTAATTTTTAAAGTAATTAAAGCTATTATTTTTATTCTTTTCTAGCAAATTCCTGGTTATAACCATTGGTAATAGAGCTGGTCTCTCTAGTGAGAACCAGAATTTGTAAATTAATTGAAGGTAAGTTTTTATTATTTTTAAAATAAGTCTATTATTATTGACCAAGAATTGAGAAATGAAATATATTTTGAACATTTTTTTTTTTCTGTAAATATTGAATCAGCTGTCTATTAATAACTCAAAGCATTTAGGAATAATGAAAATAATCCTGCTATATGAATGAATAAAAAAAAAAAAATTTATTTAATACCATATCAAAAAATATACTTACATAAAAATGAGTTGGTACAATAAGGAATGCAAAAATCTAAATACCAAATATTTTAGTAGAAGAGGTTATTTCCTTTTCCTCCTTCCTCAGAGATAACTTCACCATAAAAATGGTAACGTTACTCCAAGTTATTTCTAAAATCAAAATGAAAATAAATTAGTCATATGTTTATATATACTTAAACAGTATAAAAGTCACTCTAACATAATCTTAAGCTTGATATGAATTAATTTTTAAAAGCACATCATTACAATCTTAAAAAAATCAACTATTATTTGATTAACATTTTCGAAGATATTATCATGTCATATTTTTTGACTGCATGTAACGGTTTAATTATGTAAAATTATTACAATATACCATTAAGTATTTTTATCAGATGGCTTATTTTTTTATCAGTATACGAAATATAAATATATTGATGTTTATTTTATTTTATTTTTTTTAAAGATAAAAAAATGTATATGTCTCAATAACACTAATTTGTTAAAACCGAGTTTTCAAGTGCAAAAAAAAAGTGTCAAGTATCGTAGCGACAGCCAGAAAATTAGATTATTTTATTTATTACAAATTTATATTTATTCATTAAATATTATTTAACTTTTATCGAAGTTGATAAGTCTATCACTATCAATTTTTACCCGGAGAAATTTTTTTTGTTTAAAATGCTGTGGTCTTACGGCCGCGCTGAAATATGTTGGCCATATAACGCAAATTAAAATAAAAATTTAGCTTATTTTCAAGTTGTTTATAATTAAGTCTATGGAAATGCTTGTATCGTAGAACTCTTAGAAAAGTAAAACAACCAAAAGAAATTATTTTTAAAGTGTGACATATTATATAATTTTTTATTCGTTCTATTAATCTAAATTAAAGTTTCACTATTGGATGAGTTCAGCGGTTTTTTACAGCATATATAAACTAAAAAGAGAAATAAATAATTTGTGAACTAAAATTTATACAACCAAATTTGTTTGAATTTTTTTTTTTTTTTTTTTTTTTTTTTTTTTTTTTTTTTTTTTTTTTTTCCATAGTACTAAACTTTTTTGGGTCTATAATTTTATATGCTATTGAAAGAGACGAAAATAAAGAGGTGAATGAAATTAAAACAATATAGAATCTCAAAATAAATGCGTCTAGGACGCTGAAGGAGGCATAAAAAGACTAAGAAATATCAAGGGATGCCAAATGCCTGTGTGACGTGTACTAATAAAACGAAAGAAACTATAAAGTCGGCGCAGATTGTAAATTTAAGCTGACATAAACTGGTTTGAACTTGTTCAAAATAAATTTTGCTAATGGACTGGAAACTAAATTTACTTGTGACTTTACTTATACTTTGTTTTCAAAAGATTTAATTATTCAAAAATTACCAAAATAAACTTTTGGTAATGATTTAGAAGTGGGATTCACTTGTTTTAGCCTTTGTAATATTTTAATGTGGCTTTAGATTTTTTATTTTTTGTAATTTCAATTGCTTTAATAATTTTGCAGATTAAAAATTGAAAATAAAAATCGCTTTTTAGTATACAATTTATTTGAATTTCGCAAAAAAATTATCGCTGTTCGCAATAGATAAAAAAAACCGAATCCATCGATGCTACACGTCTTTGTCAACAAAAAATAAACATTACTTTCTTTTCTTTAATTATCTATAAGTGACTTGTTCGATAAATGATTAAATTTACAATATATGTTAACAAAAATTCAGTAGTCATACTTGGAATGTGATCTAGTAAATAATAACAAAACTTAGCACATTAATAATATATTGAACATCAATTTACGACTTCAATAAACGGCAGATTACAATTGATAACCTATTCATTCAAAATATTATTGTTATTATGAAAATTTATCTGTTAGAATTAGTAAGTGTTTTCAAATTTTATTTAATTATGCGAAAAATCATAAAATATCTGAATATTAATATAGTAAACATATATTTTATAACATATTGGGACATTGTTTTTAAGAAAAGTATAATTTATTTTTTAATATTTAATTATTTATAAATCATAAGTTACTGAACTGATGGACAAAACTTGAAAAAATGTCGTACTTTTAAGACTTGAATCGGCTAATTATGTGTATCTTTTTTGTAATAATGACACAGTTTATTTCATTGAATCAAGATAATCATTATCATTATATCTAAATGAGAGTAATGAGACAGGCCGGTTAACACACATATTCTATTCATGTGACTAAAGAAATAAGTAAATTTAACTACTGTAGTAATGATATTAATTTTGTCTTTAAACTTATATAACTTTGTTTGAAGATACGGTATCTTTAAGTATATTTCAGAAATAATTACCAATCGTAAACTTGATATATAATCAATAAATTCTTCTAATTATTTAAACGTTTTTTTTTTTCTTTAAACATAATAAAATATGTCTAACTCATTGCATAAAATTATAATTTATAAATTTTTTCAGGAAGGTGAGACAATCTCACTCTTCGCTACAGTATCCAAACTGGCTGACGTGGAGGATGTGGGTCCAAAGCGGACCGAACCAATCACCCGGCCATCAGCCGCCTCCCTAAAATTATCGTCTTCGGCAAGGGCAACTCTCCAATCTTTAAAGTCTCCGCGTAATAGAATAGCGACCTCCGCTAGCACCCGAGACGCCGAGACCATCACCGGTAAACAAATTTAATAGCTATTTATTTTTAAGTTACCTTTATTTAAAATATTATTAATCCATTGAAAGTACGTTAATAACAAATGAAAATTATTGAAGTAAAAATATTTATTAACTTTATTACGACTGATATCACTTGAATTACAAGAAAATAGTAGTCGAACGTCTGAGAATAAACTGTTTTCTGAGAGCAAGTAACATAAGCTTTTATAAAGCCCAGCTCACCTTACTAAGCCCTCATGGTGTTTCCCATTGGTCCGAGCCAAATGATGATTACCTCTTGTGAATAAATGCGGTTCTACTATATTCTCATCATCGTAACATTAAAATGATGATGATGATGATGATGATGATGATGACGATCGTCATCATCATCATCATCATCATCATCATTTGAGAAGTCTGAAGTAAATTACAAGCAATTTTAGTTATTATTATCGCTACATCAAAATCATCATCATTATAGTCGTTACTAGAATCGCTATCATTATTCTGACGTTTTTATACTATGGACAGAAACAAAAAATTCTGAAAACAATTTAGATCACGAAGGATTAAAAATTATTGAACTGGCATCAATCCAATGTGAGTATCTATTTTCTGACCACCTAACTCATCAGTTCTTATTCGTTAGTGTATTCTCTTTCTCTCTTTCTTTTTTAAGAGTTCAAGCAATGAGCCTCAGGGAATATACAGTTGTCCGGCAATCGTTGTTGAATCTCTTTCTTAAAAAGAAATAAAATTTTATTATAAGTTTTTTTTTTATGGTTTTTTTTTTATTCGAAAAAATTTTAACAGAAAAATTATCGTAAAATCAAAAATTAATTATATTTTTTTTATGTGATAATTTTTCTAAATCTTTATAATTTAATTAAAGAAAGAAAAATTAATAAGTGATTAATAAATCATTTAATTATTTTTTCATTCAATCATTATCACAATTCATACGCAAAACAATTCATATTAGCTTGTTTTATAATATTACGCAATCAGTGTAGTAGTAATTCAAATCAATGATATAAATTGTGTAAAAGAACGTTGAACTTTAATTTATTTTAAACTATACAAAATACAATCCTTTAATTTAATTCACAGCTTATGTATTTATAAATAGTACTCAACTATAATTATTATTAAAAAAATTGTTTAAGTGTGTTAAACTTTGTTGTGCATGTGACAATAAAAGTTAAGTTACAGTAAAAGGAGAAGAGATGCGAAAGAAATGCTTACTGGAACTATTCATAAAAAAAAATTAAGAGGTCCTGCAAGGATTAAAAAAATTCTTGAAAAAAAAAATGATATTTTGAACAAATGGCGAGATGGTAAAATAACTTTTTGTTTTAAATTCCCTGATAATTAATCGACACTGAAAATGATATTATACTTTCGTTCGTCGTACACAGATGACAGCATCTACTTTTGCAGTTATTCAAATTTTTATATCCATTACCTAGCGGTGGGAACATTACAGCTTATAGAATAAAAAAAAAACTAATTATTAAAATAATATTATAAAAAAGATCTATTTATTTAAAATATAAGAAAGGATGAATGCTTTTAAACTTGGCCCGTGCTGAACGTCGGCCACCTGGGCATTTTATTTTCTTTCTTCTAATAATAGATATTTTAGGTATTACAGTGTTGTATATAATGGTTCACAATAAAAATTATCGCCTTACAATTGTTATATTCCATTTTTGGTTCAAGAACACAGCCGAAAGTAGAAGTTAGACAGTCAACTTTTTTATATTTTAGGTTTTTCATTTTTATCCCGAGTCAAACACACAAATTCTAGTTTAGTCCTCAAAAACCTCAATTTCTTTGAACGTTTTATTTACCGGCTAGAAAGTTACTCTACTTTAGTACTAAAAATCCTCAATTAGAACTATGAGGTCTAAATGCGAATAATTTATTGATTTTAAATTATAACTAAGACCTCAAAATCATCAACGAATGAAAAGTTATAGTTCGGACTTTGAAAAATTTTAGATAGAAAAAGGAAGGGGAGAGAATACGTCGAATGAAACTTTTGAGATTCAAATGTGGATAAAATTATTCTTGTATGTTTTGAGTATTTTGAGGCTCTAATCCAGATTATCTTATTCCAGTTTAGTCCTCAAAGTGGTAAAATGGGTCGTAACTACTACTTTGAGGAATAAACTAGGATAACTTTCTATACTGTTGTCAATCTTAATATTATAAATTGATCCTCAAAAACCTCATGGAGAACTTTGAGACTTAAATCCGAATTTGTTTTTCGACTCAGGATTATATATATTTTTTTTTTTTTTCAATTTTACTTAGATATTAAGAATAAATTGATTGATATGTTTGCAGTAGTAAAAAAATGGTATTAAAATATCAACAATTAAAATTACCTGTGCATACTATAAATAAATAATCACCCTTTGATAATTTTCGTTTGCTTTCGACTACTTGACTAGTGATTTACGAATTATGTAGATTACAATTATTATAGCTATTTTTGTAGTAAACCCAGTACTCTATCACTTTTTATTTAATATCTCCTAAATTGTACAATTTTTACCTTGGACTTCATCAAACTGAGGTCATTGATCTTGAGTAGTCTACCAACCTGTTTGCAATGCTTTTTTAAACTCAACATAGTATATAAACATTAATCAAGAAAATTTTATTAAATGAAACCAATAAAATGCTTAACGTAATTTGAGAATAAAAACACTCGCTTCTGGTTATCTACCCTAGTATCTATTACATAATTTTCATATGTATATACATATTATATATTGACACTTGATCTATCGACGAGTAATTTAATTTCTTGATAATGCATACATTTTTTCGATAAATTAATTAATTACTTTTGATTGACATAATATTAAATTAAAATTTTTTTCTAGCCTTATACTTTATTGTTTTTTTTTCTTTGTAAAGATTAAAACATAGATGATAATTTACGCGAGAACTAAACATATGTAGAACAAAATTTTTCATGAGAACTTGTTTTTCTTTGCATATAAATATTCTTTGCTACTAAATTTCGCGCTATTGTTTCAGAGGTGTGTAGCGGAGGGGAGCTTCCAGAAGTGGAGATAATAAGCCTTCTTGAAGAACAGATACCAAGGTATCGTCTTCGTGCCGACACCCTCACGCAATTTCAAGGTAAAGTATTAAAAATTTTTTGATAATATAATTTAAAAACAAAATTTAAAGTTATCCGATTTAGAAATAAGTTTATTGAATAGTATAAGATAATATTTGAAGTATTTATTGAAACCAAAATAATAGTCAATAGTTTTTATTTTGTATCATGAATCTCTCCAGAATCACCTTCTATGTCATTGACCTTGCTGGCATCTTTAGACGACAGCTGAGTGACTAATGTAGCATAGTAGGCTTCTGCTAAAGCTTTTATGTCGAATGTTATTTTATTCTCATCATAACACTCATCACATTCTCTTAAAACATTCAAGGCCACACCTTGAACTTACGTGTGCTTTTGATTACACTTTTTCGGTTTCGATTATATTATCATTTCAAGTCTTCTTTTATAGTTATTAATTGTATTTTTTTAGGATACGAGAACGAAGATTGGTTTATTCCATCACCAGCGTTTAGAGCAGACGAAGCAGACCTAAAATTATCGCCGGACCAAATCCGGGAGACACTTAACTATTTCAGTAAGTAAATGTGATTAATTATTATAATTACAATAAGCTCTTTTTTTAATTTCATGATTATTGCAAAAATATAAAGAGGCTGGAATAAACTATAATCGAAAAAAAACATAACGATATAATAAATGAAGTTTATCATGATGCTAAGTTATCTAATTCAATTTATGGACAGTTAATTGCCATTTTTTCTTGTTTTTACTCACTGCTTTACTGTTTCTTTTTTTAATAGTACAAAATCAATACGTTATTCTAACTACAAAATAAATAGTAGAAAAATACAATGACAATGCTCCACACATGTAAGTGCATAAAAGATTATATGTCTATTGTATTTTTCCTCTTTTTTATTGAAAATATAATAAACAAATTAACATTACGTCAATCGACTAAATGTATGGAAAGTTTATTAATCATTTTATTTTTTTTATTTTTCAAGAAATTGAGTATTTTTTGTACATTTTTATCTATTGTTGCCTATAACTTTCTATTTGATATCAGAGGAACCGTTTATTCTTATCATTTAATAAAAATATAAATAATTGATAAAACAGGTTTCTAAAGATATATAATTTTTTATTTGATGGCCTTTTAATATATATCTTATGAAATAACTGTAACAAACTCTCATATATTACTTTGTTTAATATTTACATTTTTATCAACAAGTATTTTTCATCTCGCGGATTACTCGGCAAACTAATTCAACGTGAGTTTGCCAGTCTATTTGTTAATTGGCACGAAGAATAATTTCTTACTTCCTACATTGTACTTAGTTCCCATTTGCTTATATTTTATTATAAGAATCATCTCAATCAGATGTTTTTATACATATGAAATAATAAATACGTAAATTATTATTCACATTTTATAAAATTATAAATATTTGATATATTTTGAGATAAAAAAAAATAGTTATCATTTTATAAAGAGATTAACATCCTCTATATTACCAATAATTTAATCTAGTACACTTTACAGTTTATTAACCTTTTCTCATTGTTTAAAAAAACTTGATATATATTTTTAGTACATTTTATAATATTAATTTATCGCACACGGTTTCTAAGAGTATTACGTTAAATCGTTGAGTGACGTTTGACTTATTCCCCATAAAACTCATAATCTCACACCATTGTATAACATAAATATACACAAATATAATGCTGTAAAACTCAAGAAACTACAAGCTAAATAATATGAGAAATTTCTCATAATTTTTAGAATTCTTTATTTTTTCTACAATATACTCTTATCTTATATGTGCATGTATACGTCAAAAATAATGATATGTTTCACATAATAAGTAAACTTATTTAATAATTAAAGTTCAAAGTATCTCTTTTGAATGGAGTAAATAAGATTTATTCTTTATTATATTATTTATAAAATATTTTATAATGTTATAATTTTTAAATAAGAACTGTTTATTTATGAATTTTATTGTTTTCTTAATACTCATTTTTTGAGATATTATTCTGATTTCTTCTTCTTATTCACTCTAGTGACAATCCTTATTGTATTCTAGGACTTGTTATTTATTCTTAAAAACTGTAAAATTATCATACATAGTCAATACATTTATAATTTAAATGTTCTCTTGAATTTTTGATTCATAAAAAGTTCGCAGTAGTTTCACTCCAATTCGTTTGTTATTGTATTCAATTTTCAATACAAAAAATTTTAAAATATCAATTATTTAAAATTAAATTTATTATTTAAAATGAATTTAATGAATTTCCCATAAGTTTTCATGGTGATAAGAACAAAATTTCCACACAATTACAATATTAGTTTTAAACATAAAGAAAGTATGTATGAACTCTATAAGCTCAAAAATAGCCGAGAACAGAAAACAGTTAACAAAATCTTCTCAAAAAAGTAGAATGTGTTATAGAAAATAATTTTATGTGTAAATAAAATTAAGTGTTTCATTGTTTTCATAATGTTAAAGTTTATAACAATATCCTTGGCTATACTTGACATTGTAAAGTTTTTACTGTTTTTTTTTTTTTTTTTTTTTTTTTTTTTTTTTTTTTTGCCACGACTGTAAATTTAATTGAATTGATGGATTGCCTTAATGTTTTACACTTTTTTTTTATTGTAAAAAATTTGCAAAATTCAGTAATGTAAACTACTGTTTATAATAATAATTCATCATTAATTCTTATAAATTTAAAAATCTTTAATATTTAAAACATGTCAAATATGTAGTATATATATGTAGATAACGTTTAAGAGTAAATGATTTTTCTTTAAGTGAAAAATATGTGCCTAAAGAATCTTTGAGGATGCGAAAGAAGGAAAAGTCCATTCTTCCGGATGATACATTCTCTTGAGCATCGATGAAACCGCGCGCGCAGCTAGAAGTTCTTTATCATTCGTTTTATTGAAAGCATTTAGCTGTAGTAGTGGATTCCTAACCATTGAGTATGTACCGAAAGCGTTTGCGACTCGCGAGCGGTTGTCTCAGTTCCAGTTAAACAGTCTGGCTTGCTCAATCTTCGCATTTATACGTACCTGCTGTTGACACGTGTTACGTTATACATGTTTTTGTATTTTTTTCAAATACAGTTCAAATAATTAGTGCGATTTTAATTAGTGAATACAAAGTTCTCGAAGTTAACTTTTATTGTTTATTTTAATTTTCAAACACATTTTGTCATACATGCTTAAGTGATAAATAAGTGTAATGTTCAAATTGGTTTGATTAATTGTTAATATTTTTTTTTTTGTAGAAAATCATTTAAATAATTTTTAATATAAAGTGACGTTTGTTGAAATTTCGTAAAAAAGATATCATTATTTGTTCTTAATATGAAAGCGAATGTATTATACAGTGTGCTATTCTTAAATAACGCGTTTTCTACGGCCCTGAACTAAAATCACAGTAGCAACATTCCTAATTCTGATGTGTGCGCCGGTCTTTCACTGATCTATCCCATTTATTCATGTTTGGTTCATGAAATTGTAGGGTAACTAGCTATATCTATAGACGTGAACTTTAGCACGTGAACAAGGTCTCATCGACTGACCGAGAATTTCATGACGTGCACGAATCGGCTCGACCCCAAAATTTTTTTGTTTCTTTTTAACATTTAATAAAATATAAATATAAGGACACCATATTATCTATCTTTTTAAACCTAGGACCTAGAGTAATATTTTTATCGGTGTATTTAAATTTATAAAATTATTAAATTTGTCAAATAATATCAAACTAGTCACTTGTATAAATACATCTTATTTTTTTTCATATGTTTAGTCTATTCTATATTATCAAAAAGAACAAAAAAAATTTTGAAAATTTTATTCGTATATGATAAATTGAGATAACTATTTAAATTTAGTATCGTTCGAAACAGTCTCAATTGTCCTCTAACTATTGATAACACAAAAAAATCAAATTTACTTGACAGTACCGGCTAAATTAAAATTTAGCACCATTTTTATTACAAATGCTGAATTAATTTTTTATACTCAAGTTCAATATCCTCTAGGAAACTAAATATTTTAACACATTAATTTTTTTGTGTTATCAAGAATTGTTTTTTTTTTTAATAATAAATTAGTAAACTATTCGATATATAATATAAATTAATTCATAATTAATATTAAATAAATTAAGTGGTTATACTTGGGCAGTCACACAGTGATTGCAAATTGCTAGTTTTTTTTAAACGTCATGTATTATCAAACTTATATTATATAAGTCCTTCGAAACGTCCATTCTTGATTCTCACTAGAAGTTGTTTTATATTATATCGGTAAAAAAATATTCACGTGACTACTGACCGGTGGTAATTCGATATATTACTTAGTGTCGATGACTTTGGTATGCTGATGGTGCTTCAGTAGTAAAATATTATAAACTCAACAAATGAATGAATTAATTAATTAAACGGAATTTTTTAATGGAAATAAATAAATTTTGTTTAAAAAAAAAAAATAAATAAATAAATAAAACACGCCTTGTCGCGAAGTGGAGAGGCAATTCTCTACTTTAATTTTAATATTATTGTTCAAATTAACCTTTAGTTATTAACTCGAATATAATTTTTGTTCTTTCACTCGAGAGGTTGTAAAATTACAAAAACAAAGTTAGTGTTAATGATTTTGTGGTGTTTATTAGGATTTTATTCAATTTAATTAATGTTTATTTTTATTGAAAAACTTTTTCGTTTTAAAATAATATTTCTTAATGAAAAGACCTATAGAAAAAAAAAATGAACATGAGTGAATGTAGCAGCATCAGACAAATTTTGAATTATTAATAAATTAAGTAAATAATTAATCAAATATAATTTTAAAAAACGCGTTCTTAAAAAATTTTGAAATGAATAAGTGCATTTTTTACAAATATGATTTTTAATTGTTTACCCTATTTATTTATAATTTTAAATTTTTCTGATGTCTGCTACATTCACACTCGTAAATAAACGCCCAATAAACCAATGATTATATCGTGAGATATCGTCGCGAAAGTATTTTTTTTTAATTTTCATATCAATTAGCGTACATAATTTTTCAATTTTTAGAACTCTAATCATTTTTACAAAATATTATTATCAAATAATATTAGAAAGAATTCAAAAATTTTAAGTAATTAATGCATTTTTTTTTACTTCAATAAAAGCAAAATTTAATATTTAACTGTAAATAGTGCAAACAATTAAAGTTTTACTGCTACTTGTTGCAAAAATAATTAATATATGTTTGGTCAAATTGAAAAATACTTAAATACACTGATAATTTTTTTTAACTTATTGTAAATCATTAAAATAACCCAAGCGTTTTATTTTAAATTCAATGTTAACCTTGCCTTGAGTAATATTTTTTTCTTGTTAATTTTATCCAGAATAACTTTGGTTTTTTTGATCAACTGATTTTAATCATAAATCTCGTTAGATTTTATTGAATTTAGTTTAATTATTTTGATTTGTTTTCTTTGACTCTTGATCCCAGAATAATTAGTTACATTGTAATCAATTTAACTATTTTCATTAGGTGCAACAAAGTTGGAACTTGACATTATTAATCATTACTGTTATTATTCATTTATTCTTTCATTGTGTGTGACTAAAATTTTTTATTTTAATATTTTTGAATGAATTAACTTTTCTAAATTAATTAAAAAAATTATATAAAAAATAACGGCAAGTCCACCTACAGTTAAAGTAGTATAAATATTGTTTAAAAATTTTGTTGAATTTTTAAACCTTGAAAAATATAAAAAATCAAAAGTTATAGAGGTATAATTTTATGAAGTAACAACTTCTGTATTGCATGAATTCCTTGAAGTATAGTCGCGTGGACAAAAATGAGGACATAAATAATAAGTAAATAACAAAGCTGATTATCCTCGCACGGAATACAAGTTGTTGCAATATTATTAAGTGATGTTCGTTGAAAAAAGTTCTTAATAGAAAACAATAATATCCTTGTAAGCGCTCTAGCATAACATTTTTTTCAATTACTTGCTCTTAAATTTTAAATTTAGTCACTAAATCATGGTATAATCCAGTCAATTTTCTTAATCTATTAAAACAAATCTATCGAACTGTAGTTCAAAGAATAAAATAATAAAAATAAATTTTAATTTCAGTATTTATTATTTTAAAATGTGTTGAATTAATTGTTGACAAAAAGTTGAAATTTTTCAAACATTTTTATCTGACATTAATTGAGTTTCTACCGAGTGACTTGATAAGAACTTTGAAAAAAATTTAAAACTGTATTAAAAATAGCAATATTTGAAAGTATGTAAAGAAGTTTCAAACAATGTAGCTGATGAACAAATATTTTTGTTGAGTATCTATGACTCAGATAATGCTGTCCGAGGCCCAAAGTCAAGAATTTTATCTATGTCATGAGCAGAAAAATTACCGAGAGATCAAGATCTGGTCCTAAAGCTGGAACCTCATCTTCAGGCTTGACAGTAGCTCTTAGTTCTTCAACCTTTAATTCTCTAGCTTTAGATGTTTCTTTTGCTGGTTTATCAGTTACTGATATACAAAAAAAAATATTGGAAAGTGAATTGGAGAAACCTTCAAATGTTTGGAAGTTACCAGAATCTAAAATTAATTCTCAGCTTGAAAATACGAATGATGAATTATGGGAAGATATTGGAGTCGTTGAGTATTTAGAAAATAAGCGTGGTACACCAGATGAAAGTACCGAAGAAGAGAGAGTTGAAATATTAAAAGAAGTTCTTCGGGATACTGATATTCACGAAGGAGATGGTGACTTATCTGAATTCCTCTTTCACATTGCTAGGACCAAGCATGGCAAAATTTATATCAGAGTCATCAGAACACTGCTACTCAATCGAGGTATATATCATAATAAAAAATAAAATATAAACAGTAAATACAAACATTTAAATAAAGATTATTAGCTGACAATAAATATTTCGTGAAACTCTTACTATATATAATTTGCAACCTTACATTAATTTATTCTGGATTACGTTTAGTTTTTAGAAACTAAGATAATACTTTTTTAGAAACTAAGATAAAATTTTTCGCCTCGCCATGCGATGGCGTTGCTCGAAGGATATAATGACGTCACTAACGTTTGAATTTAGATTTTCAACAAGCAATTTTTAATTTAAAAAATCACCCGAAAAATCACTTGTAAAAAAATTTTCCTTTAAATCTCCTTAATAACTTTAATCAAACTTTAAAAAAAAATAAATCTCAAAACATGCAAGTTCTCTGTTGTATTTTAAAATTAAGCACTTATTCATTTTTTAATTGGTTATAAAATTTGATTAAGTACTTCGAAATTATCATTATTAAATTTAAAAAATGAAATTCAGTATTCAATGTAACAATACTTTACTTATTTTATTGTCAATGTACTTATGGTTTTTTTAACTTCTCGTTGATAAAATTGAAAATTTTCAAAAAAAAAGGAGTGTTATTGGTTTCAGTCATTTGGTCAAAATCATTTATTAAGTCTTCAAACAAACCGATTAAGTCAATCTTGAGAAATGCTTTTTTTATTGCACGACTTATGATGCGAAACATCAGAGTGTGCTTTACGATTGAAATTTTTAATTTTTATTTTTATACCCACCTGAAACTTACGTTATTTCGGTATTTCAATAGAAGTTATAAAAAAGTGATTAAGATCCTCGTCGAAAATAGATTTCGCACACCTCAAGCGCAAAAGCGCTGAGGGTGCTTTATGATTGATCTATTTTACAGTTTTTATGCTTTCATACGCTGAATTTTTCCTACAGAAGTAAACAATAATTTATATTTTTACAGTTGACTTTTCAAGTCAATTGTCTAGTAATGAAAAATTAATTTTTAAAAATAATCTTTTCTACATGTGTATATATAAACAAAAAATTATTGTTATTGGAAGCATCTAATGAATCGTGATATACGTTTCATGAAAAGAGTGTTCTGTATAGTTTTAGTGAAGATCTATTCTAGTCCCATTCACGATATGATCAATGCCACTGCTATACGTATCACTAACCTAACTAAACATCAAATATTCAAACGAGTATCATGACAGTCAAAGAATTGTATTGTGCTGGTTAGTAAAATTTTTTTTCGTATACATAGGTTCAAGACATTAGTTTTGAATTTACAATGGATTGAGACCAGTTTCATAAAATAGTATTAAAATTTATTATATCTCAATGTTTAAGATGGTATTAAAATTTATTATTTTTTCCACACCATTATTTATTTATTTTAATAAATAACTGTGCAAAAAAGTAATATTTCCACTCAATAACCGCTATAATGAAATAATTAAGTAAAGAGGCAACACTGATTGTACATTCAATAGTGCGTGTTTTTAAATATAATTAAGTTTTAAGATTAAAAAATAATGTTGAATTATCAAGCGACATCATAATTTCTTTTGAATATAATCTCAACAGTTAGATTGAAATTTTAATTTTTGTTAATGAAAAAATAATTGACAACTTGGTTTCTTTTTCGGTATTTTCTTTTTTTATAATCTATATAAGTAATATTGCTCATCTGCTATACTATTTTGCAGTCTTTCTACGATATCAAACAAATGTCAAAAAATTGTAATTGAAGTACTTTAGAAAACATTAAAATAGCACACCTTAGTTGCTAGCGAAGTCATACAAGTATCTATTAAAATTCACAAAATATAACAAAAAAAAATTAATTAGTTCTATTAAATTTAGTAACGCTCAAGAATCTCTCAGTCAGTAAACTATTCCCAATTAAAATAAAAGTTACTGACACATTAGGTTTGAATTAGAAATTAATCCTATGTATGCAGAGCGTGTAAACATGAAAAAATATAAGAAAAAGGTGATTTAATGTCTCTTTCAAACCTTTTGGAATATTGATACAATTAATCTCGATTGTACTCGTTTACACACAATATAATATTTTAGTTTAATAGTAAGATTCGAAAGAATTTTCTATTGTATAAAATCTAAAGTAAATGCGAACATTTTTCCAGCAATTAATTGATAACACGACACAGAACATAAATTGTAGTTGCTATAACACCAACTGTAGTTGAGGTTACTACAAGTTGGAGTAAAGAAATGCCAACTCCAACTTGGAATAACTTCAACCACACGTGTAGTAACGTCAGTTCTATTCATGTAGTATCCTTTACTACATACTGGAGTTGGAGTATTTGCTACTACAATATTTTACTACAATATCGTAGTTAGAAGAACCACAATTTTTGTTCTGTGTAGTAAAATTTTTCTTTTTGAATTACAACTATACATGTACAAATAAAAAAACTTTGAAAAAACGTCTTTTAAGTCACCTACAATATGAGTTTAAATATTGAGCTTTATATGACTAATGAGCGTGGATAAGATAATGTAAAAATTTTTCAACATTTTTACTATTAAAAATTACGACTATATTAGATAATTATTAAATTTTTTTGTATTTTTAAGACAATCTATAATTTCACATGAATATAATTTATTAATTTTTTTATAATTTTAAAAAATAAGTATTGTTTATAAATAAGCCTGATTTCTCTTAATTAGCTTTATAATGCTATATGTATTTTCTCTTCTACTAATTTTTTTTAACCTCACGTAACATCTTCTATGCATAGAAAGTATAGTTTTTATATTTGATAAATAACCTTTCATGTAATATATTAGTCATGACCTTTAATCCACGCATTTGATCATACGTGAAAAAAAAAGTTTTGCTTTTGAATCAATAAATCGTTAAAAACATGTTATTTATTTATTTTGTTGACTATTATAGTCACATGATTATCACAATGTAAAAAATATTTATTCAATAATTATAAAAATTAAATGAGATTTTGAGTGCGCAAAAATTATCAAAATAATAATAAATATCAAGTTAGTCACATGGACCATTTTTCAGTCTAATCAATTACTTTTTGTTTAATAGTCTATTGAACTGCACAACTCAAACCTAAATCGTTTTGTTATGCTCTATTATTGTATTAAAATTTTTCACTGATTTACTCATTAAATCGTATTCGCAATTTATATAATACACTAAAATGGTCTAATAAGCAATGCAAAAGAGAATATTCTAATTAACAAACCCGACGCTGCTTTAAATCGATTAATTTTAATATTTATGCTAAAAAGTTGAACTAATTGCACATAAAAAGCGCGGGCGCGTTGAGAGTGATCTACTGTTGCTAAGTCATCTAAATGCAGTTTACGCACCTTAAATCATTTTAATTGTTTAAATTTGGTAAAAATTTGAGTTTTATTGATCAGTAGATTTTAAGGTATCCCAAAAGTATAACGAAATTTTTATTGATTGAATTTTGATTCTATTAATTTTGGCAAAATTAATCGTGAATAAAAATTCAAGAACTTCTTTTCTCTAATTTATTTTTTATTTCTAAAATTATTTTGATCTCAAAGAGTTCAAAAACGTACAGACATCAAAATTTTCGGGTTCTGTAGATTTTTTTTTTATCTGATGCTATTATCATTATAGTTTTTTACAAAAAATAATCTTATTGAATATTATAAAAAAGTCTTTCTCGTTAGTTTATCCTAAAAATACGATTAATCAGTTTAGTACATGTTTAATTGGAGTCTCTTATTACTACGTGTCTATCTTGTTATGTATATTTTTTTTGAATAGTTGAAGTTACAAAAAAAAAAAACAAAAGCTAGTTACAAGTAAAAAAATTCTCATAATAAGAAATAAATTTTCATTAGTAGATGAGCATTTCAAAGTCACCTATTACATAATTTGAACTTGATTATTAATTTTACTGTAATGACCTGCTCCAACAAAAACTGTAAAATTTAGAGTATGTTTTCTTTTTACCATGAAAGAAAGAGGAATTCAATAGAATACAAAACATACTTCATGCTTATTATCAATTTGTATAATCATTCAGATTTTTATTTAGCACTATATTTTTTTTTATTAGTCCTCTAAATCATACTTATTTAGTATACAAAGATAACAACCGTAATATTGTAGGTTACAAAAGATTCGTTTTCATTGATGAAGAAAACCAATGAAAAAAAATCAATAAAAAAATGACATGACTTATCTGTATTGAAGTAATAATTATTTCTTTATTGTACATCATTTAAATATATAAATATATCATTAATGATAATACTATTAGTAAGGATCAAATTTCAAAAAGTGAAAAAGTAAATAAAAACGTTAAAAAAAATTAATTTCAAAATTATAAATAAAAGAAATGACCCAACAATGCGACACTTAGAGACTACGCTTTTTGTCAAGTTTTGAATGCATATATAGTATAATATTATCAAAATTTATTAATGCTATTATGAATAAAACTGATAGAAAAATTGTGAAAATTGATTATTTTATAATCACTTATCAAGATGAAAATATTGAAAAGAAAAACAAGTAAAAATGTTACTAATATGAGACAGCGGAAAACCAGTCACTGTATCTTGACAATTCTGTCCATATGTTGGGATGTTAATAACAATATTTCTTTTAGCATAAAAATTTGTATAATTAGAAGTGAATAAAAAAGTTATTTTATCGTAGTAATCTAGAAACTAATTTTGTAGTTGACAATAAAAAACACAATTATATACAATAGTTAATTAATATTCCTATCGTAGCAGTAAATAATATTGGTTGATTAACGTAACCAAATTAACGTCAATTAATTTTTTGATTTAAAAAAAAAGCCATCAACATTGGTTTATCAATTATGAATATTTTCGACACATTATTATTTTTTTAAAATTATATTTAATTTTTTCAATGTAAAAATTAAGTCTCATCAATTTTAATATAAAATGATCTTATGAATAGAACCATTATTTTCTAAATTAAACTGAAAATTTACTCAAAAATTGAAAGTAAAAAATGAATTTTTTTACATTATACAATTTATTTGTTAAACTAAATTATTTTAAATATTCCTTGCAGTATATTTAGTCGCGCTGTTTCCATTCAATTCCTCGTTTCAGTTTTCAGTTTGTATTTCATTCGTTCCTCCCGTCACAAATAAATATGGCCGATCAGTTGTTTTATTTAATACGATGATCTCTTGGCTTAAGTTTATAACGAAATAATCTTAACAATAATCTACTAACTAATTATTAGTAAATTTAAAGAAAAATTAAGTGCTTAAACGTGAGTTTGTGATAAATGTCAAATGGCTCAAAAGTTTAATTACGGCAGTATTAACACTACTTGTGACAAGATTTACCTATACTGGAGAATGAAGATTGCGTTATAAAGAACAAGTTTTATTATATTATTAATTTGAAATATTTTATGGTAAATAAATAGTTCTATACGACTAATTATTTTTAAATCATATATAAATTAAAGTAGTTAAAAATTATAAACGAAATTTCGAAAATTGCAAGTGACATATTGACAAGGTATTCTGACAATTTGTTATTATATACTTTTATATCATATCACTGCCGGTAGGTGCATTATATTAAAAAATGATAAATATAACATTTAATAATTCTGAAATAAAAGTAAACGGGTGTGATTATCCGACTTATATTTTCATATCGTCGCAATATCTTTTATTATCTGCTATATTTTGTTTACTAAAATAACAAATTCAAGATTATCTTCAAGTACTCTTGAATATATTTTATTTACTTTTTTTAGGTAGATAATATTTTCGATCATATTATTTTTAAAAAATTAAATGTGCTTAAAACTGACGTAATTCATTAAGTTATATTATACGTATCTTGCAGCGTAAAATCGATCATGACTCACTTGACGTCATTTGTCAGTCGTTTTTATGAAATTTTTATCCACTTCATTTGCTTATAAGTATATTAATTTATTAATCTGAAAATATAATAATATATTTTTTTCTTAAAATATCTTAAAAAATTATTTTGTTTAATATTTTAACTTCTTTATAATAATTATTCACATTGGATCCATTAATTATTCATCGTCAGTAATTAATGTGTATTTTTTTTCTAGAAACATATTTAATGTTTTTTTAAATACATGTCATTTTTAACTAATTACATATTTTTATGACATTCAAAAATACATTCTGCTAGTTTATTAAAAATAAGTATTATTTTTGTAATTACGTATGTTTTTTAAAATTATAAATAATGCACAAAATATATTAAGCTTTACAAAAATTTTTCAATCTATTAAAACTTAAGAGGGGTCGGAACTTTTTTCTCTGTCACACTCAAGTCGACGAACGGTACTATCTCTGTTGCACTTGCGCAGTAAACGGAAACTTAATCCACGTTTTTCTCTTAAACAAATTACTATTTTTTAAGAATGAAAACGTAGGTTGCAAAATTATAGAGCAATGCATCGAGCCTCGTTCTCTTTGCGTTTAGAGGTTTTGTTTGAGAGAAAAGCTTGGACAAAAATTACTATAGACCCTCCTTAATATAATTTTGGCACATGTTATTAAATTTTTTTTTTTGACGACTCTTATCATTTTTTTTTTTTTTTTTTTTTTTATATGTATCGTTTACTCCTAAAAGAATATTTATAGTTGTAAAAAAAAAAAAATTCAACGTCTAATTGATAAGAAAAAATCTTCTTGTAATACTACACATTTTACTATACTAGTGCCCTCTTATTTTTATGATACATACATACAAACTGTACTGTTGGATTCAGTTGACTTTGCCAGATAACAATAGAACGTTCGGAAATTTATCATTATTGGTAATTTAGTGTCAAGCCAGGTATATGTCCTTTTGGAATTTTTACATTCATTATATCACGTCGCCTAGCGTCATGACTAGATTTTCAGTAGACTGTGAAACGGATTACTGCGTCTTACTGGCACATTGTAAATTTCAAAAATTAACTATTTCAAGTTTACTATAGTAGTAAAAAAAACAAAAAAAAAAAAAATTTTTTAATTATTTAAAATAGTATAATTTTTGTAGTATTCATAGTAATAAAAAATTTAACAAATCGATAAAACAAGTGTCGAAATGAAACGTTATTCTGACAGTTCCTGGCGTTATTCTGGGTCTTGGTGGGGCCGAGACAATACTGTCGAGGATCTGGATCCAGAAGAGAATAATAGAAGCACCAGTGCGACCCCGGAGCATTGCTCCTCGAGTCGAGACTTGAGCAGTGGATGTTCTAATCACGATGATGATCCTTATGAGTACGATGAAGATATACCAAAATACGTTGGTTCTAACTGTGAAGAAATCTACGAGGATAATGAAGGCTCACCACCAAGAGAAGAACCACAACAGACATCATCGGACGCATCGACCACCGGGTTGACGCCCTGTTGGGGATGCAAAAGCTGCAATGGCGACAAACCACTATTTTTTCTCAGTTCTCCTGCTGAGACACCATGCACTTGCGTTTCTTGTTAGTAAAAACCGTATGATGTTACACAAAACTAATGCTTTAAAAAGCACTAAACATGAGCATCCTCATGTTATTTATTTTATGTTATTTTGATTGCTAATTTTTTTATTTTTTTATTTACATAAATATCGTTTTTAAATTCATGATTTTTTTTCTTTTTTGTTTTTTATTAAATCATATGTTAACTCCAAAATTTGATTGGATTTTCATAGTTATTATTACTATTATTTATGTTTGTTATTTATTTAATTTCTAAGCGTTAAGTTCATCTGGCTTTATAAGTAACACGACAATCTACTTTAGGAATTATGACTTAGAATATTATTTTAAGCCATATATTTACAAGATTAATTAATTAATCGTCTGAATCTTCGGCGTGCTTAATCAACGATCGGCCAAGCATGAAGTATAATTTATCAACGAGGTGAAAGTAAATTATTTATGCTTTTCCTAAGGTATAAGATTAACTTCATGATCGGATTATTAAATATCTTTAAACAAAAAAGAAAGTAAATTGCTAAAAATTATTAAATTAAAGTCTCTGTATTTGCAAATATACACGTGGTTTTCATCGAAAAAATAATGCGACTGCGCTCTGTTCATTCTCACACATACATACACATACCAGTTAAACTAAATCGATAGACTAAAGATACAAGTAAATTTCACGAGAGCATGCAGAAAAGTGTTGCTGATTTTCATCCACTTGTGTGTTATTCGAATTATCAAGGAATTTATTTCATTTGTAGCTTTTTTTTTAATTATCAGAAAAGAAAAATATTTTTGTATATAGATCTAAATTTTTTTAATTTTAAAGTTACTGTTGAGCTAGAAATTTTTTTCATAGGTGATATAAAAAATTTTTAATCTATTTTATTCCTTATTTTTAAATTAACCTAAAAAATTACAATAATACAAAATGTCCTATAAAATGTAATTTTTGTAATTGTTGAGTATTTTTTAAATTAATATTTACCTGCTGTAGATAACAGATATAACCTGATTCGTTAAAAATAACTATTCGATTAACCTTTGATATTTAAAAACCATTTTTATGTAAAACAAAAAAAACTAATGATATCTAAAAAATAAAATCATCGATATTTATATACATATATCCAGCCTCTTTATATGCCAATTGATTTAAAAATTATAAAGCTTATGATGCACTGCTCAATATATATTGTTGATATGTTATTTTATTAGTATTAATAATAAAAAAAAAATTATTTGTTACAGTTCTATGCAGTAATCGAGTGAGCCAAATGACCAAAACCTATAATGATATAGAAGCAGTAACAAGGCTTCTAGAGGAGGTAATTATTTAAACTTTGAATTATAATAATGAAATAATTATTAAAGTATTTATTATATTTTTTTCTATTTATTATTTAAACAGAAAGAAAAAGATTTGGAGTTGACAGCACGTATTGGAAAAGAACTTCTTACGCACAATCAGAAATTAGAAACAAACATAAATGCTTTAGAAGTTGAACTAAAAAATGCAAATGAAAAAATTACTCAATTAAGTCATGAATTATTGAAGAAAACAGAATTAATACAAATTTTAACGAATGACGTTGAAGAATCATGTTCCGAAAGTGGCACGCCTATGGGAGTACGTAGTATTAATTTAGAATTGATGCAAAAACGAATAACATCTTTGGAAGATGAAAACAAGCAATTAAAATGTGAGTTTACGCAGCTTGTTCATGAGACAGATGATTGTGAGGCACAAGAAGCTAAATTAGTAAAAGATATTGCAAATCAATTAGCAAATGCAAACATGGAGGTCGATGGCATTGCTGAAGAGTTAGACAGACAAAAAGATGAAAATAGATTACAACATGAACAAATTTTAGGTTTGTCATCAAAGTTAGCAGATACAGAAATGAGGCTAGCACAGTTAATGACTGAACATGATGAAATGAGTTCTACACTTGCTATTACTCGTGATAATCAAAATACTCTAGCTGCAGAACTTGCTGATTTTAAGGACAAGTATGCTGAAGTTGTAAATTTACTTGCAGAGACTCAGGAACAATTACGTAAACAAAGAAAAAAAGGAATGCCAACTGTAAGAGGTGGTTCTTTCTTTCCATCAATGGGTGCTGTACCACAACCTGACTCGATTGCATCAGAACTCGAGTCCTCATTATACTCAGAATTCAGTCTTGACTCTGGTATCATCAGCGATCGAATGCCAACATATAAAAAAGTTTTCGAAACAGTAAGAAGTGCCTCAAGAATATCATATGGAGGTCCAGATGCTAATCAGTTCCCTCGAATAGGATCTATGACAACATCAACACTGTCATCAGGAACAACTGGTCCAAGAATGAGTTGTGGGCCATTTAAACCTCAGATGACATCAGGATTTCCCAGTTTAGACTCTACGGGACAGAGTGATAGTGAAGGATCATTATTAACAGACTCTGAAGATTATCCAGGTCCTCAACCAACTGGAGTCCCAGGAGCACCGGGTGCTGCTGATTTAGAAGCTGCTCTTCGGCGTCTTACTCCTGCAGAAGTGATAGCAAGACGAGCATGTCTCAGTACTGGTGCTGGATATAATTACGACTACGACGGTGGGGTTATTCATTCACCAACGACTTTCTTACCTTTTGGCTGCCGAACACCTGATAGTATTATGTCTACTGGGAGCTATGGAAATCTCAGTGGATTTAGTGGAAATTCATCAAGCTGGCGACTCCCTGAAAAATTACAAATCGTTAAACCCATGGAAGGTTCACAGACACTTCATCATTGGTCTCAGTTAGCTACACCTACTCTTGGAGGTCTTTTAGATGAACGACCAGGAGTTAAAACTCGCGGTGGTCGTGGTCTAGAAGATTTAGGATTAGAAACATTTACTTTAGCCGATTTAGAGGAAGATGAAGAGTATGCTAATCCAGGAAAACTCTTTCAGGATACAGGTTCAATATATACGTTGACTAATAGTACAGTTCTTCATCCTGAAGATCCTTTACTTATTACCCCAAGTATAATGGGTAGTCGAGTTGCAACAGCACCAAATAGTGTCATAAACTCTGGTATGAGTACTCCAAGAACTTTGTCTAGGCGTAATTCAACGTCGACATTTTCTACGACATTAGGACTAGCCAAAATGCTCAACGAAAGAGGAATAAAAGCCCTTACGCTGTCAAGCTCCACAACTCCTAGTGGAGAAAAAAATTTTACACCTACAGCAACACCTTGTAACAGTCCAGATGGAACACCACCATCATCACGATCAACATCTCCAGTACCTTATAGTAGTCCTTTATCTTTTGGACTATTCAGTAGTGGTGCTGAACTTTTGAAAAGAACTTTTGGCAGTGAACCTTTACCATCTACATCACAATCTAAAAGAAAGAAAAAACCACTTTCCAGAACTGAAAAAAAAGCCCTCGCGGGTATTAGACTAGTGGAAAAACTTGAAAGAATGGGAATAGACACAATCATGGCAACAAATACTAATTCTTCAATATCTCCACTAGCTCTTCAGGGTGCTTTATGCACTAGACGATCCGTTGAGAGTCCTATGGCACAGCTAACATTTCTCAAAGGCTCTATGTCAACAGAAAAACTTGGATCGTCTGCAATGTCATCATCTGAAAGTAGTGATTCCCTCGCAAGTTTTCATTTTATGTCTAAGTTAGAAAATGATAATAATATTAAGTCAGTAAGGTCTGAATCTAGGGGAAGTACTTCTCGTAATCAATCGTCAAGACAGAGAAGAGGAGGAACAGGTGCTACTAGACCTGATCTTGGACAAGTTAAACTTGCTGTGCCGCCACCGGTTACAACAAAGGAATCTGCAACACAGTCAGCACTAGGAACTCTAAGCTCACTTCTTTTCGGTCGTAAAGGTGGGCTTCTGTAAAATTCATCAATTCAAGTTTATTTATTCATGTTGCGTTAAAAAAAAACTTGAAAAAATGCTTCAAATCTCAAATAAGAGTACAAGTATTTTTTTAACTTTAATAATCCATATTTTTGCTTTTAATCATTATTAATCCTCCTTTTAAACTTTGATCCGTATAACCCAGGATAAAATGGCCAGCTGTTTTCTTTTCTTTTATGAGATTGATTTTTATCTCAATCAAGATTTAATTCACAAGTATTTTATTTAATTATAAATAATTTTTTTTTATAATTGTTTGATTATAATAATAAAAGTAATTGATATATATTTTCGATAAGAAAAATTGACTTTGATTATGACTCAAAAGGAATATAGATTGTCAAGTCTAAATAATAAAAATGTAATTTAAAATATTACATTGTATATGAAGGAGAATATTGAAAGACTGAAAATATATAAAGACAGAAATTGTCTTCTTATCAGAAATGAGAATAATTATCATCATAGATAATTTTAATATTTCTTGTTTATTTATTTTTTAATTTTGGGCAAAATATATGGAAAAGAAATTTAATTAATTAAAAATTACAATAAAATACAAATAATTGTAATATGTTTTTTCTCTGCTGAAAAAACTAGCCATTTTATTCTGATTTATTCTGTGTAAAAATGCTGCTACCACATTAATAATTTATGTGGCTCTTAGGTGGATTAAAATTAAACATTACCTAAGTTTTATTATACAAAATAATATTTAAAACCTGACCGAACGATATTTGCTCGAGTCCATATGGTCAATCGTGAATATAAACTAGTCAAGAATAGGAAAAAAAAATAATAATAAATAAATGAATAAAGGAAGAATAGCTGGAAAAAATATGGAATTGTTTATAAATAAAAGTGTGGCCTTGCAGTTAATATAAACGCCAAGGTTATAAAAAATGTTTATGAAACTATGAATGTAAATAGAGAATTGTGAGATTATAAGAATGAATGAAGAAGACCTTGCAACGATTTTATTTTTTTTGTGAGTTATTTTTCATGCTCAAAAAAGCTGATTTTAAATATCAAAAAAATTATTAATGCAAGTTTATATTTATTTTAATAATTTTATTATTTTTTACTTGATGATAAATTTTTTTTTCTGTATCTGACAATTATATTGCTACTGTCAGTCTTTATGTTTATTTTAAGACTGTACATCTAGCGTTGATCAAATGTAAATAAAACATCTCGATTTTTTGAGTGTTTCGATTGATAATATCACTGGCTAAATAAATCGTAAATAGGTTGAAGATTAAATAGATTTTTTTTCTCGGTGCAGCCTTGTATATAGTCGTACAAATTAATAAAGTAAGTCATTAAAAAAAAAAATAGAGTTTTTTTCCCAGCTTCTCTCATGAAAAAGTATTGTTTTCCTTTTTTTTTTAAGTCTTTCATTTCCATTTACGTTATCATTAGGCCTAATACTAAAAATACGAAGCAGTAATTACTTGTAAATAAAGCATATGTAAAAAAATAACTATGAGAATGAATAAATAATTGGGTCCTTTTATTTATTTAAAAAGATGGTAAATGTTTGAAAAAAGTTGACAAAGATAGATTGCTACTATGTAATATGTAAGTTTAGAATTTAAAAAATCATTTAATATTTCATTTTAGTTTTAGAATATTTATGAAAAAGAAAAAAAATTACTAAGATAATACAAAATAAAATTTTAGACAAGCAACTTGATCATATCTGTTCAGACTTAACTACTCAAAATGGATAATTAAAATAACTAGTGTTCTATATTGGTAATGTATGTTAATAGAACTCAAGTGGATATTAAATAATTGAATTATCATTAGATGCAGCTGAAAATTTCAATAGTTGAATCAACTGTTTAATTTTATATTCCTCAAAAAATATCATTTGTTATTTATTAATGGAACAGAGCAATGCATTAGAGCTGAATAAAAAGAGCCATTTACATTGTTATCAAGTAAATTTTACGACTATTTACACGTCATGTAAGCTGATAAGTCGTATGTTCTACATGAACAATAATAAATATATTTAAATATTTATTCCTCTTTGTCTTAATTTATTTTATTACCTTTACCTAAGATAATATCATATTACATTTAAATTAAGATTAATCGTTGACATGAAAAATTTTTTACATTTTATTTAAACTTATGTTAAAATTAAGAAAAAAAATTATTTAAAGTTATTGAGAAATTGAAATCAGTCAAAAATATTAAATATACATATGATTACGATCATCAATTAACTTATTTATAAAATTTATTTTTATACAACTAAAAATTTTCAAGTCATAAATATCATAAAAATAAAAATCACAATTTTTTTTTTATTTAATGTCAATAACTATTTTTTAATTGCCCATAAGTCAATTAATTTAAAATAATATTTATTTAAAGGTAATAGTTATTTGAAAAACCGTAATTTGAATTGAAAATTATTATTATTTTTTTTTTTTTTTATGTATAATTAGTTTTTAAATAGGTAAAATTCCAGAGCCAGGCTTAAATAAATTCACAGTAATCAAAAACTAAAAGGTCATCGAAGAAAAAGTTATAACTATATTTTGAAAATTTTTTTAATTTAAATGAAACTCAATATCTTGATGAATCGTATAAAACATGTATATTGGTCATTCTATGTCAAATTGACCAATAGTTGGAATCGACCCTTTTCAATTTGGACGAAATTTGGTCAAAACTTTTCTTATATCATAAAACAAAGATTTGCAAAAGGAAAAAAATTGAAAAATTTTTTTTTCAAAGTTATTTAAAATTCAAAATTTTACTATTTTTCTAATTTTTCAACTTTATTTTTTAAATATTTCGAAAACTATTATAAATACAGAAATGGTCTTTTGTTTGTTTTAAAGGGGACACTTAGGACTATTGAAAAAAAAGTATTTTGGAAAAGAATACCAAATTGTATTAAGACTAATAATTTTAAAAATTGAATATTCAAAAATAAAATATATTGAGTATCTCTCAAGGATTCGATATCCATTCTGGCCAATTTTTGATCTGTTCAAATAATTTAGCTCCAGGACTTAATGTACTCGTGACTTGATTTGCTCCAATTACTTTTACATTAGGCCTCAACATTCCCTCATGTTTTCCACAAGAAATTAATTTAACAGCTGCTTGTAACATGTTCTCACTTGCTTTGTGCGCTAAATTATTTTGTATTAAAAATTTATAAACTTAATTATACAAGTTGCATAAGTATAAATAGTAATTATAATTTTCAACAAACTTTGATACGATCCAATAAATGCTATTCCTATTGATTTTTTGTTCCATCCATACGTATGAGCTCCTTCTTTATTCCAACCAACTCCTTCATATACATTACCATCTCCTCCAATAAAAAATCTATAATTAAAATATTTTTATAATATTAGTATCGATAAAACAATTGATCGATTTCAAAATTTAATCAACTCTAAAACTCAATAGAACGCGTCGATTGCCGTTTTTGAGTCGTCCTGATTGGATGATTCGTTCAAGAGACATCGCTAGAGACAGAAATGCTAAAAAACGGTTTTTTGCAAATGTCTTCAAAACAACTGAATCAATTGATTCTGAAACCTATTTAGCTCTAGAGCCCGATAAAACGCGTCGACTGCTGTAGTATTACACATCAAAATCAGTTGCTTTTCTTGTTAGAGATATTGATGCCGGAAAATGTCAAAAATAAGAATTTACCTTATTTTCCTTAGATACCTCATAATATTATGTACCAAATATTTTAACGATTATACCAGATTTTTATCTTCATGGTCTCTTTTTAACATCGCATACATATATATATATATATATATATATATATATATATATATATATATATATATATATATATATATATATATATTGTCATCAAAACATTTAAAAATTACTGTTTTCTGAATTTTTTTCGGTTATTTCATATTTCGGAGTTATGATCGAATCCAAAACTCCTTCCACTCTATCTTGATTACTTCCATTTCTTTCTGTTTAAATATACACGTTTACTTAAGAACAATTGTACCCAAAAATTTAAAGTTACATAATTCGGATTTATTTTTAATATTATGAATTTTCATATTTCAAAACAAGACATAACTTTCTTTGAGCTCCAACAGTTCAAAACAAAAAATGTACTCAAGAATATTTTCGAGCTTAAAAATGTATTCACAATAATGTTTTCGAGCTCAAGGAACCCGGGCCTGCAGGGTCAACCGTTCTCCAGATTTTTCTTTTTAATAATGCTATCCTGATGTGGTCCTAGTAACTTGATAAGGAACTCGTCAGTTTTTCTTTTAAAAGTAAACCTAATGTTAACCAGATAAGGTACTCATGGTACTTCAGACAAATCAGGAAAAAATTGTAGTAAAAATCCAATGGTTTTCGACACAATTAGTCTCATTCATTTAAACGATTATCAAACTAATCATTTGAATTTATAAACATACCACTATATATCGATATTACAAAAATGTGCTATGAATTATTAATACATATTGTACCACAATTTATGTATCGTTAACTAAAAATCAAAATAACTTTAAATTTATTCCAATTATAATAGTAAAAATTCACTATACTATAATTTTACTGAATTTTAAATAAAATTTCAGTTGACTATTTCTATGATTAAAGAAACAAATAAATAAAATTAGAATTTAGTAACGAAATGAAATAAGAAAATTTTTTTGCAAGTTATAAAATTTACAGTACTTACGAAAATCCTACATCACCCCAAAGCAACTCATCCATATGATAATCTTGAATATTTCTCACACGGTTTGAACAAGAATCGATTGTTTCACATTTTGGAGTAACAGTATGATGAACAACAACATAAGCCAAAGGATTTATGAGATAATTTAAACTCTTAACTTCTCTAGCCTGCCATTGTGATCTTGAAATTATACTTGGACACGCGTCATCTCCTTTTACTAAAATCATAAAAATCATTCATTTATACTAAATAAAAATGGTTAATTATACGATATTTATTTATTTTTAAATAATATACAAGTATATACTTATTTTAATTATTAATATGACTGAACATAAATAAATCACTTTGCGTATCATTGCAATCGAATGAAGACTTACCCAAGATTTTAATATTATTATTATTATTTGTTTATTTGACCTAAAGATAAATAATTTGACTGCTTACATAATTGTGTATTTACCAAGCATCTATGAAATTTTTCCCTTCTGTATGTTATCATCATAAAAGTATAATATTTTTTATTTTAAAAATTTATCAATATCCGCCATAGAAGTGGCAGCACTTTCCACAGTATCAAAGCTGCTCAGTCGATTTTGATGACATATAGTACACATGTTTTTCTACTTATATATATGTATGTATAACCTTTAAAACATTCATCAGTATCTTTCTTAAAATTCATTAGTTCAAAATTTATATTTGAAATAAATAAATAATGGAAACTGTAAGACCTTGTGGATGTAAAGGTATAAGGACTTGTCTAATCTGTGAAGAGGAGTATAAAATTTTAAAATCCAATCCATTTGAAGAATTACGAGTAAATTATAATTCTTATAATTTATGAATTTTTATTTATTGATATTTTAATTTAATCAATTAATTGTAATTATAGAAATTACCTAGCTACGTTTATTGTCCTGAATGTGATCAAGCTTGGCCTGGGTGGGATATCAATATATACAAAGAACATCCAAATCATACTGGAAATCCTGTATATTATTCTGGAGTTTATATTAAGGTAGATTAATTTAAAATAATATTTATACTCTGTTTATAAACTTTTATTAATTTATTTTCTTTCAGTTAAATTTTTTAAGCGAAAAAGAAACAAATAATCTGATAACAGATATTGATAATTTACCATGGGATATTTCTCAAAGTGGAAGAAGAAAACAAAATTATGGACCTAAATGTAATTTTAAAAAACGCCGACTTAGTCTTGGAAATTTTAATGGTTTTCCGATTACTACGAAATTTATTCAAAAAAAATTATCACAAGTTCCACTTTTAGAAGGGTTTAAAACAATAGAACAATGTAGTTTAGAATATACTCCAGAACGTGGGGCTTCTATTGATCCTCATATCGATGACTGTTGGATTTGGGGAGAAAGAATCGTTACAGTAAACGTAACTGGAGATTCCGTACTCACTATGTCTCCTTATCAAGGATCTACTGCACGTTATAACTTAGATCATGTTTCCACTTATTCTTCAGTTGTTCCACAAATGTATTGTAATGGTAAAAATGTTGAAAACGTACCAGAGAATGCGGTAATTCGATTGCCAATGCCTGCTAAATCTTTAATAGTTTTATATGGTAATGCAAGATATAATTGGGAACATGCAGTATTACGAGAAGATATTCAAAATCGAAGAGTATGTATTGCTTATCGAGAATTTACACCATCTTATCTTCCTCTCGGACTGCATAGTGATAAAACTGAAGAAATTTTAATTAAAGCTCAAAATTTTTGGTAACTAAAGATACATAGAATCATCTCTCACTTTTTAACTTCAATATATGTTTAATGTAAATCTGAATTTATAACTAAAAATAATAGTATCTGATTACAGAAGAAAAATATTAACTTTCGTAAATTATTAATATTTCAATTCTTAACTGTCGCAGTTTGTAAAGAAATAAATTTTCAAGGATATATTTCAAAATTTAAATTTACTGGATACAAAAAGATAAACCATATTTTAAACATTTATAAATGATATTTTAATAATAATTTAATTGTTGACAAAATTAGTTAAATTAATTTATTGTTTTACATATTGATAATTTATTATGAATTAGGATAAGTCAATGTAAAAAATATTGTAAATATATTATCCTAAATAAAGTAAGTAGTGAATAATTTTTTATTTATTTTCTACGTTTTATTAAAAATATAAATTTTATTAATCATTGTTTTCAAATCGAAAATTTTTTCAATAAATGTATATAATATTAAGTTAAGAGTATTCACTTTAAATAATAAACAATCATTTTTTATAATATTACTGTTGTTATTATTATATTGCCTTTGAGTTTATATTGTTTTTTCACATAACAAAATTTATTATAAGTTAAATTATTTTTAATTTATGTAATAAGAATTCTAATTTAACAATATTTGGTAAATAAATGTATGTATATATAAATTTCTTCAATAATCTTCATTACCAACCTAGCTGGCACCGACGTCTTTTACTGATTCTGATTGCATGTAGATAACTGGAGATACAACAGAAGAATCAATTTTACCTAAAGGCTGATAACCGTTTACTAATTTTTCTCTCAATTCCCATCGTCGTCTTTCTCTTTCCGTTTTTTGTCTTCTTATTGCGCGTCCCAAAGTACAAGCAAACATAATACCAGTAATCTGCAAAATAGTTGACGATATTAATGGTAATAAAAATTTAATTTTTCATTAAAATCATATTTTGACAACAAAATTACACATTTCAATTTTCTAGGGCTTAAGAGGCCACTTAAATGTGCACAATTTCAAATTCAGGGTTTCGGAGAAAAGTCACTAGTAATAATACTATGCAGATTTTATTAAATTTCTATTCTATTAAGATATGTATTAGGGTGTGTCATACTAAAATAATAGTTTTTTCTTTTAGGCCTCATAATTTCAAATTTTACTTCGAGACCAAAAAAATATCCTCGTAATAAATCAGTTCAATATCTCAAAAATTAAGCTGGCGCTTAACAAGTTATTTTCTCATGTGGAATGAATGTAAAAAATTTGTTTTTTAATTTTACATTCGAAAATCTACAACAAAAAATTTTTTTTTCCAATTTTGATATACATTTTCTTGTAGGAAATTGAATACCCCGTGAATAAGATTCAAATCAAGTTCATAACTCCAACAGAAAAAAGCTACAGCCTTTTAAAGGTAAAAAAATATGGTTTTTTTTATAAGCTTCATTTCTTTTAATTTTTTCTCCATGAAATCAATGAAATTTTTTTCTTACTCTGACTAGTGAGGTCGTCTTGTAAGAAATTCAATTTTCTACAAAAAGGAATTGATTCGTGTTATTCGTAAAGTGAATAGAGCAAAAGTCACACGGCTTTGTAGTATGAAACTTTGAGTAGCTCGGAGTTCGAAAACAGCGGGAAGTTTTGAAGGTAGCCCGCAAGTTAAATCGTTTTCCAGTTTTTTTTTTTTTTACAAATTTCTCTTTCCAGAACGCACACATTAGAGTGACTCTATAAATCCCTTATTAAAAGAAGCGATTTAATCAGAAAAAACAAATTTTTAATACTTTTGAATACTTTCAAATCGCCTTATGGGTATTTAACATTACAAATCGTTTGAAATCACTTCTTTTAATAAGGGAATAACATTCAAGTATTCTTCAGTGGCAGCGTTTAAAAAATAATTTTTCAGACTTACTTGTATAAGCACGATAGCAAGAGCACCGGTACCTAGACTAATTGCACTCTGATTGATAATCATTGAAAGCCGTTGTATACATCCTTCTTCATACAATACACCATGGAACCTAGGATTTTGAAAACTTGACATCCACGTGTAACATGATTCAGGATAAATACTGGCTTTTGTCTCCATTAATTCAATACGTTCCCAATCAGATTTATCATAACTTCCACAACATTGGAGCTAGTGAAAAATGCATTTAAAATTTTGTTTAATTTGAATTAAATATCCCTTTTAAGAATAATTTAACGTAAAAAAAAACTAACATGTGATTGCATAAAATCAACAGCAGCTGTT
The DNA here is from genome assembly GCF_026212275.2 of Microplitis demolitor. Lineage (NCBI taxonomy): Eukaryota > Metazoa > Arthropoda > Insecta > Hymenoptera > Braconidae > Microplitis > Microplitis demolitor. The sequence goes on along the minus strand of NC_068549.1, from coordinate 16,450,867 downwards.
GCTTCATCAGATATTTCGTACAGTTGCATAGTTGAGTTAATATTATTTGCTAAAAGACTCTTGATGCTACTTCGAAGAGCATATGCTGCCATTGCCGCCGAAATCTCAAGAATCAGTACAAGAGATAACGAAACTGCAAACTGATATGTTTTTTGTCTTATTTAATTATTTCATTTTCTCATGGAGAGTTATTCATATTTGAAGGAATGTAATGATAAGTTTTTTTTAGCAATTACTTTTTTCAAAAATTGACATCAATAAGCTTAAATTTTTTACTCAAACTGAGAGAATTTTTTGTTTTATTCTTTACCATACACTTTTTAAATGAAAAAAAAAATGACACAATTTAAAAAAATTTTAAATATAGTACGCATTCTTAAAAAAATTATCCAACCAAAATCATAGTCACAAATTACATACAAGACCGTGATCGAAATTTAAAAATATTTTCTTCTGAAATTCCATTATTATATTCCAGTCCCGCGCTATTTTTCTAGACTAACACACTACTCTCTAAAAATAAATTATCGAAATTTATTGCAAATCAGTAAATAGGTACTATTTCTACAGCTATAATTATACCACTAATTCAACCAATGGTATAACTGGTTCCCTGTGCATATTCACTAATTCTCAGTAAATTTTACTAATTCATTTTTAGAGAGTAAAATTGATTAATGAGGGCTCATTATTATAATAATTAAATTTTTATTCTCATGAACTAGATAAAACTGTAGTAACTAGTAAATTCAGAGTTAGTTAGATATTAAATGTCACTATACAGTATTACATAAATTACAAAGTTTTCAAATCATCAAAGATAATGAGAAAATTCGATTTCTAATGATAACAATAAGAATAGCTCTTTTAAGAGTAAAATAATATTTTCTTACTGTTAGAACCATGCAAGTACTTTCTTTGATCGCTCCATAACAACCGAAGAAAGCTATAATAAAAATTAAACCACCTACGAAGATGAGAATCATTGCTGGTGATGAATACCTCGGATCTAAAAAATGTCTGAAATCATCGTAGACCGTGTATATTGTCATACCAACGGATATTATCATCACACCTGTTAGCTGTAAAATACATTAGTTATTTTCATAATTATTTCATTGCTACAAAATCAAAGGAATCATTGAGATACATTATATTTGAAATTAAAAAAAAATGGTAAAATATATAAAAACATAAATATATTTGCGACATTGCAGACATTGATATTTATCTCTTTATACGATGAGTTGAAGTTAAGTTAAAAGATAAGATAAGAAGATTAAAATCATATTTCAATGTTTTTTTTTGTATTTATTTAGTTTAGAGTCATTGTGTTAAATTTTATATTTATCGATCCATTTGCCATATGTACTGGCAAGGTATAATAAAGTCTCTATTGTAAATTTACGTCGTTGCACAAATGAAACTCGTCATATTGACCGTGTGACCGGTTGCATGTGCTATTTATTATTGACAGAGTCGTCGACAGTGTTTTCGTCATGAAACTGCCTACCAATCTGATAATTTTACAATTGCATTTAAAAATTTTTATTTCATGTTCCAAATTTCTATTGGATAATTAAAAGTTAATTTAATTCGATTAAAAGATTATTCCATTTATTCATATGTTATATATATGACAAAAAATCTATATATAAAGGTGAATAATCATTTTCTAGGAAATAAAAAAATATGAGGGGAAACATATTGTATCCACCCTATACCCGCAAAATGCAAGTCAGATGCATAACATTCAATTAAAATTTTATTCATAAAAATTAGTTCAATTATAACTTATATCAGTTTAAAAAAACGAACGTATCATAATGAATAAAAAAACATTTAAATAAAAATTGAATGCATTATAACAAACGATTTCGTATTATCGTTACAAGGGCATGTAACTTATTCCTTTTGCGATATCAAAACGATAAAAATTTTTAAAAAACTGATAACATGAATATTTTCATAAATGCGCGATGCATCTAATAATAAATGAACTTCAATAGAATTGTCTGAAAATTAAGTAGTTGAAAAAAAGAGAAAATGAAATTTTTAAAATTATATCCCCCTGTTGTTGAAACTTATTATTATATCGATTTATAACTATTAATTTATTTAAAAAAATTTTAAACTATTATTTTTCATTTTTCTAAACATTTTATATTAAAAAAATTAAAATTTATTAACAATGAAATACGCATTTCGAATTTAATTAAACATTGTGACAGCTGTTGACAAAGTAGACTATATAGAAGTAAAAAAAAAGTCTAAAATAAATTTGTGAATAAAGACATATTTGATTGTTTTTTTTTATTTATGTTGCTAAAATGAAAATAATTGACATAAATAAAATATTATACTACAAACCACAAAGAGAGAGTTTACGGCACAGAGTAGGTATTTGATACATCGTAAACCAATATCCAAATGAGTCGCTGCCATTTTTGCTTATTTATTATTTTCGTTTTAATCTATTCAAAGTACACGCGGTTAAACAAATTTTCGTCAAAAACGTATACTTTGATACAATTCAATGGTAAGTTTTCTACGTTGCTGCACTATTAATATTCACTGGGTATGCAGCTTACATATAAACTGACAATGTTAAATTGTTATACTGTAAAACAGGCAAATAACGATCAGGTGCGCCGTCTGCTATCTGCTGATAATGAGACTTGAAAACATTCTAGCGAACGCCCAGAAAGATATGACGTTTTATCAAACCAAAGGAGTCAGTTAGAAATATAAATTGAAATACTATATATATCTACAATTACAATAAATATTTTAAAAATATAAAAATATATAAAACATTATATTTACTTATATATATGTATTTATAAAGAGTTGTAGACAAAAAAAATTTAATCAATTTTTAAAATCGTAATATATATATATTATAGAATATATATATATATTATAGAATATATATATATATATATATATATATTCTATTTTTTAATATCTAAAATAATAAGAAGAGATGTTTGCGTGTTTCGAAGTATAAAGGCTTTATAGTAAATATGACCATAAGATTTCATAGTTATTGGGTTTTATAGATTTTAATATTAATTTTATAGAAAGTTATATAAAACAAAGGAAATAGGCTGATAATGAAAATATTGGAAAAATTATAAATAATGAGTTATCTTAAAAATATATTATTTTATTATGTTTTATTCAAAATTATGACAATTTTAAAAATTAGTTATAGAATAATAAAAAAAAGTATTCTCAAAAATTTTAATTACATTTAATTTTAAATATTTAACATGGCTTTTTAACTGTCAATACTTAAAAAATTTATCGCTTCATACTATACAACAATTATATCTAGAGTAAAATTGTAGTCATCATTAGAAAGTGCATTGAGTTCAGTATTTACAAAATTATAAAATTATGAAAAAAGAAGTACTAAAATTTATCATTTATTTTTATTCGCTCAAGACATAATGCTCTTGTGTCTTTTTTATACTCTCAGTTTTATTCTTTCACGTTTATTTTACTGATAAAATGATCTCTAACCATCTTATACCCATATAATTCTGTAAAAATATTGACATTAGGTCTCATTATTTTAAACTAATATCGTTTCATGTAGCTTTTTTGGTAAATATGCACAAGTACGACTCCACCTATTCTTATTAAGCAAAAATCCAATTATATATATATTGCTTTAAAACACGTTTTATTATCAAGTATGTATCAGCGGATTGAAGATGTTTTTACATAATTAGATCGTTTTAATTAAGCATCAAAAATTTATAAGTTTATATATAAAGTTTAAAATATGCTTAATTTTAATATTATCTCTGAAATTTTTAAGTTCCGTGCAATCATACACTATTTGACATCATTTTCGATACTAGCACGAACCGAACTAAAACCCTGAAGCGGGATTCGCTCTGCACCATAGTAGTAGAGAGAAACGGATACCGCCCAAAATACTTACATCTTTGCGCTAGGTGAGGTTGTACACCGTAAAATTAATAAAATAACAGAAAAATGTCGATTTTCAAGTACTCAAGAGCTCCAAATTGTTGTAGCTCTAAGATCAACCTTTAAAACTCCACAGTCCATCATACGGCTTTATATAAAAATTATAATTATATATTTAAAAATTTAATTTAGAGAATTTGTAAGAATTCATGTTATTTTCATCAATTTTTTTTATCCTTTAGGTGCAACGTTTGGATAAGTATAAAGTGCTGTAGACAAAATTAAGGCCAGAAAATTTGATCCGCCGTGTAACTGAACACGTGGAAAAAGTTTAATTATAGATATTTAAGCTGTAACCAGATAGAACTTTGGAAAATATGTGGAGTCCCACTTTATCATATAAATCGCTTTCCTTTATTTTATTACAAATGGAGACATGAATAATAAAAGTAGATAAATAATTACATAAATAATATCTTTTCAGTAGATAAATATACATAAATTTAAAGAAAAAATGAAACAGAATAATTGAGAATTTATTGAATTTGAATCGCAGTTTTTTTTTTAACCCTTAAATTCATATTGTAGGATGCAGCCTACATAATATTCTATTGGTTGAATGTCATGCGCCGTTGCCTTAAAAAAAAAAAAAAAACGTCACGTGTGCATCGAGAACAGACTTATTTTTCAAATGCATAGAGATGTAGATCTACATCTTTTTATTTATGGGTAAAACTTCTATTTATGGGTAAAACACTTTGTACTATACATAATTTTTTTCAAATAGAAATAAAAAATCATGCATTTAAGGGTTAATTTTGAAGTTTCTGATTATTATTTTTTCTTTAAACAGTTTCATAATTCATTTTAATTGCTCTCGCTAAATGGATCGCAAACCAAATACCAATTGCCTATAACAAATATAATAATTAGATATTTATAAATGTATTATAATAAATGAGTTTCATCAAAAGATAGACTTACTTGAACAAATGCAATACCCAATCCAGCTCCACCGAGTTGAATCGTATGATTCTTAATAAAAGAACCGAATTTTTCCACACATCCAGTTCGGAATAAATCTTTTGTTGAATTGTTACAAGAAAAGGTACCCATTTGACCGGGGACATCAGGACAGCAACTTACTGGTACTTCTCCAGTTTTAATCCAATCATTTGGTCCTGTCGCGCCACAACACTCAAACTATATATAAATTTCATTATTTATAATACTCTATATTTTTTAGAAAATTTATCATTATATAGTTTTATTGACTTTAAAACATACTGTTCTTTGCAGATTGTCCCATATTTTCATAATTTCAGTATCATTTTTTTTATACTCATCCATAGTATTTATCATTTTTTTTTGAATCATATCAGCTGCATTGTTTCGAAGAACGTAACCAGAAATACCACCAGATAATTCCAAAATAAAGACAAGTATCATTAATGCTGAAAACTAAAAAAATTTTTAAATACATTGGTAAATTTTACTTTCATTATTTAAATTAAAATGTTAAATAAATATTTACCGTAACTATCATACAATAATTTTCTCTCACAGCGCCACAGCAGCCAAAAAAGGCAATGAAAAAAATAATGGTTCCTATAACTATTAGAAGTGATGGTACGGAGAAAAATTTATCATCCAAGAAGTGATTATAATTACTATAAATAGTACGAATTGTAGCTCCAATAGATAAAAGAATTATTCCGGTTATCTGTAAAAAGTAAAGAATAATGATTTATTTATAAAAAATGTTATTGATATTATTTAAAATTTCATAAAACAAATTTTTATATTTCAATGCGCAATACAGAAATTCATTATCATATAATTGAAATCATGATATCATCATTATGTCATATCTATATATATGTATATATATTGTTTTTTAATTTTAATATTTTAAAATTGAAACTTGAAATGTACGTTTTAAATGAATACATTGATATTTATCACTGATGTCTTTATTAAATCATAAAAAGATAAAATAGTTTTGCCCGAGTTTTAATCATGAAAAATAATTTGAACAAAAAATAAGGAGTTAGAGATTACGTATAATATAGAATATTCGTTTTTTATATTTTATTTTTAAATCTACACTATTTATGAAAAAATTTTGATTCAAGTTTTAAGAAACCATGTAAAAGAAAGCACCGATCGTTTATAGAAGAGAAAGATAAAATAGAAGAAAAAATTCTTAATTACATAAAATTTACTATATTTTAAATATTTGAGTCACTATATTTTGAAGTTAACTATATTTTGAAAAATTTAGATTCCATTCAGTCATCAAGCTCTTATAACTCAAATTGTGTTCTTCTTACATGAGCTGCGGTGTCCGAGCGGTTAAGGAGATGGACTTGAAATCCATTGGGTTCTACCCGCACAGGTTCGAATCCTGTCCGCAGCGGATTTTTTTTTCTTTTTTTTTTTTTTTCTCTTTATTAAATTTGTAATACATTCAAGTTTTAGTAAGGAAAATTATAACGTTATATGCATTAATACTCCATAGCTATAAGCTAAAGAAATGTTTGATTAACTACGTAATTATTATTCTTAGTTGTTATTGTTGTTAATATATGATAAAAATTAATGTAACAGAAAAAAACAAATAAATATATTTTTACACTATCATTACTTAAGTATAATTAATCTGAAAGCCATAATAATATAAAATTAAATATCTTTCTGTTGTTTTTCTTTAAAAAATTAATCATACGAATATAAATAATATTGTTATTAATAAAAAAAAAAAAAAAATCGATAAGATTGTCAGCTGAAATCACATATTATATGTATTTTTTACATTTCACGGCGCCGAAATAATGAATTTTTTTTTTATTTCTTTAAATTTACAGTTATTAAAAATGATAAATATGATTATAGTTTATTATACAGCTTTCCAATTGAATATAATAAAAATTCTTTATCTAGTTCTCTACTCAAGTGTCTCAATGTTGCGCCATATTTGCTTGCTTTATATAATGAAAATCAATAAATCGATATAAAATTTATCATATATTTATATAAATACATAATATTAATCATGCTTTATAATATACTATTTGCCGAAAAAAAAAATTTTTTTAATTTAAAATAAACTATTTTGATTTAAAACTTATTCTCAGTATAATGATAATTACGTCTTAATTATAATAAAGGTACTGATAAACACTTACAACAAAAATAAAGTTGAATATAAATAAGAGGTACTTGATGCATCGGGATCCCATCGGAAGCTTAAGATCCGTTACCATGTTGTCGTTTAGTTTTACTAATTTAAAAACAAAAATAAAAATTAATTGCTTTAATAACCACAACTAAGAAGACAATAAAAAAATGATAATTTTCAAATGGTTATATCATTACTTCTAACTTAAAGTGTATAATAAAATATATATTTTGTTGACACTAATACGTTATGATATGTTACTTCTACCGGGCGACTGTCTCGTGTATGTACTTGCTAACGTGTAACTTGTCTTGTGTATTGCCACAACGATTGCTCGTTACGTCGTTAATCTTATCAGGAACGTTCGAGTTTCCTAAAACCTAAAGCGTGTGCATTAGTGAGAGAGAAATAATACAAAAGTGAGGTCACATAGCATGTGCCTACTTTATAATGAAATTGTAATATAAAGATATAGTAGTGCGCATGCTTTATACAAGTTGCACGTCAGCTTGAATTTATTTTTAAAATATTAAACGCATTAAGCGGTAATTATGATTTTATTTTTCATACCGAAAATCATCTGTACTTTTTTAGTAGATTTCATAGAAATCTATCTTTTGCATTTGTCCTCATGGTGGAATTTTCGAAGAATTTTACCAGGTTCCAAAAATACCATTGGTTCAAAAGTTTATATATATTTAATATAATGCACCATGTTGCGATCATAGCGGCCACAATTTTTAACGGATCTTAATGAAACTTAGCACACTTATTCTATGAATGATTAGCTCGGTTAATTTTGGAGATGAACAAAAATGGTCAACTAGTTTAGAAATTTCACCATTAATGGTGGACATTTGAAATTCTAAAAATAACGAAAAATGCTTCTTTTTTGGTTTTTTTCATGAATAACTTTTTAACGAACATCTATACTTACTATGTAAAAAAAACTTAATAGCTGATAGAATATGCTATATGTCCCTTTTTTATATTTTCTTTTACGATAATTTTTCCAATTTTAATCAGGGTTTAAAATTACATGATTGACTCTTGTGTTATGGTAAATATGTAATTGACTCATTATTATATGCCTTTGAAAGTTTTCGACGGATGATCATAAAATTTCGTATTCTGATTCTTCAGGTAATTATATTAATCAAGTTGAAAAATTTAAATGATCAATTTTGAGAAATGGTGGCAATTTAGTTTTCAAATTAATAAAAAATGTTGCTTTGATGGTATTTTTCTTTAATATCTTTCTAACGGAAACTTCTATGTTCATTATATAAAGAACGTCAAAACTGAGAAAATAAGCTATATTTTCTTTTTTTTACTTCATATTTTAGGATAATTTTAAAGTATTGAAAAAAGTATACAAAAATAATTATACAATAATTTGTTTCCTTTTTACATAATAACTTTTTCCGTATAAATTATTTTTTAAACAATTACACTTTAGAGAAATTGACATGACATGTATAGAAAATTAAATAAATAAAAGTCTAAAGCATTGATTATTGTATCTACAATTGTCGACGCGTCATAAATACGGTCGTTTTTATTTCTTTTAGCACATATATCCATCAAGTATTTTTTATAGATGTATTATAAAAAGACAAACGAAAACTATATCTGTCCCTGAACTAAACAAGCTTCTAAATAATTTAGTTTACTAAAGACTAAATTACAAGAATTTTTTAGTGAAAAAGTGAGAGCTATGATTGTACTACTTTTTATAGTAATCGATCAGTCAACTATATCCTCGACTGTCTTTATATATAGTTGAGGGCCCGCGAATAAGCTGAATACCTACTTTAATATAACTATATACTACTTCGCATCATAAATTATTTATTTTCATAAAAGAAATGGATTTTTCGTCATATTTTTATGTTTACATCACACTAATTTTTTTTTTTTTTTTTGTAGCACACCTAAAATTATTTTTATTTAATCAAATAACATTCACAGTTCATAATAAAAGTAAAAAATAATCCGTTTAATTTCGTTTAAAGGAGCTGTTAAGGTCACTGAATCATCTCATGTCTTCAATCAAATTAAATAAAAAATACCAAGAGTATTATACATACTTTAACTCATCCTCTTTTATTTATCAATGGTTAAGACGTCTGGCAATTCGTGATGGGGATCCGTCCGTGTAAATTTTACGTGTATTGCAATAATAAAAGATCTAACATCTAATTTGTTATTTCATTCTTCATATCAGTATACAAAATATTATTATAATAATTTTAGTAACTCATAATTGTTGATAAAAACAGTTTTTAGTACATTTACAATTATTCATTTGATTATGAAAATGTAAACAATGCATCTGTTATACAATTACTAACGTTATTTAAATTATCGTTATAATTTTTTTTTTTTCTTAGATGGCTAACGGCCCTGAAAGTACCATGTGCCAGTTCGTCATAAACATTAATTGACAATATACTTATATTATTTTCATCCGAAGACTATCAAAACTGTTATCAGCGATATCTTCATTACAAATCTCTGAAAAATTTTCCTTTGAAATGATAATAGCTATTTTACCGGATCTCCAGGCTACTGAATAGAGCGAAAATAGTAAAAGCACACAAGATAAAAATTGTTGTTGTCAAGAGTGTAAGTGAGAACCTCGATTCGTTCCCTAACTCACATTCTTCAATTTGTTTTTTTAAATATATCTACAAATTACTGCAATAAAGAAAATTATAATTTTTCAATTATTAATATTTCCATGCAAATTAATTTTTGAGTACATAGTTTACTAGACACTGACACTAATGCATTGTCAGGTAATGTTAGAAATGACCCAAAAAAAAAAAAAAAGTTAAACGGAAGAAAATCGAGTCTATTGTAATTAGGAATTTCGCTATAATGTATATTAAATTTTCTATATAAATCCAATAAAATGAAAATTAAAATCGACATTATTATCATTGTTTTTTTTTTCTCTATCATCATTATTTTACCAACTGGAATTAGAAGTACAACACGCTCAATCGCGTTTGTAACTTAAAATTGCACACAAATGTAACAGACATTTGTCACGACATCCAATCGAAACTACGGTAACATCAAACACTTACAATGGGTACTTATTCTATTTTTTTTTTTTTTTTTTTTTTTTTTTCACATAGCTACATGTCGAAAAAAACGGTTATAAATAAAAAACATTTTTGTTCTTTATTTTAAATATTTTTTGCATAATATGATACTGAAAATAACAGACATCGGAAAATTTTCCTATTTTTATAAACAAATTATTTGTAGAGTAAAATTTTTTGAATATGTACTAAACCATTTTTTAAAAGTATTGACACGAAATTTAAAAAATTCTTTTCTATAAGTATTTTGTTTGTTTAAAATAAAAAAAAATTGTTATTATTCTCTACTATCAGTATTATTTGTATAAGTAATGCAAGAATTTACATTGAAAATAGACATGATCATAATTGTTCGCATATTTATTTTCACGAACTCGCTGCTTTTTTTTTTCCTTTTTTTCTCCCTCTTTACTTGGGATCCAGTCACAACGGCGTCAGTCGTCTTTCGCGAAAGGTGTGCGCGCGCAGTACAACAATAGAGACAGCAACAAAAATATCCGGCTCAATTCAAAGCGGGATCTCAGAGCGTGTGGACATAGATCATATTAATCGTGTGTTAAAAGAAAAGAAAATCAAGTGAAGTAGATAAAAGTATAATAATAAATAAAACTTGATAATAAAATTTACATTCTTCATTCGTGAAACGAAAAAAACAAGCGGGTGTGTAATATATTATATTTAGTGTTTCAACGTCAATAATCTAAGGATTATTTAAGCAGTCAAGATGGTGTCCGGAGGAATGGCTTGTGTCAAATATCTTTTATTCCTTTTCAATCTTATATTTGCCGTAAGTATATTTAAATTATAATTATATTTTTTAATAATACTTTTTCCTTCGTTGCCCATGCATGATTGTTGTGCGTTAAGCTTTTGAACTGGAAGCTTCTTTGAGGCCGCTCGATAATACATACACATACACAGTTTGCATGTATATATAGTTATCCTCACCTACGAGCAGGAGCCGCTGCGAAATGCGAATGTGAAACACGAACGTGTTATTTACGTCTCAATGGATTTTTTCCCCTTATTTCTTTTCCATCATTTTTTTTTTTAATTTATCGATGTGAAAACATCAAATAGATAGAGCGAAAAAGAATGTAAAGGAGTGTTGTAGGAAAAAAAAAATCAGATTCATTGAAACATATATTCTCAGAATTCAGGATATCATGGTCACTTCTTTTTCTAACGGAGAACAGAAAGAAAAGAAGAAACAAAAGTAGACTTTTTAAAGATGGAGCTCAACAAGCGTAGGATGAAGTTTTTTTTTTCTTTCCTTTTATTTTTTTTATTTATTCATTAGACAAATACGTGAGAGAGGATAAATTGGATAATTAATATTACTGAATGAACGAATCAGCTATATTATATAGCATAATGAATAATTGTCTGTGAATTGAATAACAGCGTATATAATAAATATAATACAATAAATGAATAATTTTTAATTTCAGATAACCGGAATAGTATTTATTGCGGTCGGAGCGGTAATTCTGGCAATGTACAATGACTATAGTAATTTTATGGATAATTGGTTTTTCGCTGCACCTGTATTGATGATCGTCGTTGGGGTTACAGTCTTCCTAGTATCCTTTTTCGGATGCTGTGGAGCAGTCAAGGAGCATCATTGTATGATAATTACTGTAAGTTACTTTTTATTTAAAAATATTTATAAAATTATTAAATTATTATAGTAAAGTGAAATCTGTAAATACATATATATATATTTTTTTTAATTTTTATACAGTTCTCAGTGCTGTTACTCCTGATTTTCGCATTAGAGCTTGGCGCAGGCATTTGCGGCTACATGATGCGCAATGAAGTAGGCAAGATGCTACAATCTCGTCTTAATAATACAATGCCTTTGTATAAATCAGATCCAAAGGTCCAAAAGTCTTGGGATGTTATGCAGCACGATGTAAGTATTTTGTTTATCGTTATAAATTACTTTATAATATTGTACAATGGTGAAAAGGTTTGATAGAACATTTATAGCTGCCATCTCTTGGACGTCGATGTGCTTGTGAAATAATAGCCACGTAAAAGTAGACCTTGCTTATATCATAAATCAATATTCTACCCTTATACGCGGCCTTTACATATATGGTATAGTGACACTCCTCAGTATATTTCCTGCCCTTCCCCTCTTTATATTTTATATTTTACTTACGTAATATGGTCAATGGCATCCTCGCGTGTATGGTTGTCAAGAACCTTCCTCAACAATAGATCGTTCTAATCTTCAATAAGATTGAGCCTCTTGAAAAATCACAATTTTTCACTTTCGTTCAATTTACCTTTTTTTTTTTTTTTTTACAAATTTAACATTATACTATGTTATTGCATAAGCTATTGAAAAATAACTCATAAAAAAAAGCTAGTGTCTAGACTGGCAGAATTATGTGTATGTAGGTAATAGGGAAGTCGCGTGTCGCTCATGATTGTGACATGACCATGTGCTGAGTTCTACCCTCTAAAAATTCTATAGAACTTTCCCCTTAATTTCTTTTCCTTTATTTATACGTTTGACATTTCTAGACCATTGAAAAATATTATTTTTATTGCAAGTTTTTATTCATAATGCGTTGCTTCCTTTCTTTTGTGTACGTGATCCATCGTTTAAGCGGTAAAGTCTTGAAGTCATCGACCGTAATGATTAATTTGCTCAAACTAGTGTCCGTTCAAGTTACCAATATAATGATTGCATAAGATTGTCACGGTGAAAGGAACATTTCATAACAATGATTTTAATAAAATATAAGGTTTGCTTTTTATTATTCTAGTGGCAAGGTCGTCGAAAATTTTCGATTTTCCAAACAAATTGTAATATTTAATGTGGCAACATAATAAAATCGAATTTCTATTTATAATATTCCACGTTTAATGCAATTCAAATACGTTGTTTATCTCTAATAGTTTATTATTATTTTTTTTAATAGAATAAATTATGGTAATTGTCTATATTCAGGCTGACCACATTTTTCAATGTTTCAAGTGCTTACACCTTAAATATCTATAATTCAATTTTTTCCACGTGTTCAGCTACACGGCGGATTAAATTTTCTGTATGAGTTTTTGTATCTAACACTAGATATCTATCTGAGTCTTGCAATTGAAGTGTACAAATTGATAAAAATAACATAAAATCATGCAAATTTTCAAAAATAAATTTTTCTAATAAATATTTTATATAATACCGTAAGATGGACGGTGGCGATAGAAAGGTCTATCTAAGCGTTACAAATAATTTTTAAACTCTTGTAAATAGTGAAAATCAGCATATTTATGTTATTTCAGTATTTTTAATGTGTACAACAGCTCACATAACATTTTGGTGCAAGTAGTTTCGATGGTATCTGCCTCCCTTGGCTAGTATAGTGTCTGGCTGAAACCCACAACACTGTTTTACGCCGGCGCGTACTAGTAAGAGATGTAGTCTAAGGCAAGAGTGCGTTAATATAGCACACTTGAATATTGACGCTTATTTTATAATTAATTTGAACAAATATATCGTCAATCCGCCGACAATAACATGATGACCAACCTGGTTTTATTGCTAATTGCTTACAATAAATGTTTCACTAATTTAAACATGGGTCAGCTCCACTTCTAAACATTTACCTAAATTATGAGTAATATAAAAGTTCTAGTTTTTTAAATTTACTTTTAGGTCGAATAAAAATTCAATCAAACTATTAACCGATTATTTTTTTATATTATAAAATTACTGAATTTCAAATAAATAAGTTTTTCGTTAATTACTTGTTCTGAAATATTTCAATTTCTTAACATTAAAAATATGGTAAAATTATTCAAGAATATATTGAATTAAACGAAAATCTAAGGACCCATTGAGTGTGCTTGAATAATTATATTTACGATTGTACAAAAAAAATGAATTACACATGTAGAAGAAAGGTTTTTTTTTCTTTTAAAACATTTAGAGATATATGGAACTGTTTGGAAAGTATTGTTCCATAAAAATTTTTTAAATATAAAATTAAAAAAATCTCAAATAACATTAATTCTACTTGATAGATTAATTTGTTATTTTTATATTTTCATTTTTAAATAAATAAAAATTATCTTTGTTTTATTATAATCATTTAGTTTAAATGCTGCGGTATTGCTACATCATCAGATTGGGCTATTTTATACCCTAATACTGAACTGCCAAATTCATGCTGTCACGAGGTAGTTCTCAACCATAAATGCGATTCAAATTCAATTACTGTCAGTTCTGAGGGGTGTATGAAAAAACTGAAGGATGCTATTGAAGATAAGGCAGTTATTCTTGGAGCAGTTGGTATTGGAATAGCTCTTGTTCAGGTAATTTATATTATGATACGACAAAAAATACTATCATTATTTCTTTTTATTATTTTTGCAAAAAATTTATTGCTAAATTTTGATTTCAGTTAATTGGAGTTATATTCGCTTGCTGTTTAGCTCGATCGATTCGTCGTGAATATGAGACTGTGTAAGCTGACAAAAAACAGTATCTATAACTTTCAATTGCAAAAGCAAAAGACAAAAAATGATTTGTATTCGCCTAAGTGTGCACTTTTTGTACCGAAATATTTGTTCTTTTGCACAAGCTATATTTAAACACTTATTTTTATTTATTAATATTGATGTTGTTAATATCGTTATGAATGCACAATCCACAAAGATGCATTGGTTTTTTTTTTTTTTTTTTTTTTTAATGATTATTGTTATTAATTCGTATATAATTTCATCGTACAAATTAAACCTTTGCTTCATTTCTTTAGAATTATTATTTTAATAATTTTGTATTTTTGTACGAAAAAAAACAATTGATAAACTTGCATTGAAATAGCCATTAAATCGTTCTGGAGTGTAAAATTTTAAAATTACACTCATCACAACAAATTTAATATAATTATCAAAAATATTTTCACTTTGTTGAATTTAATTTTGTTTTTCTTTCTGAAAAGATTGTAATAGCTTTTTTGTCAAATGGCTTAATGAGCTTACACATTCGACTTGATTTAAATTTTTAATTATTAATTAAGAGAGAGGATGTAATCGTCAAAGCTTTCGCTTAAAATTCAATCACCATAAGCATGTATGTATCTGTCTTTATTCTGTGGAATTGGTATAAGGGCTTTTTTTATTGACGTGTATACATAAAACTTAGTTTCATACCAATGGTACGTTCATAAATTTTTATGTAAACTCACATCACTCGTTTATTCTAACCTTCGGTATATTTCAATATGCTTCAGAACACAAAATTGAAAGGCGCTGAGATCAAAAATAATTAAGCGTGTCTGTGTAATGAAAAAAAATGTAATTAAATAAAAAAGATTTTAATATTTATTCCTTCATTGTACTGTACTACGGTTGTCAAGAATCTGAGTATCAACACTTTTTTGTATTTTTGGGAAATAACCGTGTTATTAACATTAAGTTCTTCTGAATTTAAAAAATTTAATTTGCTTTAAAATAATGAATAATTCATTTAATAAGAAACAAATACAAAATTTATAAAAAAAAAATATTAAATTCTTGATAAAAAAAAAAGTATAAATAATCCTAAACTGAATTATGTAAATTCATTTATTGTATCGTTAAACGAATATATATATATATATCTATATAAATATATAAATATGTATTATTCTGTTATTTTCTGCATTGTTAAGTTTATGTAGAGTTAAAATATAATGAAAAATTTTTTAAATTTCGGTTAGAACCGAATTCTAAGTGAGACTAATAAAATAACATATTTATTACTTATTTTATCTTTTTTTTTTTTTTTTTTTTATTTTTTTTTTTTATTTTTGGAAAGTACGTATAGAAAAGTCACTTATGTGCGACGAAGAGGATCGATCAATGAAAAATGAAAAGTTGTCAACTTGGGACAGAGGGTGTATTTATTTTATTACAAAATGTGAGATTTTAATCTCCAGTTATTGTTTTTTCTTGCCTATTGTATGCTCTATCTGGCGCTTGTTTGAACTTTTTTCTAATCTAATTGCATTTTTTTTTTGCACCATGCAAGGCCTCTAAAAATTCCAATAATTTCACTCAATGAAGTATCAATAACAAATAGAAAAACTAATTATATACCAAATTATAAAAATATAACTATTCATAAAAAATGATACAATATTTCAAATTACAGTGAGACCACGGCACATTGATGAGCTACCAATTAAGAGGCATAACATTTTCATATAATCAAATATAATATATTATTCATCATGCATTAACTCAAAGGAATTTTATTATTTTATTACTTAGTTGTGCTTATTGAACGCGTATTGAAAATAATGATGCGTTAATTTATAAAAACAAACGATAATCTCTTTATATTATTTTAAAAATTTTATCGTTGTAAAAAATCAAATCCAATTGATATATATACAACTTAAATTAAAATTCACAAAACTAAAAGCAGTTGAAAATTTTGTATTACATACTATCACCTAGAAAAAATTTTTAACTGTTTTTTTTTAACTGCCAGTTATAACCAAATAAAAATGTATTCAGTTTGAACGGAAGTTATTCAAAAATTTTAAGAAATTTTTTTTTCTCCAATTAAATGATAAAGTAAATAAGTAAAAAAGTAAATAATAACTTGCTATTAACTACAGAAAATTATAAAACAGCTTTGAATACTCTAACAGTATGGCTCCTTAAAAGTAAATTGGCTTGCAACCGCTTCTGTATATTAATATATATAAAAAAAAAAAAACATAATTATAAGCTATAAATCCAGGATAGACCGTCAATAAAAAGTAAAACAAGAATAGTTGTATTGTATGGTATTGATCGCCGCTTGCTTCATATAAAAAGCACTTTTAACGTTTTATTTTCACATATTTGTTATTATATCACTTTAATCAAAATAAAAAAAATAGTCATTTATCATTGCCGTCCATAGATGTTTCCTATAATTTAAATAATTATTGATTTTATTTCGACCGTCCATCCTGGAATAAAATTGATTTCATTTACATATATATTCATTCGATCAATTTAAAGTTAGTTATAGAGTATAGGATTCAAAATATTTTAAATGAATCTCTTTAACAATTATTTAAGATTATTATTTATAAAAATATTAGTCGACTAAATTATATGTTTATATTTAACAGTTAAATCATACATAATTAATAAGTATGTACTTCTAATGTTATTGTGTCCTTCCTTCTTCGCTCGCACGTTACACATAAAAATAGAAACAACAAAAGAAACAGAGTAAAATATAAATAAGAAGGAAACAAAAAGTTTTCAATCACAGATTTAAATTAGAGTGTTGTATGGTCTGAACAAAGGATAATTCTTTTTTAAGGTATTTTCGGAATTCAATACATGTACATCACGCAGATGGCTTTTTAATACATAAAAGAGTTTGAATAAGATTAATTCAAAATTTGATTACTGATTTTTTCTATTTATTGGTATATAATAATGTATGTTAAAAAATTTCAGTTAACAGATGTAAACATTAATTGTGGAGGATAATTTAAATTTTAAATATAAACGTCGAGCTTAAAGGACTTTTTTTTTAAAGTTTTTTTAGCTGATCTATGGGGTATAAGTATTGAATTTTAAGATTACTCACTTTATATATATAATTATTATATAATAAATAAATCACAATTCATGGTGATATATTTATTTAAAGTTGAAAAAAAAATTCATGTAACGATGCAGAAAAAAAAATATTCAATTTAATGTCCAAAGTTTTGCTCATTACTATTCACGAAAGAATCAATTGTAATTGATGTACTCTTATAATAATTAGTTGATTTCTCTCTTTTTTTTTTATTTATTCTTGAGCAATATAATCGTAGTTTACGTATTTTTATCATTGGTATTTATAACAAAGAAAAGAAAAAAAAAATTTTGTTCTTTTTAAGAAGTCAGTGATCTATCTCAAAATGTATAGGAATTAAAATGTGATTTAAATATATCCTGTACGAAAAAATATATATCCCGACAAAGAATTATGTATGTAGCTTATATCTTTAGTACGGTCGTATATAGATGCTATTTTACCGATATATATTCCCGAATATGTATTTTTTCATATGGAATAAGAAACATTTCAAATCCATTAGTTATTAATTTTATAATTTACTTTTTAAACATGTACATTTATAAAGAATTGATGATGTAGCCTGAAATTTATATTATTATTTAAACGATTTTATAAATTTCATGCCAATTCATCTATGTTCCATAAGTCTACGTGTACAAGATGAGTAAATTTCTCCAAAATAATGTAGCTAATCGATTTGTAAACTCCCTTGCATATTTGAGATAAACCATTCACCTCCATAATATATACTTGGTCTATTGATGAAATTATTATTGTCAGGCCGCGATAAAGACTGAACAAAGATTATTATAATCAGTATTAAAAAAATAAAATTATTAAATACAAAAACGTTAAAAAATTTAGAACAAATATTGGCTATATATAATATATAACATTTACATTTTGCGATTCAATATTCTACAAAAGTATATTTTTGTCATTTTTTTTATTATACATCTTGTATTTTTACGACTGACTTATAATCATTTCAATGTAAGATTTATCATTAGAAATTGATAAGAAATTAAAATTAAATATTATAAATTGAATTTATAAACAATAAAAAGAGAAAAATTAAATTGTGAATTTATGAAACTCTGTACTTTGAAAAACTAAATGATGTAAGTTAACTTATTTTGTTTTTTTTGTAACGAAAATAGAACTAATATTTAACTTTATCACATAATTGTTTAGCTTTAATGGTGTATTAATAAATAATTTATGCGGAAAAAATTATTTTTTAAATATATCCTTTATCTTAAAGTATAAAAAACATGATTAATAGGAATTAATAAACTCAAAAAAAAAAAAAAAAAAAAAAAAAACAATTTTATTGTACAATGTTTTATGTATTTTATTTTTATATTGATACCGCAGCAGTTTTTAATATTCAATTCCATCATTTAAAATGAATATTAAAATTTTATTTTACAGATTGCAGAATTTATAAGTTATATATATATATATATACTTATAGGTTTTCTTTTTTTTCTATCGCTGTTTTTCAATAGGATATTGAACAGATATGTGGATTCAACCACTTCGCAAATCATGACTCCACGCAAGGAGATATTTACAAAAGATAGATTTCATTTTGCAAAAATTTTAAGAGTATGCATAAAATTTTGTTTGCTCAATGTTATACATTGTTTTTAATCTATACAAGGCTATGCTTAAGGCGTGACTTTTTTTTATTCTTCTTAATTTTTTGTTATTCAACTTTTTTTTTTTGCTAATACAGATTTTTTTTTAGTAGTTTAAAAAGCAAAAGCAAATATCTATGCGTTAAGAGTAAACTATTTACAAAGTGGGCTCGTCCATCCTCAACTCGTCGATGTTTGTCACGAGCACGACGGTATTAGAAAATAATTAAAAAATAGGGTAAACCATTGTTTTTTTTTTTTTTTTTTTTAAATTTCTTATTGGCTACTATCCTAAACAGGCCATGCGCCAGAATTTTTAAACATCTTAATAAATAGAATTAATTTTCAGTTCTTGCGATGTATTCTTTTCAATCTTCTTTCATATTTTAAATTATTTTTAAAAAATTGTTATACTTATTTTTTACATAGTAAAATATACAAGAAACAGAAATGATTATACTTATTTACAATCACAATTAATAAATGTGTTGCATATTAAAAACGGAAGAACGAAAAAAAAACTAATGATGTAGATTAATATTTTTCTTGGCGCGTACACGCGAAAATATTCACAGGATATAGGATTTAAAGGAGTCTTAGTAATTTTGTTTATATTTATCTTTATGCGGCTATAAGAAAAAAAATTAGCATACCATACAAGTCTTTTTAAAAACTAAAATTAATTAGTATTAGAATTACTTACTATTACCTTAATTATTATTTTTTTCGTTTTTATTATTAAAGTAGTTTATGATTGATCGTAGATCACTTATCTTTTCTCCTTTACTGTCCACGATTAAACATTATTATTATTATAATAATTATTATTATTTTTTTTTTTGACACTACACTGTAATAATAATTTACACTTAAAAGAGTGTATTTTTTAAATTTATATTTTTAATAAAAAATAAAATAATATATCATTAATGATTAACTCCCAGCTCATGCCTTAACAAACTACGATACAAAATAAAAAAAAAAAATACTAATCAGCATTCACTCATCTTCTACACATTAGTACTATTATCTTACATACAAATAATCACAATCTTAGTCGAGCCGGATTTTAATCGTTATAAGTTTGTAGCTAATACATTTATAACTAAAAATTTTTTATTATTAAATTTTCAAATTTTTTATTTTACGTATTTTTTTTGGATAAATCTTAAACTTGAATCATGAGGATTAAAACTTAAGTCCACAATGGACTTAATATTTAGGAACGTATTTTGCGCGCACACGCACAAGAGGCATTAAAATAAAGTTTTGTGAGAGCAGCGCAATGGATGGTTAATTGGCATGAGGCTGATAGGAGTTAGGTATGATTTTGAGCAAAAAGCTCATGTAGCATACCGTTTAGTCCAAAGTCGTGCTATACGATCATGTTCTTCTCGATTCTGTAGATACTGTGATGCTATACTACCAACCAAAGGGTCCGCTGAAAAAAAATAATATTTCTAATTATAATTAGAGAACTATTATTCATTAATTTTTAATAGTTTTGAATAAATAATTTTTTTATTCATCATCTATAACATTTTTCAACAACTAATTGTAAAGTCACAAACCTGGATTACAGTCTGTAAGTAGTGAGCAGATGGACAGAAGAACTTTGGAAATAGTTAATGCAGGAGACCAATTGTCTTTAAGTATATCAAGACATATTACACCTTGACTATTAATGTTGCAGTGATAGATACGTGTTCTAAATGTTACCTAAATTGAAAAATATTTTTTTATATATAAATAAATATATTTAAGCAATTTTTGCTAACTATGAGTCTTGCACTTCTTTATGATTTAAAAAAAAATATTTTGATTACGGTAAAAATATTTTCAGTATTCAAAATTTTTGAGTGTAGCTTTTTCATGAACTCGCTATCTATTCTGCATAAATTCAAAATACCTCAAATGTGAGGAGTACGACATGTATTATTTTGATTTTAAAAATTTAATTATTATGATTATTATTTTTTTTAATTATTCAAAAGAAAAACAATTAATATTGACTACTATGCATAAACACTTATTTTAATAGAAAATTTAATATAAACACTTAAATATACATTATTAACAAAAATCATTGTCAAAAAATATTTTTTGATTTTCAGATTTCTTTCTATTATTTTGGTTTTATAAGATGTAACAGAAATATCTGTCAATACTAGATTAAAGAAATTGTGGAATATTATCTTTATTTAGTTGTTGGAAATTCCAAGTTTCTTTGCTCTCAAATGTTATTAACTTCAATTACTTAGCAAAGATTTTTGAAGGACAAGTTCAGACGTAATCCACTACTTTTTAGAGCGATTAAGTGACTGAAATGTTAAAACGGTATTTATATTTTTTAATAGATTTAAAAAATTACAGCGTATATTTAGATAAAGTGCCACTCGGAAGCTGGAATGAAAGTAAGTTTTCACTAAAATATCCTAAAACCCCAATAGAAATGATCATTGAATACAAAGTAAAAAAGCAATGTGAAGCTTATTTTATCAACTTGAACGTCTTTTTCACAGAAGTGCACTCTTTTTATTTCTCAAATTTATTTGACAAAGAAAGCCGTTTTTATGGATTTCAAAATTTCAAATTGCCACCATTTCTCAAATACTCAACTGATTTTCGTAATTTTTTAACTCGATCAACAAATCGTCTAAAGAATAAGTGTTCGAAGTTTTATCAAGACAAAAAAGATCATGCTTGTTATTGTAGAAAAGACGTTGAAGCTGATAAAATGAGCTTCAAATTACTTTTTATATAATGATTATCGATTTCTTTTACAAATTGCCAATTTTCGGTAGAGTTTGATAAGGAAATTTTTAGGCGTAAAAACGGATTGCACAAATTTTTCAAGAACTTTAATCTATTATTAGAACTAATCAAATTTGTTCTTTATTTAAATTTTTGCAAGGTTCATTAAAATCAGTGACTATTTTTTCGTAAGATATCGTTAAAAAAAATTTTTTTTTCTGATTACTGGTTTTCGTATGTTATAATATTTAAGGTTACCTACTCAAGGGAGTTTTGCATTTTTTTCTCTTTTATACTCGAGTTGTAAGCCGAGCTGTCCTCGTTCCACTGTTATAGTAAACGGGGGCTTTGTCGAAATTTTTCTCGCGACCCAATGGAAATTTCAATTAATTAGACCAACGATCGATAGACTATAGAGTATTGCATTAAGCCTTTCTATATTAAAAAGTATTTAAAATTTTTTATTTCGAATCTTTTTAAATCCCTTTTTTTAATCAGGGATGGGTCTGGTAATAAGTTTTCATTTAGGAGAAAAACTTAGACAAAATTATTTGCAATCCCCTCTTAAGCTAAAATAATGATGTCGTTAAAATTTGTAGGATGCGTTTTTTATACTCTAACACGTGGTTCTGTAAAATTTTGTCAAAAATTCACTCTACAGTTTTCAAGAAAATGAATTGTGAAAATAGGATTTTAATCATTGTACAGTTTTTGAAACATTCGTAAAAATATAACTAAAAATGATAATTTTTTTTATTATTATGATGTACACAGAAAAATAAATCGCAGTTGCCAGTAAATATATTATTATAATAGTGACATATTTTTTTGATTCAAGTAAATTATCATTCCTGATTAAATAAATTTATTTGAATCAAGTACACATGTATTTGATATAACGAATATTTTCTTAGTTCAAAGAATTGTATGAAGTAAATGATTTGTTGAAATTCACAAATAATTTTTCTCATTGTGAAGTAAATAAAATATAGTAACATTGTACTTGGGAAATAAACGCGAAATTTAAAATAATTCTTTAATATAACATTTTTTTGGTTAAATATACCACTCACTATTTCATGAAAAAAATTAAATCACTGATAAAATTAACAGACAGAGAATAGACATTTACCTTTATCGTTATATAGTTTTTAAAGAGTGAAAATAAATTATATATTGAAATTCATGTGAAAAATACCTGAACGACTTTGTTCAACGTTACCAAATTTTAAGGGTCGATTACCTCGAGAAAATAAATTATATATTTGTATTAACTTATCGATCATCTGATTTATATTTTGAAAAATTGGTTTGTGGAAACAACACTAGAGTTAAATTTTAAAATATTGCTCTGAGATCTATAAAGTTTGTGATTTGTCAAATTTATAATTATTTATGACTGCTTAAAAATATTTCTGTGATCTTGAACATTTATTTTTATGATTTCGTTTGAAATACATAAAAATTTTTTTTCTATGGCCGTACAATTCTCAACAAAATTGTCATTTAATTTTTTTTTTTTGTAATATGAAAACTATAGCAGTAATGATTTTATTATTTTTTATTATAATTTACATAGAGAATCAAATTTGTATTTCTATGACTAAAAACTATCTGACCTACCGACTTGACTCAATCTGCTTTTTTTAAATAATTTTATAGTCTATAAAGCTGTATAATTAATAAGGTAAAAATGAATTTTTTTATTATAAAAAATAACGTAAAATTGAATTAAAAAAGTTGCCAGTATTAAAAATAACAAACATTATAGCATTCAGAGCTTATAGAACTCAAATTAAAAGTCATTCTTTGAGGATAACTCTTAAAAATGTGAATTTAAATAATTTATTTACTTTATGGATAATTCTTTAAATTCAAATAATGTTTATTGAATAAAATAAATGTTTATTTCATTTAAATGAATTTTCTAAGTGGGAATGATAATTTACTTGATCCAAGAAAATGCCGGTATTGGCACCATAATAAAATATTCTTTTGAATCAAGTAATATTTATTTGAAACTGCTATTTATTCATCTCTGTCTCGACATATACTTATATATTTTTTTTTCTTTTATTTTTGTTTGTTAAGCAATACATACTTTTGGAGGTTTAAAAGGATATTCCGGGGAAAAGTGTATGTCCAGAAAGAAGACACCTCCCTCATACACTGATCCTGGCGGGCCTAAGATAGTAGATACCCATTCATATAAGTTATCTCCCTTAGGACCTGCACTACAATTAGGCGGAGGATCCAAAGTAATTTCTGCTAGTTCTTTTTGTATTCTAATAAAATTAGATAATTTGACATAAGTAATAATGATAGTTCATAAATAAGAACATACGTAACAAATAATGATAGTAAATAATGAGAAAGTAAATGAGGTTATGATGTACCTTTTGGCTGATGTACCTAATGCTTTTGACATTTTAGGATTTGGCTTGGCTTCTTTATTCTCTGGTTTATTGTCTGCCAATGATGATCCTCTTCCTCTACCAGTGCCACTAGATCCAGCTCCAGAAGACATTGTTCTATAAAATCAACGTTTTTTTTTTTTTTTTTTTTTTTTTTTTTTTTTTGTTTATACTAAATATTAATGATCTAAAGTAAATTTTCACACAGAAAAATGATTAGTTGTTGATAAATTAAAACGCTTTTGTTGAACATTAAACCAAAAATAATAGTAATAACAACAGCTAGAGTAAAAAATAAAAAAAAATATGAAAAATAAAAAAAAGTATACATAATGAGTACTTTTTGTTTCGAGTTTTCACGCCGTGTTGACAATTTTGTATGATTACTTAAGCGTCAATTAAAATGTTATCTACAACAGTATCAAAACAATATGATGGTCCTTTTGACGATTGAAACAGATATTATCGTACCGGTTACTCTTGAATATCTTAGACTCGTCGGAATACGACAATGGAGGTTTGAGGTACAAGGGCACAATATTAATTCACAACAAAGAACTACCTTAATTTTGGAACATTTAGTTTTCAAGGTTAAGAGGTTGAACAGGGTCAACTCGTAATTTTTTTTTCACTTTATATATTTTAAAAATTCAGGTCAATCTATTAACTGTTCCTTAGATTACCCGGGCGTCTTTTTCACGATTTCTTTCTTTTCTTCAAGCCTCACTCTCTCTCTCTCTCTTTCTCTCTCCCTAGATTGTTAAATTCCTTTTTGCACGCCGAACTGCCGGGAACAACCTTCACTGATTCCCACTGAGCACAAGCTACACAAGCGCACAAAATAGACACTAATTTCAAATCGGCGACTCAGGAAATGGCGCCACATTTTTCATATGATTTTAACTAGAAATCGCTATGCATTAATTATATTTACATCAATAAATCTATGCTTATTATCTTAAAATATAAATATTTTTATATAATAAGGTATCAAAATAGCAAAGTGTCGCTTTTTAATATATTATTTGAGTTTTAAAAATGATAAATTTCAACTATGGTGTAAAAATATTAATATTTTTGTGTTTGAATATCAGAACTAAAAAATAAACTAAGTAACAAAAACTGACACACATATAAATGGTATTTCCGGTTATAGTTCTTCCAATGAGAAAGTCTACCTCGGGTTTTTACCTCTCTGCCATAAATTATGAAAAGCGCATGCGTCTGCTCGTCAACAAACCCCTATTTTATTAGAGTGGGGATTAAACTTCGACGATACCCGAGTACGCTTTCTTATTGAGCCAACTGTAAATAATCAATGTAGCAAACTTTACTTATATACTATTGGTAACAGTGATAAATAATAATAATAATATTTCATAGATTAGTGCCATTCGACAAATTTAAAAGGTTATGTCAAACAAATGTTTATATTTATAACTGTATATCAATAAAAGTTTAAATAATATATAAGTTTTATTTACAATATTAAAAATTAATTATCAAAATGGGAAAACGACAGCATCAGAAAGATAAAATGTGAGCTAATTTAAGATATTAAATTCCTTAGTAATTATAAATATATTTTCATGTAATATACAAATTTTGATTTGTGTGATATTAAATATTTATTGACTTTTTTTTTTCAACAAAGGTACCTCACTTATACAGAATGGACGACTCTTTACGGAGGAAAAAAATCAGGCCATAATTTAGAATCTAGTGAAGATTCAACATTTCGGAGATTACCCTTTAATCATTGTTGTGTTAGTTTACAACCATTCGAACATCCTTACTGTGATGTTGAAGGCAATGTTTTCGAATTAGAAGCAATACTAAAATATGTTAAACATTTTAAACATAATCCTGTTACGGGAAAATCGTTTGACATTAAAACACTCATCAAGTTAAATTTCTCGAAAAATGCTACTGGGGAATATCATTGTCCTGTTCTTTTTAAAGTATTTTCAAAATTTTCACATATTGTTGCCGTGAAAACGACTGGAAATGTTTTCTCATGGGAAGCTGTTGATCAATTAAATATTAAAACAAGAAATTGGAAAGATTTAATTAATGATGAACCATTTACTCGTGCCGATCTAATTACTATTCAAGATCCTAACAATGCTACTAAATTTAATTTGTCAAGATTCCATCATATTAAAAATAACTTAAGAGTTGAAGATGAAGGTACTTAAAATTTTTTAGAAATTAAAAAAAAAAATTCTTTTTTTTTTTACTAGCATTGTTTATTTTTAAAAATCATGTAAATAACTTGTTCTAGAAACAATTCGAGAACGCAATGATCCAAATGCTAAACTCAAAACAGTCTCAGCAGAGACAAGTGATATTTTGGCACAACTTGAAAAAGATTATAAACCATCTGAGCAAAAAGAAGAATCAATAAAAGTAAAGGCTGATAAATTTAATGCTGTAAGTTACTATTCTAATTAATATTAAATTCTGTTTTTAAACATGCTCTTCCTGTTCTATTTTTGTTCTTATTATTAAAAAATCACGATGTCTAGGTGAAAAATTTAGTTATGTGAATAATAAACTTCTTTTCTTTTTTTTTTTTTAATTAAGAAATAAATAAAATTCAATTTGTAAATAGATACTATGAATGATTACATTGGGCATTTTATACGATGATACTTAACAGGGTAATTTCTGTAGTGTGTTTATAAATCCTCTGCTCTAAAGTCGATTGCGAACTTGATCAATTTTTTTATAAGATTTACTTTTCAATTTATTATATTATAAAAAACACTTGTAATAGAACTGATAACTTTTAATAGAAAATTATATTTATCGTCTACATGATTTTTTTAAAAGGTTTATCTCTTAAAATATAAATAAAATATGATTCTACAAATATTCTTTGGATAATTATCTCGAGTGCTTGAAACTGAACGAGGTTGATTAAATAGTTCAGACATAATAGTCCATTAAAAATTACTAAAAATATTTATTTTTGTTGATTCAACTCTCAATAACTTATTAGAAAGTTATTACTGAAAATCATGAACTTGACTCTGCAAAATTAACATTAAAGTCCAACGAATAAGTCTAAATTTCTAATTACTAAAACTTCCGTAAGCACATTTTTTAACTTCCCGCTGAGAAAATTGTAAATTTTCAAAAATTCGGGAAGTTATTGTTTTCCCCCCGATTTTCGAAAATCGAGTTTCCGTCAGATGTCGACGTTTTGAGGTCCTAAGAAGCTATTTTGACTAGTATCAGAAGGATCTCCGAGTGTGTGTGTGTGTGTGTGTGTGTGTGTGTGTGTGTGTGTGTGTGTGTGTGTGTGTGTGTGTGTGTGTATATGTGTGTGTGTGTATGTATGTAAACTCTTTGTAACTTTTGAACTAATGATTCGATTTGGATGGTTGAGGTGGCAATCGAAAGAGCTTGTTGGCCATCAACTTTCCTAAAAATTTCAGATTATTTGATCCAGTAGACTCGAAAATATATGCGAATTACGAAAAAAATAAAATTTTTTTTTTTTAGTTTTTTAATGATTTCTCAGAAACAACTCGAACGATCGACTTCAAAATCTAGTCAGCTCTAGAATTTGGTAAAATGCGTCGATTGCCACCTTAGCCATCGCGAGCGGTTAATTTGTTCGAGAGATATCGCGGGAGAGAAAAATGGTAAAAAACAGTTATTTGCACATATCTTTGAAATAACTCAACCAAACAATTCCAAAATCTGATCAGTTCTAGAACTCAATAAAATACGTCGATTGCCGCCTCAACCATCAAAATCGGTTCATTCATTCGCGAGATATGGTTGGAGAAAGAAATGGTGAAAAACGGTTTTTTCCAAATATTTTCGAAACGACTGACGCGATCGATTTTAAATTTCAATCAGCTCTAGAATTCAATAAAACGCGCCGATTGCCACCTCGAACGTCAAAATCGATTTATTAGTTCGAAAGATATCGGCGTTGAAAAGTTAAAAAAATAACATTTTATGTTATTTTTTCCAGATAAATCATAATATAATCTACTAAAATGTGTCTGAAATGATACCAAGTCATCCTTTTTATGGTTTCTTTCGATCACATAATGTCATCGAACTTGGTTTTTAGTTTAAATCATATTATCAACAAAAAAATCGACAAAACGTAGTTTTTAATATTTTTATCGGATATTTCATATTTTATTGTTTCTTACATGAGTCAAAACTTACTTAAATCTTGATTTTGATCCCCGACATTGATTTCTGCCTCAATACACTTATTTTACTGAACAAAATCAGGAACTAAATTTTAAAAACCGCTTCATTGATGATTTTCGATTCTTAAATTTTCAAACTTCAGCATAACAGGTAACTTGTTAGAGCTTGAAAAGATCATAAAAAAACAATTGCATGTGATAGCATTTTCGAGCTCGAAGAGCTCGAAAATATATCTACACTAATGTTTTCGAGCTCTTTGAGGTCGAAAACAGCGGGAAGTTTTGGGGCTGGTCCGCAGGGCCAACCGACGCCCAGATTTTTTTTTTACATTTGATTGGTGTTTGAATCTACAAGTAGACTATTATCGTGGGTTGTATAAATTGTGAAAAATTGAAATTTAATCTTTATTAATTCGAAATTTTTTAGTAATTTTAATCGGATAATGAAAGAATTCATTTGGAATGATTAAATGATTAAAAGATCTGATTTTTTTCACCAGCTGCTGCTGCTGGTTGACATCTTTTTTTGTTAATGTAATCAACCTCTCTCCAGTAAATTTCTTTTATGTTTTGTCTAGTTGTGAAAATGTCAATAACGAATGCTTAAATTTACTCTTGAGAGAAACCAATAGCAAATGACAGTCAAGTTCTAAAATAAATGGTTTAAAATTATAATTCATTTAAAACTGTAGAGTAAATTAGGTTTCTAGTGTTACTGGCTATCACAAAATTATTAATTTTTTAACTATTTACAATTTTTATGTAAATATAAATATTTACGTATACAAGTACTTGATAATTCTTTAATCTTTTTATTTATTCTTTTTTTTTTCTTCCATATCAGATGTATATCTGCTTTATTTCAGGCCCATTATTCAACTGGGGCAGTTGCAGCAAGTTTTACATCAACAGTAATGCCAAGAGAAACAGTTCATCAAGCAGCAATTATTACCGATGACTTAGTTCGATACGAGAGGGTTAAAAAAAAAGGATACGTTAGATTTGTCACGAATTTTGGCACACTTAATCTTGAACTTTTTTGCGATATAGTACCGAAAACTTGTGAGAATTTTATTAAACATTGTCAAACTGGTTACTATGATAATACTAAATTTAATCGATCAATAAGAAACTTTATGGTAACGTATAATATAATAAAAAAATATGTGAATATTTTTTTTTACCGTTTAGTGTATATGTATATAATTTAATTTTTTAAAGATTCAAGGTGGAGATCCTACTAACACTGGTAATGGTGGGGAATCAATTTGGGGTAAACCATTTGAAGATGAATTTAAACCAAATCTAATTCATCATGGTAGAGGTATTCTCTCAATGGCAAATTCCGGACCAAATACAAATGGGTCACAATTGTAATGGTTCAATTTAAATTATTTATTTATGTATCTTATCCATTATTCTATACTAAAAATATTTTTCTTTCCTTTTTGTAGTTTCATCACATTCCGATCATGTCGACATTTAGATCGTAAACATACGGTTTTCGGTAAAATCGTGGGTGGTTTAGATACTTTGAATACTATTGAAAAAATAGAGGTTGATAATAAAGATCAACCTATTGAAGACATTATTATTCTTCGGGCACAAGTCTTTGTAGATCCTTTTCAAGAAGCTGATGAACAGTTAGCAACCGAAAGAGCTGCTGAAGCTGAAAGAGCTGCACAAGAAGCAAAAAATAATTTAACTATTAAAAAAAATAAAGAATCAAATAATGTTTTAAAAGCTTATCATTCCGGCGTTGGAAAATTTCTAAATATTGCTAAAGAAACTGAGTGAGTATTTAGAAAATCAATATTAATCAAACTGTTTTTCAATATTTATTTTTCCTGATTTTTTAGAGCTGTTGTGGGATCAAGTGTAGTGCCCTTAAAGAAAAAGAAAAAAAATATAAATTCCATGGAACTGTGGTAAATTAATTTTTAAAAATAATTTAAAATAAATTTAAAGCTGTAAAATAAAATTTGTTAAACTAATTTATGTAAAATATAATAGTTATAAATATATTTTTAATGATAGAAATAAAATTGTCGCACATGTAATTAATACATAATATTACACCGGGTACGTCATGTCTCTGATGTATTCATATATAAAGCGGTATTTTAAACAATAAAATACTCTGATTAAACAAAACGATTTGTGGCGATTAAAAACGATTGAAAATTTACTCGTCAAAAGACGATTTATTATTTTACGATTAAAAACGATTTATGGTGACTAAAAATTTCAAATTGTCATGAATCGTCTGTAATCGTAAAATAATATATTGCAATTTCTGGTCCTGCATGAAGATTAAAAACGATTTAAAACAATTACAAATTTAATCGATTTTAATCATTTTAAATAATAAATTGACAATTTAAAACGATTAAAACATTTGTAATCATCATTAATCGTATTTTTTAATCAGGGCACCGCTACGTCTTTATTCCGTATTTTATAACTTGTAATTTATTTAAATTTTTGTTTATTGTAATGAGCTTATATATTTTTAAATATTTGGTAATTATTTTAAATGATAAAGATGGTCATTCTTTTTTAATTTTTGGAAGTTTTTTTTCGAGATTATGAGTACCCAAGCATCACAAAAAAAAATTGTTGATTTTTTGTTAAATTTAAGCTCAAAATCGGTTACGTGATAACAAATTGTCGCTTTAAATTTAAAAAATAGTCCACAATTTTTTATTTTTTTTTTCCTCCCAAAAAGTAAGTCGTCGTCGGTTGCCACCTCCACTCTTATAAAACAAGTCTAATGTCTAATCTCACGCCGATAGGGTACTACCGGTATTACAAATTAACAGTAAAGTATAGTGAGTATACTCGTCCCAACCAAAGAGTCATTGTTTTTAAATATATACTTATTATATTTTATAGGAATATTTGAGAATGGAATTAAAATTTATGGTGGAAGTGTAGAAATTGTAGGTTAGCTCGGGAAATAAAAAAACGTCCTATCTTGTTTTAGGACAATCATTATCCCGTGTTTACTGTATTTAATTTACAATTCATATCACTGATATGTTCATCATCCGAAACTAATACGGTAAAAGTATTTTAAATCTTCGTAGAACGAGTTTATTAATTTAACTTTCATATTTTTAGGATTTTATCGATGATCGGAGCAATGCAGATTTAGAGCTGGTTTTCTTAATTTATTGTTTGCAAGATTTATAAACTATATTTTATTTTCCATACAATAATTGTGGTTTGTAAAAAATAATTTTTAGTTTTTAGTATTTTAAAATATTGAAATAACAATAAATCGGCAAATAAAAAAAAATCATGGCATCAAATGTTATAAATAATGATGTAAAAGTATTTTATAATGCCATTGCAGAAAAACAAATCGATATTATTAAACAATGTTTAGAGGGTAGTATTTTAATGTTTATTAAAAATAAGTGTATTAAACCTCCACTTCATCATGCAGTTTTAAGTGGCTGTAAAGAAATAGTTGTATTGCTTTTGAATGAAATTGATGACATTGATTGTGTTGATTCGTATGGTAAGACAGCATTACATTTGGCCGTTCAAAATGGGTATGCAGATATTGTTCAAATATTATTATATGAAGGTGCTAATGTCAATATTACATGTAAAAGAAAAAAATCAGCACTTAGTTATGCACTAGATGAAATTGGTTCATTGCGCTCTCAACTTTTAAAAAAAAAAAATTTAGATGAAAATGATGAAGATGACAAAAAGACTAAAATTCCAGTTCGTAAAAATAATTTATTTCAAAAAAAACATTATAGTTTATATCAGTTTGTTCAAATCGCGGAGTATCTTGAGGAATGTATAATTAAATTACAAACGATGAATTTATATATAAGTGAACAAAATTTACATTTAATTGAAGATTATAGAAGTATTGAGTATGAAGATGATGAGTATTCTGATATGGAGTTAGACGTAGACTTTGTACCCGTAAATTTTTATAAACAGTGTGAAAATGAATTTATTATGATAAAAAATTATAAAGTCGGAGTTAATAATATTTCGTTCTATGATATTTTGATAAGCGATACATTTAATGACAATCAATTATCAAAGTATGCAAAAAATTTATTTCAGATTGACTATAAAGTTAAATTCAGATTATATGCCGGAATAATAAAGAATCGTCTAAAAAGAGGAATAGAAAGAAATAAATTATTGCTCCAAGTAAATCAAAATGGAAAAAATGATTATTCATTTTTTAGAAACCTTCAGTTAAATTTTTATTGTATTTATGAAATATTCAAATATCTTAATAACGATGACTTGAAAAATTTAATAGAAGTAATTCGAACGCCAAGTTTTTATAATGATTGTAAATCTAGTTTGTTGAAAGAGAATGATCCAATTATTCAAATAACTCAACAAAAAAATGAAAATTCAGAAAAAATAAAACGAACAAAGATATCAGATACCCTCTAGATTATAAGAGAGTTAGTCATGGCTTAAATAACAATTATTTTATTTATTTTTTGCAAGATTAATTAAGTTAAATTAATATTTATATTTAATGAAATTTCAGTAGCAAAAAGTTAATTAATAGTTTTAGATTTAAACAAATGTTAATGTAATTGTATTTTTTTAATCAATATATATATGTATATATATATATACGTACATAAAAGGAAAATGTGTGTTTTTATGTCCAGCCTTTTCTCCATAACCACTCACTGTCACCAACTCATGATTAAAGTAGTAGATAGCCCTTGGTCTGCACTTACAGATAAGGGAGTTTGGCTACGGTGGGTGGAAGTGGATGGTAAAAATATGTGATGGGATACCTGTATCCTTTTTTAACACATTTTACGGCTTATATGAACTCAAGATTGTGCTGAATGGCGTTAAGTGCGTTTGTTAATGACAATGTTATGAACTTTTCTAGAATATTCCAGATTTTTCCAGAATGTTCTAGAAGATTTTTTAATGTTTGAAATGGACTCCGAAAATATCTGACTTCAATTGGTCCAGAATATTCTAGATTGTTCTCAACATTTCAAGAATGATCTGGAAAATTTTACAATGTATCCAAATACTTAAAATTATTTCAAATAATTCTTATTGATCTAGAATGTTCTAGATTATTCTAAAAATTTCGAGATAGATTAGGGAAGCTCTAAAATATATTTAAATTTTGAAAATCATTCAAAGATGATTTTGATCAGTCTCGAATGTTCCGGATTGTTCCAAAAATTTTGAATATCATTTGGAAAACTCCAAATTATACTTCGCTGTTTAAATATGATAAAAATGATTCTAATTTGTTTAGAATGTTTTGGATTGTTCTGGAAATTCGATAAAATTCTGTAAAATTCTAATATTTATGTAAATGTTTTAAATTAGTTCAAAATCATTTTATCGGTCTAGAACCCTTTAGATTGTTTTAAACATTTTTGAAAAATTCTACAGTATACTCAAAAGTTGTTAATTACACGAATATGATCCGGACAACCCGATCGGAACTTATTCTAGGACGATAAGAATTAACTTTAAGTGATATTCTACATTCAAATATTTTAATACTTATCAAACTGTTTTCAAATTTTTAGAACAGCCTAAAAAATTAAGTACATAAATAAGTATAAACTACCAAAAAATAACCCAGCGAAGCGGGTGTTCGTAGCTAGTATTAAAAAATATAACACCTTTTTAGTAAATCTTAAAAATTTAATCATTTTTTTTTGTATCTCACCGTCGTTTAAATATTTAAAAAAAAAGGGTAAGAGAAAATTCGATGATAGTAATACAAAACATGAGCGTGTGTTGAGTTTTGTAAGTGTTCCGAGATTATAAAATTGTTTAAAAATTATAAGAATGTCCTGGTATGAGGATATGTAGCCCCACTCACCCCGGAGCAACCGGAATAATATCCTGAAACAGAAAACTCAACCAAGTGCTTAGATGAAGATCTGTCATATGAGATGTAGCACGCAAAAATATTAATAAATAATAACAATACAAATAAAAAAAGGTATTCAGCACCCACAATGGAAGTGGATTTCTCATTAATTTTTTATTTTGAAGTATCAAGATAAAATTAAATTAAAAACAATTTTCTTTTAACATTTTTAAAAAATTTCGAGGTCAAAAACCACCAAAGATAAAATAATGGAATTTTAACTTTAACACAGAATTAATCATGTGACTAAAGCTTTATTAAAATTCGAAAAATTTTCCTAAAACACAAAGTAAAAAAAAAAAATATAGTTAATTTTTCAGCTTCGACGTCCTTTTAACAGAACGAAGACAGAAGTTTCCGTTAAAAATATATTAACGAAAAAATACTACGAAAGCAACATCTTTCATTAAATTCAAAATTTTGAATTGCCACCATTCTCGAAATATTCAACAGATTTTTCAAATTTTTGAATTCAATCACAATAATTGCCTGAAGAGTAAGTATATCAAATTTCATAATACTTTATCGAAAATTTAAAGATATAATAACGACATTTTTACCGGAACACAAAAATCAATCATATAACTTCGAACTTTTATTAAAATTGGAAAAATTATCGTAAAACAAAAAAAGAAAGACAGAAAATATACCTGCTTATTTTATCACCTATAACGTCTTTTTTACTAAATGAAGCTACATGTTTCACCGAGAAAAGTTGGCATGGAATTGTAACTGTCAGGAATGATGAATAAGTGCTTTTAATTGCTCACAAAATTCTCAATTGAAATATTCAATTATTCACATTCTTAATTAATTATTTATTGCTAATTAAATATACAAAAAAAGATTTTTTACATGTTTTCATTAAAAAGTTATATAAGAACAAAGTGGCGGAAGTAGTATTCTTTGTAAATTTGAAAATTTCAAATCGCCAGCATTTTTAAATTGGCCAATTTTGCACATCTTTGAACTTAACGAGATAAAGATTCGTAGAATAAATATTCAAATTCATCAAGATCCGTTTAGAATTGTAGGCGCCATCGTTGCAACAAGGCGCGTTATTATATATCCCGCTAGGGTGCTTAAAATGAACATTTTCAACTTCCCGCTAAGAAAATCAAAGATTTTCGAAAAATTCGGGAAGTTATTGTTTTCACCTCGATTTTCGAAAATCGAGTTTTCATCAGGTGTCGACGTTTTGAGGTCCCTGGTTATAAATACTGATTCAAAAGAATTGAGAAGCAGTCACTCCATTCAAGCTATATATCTATATATACAAACGAAAGAATTGAAATTATTGAAAAGAATTCGAATTTCATCATTTTTAATTCTTTTCAATCAATATTTTTAAACAGGGGCCCGAGGAAGCTATTCCGACTATTTTCAGAATGATGTCCGTATGCGTGCGCGCGCAAATTGAGCTTGATCGGTAGGGTGCGATCGGCGATAGTCCAAAAGTAAAAGTTTTTCAAAAATGTTTTTTTTTTTATAACTTGTAATGTGGTGACACGTGGCCCAATTGGGACGATAGCCAAGAAGGAGCAAAAAAAAACAACTTGAAATGTGTTGGATGGATTCATTCCAAAATTTAATCAGCTCTAAAACTTTATAAGCCGCGTCGAATGCCACATCAACCATCAAAATCGGTTCATTTCGTTCAAGAGAAACCGTGAACGAAAGAATAAAAAAAAATTTGATTTTTTTTGAAATATCTCAAAAACGACTAGATAAATCAATTAAAAAATCTGAACCCCTTTGGAACTCAATAAAACGCGTCGATTGCCACCTCAACCGTCTCAATCGGTTAATTCGTTCGAAAGATTTCGTTGAATAAAAATGGTAAAAAACGTTTTTTTTGGAAAACAATGGCATACAAAAGTATTTTCGAGCTCGAAGAGCTCGAAAATGTATTCACAGCAATTTTTTCGAATTCAAGAACAGCGGGAAGTTTTGGGGTTGGCCCTCAGGGTTAACTGATAAATCGATTTTTTTTACTGTAAATGTTCAACTGCTCGTATCTTATATACAGTGCACTTTAGCAGTATAAGTGTAATGAACATTTTTGTAGAGAACAAAATTTCTTAAAAGATCGGTACTGTACATATTTTTCGTAAGATGAGCCGTTTTTTCACCATTAACAAAAATATATGAAAAAAGTGAAAAATTGACTTTCGGAGCTGATACAATCGACAAGGATCGAGTTAAAGCAAAATAATTTTATACACTTTAAAAAAGTAACAAATACTCTACAAATAAAAACTGGTTTTAAAACAATTGCCCAAAACCCGGCCAAGTTGTAGCAATTTAAAAAAAAAAGTTAATCGACTTACATGCTTTTTAAATGGGAAAACTTTGATAGCCGAGAGGAAGTGCTTAATATTTAAATTAAAAGCTAAAATTTTTAGGGAATTTTTTTCACACCATAAGCAACAGAATTTTCTTATGTCAGCTAAAAAAAAAAATCTCGACAACGGTTGGCCCTGCGGGCCAGCTCAACAACTATACCCGCTGTTTTCGAGCTCAAGGAGCTCGAATACATTATTGTCAATACATTTTCGAGCTCGAAAATACTCTTGGAATCAATTGGTTTTGATGAGCTTTTCAAACTCAAACAATTCACGTTATGTTTTCAAGCTTGAAAATTGAAGAATCCAAAATAATTAATGAACAAGCGTTTTTTAAATTTCCATTCACGATTATGCTCAACAAAATAAATGTATTCAGACAGAAATCAATGTAAGTGATCAAAATAAGGATTCAAATGAATTTTGACTCAGATCAGAGCGTTAATATATTAAGTGTCCGAGAAAGATTTTAAAAACGGTGTTTCTTCAATTTCTTTGCTGATAATGTCATTTAAACTAAAGAACGTGTTGCATAACATTATATAGTGATTTATTTTTAGTAAGTACAGGTGCTTTATTACTTAGCAATAATTTTGGCACATTACTGGATCTTGATATTGGGCCAGGATAAAATGTCAGGCTTGGCATGAAGTTATCATGCCGATACTAAAACAAGCTTGGGTCAGGCTTGAATTTTTAGCTTGACCCAGAATTAGCAAGTATTGGGCTAAGCTTCAACCAAGTCTGGGTCCGTCGTCATTTCCTCCAAGGGATTCAAAAATTTGTTTTCTTAATTTAACAAACAAAAAAAAACGAAATTATAATAATTATTAATAAATTTTTTAAAATTAAAACTAATTAAATTGAATCAAATTCAAAAATACTCGAGTGCATGCGAAACAAAAATAATTCAAATTTATTTTGGTTCAGAGTCAATGTCAACAATTAAATTCTATTGTTTTTTTTTTCTCAAAATAAAATTTTAAACAAGTTAAACTCATAATTCTTTAATGTTATAAATTGACCATAA
This sequence comes from Microplitis demolitor, assembly GCF_026212275.2. Lineage (NCBI taxonomy): Eukaryota > Metazoa > Arthropoda > Insecta > Hymenoptera > Braconidae > Microplitis > Microplitis demolitor. The sequence goes on along the minus strand of NC_068549.1, from coordinate 16,412,777 downwards.
TTAAGAAGTTAAATTTGTACTTGTTATCATAAATTGTGTTGAATATAAATTTCACACGACCGACCTTTATTAAAATCAATACACAATAATATACTGTTCAATATTAAATACATGTATTGGTACGAAATGATTGAGTTGACACAAACTGTATTGAATAGAAACTTGAAATACTAAGTTCGTACAAACGTGGTTTGCACAGAAAATAAAGTCGATTATTTTTTATAAAAGTAATTAATTAAAGAATATAAACAGTATCAAGTGCTCAACAGCTTTTAATGTGCTGACACAATCTTTCGTACAAAAATTTGTGTAAATAATTATATTCCGTTGAATGACTTCGCTGATTGCAATTATTGCTGACTTATCGAAAAATTTTTGTTAGGTCAAACAATGAGTAATGAATACAAATAATTTGTAAATCTGTGCGTGCGTGCAAATCACCTTCATCATAGATATGAAAAATAGACATATATAATTGTACGTTTGTTTGAAAGTGGTTAGAAATAATTTGATTGCGCTTTTTGATTCTCAAAATGATTTAACTCATTGAAATAAAAAATGTATGCTTCGATGCACTCTGCATGCTAATGGTAATGAATAAAAATTTAATTTTTTTTTATTTTGCAATATGAGATTAAAAATTTTAAGTTTTAAATATTTCTTAAATTAATTAACATATCATTAAGAAATTATGAGTATCAAAATTTTTTTTATATTGATTGAAGTAGTCGAAAATTGGGTTTTATAATAAAAATTTTATTATCATCTTATGATTGTGTCAAAGTATGAGCTTTTTTATCATTAAGACATTATCGTTATAATGAAACCATCAAGACCTGATGAAATTTATTTTACACTTATGATATTCCAATCAAGTATTCTAACAAATAATGTGATATAGCAGCAGTATTAAAAGATTAGAAATCTAAAAGTTATTAGAAAACTAATAAACGGTTTGAATTTTGTTAATAAATTTTGCTAGATTTATATTTATATACATCCAGAAACACAATAAATAATTTTTAATTTCCCGCTTTAGTCTTATACTTCGTTAGTTGCGCGCGTGCGTCGCAATAAATGCGCAAAAAAATGTTTTATTTCCAAATTATTACTTAATCTTTAAAAATGTATAAATTTGTTTATGAATTAGCATTAACACTGAACTCTTACAATTAATAAATAAAAAGCAAATACTCTACTATTTACATACAAGTTGAAAATAACATTATTTTTTTCAGAAACAGGTTTTTAATTCTTAGAATTTTACAACCGAAGTCCACCATGTTAACTTCAGTTGTTCCTCCCTGACCCTCTGACGTATCTATACATTCCTTCGATAACTTAATCTTTTATAATAAAATCTTATATGTTACTTCGAAAATTCCATAATTGATTTAGTGGCGCAATATATCAGCTAATTACAACTACCCATTGCTAAATAATAGTTTTTGGAATCACTATGGATGATCTTGGTAAGTTTTTATTTTTTTTTATGCAACAAATTATTAATTCTTAACCTCGAAATATTTTTAAATATTCCAAATTTTAAATATTTTTTTTTCATCATATTCTTCATTATGATTCTAAATTTGAATAATGAAAATTGGTGATTTAAGTTACTTATCATAATTATTAAAACATAATAGTTTGTGACGTTTTTTTTTTATTTGAGTTCTGTAAAATCGCGGGAAATTTAAGTACAATTGTAAAGTCTGAATATTGGAGTCTAAAAATAAACGATTACGTTTAATGCAGTATATTCGTTTTGTTGATTTATAAAACATTGATTATTGACAGTGTTTATTATTACGTAGACGATATTTGTAGAGATAAATAATCTGAAAGGAAGGAAGCATAAATTTTTAATACACAATATATTTTAAAAATACAAATTTTTAGTATTTAAAAAATTTTTAAGTATAAATTGATGGTGTGATAAAAAAAATTAGTATTACATCTGATAGTATTGAGGTGCAAATGCGTCTTAATCACAAATTGTTTATTATTAATTTTCTTTATTTTAATCTGTTCTGTTTTCTCGTTTGTCGTGGGTCAAACACCCATGTTCTGAGATAGTGTTACCGAAGCGTCGCGATGTATAAATATATATATATAAACAGTAGTTGTTATTTCTCGTAGAGAAAATAACGTTCTACTTATAGTGTCGCGGGACGGACAAGTCGTAAGTTGAGTCTCTTAAACCAGACACTTTCTTTTCATCTGTAGTATGTGTGATTTGTTTTAAAAGTCAACAAGTGTCTTTAGATTTCAGTTATTTACTGTGTTCGCCGTTAAAATTTTACTCTATTTTTTTTGTCAGTAATCGGCATCAATTTTACTGATGACGAATCTATATATTATTTATAATTGCTTTAATCTTGAAGAAATTTTAAATGGCTAAAATAAAACAGTGAGGTGTTGATTATTTTCACAAGATTATTTTAGTACAAGTTTTAGTTTTGTTGACTTTAAAGATAATTATTGATTATGATTTTTTTTTAAATAATACTCTACGGATAATATAGTTTAAATTCATTGGGTTTATTTTTTTATTTTTCCATAATTTAAAATAGTGATATAAATTATTAATCATAGTAGCTATGGATAGAACGATGTATGAAAAAGTACACTATGGACCAACTTATCGGCCTTACAGAATTACATTAAGGAGAGGCAGAGATGCCGAGGCTCCGGGATGTAAGTTTAAGTATTTTTAAAATCAGTAAATTAATATAACTGCTATATTCAATTCAATTTTTGATCAAAATTAATCACTTGGAACTAGAATTGAATTTGCATACATGGTGTGTAACAAAGTTGCATTATGATAGTACATTTTTTTATATTTCCTCTCCGTACTTATTTAATTAACATATAACATAAGATAAGTTTATATTAAAGAATATAAATTAAGGTCGATGTTAAAGCTATCCTGAGTATAAATATCTGCATGACGGCATTCAAGAAGTTACTCAATAGCTACGTTTTTTTTACTCTTCTTTTTATTCTATTCATGAACGTTCTCAGCATTCCAAGATAAGCACGCGATTATTCCTATGTTTTTCGTTATTGAAGACACGTTATACGTTAAAAAATATTATTAATTTTAGTAAATTTTACAACAATCAATCATTATAGATAATTTTTTTTTTTTTTTTTTTGTAAGTTCACAATTTGAAAATCAACACGTAAATCTCGAGGTTTATGATTATTAACTTCCCGCTAAGAAAATCGACGATTTTCAAAAATTTCGGAAAGTTATTGTTTTCACTCCGATTTTCGAAAATCGAGTTTTCTTCAGATGTCGACGTTTTGAGGTCCTAGGAAGCTATTCTGACTATTTTCAGAATGATGTCCGAGTGTGTGTATGTGTGTGTGTGTGTGTGTGTGTGTGTGTGTGTGTAAACTCTTTGTAACTTTCGAACTAATGAATCGATTTGGATGGTTGAGGTGGCAATCGAAAGAGCTTGTTGGCCATCAACTTTCCTGAAAATTTCAGATTATTTCAAATTACGAAAAAAAAAAAAAAATTTTTTTTTTAGTTTTTTATTAATTTCTTAAAAACGACTTATACGATCGACTTCAAAATCTAATCAGCTCTAGTACTCAATAAAACGCGTCGATTGCCACCTCAAACATCAAAATCGGATAATTCGTTCGAGAGTTATCGCGGGAGAAAGAAATGGTGAAGAACGGTTTTTTCTAAATATTTTCGAAACGACCGACGCGATCGATTTCAAATTTTAATCAGCTCTAGAATTCAATAAAACGCGCCGATTGCCACGTCAACTATCAAAATCGATTGATTAGTTCAAAAGATATTGGCGTTAAAAAGTTAAAAAAATAACATTTTATGTTATTTTTTCCGGATAAATCACAATATAACGTACTAAAATGTGCCTGATATCATACCAACTCATCATTTTTATGGTTTCTTTTGATCATATAATGTCATCGAACTTGGTTTTTAGTTTAAATCATATTATCAACAAAAAAATCAATAAAACGTAGTTTTTAATATTTTTATCGGATATTTCATATTTTATTGTTTCTTACATGAGTCAAAACTCATTTAAATCTTGATTTTGATCCCTGACAATGATTTCTGCTTCAATACACTTATTTTACTGAACATAATCAGGAACTAAAATTTAAAAACCGCTTCATTGATGATTTTCGATTCTTAAATTTTCAAACTTCAGCATAACAGGTAACTTGTTAGAGCTTGAAAAGATCGTAAAAAAACAATTGCATGTGATAGCATTTTCGAGCTCGAAGAGCTCGAAAATATATCTACACTAATGTTTTCGAGCTCTTTGAGGTCGAAAACAGCGGGAAGTTTTGGGGCTGGCCCGCAGGGTCAACCGACGCCCAGATTTTGTTTTTAATGTAGGGGAAGGGGGGGGGGGGAAAGGAGGTAGGATAGACAAAATGGTTGACCCTGCGGGCTAGCCCCAAAACTTCCCGCTGTTTTTGAGCTGCTTGAGCTCGGAAATATTGTTGTGAATACATTTTCGAGCTCGAAAATACTTTTGTATGCCGTTGTTTTCGAAAAAAACCGTTTTTAGCATTTCTTTCTCCCACGATATCTCGCGAACGAATTAATCGATTTTGATAGTTGAGGCGGTAATCGACGCATTTTATTGAGTTCTAAAGCTGATCAGTTTTAGAATTGTTTACATTGAATAAAGATACAAATTTCAAGATAATTATTTACTTATCTTTTAATCCATATAATAACTCACTAAAAATCTTAACAAAAAGTGAGTGCAAATTGACAACAAATGTTAATTTGCACCTTTGCTGGCATTTGGTCCTTCAAAAACTTGACTCGCGCCCATTTCGAGCTAGATTACCGAATTGATGTCAATTTGCACCCAAAGTGGCTATTGGATAAAATTACCCCCCACTATTTTTGCCACCTGACATTTTTTTTTCATTAAATGGTCTTTTGGTAGCAGTAATTGTCAAGTTTACATTTTCTGGAATAATTCTCATAATCATAATGAAATTACGAGCGCAAATGATAATGACTAATTACATTATTTATCAGCCTGGATGAAATTATTTAATTAAAATAAATGCTGTTTAAAATTTTCATGATTTTTCATAAAAATCAGTTTTTAATCACTGCTAAAGCTTATATAACTTTAAAACTAATATTCATAGACAATTTCCGTAAAAACTATCTGAAAGCTTGTCTAATAATCTTTAATTTATTACCTTAAATTTTAAGTTTTGACCATTTCTTCCAATAATTTGATAACCTTGAAAATTCTAATGGAATCAAAAAATGTTAAAAGTATGGTTTTCATTCCACATAACTTATGCATTTTCCATTATAATACAATTTTGTCACTTGTATTTTAGTGTGAACAAAACAACCTGTAAATTTCACAGCTATATTATATTTTAAAAGTATTTCTTTTATTATTTATGATGTTTCAATCGTAGCTGAAAAGCCTATAATTATAACTGGTCTTGCCATCGTAATAGCGATTACAATTATGATCTAATACTAATTAAATTTTCTATACTTCGTTTACGTGAAGGTTAGTTTGGTACATTACCTATATAATGTTTTGTCAAATCAACTATCTGAAGTTATCTATCGAAAAAAGTCGTTATCCTTTTTTACCCTCACTCTTAGAAAATGAGCCTAATTTCATACCATGACTATACCCTAACATGTATGACAAGATATGTATGTTTAAAACTTCTTATATAGATTAATTGTAAAATCTACCTTCCATTTCGGCTGCCGAATAGCCTTTTTTTGTAATAAACAAAAAATTAGATTCGTTAATTGCTTTTTTATATATTCTATAATATTACAGATGTACAGACTAGTTTAGACCAATGAAATTTCTTATCTTACGACTCATTAAATGAAATTTTGCTATTGCATTGGTTCTCCTACTTTTAATAGATTCCATCGAATCCTAACTACTGTATTTATCAGTAAATTTATGAAATTGATTGAATTCATATTATTGCGGTGTGAAACTCATAAAATCTAAATATCTCAATTCAAGTGTGTAAATTCAATTTTGTTTTATTGACAGTGTTTATGACTGATTTCAAGTATGACACTTAGATCTATCATAATTGAAATTTTAACTCAAATCATTTTATTTAATTTTGTATTAACTATTAATCCTATAGTAAAAAACACAGTATACTTATTCGTAGATAAAATGATTTTCTTTAACTTCAATTTTTGTTGTTCAACTTACCATATCGATAATTTTTTTAATTTTCTAATTTCAATACTTAAATTTATTGCATTTAACTTTAAATTGTTTGACAAATTTTCTTTGTTATATAACCTTGAGAATCTCTGAGAACGTCGAAAAAAAAATTTATTTTGTTATTAATGTTTATTTGAGAGGTTGAAATAATTAAATAATGAAAAATCTACTTTTATTTCGGCTGCCGAATGGCCTTTTTTTTTCAAGTCAAGATGTTTTTCTGCTTAAATCGAAAAGCATTTACTGGTTTCAAGAGATTTCATTTTTTAATATGAGAGATATTTTTATGAGGCGTGTTAGATTTTTGTAGTGATATTGCATTTTTTTGTTTGAAAAAAATCAATATTCTCGAAATAAGTACTATTTTCTTAACTCAAGAAATTTCGTATGCTCTAACCAAGATAAAAAATCGGTCTATCAGTTGACCCTGAGGGCCAGCTCCAATTGATTGAGACGGTTAAGGTGGCAATCAACGCGTTTCATTGAGTTCTAAAGCTGATCAGATTTTGAAATTGATTTATTTAGTCGTTGTTTAGAAATTTCGAAAATACTGAAAAAAAAAATTTTTTTTTTAATTCTTTTGACAACGGTTTCTCTTGAACGAATGAACCGATTTCGATGATTGAGGTGGCATTCGACGCGGCTTATAAAGTTTCAGAGCCCAGATGATTTTGGAATCAATCCATCGAGCACATTACAAGTTATCCAAAAAAAATATTTTTGAAAAAATTTTATTTTTGGAATATCTCTGAACGAGCCCTACTGATCAAGCTCAATTTTTAACAGCTTTTAAATATTGACGACCAAAATCGGTTCATCCGTTCAAAAGTTATAGATATTTACATATGTACGTACATACATACATACACTTGGACATTATCTTGAAATTAGTTAGAATAGGTTCCTAGAACCTTAAAACATCAAGATCTTTTAGAAATTTGATTTTCGAAAGTCGGACCGAAACCTATAACTTCCCGAATTTTTGAAAATTTGCAATTTTCTTAGCGGGAAGTTGAAAAAGATTTAGTGTATTTGAGTCCTCGAAAACTTGATATTTCCTTAAGTATCCCGTTTTGCCCCTCCCTCCCCTATATAAATATGAACAAAATTCGTTATCATAATACCCAAAATAGTAAATAATTACTGTGCTCAAACTTTAAGAATTTTCACAGTAAATGTATTTATTTCTCCATGTTTATTTACTGTGTAACCTTAAATTTTCTATTATTAAAAATATGGTCATTAAAAAAAAGTATTATTTGAATTATTAGTATATATAGATTTTTTTTACAAATTAATATATGTATTAAACTTCCAAAAAAAAATTAGTATGAGTAACTATTGTAGTAATAAACTGATTAATAATTTAAAAGAATATATATTTTTATATTTTTGAATCAATTAAAATAGCATCCTGATTAAAAAAATGCGCCATACTCAAACAGTCGGTATCATCCTGAGTCAATATTATCGGCCTCAAACCTAGAGAAAATAATTCTTGGGAGAAATAAGTATGCACCCTGCTTGAAAACAAAAATCCGATCAACGATTTTGAAATTTGTCGGCTGACAATTTCTTATGTTTGCCGCAAGAATCATTCTGATCAATTAATTAGTTAAAGTTATAGAGGATTTACATACATACATAAACACATGAATTTTTATAATATATTGTTATTATTATTATGTTTTTTTTTGCACACCTCAAGCGTGAAAACGCTGAGTGTACTTTATTGATGATTTTTTCGAAATTATGGATTTATTTTAATAATTTATACTTATTTAGCATAAATTTATGTTAAATTAGTAAATTCAGCATTTTAAACTCATTAGTTTGATTTTATAATTACATACAATTATTATTTTAAATATTCTAACATATAAGACTTTTGAATCGTTAATAATATTTATTCAGACGCCATTTTTTATTAGTAATCTCTAGCGAAATTGACTAGGCGCTAGCTAGCGCCTCGTTTTTATGCAAACTAGTGCCATGTTTTAATCTAACAGAACTGGCGAGACTCTAGACAGCGTCTCGTTTTCATTTTTACCAGGGCACTCACTATATTTCTATAAAAACATTTGTTCTGCTACTTTGAAGAAAAAAAACAGTTTAAAAATAATTTTACTCGGACGTCCGAATGTCTTAGTGTTGGACTATTTTTTGTTTTGTATGTAGTCATATTAACTGTCGAAAAAATTATCGTGTCGAGTGCGAGTTTTTTTTTATTATATTCAGAATTTTGTCTAGATGATCTCTTTCGATATTCACAATTGTAGTCCTTATCAGTTTTTTTAATTTAACTACAAGTGACGACCGACGGTCTATCTACCTATCTCTCTTGTTATATTTTTCATGTTGAGACTTGTGCACTTTTAGTACGACACCTGGTGGTGCAAACTGAAAGCACCTGTTTTTATCGCGGAAAAAAAATTTTTAAGAGACAAAAAATATGGACGACATCTAGCAGAGCATTTAAATTAAATGTAATCAGGTTAGGATTCTTTTTTTTAATTTTGGTTATTCGTTATTTACTCATTTTCCCGGTTAGTAAATGCGAGTTGCTAGTATCGTATTGTCAAAAAAATTTTGTGTTAATTTAACAGATAAAACTTTTTTGTAGCTCAAAAAGAAATGCGTGGTTTAGTAATGAATAAAAGTAAATTGACTACTCATTACATGGGCGTTTGAGGTGTGCAATTTTGGCTTTTCTAATTTCTTTATGATTACACTGAGAACAAAAATGTGCTGCGAACTATAGTTGAATCGTTTATTTGAGAAGCCCCATAAGTCATGTTTCTTTTTCGAAATTAGGTTTTTTGCATTGTTGGGTTCGTTGGATGTCCCCCCATACAAATCAATAAAAATATGCATCAAATCTGCGTTTAAAAAAAAATTAACGGGGTAACAGAAATTTCATTCTATTGAGAAACCCCTTAAGTCAATGATTTCTGGGGTTTCTCAAATAAACATATGCAGTTTTAGTTTTATAGAAATAATTTTTTCTTTTTATTCAAAATTCGAACTTTTTTTGGAAAAAACAAATAATATTTTGAATTAAAATGCTTAAATTAATTATTATTTTTTGTAATTTCTGAGTTTCAGAGTTTAAATACATATTATATACTTTATTTTATCAGTCTAATAAATTATTTGAGTGGAAAAAGTTAAAAAAACAATGATTTTACAACTTTTTCTTCCGTTTGGTTGAGAAATCCCATAAGTCAATCAACTTAAAATAATTTTTTAAGTAGTTCCAATTAAAAAGTTGAATTTTTCTTGTTTGAATCTTTTTCAGAGATGCTAACATTATTGTCTTCAATTATTTATTTATTATTTTAATGTTAAGTTTTTCCAGAAAAATGTTTTTTGTGTTTCTTGAAAAATTTTGTTTTCTTGACTTATGGGGTTTCTCAAATAAACGATTCAGTTCCATAGACTTTTTTTTGTTTGCGTGAAAAACGTTCCGATTTAGCCTTCTTATCACAGCTGCCTTTAAAATTCGAAAGGAGGTGTTATCAAGATAGAATATCAATTTATTATTTTAAAATTAAACCAACCACTACATTTTATCACATTTGTTCTCACAATAAGATTTTCTTTCGTTAATCTGAAAGGTTTAGAAATAATAAAGGATTGGGTACTGAGATTAACCATGCATCTAACAAATTTATAAATTTTTATAAAAAATTTTGGAAAATCCAAAAGTGCACACCTCAAACGCTCGTACAATATTTTGAGAAGTGGATTCTGTAGTGGATTTACTTTTATTAATTACTGATATATGATTTTTTTTTTTTTTTTGTTAAAAAAAATTTTTATTTGTTTAATTAACACGAAATATTTTTTGACAGTACGATACTCACAATTCTTATTTAATTACTGAGAAAGACATTAAATAGCTAATAACAAAAATAAATAAAAACCATTTGAATTTCCTGTGTTTTTTCCATCGGAATTGCAATGGTGAATATATATTAAAATAATAGTCAGTAACAACAAAAAAGTAAGAGTAGGAAAAGAAAACATTCCTAATCAAAATAGCTGCAGTGTGTTTGTTTCATGTAAAAATGTCGATTTTAACAGAAATGATTTATTATAAAAAAAACGAGAAGGACGACAATAGTGATTTTCGAAAAGAATCTACTTTGTAATATTCTGAAGATTGTGAAAAAAAAAATCGGTCTGTCGGTTGACCCTGCGGGCCAGCCCCGAAACTTCCCGCTGTTTTCGACCTCAAAGAGCTCGAAAACATTAGTGTAGATATATTTTCGAGCTCGAAAATGCTATCACATGCAATTGTTTTTTTATGATCTTTTCAAGCTCTAACAAGTTACCTGTTATGCTGAAGTTTGAAAATTTAAGAATCGAAAATCATCAATGAAGCGGTTTTTAAAATTTAGTTCCTGATTTTGTTCAGTAAAATAAGTGTATTGA